>NC_090943.1:16292844-17042844 GCF_040807025.1 Struthio camelus | reverse complement strand
GATTTGCCACAAATGTATTTCTCCAGCAAAAGAGAGACCAGAAAACATAAGCAGATTTAAAAAAAACCCCTACCTTGGTACGGCATCCACAGAAGATGAAGCTGGAACCTTGGGCACCTGACAATTTGTTGCTGCAGCCAGCTTTAAGGCAGATGACGGAACAGCACTTAAAGTCCTAGGTATATGCCGTGCATTGAGTGTGGTAATAGAGTTTACAGTGGCAACAGATGAGGGTACAGTTAATCGAATGTTGTTCCCAATCAGAACCTGAGTTGTTGCAGAATTGGCAGCAGTTACTTGGTGACTCAGTGCACTGTGGGAACTTGAAGTCTGTGTTATATTTGAAGGCTGTAACAAGGCTGAACCTGCTGTTGATGATGAACTTGTATGTACAAGTGCTGTCGGTGTAGTACTACTGAGGTGTAAGCCCTTGTATACTCCTGCAAAAACATGAAACAAAAGACACGCAATAAGCTCATTTTTCAGAAGACATGCAACTTCAGACATTCGTATCTCCACTAAAACCAAAGAGAAACAAAAAACAAAAACCCCCACCAAGATGCAATCAAATTCCGTATGAACGGCTGCATACCTGAGGCTTGAAGAATGCCATTCACCCCAATGCCAAGCACTACATCATCCTTCATTTTGAATCCCATCAATTGTTCTGATGTAACCAAAGCTGAAGCAGCAAACTGAGCACTAACAGAATCCAGTGTCTTGGAAACAAAACCCTAAAAAGAACAATGGTGGCAAACAGATGTGATTGAAGCTCCCAAAAGTCATTACTCTCCCCATTTTAAAGCTACACAAAAACTAGCAAAGCACAAACCAATCCAGGTAAATCAGAACTGGCCCAGTCATTCTTTCAGATTAAATTTTCTGTGTTTGGTACAACTAGGTAAATTCTGAATTGTTATTTTTCCATGCACTTTTAGCTCCATTATAATAATAACGGAGGAAAAAATATCACCACAAGCATTTAAAAAACAAAGAAACTTATTTCTAAAACCACTATGGAAGAACATCATTTCACATGTCAACTTGTTTTCACAAAACTCCAAACCCAGTTCAGCAACTCAGAGGTTCAGATGGCTAGCAACTTTTGAACAGCGTTAAACGTGTCCATCAGCAATGTAAGCACCATACATTTTTTATGAATACTAGACACTTCCATAGCTGTACAGAGGACAATATTAGCTTAGTTAACTAGAAAAGAGCAAGTAAAATAAAAAGAATTCTGCTCTAAAAATCCCCAGTCTCAACAGGATAATGACATAGCTGGAGATCTTTGCCACTCATGTTCCTAAGTCTCTGAATATTTCATTTAATTGACTGACCCATTTTTTTTTTTTTTTTTTGGTTAAGAGGGAGCAGAGGCAATGCCTGCCACACTCACCTGCAGTGTCCCTTCTAAACACTTTACAGAATGGCTATGATGGAGATTCAGGCGAAAGCCACTTTCCTGTTGGTTAGTTTCAAGGTTCTATGGCAACAGTTGACAATTAGAGATGAACCCTGGTGGGAAACAATGAGGGATAAATCATAGCACAGACAAATCCCTCACCTGTGATGTGTTGGCAGAGGAATTACTATTTGCTTGCTGTTGATGAATTTGTGCAAGCTGCTGTTTCTGCATTAGTGCCAGTTGCTGTTGATGCTGCTGGTATTGTTCGGCTGTAAATGCTGAACAAAATATAAAACGAGAAAATACTATATCAAAATATGTAGGTGCTGTGTATATAAACACATTATTTTATAATGCTAAATGAAAAAAATACTCAATACACCACAGCAAATTCCTATGAGCCTTAATGCACCTTATGCATTATGGCAAAAAGGCTATTATCCCTTCTAGAGATTTTGTTTAAACTAAGCCTTCCCTTCATAAACTGGTTTAATGTAAAGAATTTAATAGCTCTGCTGTATTTAGCTCAAGATACCAAAAAGGGAAGGGGAGGAGGGAACCAAAACAGAAGAAAAACCACCCCAGAAAACTCCACAATAACTCATTAAAAAGAAACTTCAGGTAGAAACAGCAACATCATATTTCGCTTTTTGTAAAACTGAAGTATTTGTACTACTAATAAGTAGATTTATATGCAAAAATTTGGCACGGTATTTGAAGCTGCATGTTTTCAGCCCTTGCAGATGACATTTTGAAGGTAGTGAATATTTACAATGAAAGCTTACGCCCAAATTTAGTTGAAAGCACAAAATCAAGCATGCTTACAACTGTGCAGGTCATCACAGCACAGTCTCTAAAAAAGATCAAAAAAAAAAAAAAGGCAACCATACAAGCAACTCCATCAATACAGAATCAGACAGAACTACATCTTTCTCTGAAGTCCTTAAAATGAGATCCAACAGTTAATGCATGGTAAGTCAATTACAAGTTTCTCCAGTTAGCCGACAGGCATCAACATTGATAAAACAGTGCTATCTGTACAGATTCACAGGGGGATGTCCAACAGGAAAAAAGTCACCAGTTCACTGATTAGCCCAGTAAGATATTAAGTTCTTTCTTTTAACCTACATTTCCAAAATGAAAGTCTCAGTCGTCAGGTTAAAACTCAAAGACTCCGAGAAGTAATCATACCGAATATGCAAAACCTGAACAACAGTTTGATACAAATGGCTAACCAAAATGAAAACCACCATTTAGGAAGAGAGCAAATGCTGTTGAACATTCATTTTCCCAGTGTACTTAGAATTTCAAACGGTGTTTTAGGAAAAATCCTATTACATACTGGAAACCACTAGCACTTTGATACCTGAGCACTTAAAAGTCATAGACTTTTATTCAGCTGTTACATTCAAATTAAATAGGTTTTAAATAAAATTGGACAGTAACTAGGCATACAGCACTTGTTTATACTGCTGTAAGTAATAAATCATCGTCCTAATGCTCTTATAGGTAAATCTCATTTCAGCTTGCTGCATTTCTTCAATGTTTTGAAGTCAAGCCTAAGGGAGTAGCCGAGAAGTAACACCATTGATAAATTCTAGTTTGTTTTTTTAATAAGCATTTATAAAACAAATATTCAGGAGGCTGGCGGTCCACTTTCATTTTAATTCTACATTATACAAGCAAAAAGTTCCTCAGCAGACTTTTAAAGCCATCACCAAGCAGAATTTACAGTATGAAAGCTTTTAACTCACACAGACTAGCACGTGGAGAGCTGAGGAAAACCGTACAGCAGTGGTGAGGGTAGAACAAATGCAACTATAGTTCCGGCACTGCTATCTCATTTATACTGACCAGTTAACAGGAGCATAGAGCTATATTAATGTTTTCAAAAAAAAAATCTTTAAAATTCAGAAACTATATGGTTTAACCCATGCAGTGCTGAAGACATTAAAGGTTCCATGTATGAAATACAATTTAATAAGATATTCTATTCTACAGCGAGACTTTGTAAATACGTTGCTTACAAACAGGTTTACCATAAATGATGTAATGTAAAGTGGTAAAAGCATCTTACAGAGACTGACAAATAAGAAAACGGGGCAGAAAAAGATACATTATACCATCGCCTTTGAATTAAAACATTAGACATCCATGGTCATACTCAAACCAATGCACAAAAGCAAAATGGGTCAGTAAAATTTTTGAGCAGTTAGTTTCAATTTAAGCCTTAAGTATATTTTAGATTTTTGCTATAAAATAGGAATTTAATAAGCACTTAGGCAATGCAGCAAATCACAAAGTTAAAATCTTGTATCTTCGGTTTAACTCCAAAAGGCTGATTTATTTTGGAAACATGTTAAATGATTTATTTTGGAAACATGTTAAATGAAGTTTAAACAGACAAGCTGTATATGTTTAGGATGGCCATTATCAGGACTTTTTTTTTTTTTTTTTTTTACAGCATTTCTCCAAATTCTTTTAGAAGTGACATTTAGAAGAATTAGAGTTTTGAATTCTGCATCTGTCTCTCTCTTAACACGTAGTTTATGACCCTTACAACTACAAGAACTTCGCACTACTATGAAAACAGTTATACAGCTACCAAAGCAGACAAGTGACAAGGAAAGCCCCTATGAGCACCATCCTCCTCTGTAACTAAACTGCAGACTCCTTCCTTCTGCTCAAACAGCCAAAAATGCTTACAAAAAACAGCTCTAAAATGCAGCAGAAATACCTATTAACCTGTCATAAATGAAAACATGCAGTAGCACAATTTCTTTCAGGTTTTTCAATTTAAGACATCCACCAACATTTTTGCTACTTCTAGCATTAAAGCCAAAAGCCTACTAAGCATTTCAAAATGCCGTTTACAACTCTACCAGAGATTTGCTGCTAGATCCTGAATTAAGCTGTTACATCTAATTTAGAAACAAAACACTGCCCAAGAAGTACTGCTGCAGGCTACAGCCTCCTAAAATAATCGGACTGAGGTTCCTTTTCCATTCTACAGCACAGACAGATATGTTCATGCACCACAATAGGTGAGGCATTTTAATTAGGTAAGCTAACTCGTCCTTCTCCAAGATGCATGTGAAGAAGAACTAACTTCACTGAATGAATGTTTTACTGGAAACAATAGCGACACTACTGACAACTCTCCAGATCAAACCTGATTGCCATTTCTGATGAAGACATGCAAACTGGGACAGGGTACTTCACCCTCTTCTGTTAAAGGCCACCATTTATTTTGCTCACTACCATTCTCATCTAATTACCAGGTCCCTTCCTCCTGGAGTACACTGTCTCGCACATTGCATATATTCAAAAGAGCAGCCTATTGATAGCAAGGTGTTAAGTTGCTTCTGAACATTATTATTCCTTGTGCAACAAAAAGAATGTTTATAAATAGGTACCTGACATGAAAAAATAGCCACCTATTTAATCTAACCTTATTTCTTCATTTTCTGTGGCATGCAGCTGTGAAACGGAACTGAGCAAGGCTCTCCTCTGGAATGACCCATATGCTCAGCACAATGAAGTCCCTTCACTGTACATGGGTCTCCTTTACACTTATAGGCACAACCCTACATTTTTCAAAGAGCTGCTCTAAATTCAGCTGTCTTATAAAAAAAAAAAAAAAAAAAGAAAAAAAGAAAAAAAAGAGCCATTTAAGTAGAATTCATTGCAGACCAGAAAAGGTAACTGCTATTAATAGGTTACGTAGATTGCAGAGAATATTGGTTTTGCCTGCAAAACCAATACATTTGGTTGCACAGATACCAAGCATAGTCTCTTCTAGAAAAGAAAACAATAAAACAACAACAAAATGCTTCTAAGAACTTTCTGTTGGACATTTTATTACCTTTTCTCATTTTTATTCTATAAGAGAGATAAAGCACAGTTGAAAATCTCTCATCTGGGTCACAGAAATATGGTAATGTAAGAGTAGTAAAAATGACTGTCACTGTGTCACACACTGTTCTTCATCCGCCTGGAAAAAAACAGCAAGCAAGAAGCAAGCCCAGACCTTCTCTGTACGCTTAAATCAGCAACCACGCTTCTGGTAACTCAGAACAGTGTTATTATACAGCAATATATTGCTGCCATTACTGAAAGCCTTCCACGCTTTAAAGTTGAGTAGAGCAACGGACAACCGAAAAATTGTGATCTCTGAAATTAAGAGCCTCAAGTTAAAAACAAAACAAAGCAAAAAGCCATGTTCCCTCCCCCCCCCAACCCCAACCCTACAATAAACCAAGAACAAGTTTTCATTAGGCATGCCTTATCCTGGATAAAAACAGACTTCCATCGGATTATACTTGTTTCTCACACTGAATATAATAATAATTAAATAATAATTATTTAACTTGTAAGAAATTTTAATAATCAATAATTCTAATAGTATTATACAGAGGGACAAAACAAACATTTGATGGTTAAAGATGCATAAGATTTTAAAACACTTTATTGTTTCACTAGACCTAGAAATGAATGCAGTATTTATAGGTTCTGTTTAAACAGTATGCTAGGGCCACAGTGTCTAGATTTAGGTCATGCTTCAATCATACGGTAGTAATTAATACTACAAAAGGCACTAAACTGCGCAGCAGCACAACATCCACTTTTGTTCACCGCACAGAATCTATTGGGGAAAAAAATAAAACAAAAACAATCTCTAACTCTATTGATACAGCATGAATAAGAATATTATCTTTCCAGAAAGTCTCAACTGTCTTTCATGGGTAGAAGATTTGGGGGAAAGTATATTTTTAAAATGTTTTCCAAGACCCTTTTAGTTTTTTATGTAGCAAGAGTCAGGTTAGGAAACCTTGAAGAGACAACTGTTGTCAACAGTAAATCACATCTTAAGATGGTTCTCAAAAGAGAAGTAGCTTACAGAGAAGCTAGGCTACGTTAGTGTTTCTAATTGCTTGCAGCACATTGTTTTGAATTAAAACAATTACAATGCAATACGCTTCTAAACTGTTTCTGGTGGGACTCTGAATCACAGTCTAATAATTCAGTTTAGAAAACCTTCAGGATTTTAAGTCAGTACGTAGTGTTATCTCTACTCAACAGTTTGGAACAACGCATATACCTATTCTGCAACTGCACCAGTGATTGATATACTTCTGCAGCAAATCAGAAGTAGAAAAATATTATGGCTTACAGACTGCAAAAAAATGATGGGTAGGTAGGAAGAAAAAGCTTCAGGGATTTATAGCTATGAAGACAAGGAAAGAAGTGTTGCATAGTACTGAGACTGACTGACAGGATAAGTGACTGCTTACAAAGTGTTTTAGGTATCTTAACGACTGCCAAAACTAACCTTACGCAGTAATTCAAATTTTTAAGAACACACTGCACAACTGATTCATGATGCGTATGTTTTCTTCAATAATTTAAATAATTATAAAAAAGATTGATTTTGTAATTATCCTAAAGATCGCAAACATTTTTTCCCCTCAAATTGAGTCACCAAATAAGTGACCAGAACCGTTCAGTTGAAATATGTTTTCTATCAAATCTTGCAGGATGCTGCTACTCAACTGTTCTGTGGCTCCGTGATACTCGAAGAGCGGTGTATTCCGGAGCACAGATCCACAGTGATGACATGAGATTTCTCAAAGATTCATAGCTCTCAGCAGTTTGGTACTGCACTACAAGACTATTCTTACATTGCTAACTAGTTTTATCATAGCATTTCACACATACTACCCTTAAGATACTTCAGCCCATGTTTTGTTCTCTGAAAATTCAAGCCCTTCCCAGAAGAGGCCAAACCAGTGAGAACGACGGCCAGCTGCAGAAGCTGCGTGAACATGAAACTTCCAAGAACTGATCCTTGTACACTAGGCAGCCACGGTCTCCCCTTCTGATTACCTACAAGTGCCAAGTTTTACTGTGAGATAACTCGCTAGTTGTTGCTCTGGTTCCCTGAAGTGGGAAAGTACACACTTGCAAAAAAATTCACTGCAAGAACTAGTTTTCCAAGAACTAGGAAGCATATGCTGGAAAGCAGGTAGTGTAGGTATAAACTTGTGGTCCCTGTACTAGTCTTCCTCTTGACTTCCTGAATGGGAGATGCTCACCAGATTTGCCAAGGAAACTAAGCAAGCTTTACAGAGTAAACACTATAACCTACACAGGTAAGCATTTTTTTTTTTTAAATAAAATTTAAAAATCTTAATGCAGTGCAGTCTAAAGACTTTTAAATAGCCTGATTAAACATTTTTCCAAGTCCGCCACTTTCGTTAAATATCTAATTCTTTAAATATTTTAGAATAGATTTTAATGGAAGAAAAACAACTTCTTCATAACATCAAGTTAGTTAAGTATGTGGTCTCATGAGGAGAAATGCTATTTCAACAAGAAAACTGAAGCATTAGCAAGTAACAGATTATCCTGGGTTCAGAGAGCCTCTCCTAAAAATCCATTTAGTGTTAACAGTTTCCCTGATCCATCTAGCGGGCGTAACGGCCATTAAAAAAAGTCTTGACCAGGTAACAGAAGAAAGATCATGTAACTAGCGATTCCGATCGAGAAAGCCCGTAAGCACAGCACTGCTAAACTGGGTCGGAGGATGATGCATCAAGTTACTGTTTTCTTAAGAGAAAAACACAAGCACACCCCTCACCTGCACAAGACTGAACAATCGGTGGTTACTAATGCCGAAGCGCATGCAAAGCAAACGCACCATTTACAATACTAAACCCAGAACATATCATTTCTCATAGAAATCAAAAGGTGATCTGGCTTACATTAACTGCCTGGTTAAAAAGTTTCTACTGTAAAGCAAGTTCTCACCAGTGAGTTCAGAAGACTGGAAAGAGTTAGAGCCATCAGTGTGATTTAGTATTTCATGCACCAGGCCCAAAGATGTTTCGCTTTCTGAAAAGAAGCTCAAGATGGATTTTACTTGAACATATCCTTATTACACACTATGTTCCTACGAAAACATGAATCGTTAGGCCCTTGTTCATTACTACAAAAGCCTTCTCTTTCAGCCCAAAAGATCTTAGCATGAAACGCCTGATGTGAGAACTCTAGAGCCAGAAATCATAAGATCGGTGTAGGTACTCCCTATTTGTTAGTGGAAGAAAAATGGTCAGAAAGTAATTATTAATGAGCATTTTTACTGGCAATCGAATGAACGAGCTAGAAATGCTAACTACACCTTAAAAGTCTGTCCACGTTCTTAACAGGAGTTTCCAGAGAAACAGCAGAGGCCACTTGGGATACACACTGCCTAATCAGCAATTATATATGTGACCATCCTTGCACAGACTGCAAGCAAAGCTTAACAGCTTCCACAGGCCCAAATATCCAAAGGCAGTTTAGAGCAAGGCCTTACTCCAATTGGTTTGAAGTTGAACAAAAAAAATCTAGTGTAAACACAAATTCTTTGCATAGAGAATTGAATCAGGAAAGTCTCCAGAGGCACTCAGATGTTTTACTAAGGGCTGATTCTTCCCCCAACCCTATTTACATTATTTCACAGAAAAAAAGTTTTCCCTTTTGAAGATCTCCCCCTTCAACCAAGTCCAGGGTGGGTTGTTACCAACTCCTCCATTATTCCTGAGTTCCCTCTAGTTTTGTAGGGGGAAGGGGCCAAGACTGAAGTTTCTGTGATAATGAAAAATGCCCATTACAAATATCAGTATTTTTCATGACCCGGTTTATCCAACAATGTGAAACAGACATTTAGAAAAATAAGAACAGTAAACCACACTCCGGCATTTGACTATTACGGACACAAGGGTTAAATAAAAAGATTGAAACACAACCAGGGATGGCTTGAAAGGAAAAAAGGTAGGACACATCTTTCTACTCTGCTGTGAGAAACTGTCAGCTGGATTGGGGAACTTCCTCATGCTTCTTTCTATGAAAGGGAAACCTGAAGAATGACCTACTCGTCAAGGAGGTTGGAGGGTGTGAGGTGCCCTCAATAATGGAGGGTGTAATCACCAAAAATAGCAGACCTATCAACCCCGATTACAAAACAGAAGATTTAGATGCTAACATCACACCAAAAAATATTAGAGAGCTACCAACTAACGTTGCAAAAGAGGAGATACAGACGATAACATCACATTTGGGAGATGGAAGCACCGTCCACAGCGAATCCTGCTTGACCCTTTAGCACAAATGTGCAAAGTACTGCTTTTCAGAAGCAAATTAAGAGAGCTGTGAAAAAGCATCTCAGTTTGCCAGAAAAAAACGTGAATATCATGGAACGCCCACAGAAAAAGTTACTGAAGCACAACTTGCAGAATATCGTCTATATCTCCAGTTTGCAGGAAACAAAATTCAAGGTAAGCTATTCCAAATTCTTTAACAATATTGTGGATGGCTGTCGGTTCTCATAAACAGTAAGTAGTATCTATAGTAGTATCTATAACATCAAACATAATTACTCCCTCAGAATTTTTCAACTACAACTAAGGCTTCCACTAAAATACTTCAGCTTCTTCTCAAAGAATTATGAATTTATCAAGCAGACTCTAGTCAGCAACTACTCTCTTTAGTCTTGATGATTCACGGACTTGCTTTTCAAAGTGATCCAACTTCTGTGGGAGGAAGAAAGCGGAAAAGAAGAACAGAACGTAACGCTGTTGCCTGGTCTTAACTACCAAGACTAGGAACCAATACCCAAACCCTTCACTAGTGACCGTACCTCTGGTTTGCCTCCTAAATACAAGGCTGCAACAGAATTACACGTGTTATACAGTTTCAAGAGTCTCACAATCTCGATTGCTAGATACCACCGTCCCAAAATATGAGTACAAGACGTTTAATAGCAAATTTCCAACAGAAAGCAGAGTCTTGTCAGGATTTGATGAAGATTTCAGCTTGCCGGAGAACAGGCGGAGATAGGCCAATCAATTAATACAACAAGGAAGATTAAATTGCTGGGACGCAAATACTTCAATTGAACATTCAGGCCCATAGTACGCTTCAGACTGTTAAGATAGATAAGCTGCATCTCTGAAGGCGAGTATCAAGGTTCTGAGACGTGATGAGGCTGTCAGCAACACAGGGTTACTTTTCAAAAGTAACCCTATCTTTGTCCAGACTAAATAGCTTCGCTACTGAACAACACTTATTCTTCCACGAGAATCACACTTCTATACTTTTGCCTATTTTTTAGGACTGTACTGTACGCCATACACTTGAAGACCTTTCAACCATATTTGTTTCCTATGCCTTTTTTGCAAAAGGGCAAAAGATGCCTTCTCACAATTTTCCAGTGAGCTGAACAGGAACCATCCTCTTCAAAACTGAAGCTCTTTTTCTCAGATACCATCCTTCAAAACATGACAACTCCAGTATGAGCCTCGTTTCCAGAAAACTTGTAAGAAATTTTTCCAGAAATCCCTTTTCAACTGACAAAGAAGATCTCAAAACAACAAATTCATCTTCCGTGTGTCTTTTAGGCTGAGTACTTTGAAAGCTAGTGCCAGAATACTTTGCATTTCTTCACAGTCAAAGGCACTTTCAAAATGATCACTGTATACTCGCCTCTTTGGGGAAACGTCTCTCCCCTCTTCTTGATCAGTGCTTCCTATAGCCAGATATAACAATGCTATGTCACAGCACAGCTTTCAAAACAAGTCCTCTGATTAGCGGGAAAACTTCAGATACCACCTCAACTTCTTACCTATGCTGGCTACATCCAACAGACTTGAAAAGCAAAGTTTTACACAGTAATTTTTTCAGGTCAGCAGCATTTCATCTGGAACATCCCAGGTGGAAAGACTTAAGACTTCCGTAAACTACTCTGATACGGAGCCAGACAAAACGCATCCCACGATGATGGGCAACAGGCACAGCAGCATGACCACCTCTGCTAGGCAGTTCAGCATCAAGATGAGCACGTCTTAGAGCTAAGCAGTGTGGGCACTGACCCCAACTCACAGTAGCAGTGAAGCGATAAAGGGTTTTTTTAAATAGAGGTGCATTAGTCACTGCTTTCTGGCAACAAGTCCTACTGCCACTTTAAGCTAAAAGGCAAAGAAAACAGAACCATAAAAAAACTCCAAACTTTTAAAAATAGCTAAGAACAAGGAGGATGGACACACAACAGGACTGCGATCTGCAGTAGTAAGCATTAGAAAAATTTCAGTACAGATGTTAGGTACCCTACGTTCTTTACAACATATGGTACAGAAAGTGAGAAGACGTAATGAAGAGCCAGAGCCCTGACAGGCACTTTTGAAGTCAAAGGCATACATAAGACATACGACCACTTATTTGTAATTTGTGTAGACAATGTATCTTAAAGAAGTCTTCAGGACATTAAAAGGAGAACATAAGGAAACAGAACAGCACTAACATGAATTGGATCATATACTCTTTTCAACCACCTAACCCTGAAGAGATGACCATCATTATACCACATAGATACAAACTCTCACACACACAAAACTACAGGAATCCTTATTAAGATTATTGATGAGGACAATCTACCTGGTTATGTTAATAACAAACCACTATCTAAAGGTTGTGGCAATTAAAGTATATATATGAATTCAGAAGTAATTATGCTTTTTATGGAGTATACTATTCCTGTATCAAACACTAATAAAAATATGAATCTAACCTCCACAACAATTTAACTTTGCAAGCACTGCATATTTACTTAAATATTTTACACAGATGAGGTAAACCACCCGTGTAAAATTCCAAGCATGAATGAATGAGCAAATACACTAAGCACATATATACATATCTATCTATCTACCGATAGTACAAAAACACTTTCCAAGTTTCAAAATACACCCAACACAACTAAAATCTTGTACAGAACTCTTCACTATAAATAAGAACTCAGTTAATTTATTTAGTCCCAATTAGCAATTATCTTTATGGTTTAAGGAAAAAACGATTTTCTTCTTTATGCATGTGCGTGTGTGTATATATATATATATATATATATACACACACACACACACACACAGACGCACACACGGATATATGCCTGGAACTCAATTTAAGTTTATGGAATTTTCAGATACAGTGTATTACCTAAAAGTACTTTATATTACATTTATAATCTATTTATCACACAGTGTAATTCTGTTTTTACATTGGAAACTTGGCAAGCACAGTTTTAGCACAGTTCAGTTTCTGACCATTAGCCACATGATATTGCCATTCAGTACGGGACTTGGTTTACCAGCTTGAAACGTTACTTGGAGAGGGGGAGAAGTCACACTTAGATCAGAAACCATAAGCTTTAGCGCTAACATATTTCCCAGCAAGAAAAAGTTTAAAAGAGAAAAGGGGTGGGGGATGGTGGCACACAGACCTACCCTAGGGCACTAGGGAGAGGAAGCATGAAATACATGAGCAGAACAAAGTTGTCCATTAAGTCTAAAAACGTGAGGAAGAATTTTATTTTATTTTATTTATTTTTTTTAAGAAAAAAATGGGGCAGGGGGGAAGGGAAGACAAGGTAGTGCACAAAATATGTCTGGAAAACAGGAGGCTGAAAGATACCAACGGATAGCAGGGAAGGGCTCATTGTTTTAGCAAACCAAAACACCCCACATTTGGGGAGTTATTAGGTATATGCTTCTCTGCTCACCCTACCCCCAAGCTCTCCAGCTTTTTACATTTTTTCCCCCAAAGCTATAATTCAATATGGTAGGGGAAGCATGATTCTGCAGAGACCTTAGCAAACGGTAGAGAATTTTAAGATTTAATTTCTTCATAAAAGTTACTTCAGTTTATTTTCTATATTAAGATGCCATCCAATGCATTGACTGATCAAAACTCAAGAGTTTTGTCAGTTATATTCTAACCATTTAGGTATCAGTCTTCCCTTACAGAGAACACAATATGAAGAGAGGTGCTGCCCAATAGTATTACAATGCAAAAGCGATTCCAAGTCAAGTTCTCTCAGAGTCAGGTCCTCAATTCTGTAATTTAGGTTCTAACAGCATGTAATCTGCCATTAGCCGACAACGTAGAGCTGAGCAGTCTGGGAGTTTTGCCAAGCACAAGCAAATGCACATAGCACTGGCAGAAGCCTGCATGAGGTATTTTTTGGATGGCAAAGTGACACTTAAATTTCTAAAGCTCAAGGACGAGAGTTCACAAGCGTGTCGAGATTTATGGAAACATTTTAGTTAAAACATTCCCCACCAGCACGTACTACAAAAAATATTAGAAGAAAATCTGGAGCTTAATGTTTTTAATCAACATTTCAACCAATGCACTTTTAATTTTAAAGATTTAGATCTTCAGGGTTAACTTAAACCCTGTACAAAACTGGTTTCTAAGTCATTATATTTCTCCAATCAGAATAAAATACAAAGGTAGCATTTGCAGAAGTTTGAGATGCAGTATACTACTGCCAACACTAAGCAAGAAGCACTCAGTGAAGCAAAATAAAGAGAGAAAAGAGAAGATGGACTGCTATATGAGTAGACCATAAAGTATGGATGACCTAACAATATTGCAGTTTTTCTGAGGCAAGTTTAAAATGTCTAAAAGTAAATTTGTCAAAATAAACATACCAAAATGTGCTGAACCACTGCTACTTTTACTTTGTATAGAGGTACTGCATGTCTGGGTCCCAGGTTGTGCTGTGCCTGTTCGATTTATACCCCTGTATAATTTCCTACAGGAGAGTTCATCATTGTCACTGTCATGTAGGGATGGTGTCCGAGGCCTAAAATGGCGCCATCTACATGATTTGATATTGACTAGTATCTGACTGAGGTCTTTCGAGAAAGATTTGTCCGAGGTATTTGTTTCTGAGGTATTGGCAAATTGACTGATTGAAGAGTGTTGTGATGAGGAAAGCATTTCCAAATCCAGCTGATGAAATGTACTATCATAGTCCGAATGCGCTCTGTCTAGTAGCACCCTAAAAACAAAGAAAATGAAGAATTAGGCAGTGGCAAGAAAAAACCCAAGATCATCACTAGTTTCTCACTTGGGCTAGGAGAAGACACAGGGAAAAAAAGTGGTAGAGATTACACAAAACTGTCCTAGAATAAAGCAATAAAATAAAGAAGAAAAAAAGCAATCTAAATGCCCCCCTAAAGCAACTTCAGTCCAAATGCCTTACTCCCATAAACACTAAATACACCTACAATCACCACGCGCAGCTCCAAAAGCTGTCATACGTTGTCTTCCAACCCCTCCTTACTCCCATTCTGATTTTGCTAATATTCCAGTCTGACTGGCTAACACGCTAATAGGTTTTAAGTGTTCATCTGAAAGCCAAATCACATTCTAACTTTTAGTTGAAGAGCTTTAACTAAAGAAGAAATTGATTGGGACATTCACACTAAATTAAGAGACGTGTCAAACAATACCTAAGAAGTAGCACTAATACATCAAATAATTTAGAACTACTTTTTTGACTAAGAAATTTAGAACCAAGCATCTGAAGTAACACTCAACACGTAATTTTTTCATTTTTGGGAGAAATATCCAAAACTTATCAGTTGTTGTCACTTGCAAGGTTTTCCTCTCACCTAATCTTCTCCTCTAACATCGGAAAAAAATCACAGTAGGCCTCCAGACAGGGTCATTTTAAAAACTTATTGATTGAAGATGACTCTGCAAATCATTCTAATAGGAAACATCAATTACAAATGAAAACACAGATGTGTTTTCACCTCAAAACTTGGGAGTGCCAAGAAAAAAGTCTAGAAACATGAAAGTAAACAGTATCATACAGTATCAAACAGTGTCAACTTCTGTGATGTCTCTATTTTTGAGTTTTAAAGTTTACTTCTTTGAGAGGCGTCTTATTCGCAGCATTTTTACAACAGTTACGGAGAGCTTACCTTCCACCACGGCCGACCCGTCTTCGTGCAAACCCAATACACCTCTGGGGTACAGTGAGGGTGGTTAAGCAGTATCTATAGCGCACATCTCCTAATCTTCCCTCTTTAGGGCTACTCCACGGCCAGCTGCCAGGTTGGTCTAAATGGGGCTTAAAATATTTTTAAACAATTAAACATAAGAGTTTCTACAACAATGCCCTGTCTTAGGAGATACAAGGAAATTTTACTTACAGCATAGTACTGACAGCCTGCTTTCCTACGGAAGGCAAAAGGACCATCAGGATCATTTTCTTCCTCAGCCTCAGAGGAACCAGACAAAACCTTCAAAATTGAAAGGCGGGGGGAGAGCTGGTAAATCCATCAGTATCACTCCCATTCTTACCCCAAGAGCAGCATAAAACTCTGGACGTCCTACCTGGGAGAGAGGTTCTTCATCTGAGCTAGGAAAATCATACTGATTCAAATCTTTAGCATTAAAGACCGGCAGTGCAGCAGGACTCGCCTGTTGAGGAGTAGCAGCAGCAGACGAAGGTAAGACTTTTGGCTTCTTCTCATACTTTCTTTTAGGTCGAATAACATCAGGTTTATCTTGCTGCAAAAAAAAAAAAAAAAAAATCTGAACATGCACATAAGCAAGTTGGATTACAACAGGAGTTCTCCAAAACTCTTGTGTAAGCAAGCTAAAAAGTGAGCTCATCTTTCTACCACCTTCAAAGTAATACACACAATCACCTCATCAACATGTACGTTTTATCTCCAGTAACTGAAGCGTTTGCCCAGATAAAGACGAATCCAGCCCTGCTTGCTCAGTGACTACGCTAGATAAAATATAACTCTGGAGAACTGGATCTAAACATACCCAATGTTCGCCATAATGCTTCATTTTTATTTTCTACCACTTGAAGTTAATAGGCATTTATTCGTTGTCAGGGAATTAGTAAGTACCAAACATGCTTTAAAAGGCAAACATAGAAGCCAGGCTTCTTGAAGACACCTAGCGCCTCAGAAAACGTTCTCAAAAGTTAGCCCTTTTCCCCATACTAAGGTTTCAAAGGAAGAGGTTTGTTTCAAGCTCTGCAGACACTGTATCTGAGACCAAAATACTGAAAATAGCATTGCTGAGACCTATTAATTACGCAAAGAAAAAAAAAAAAATCTGCAAGTTAACCCCTAGAGCCATCAATAGATTAGTATACTCCAGCAATTTCAATTATAATACCCTTCTATCAACAGAAGCATTAACTCATTCAAGCCACCTTGTGAGATCCAGATCAGCGGCTGGGCATTACTCAATTATAAGCAGCCTTTGTTTTAATTCGAATTACACTTCAGCATTTCTCCTGTGCTACCTGACCTATATAACGTGTTACCGCATAATTTAAATGGTTGGCACTGTAGCTGTGCTTTGTATGACACAAATTAAAGCCAACACAAAAAAAAAAAGAAATGCTGTCTCCATCAAATAGATGATTTGATACTTCACTTGAATACAAAAACAGTTTTAATTAACAGACAAAAGCACATAGCATGCTGGGGATATCAGTGGGCCTTCACAACACCACCGCCACCACAAAACAAAACAAAAATCCACCAAAATTAAAAGAGGTAACACATGGATTTAGAACAAAAGGAAAGGGTTTAACTGATGACTCCCATCTTTGTCCAATATCTAGGTAACAGATCATTTTTATTCAGGATTTCTGAACTTTATGGACCATAATAGATAAAAACATTAGTACCCTCCTGGTGTTTGTATTTATTACAGACTGCATGTGCATTTCTGTCTGTAGTTGATCTTTACCTTCTTTATTTCCTTTTTAAGGAATATCCAATAGTTTGTGTGTTATCATCACTCTTTTTCCCATATATTATAAAATACTTGCATAATATACTACTAAAATTATGGAATAAATTGCCAAAGTTGTTGTTGTTGTTTTTTTTAAAAACAACGCGCAGTTTTGTAGCAGTAGTTTAACAATTTTTAGTTTTGGAACACAGACAAGAACACTTCTGTGGAAAATACAGATTTAAATTATTTCAGAGTGCCGGCTATTGTACTAATATTATTCCTCCAAAAGTTTAGAGGCTATGACATTCTTAGGTTACATGGTCCAGACATTCTTAGGTTACATGGTCCGGACTTAAACTGAAAAGTATGTTTTATTTCATTCTGTATGCAAGTTAACCCCCAAAGAACAAGGCATTTTACTCCAGTTGCAGCCTTGCTAGTCTATTTCCGTTTTCAGAATCTACTCCCCTCACCAACAAATCAGAAGTGTTTTCCGTGCTGTCATATCCTGAAGCCTCTGTATCTTGCATACCTAAGAGCATGAACTATAACTTGGTTACTGATATTCAGAAATACCATTACTCACTTTGTTAACTTTAAATTCTTTCAGTTCCATAGTTTCTTGATGTTTAAAAGGACTGTTGTTAGTCACAGGAATGATGGGAATAGCATAGGTAGGTTTAATTGGCTGCCGCTGTGCCATGACCTCAGACATGATCTCTCCACTGTAGTCACCCAAATTATACCTGAAACCAGAGGATTTTTTTCTTACTTGTTGGAACGTTAACAACAAGTTTGGTAAAAATTATGCAAATATACAAACATAGACTAATACTTGTAACTTGCGATAAAAGGAAGACCAGGATGACAAGTACAGAAATTACTGCTCTAGAAAAAGAGACTAATAAAAATAGAACTTCATTGCAATAACTAATGCTTGTCAATAAATAAATGGACAACTACCTGTAAAAACACTTTCAAGAGGATAACAAGGCAAGGGAGGAGGGGGATGTACAATCTAGAAGGGAAGACATGGTAAGTCTCCCCTCCACCCCCAAGAAAGCACTATTTAAATAAATAAATACACGACCTAAAAAGTTTTAAATAGTGAAGCAAGAGTGCCTTATTCACAAAATCTTCCCTTTTTTGTATTATGGAATAGTTACAGGAGCAGCAAAACCGATGAAACGTATCGTATTTGGAGTCCTGTGTGAATTCTCTGAACTCTAATAGCGTTGAGCTCATGTTACAGTTTTCCACTATGAAGGGGCACATCAGCCTTCCCTCTGAACAGCAGCTTAGTTTTACGAAAAAGCTACTGGAATAGCTTTGGGATCTCTCCCACTCTAGTTCTACTGAAAACAGTCACTGATTGGAAAAAACTGCATCTGGTAGAAAGAGGGTACATTGACATGCAACTTGCTTCCCTAGGAAGCCAGAGACTAGATGGTATTTTAAAGCTCTAAAACAAACTTACTGACTCAAAACATTCACTTTCAAGCACAGATGCTTAAGCTAGAGAAGTCTAGTCAGATCCAAAATATGAACTGCTAAAAAACAATTTCACATGGCAAACATGATTCTCTGTTGAACAGGAAAGGGACAGTTGATGAACTACAGCATTTGGTCTTCAGTGCAGCTGTCAAACAGGATGTTTAAAGAAATAATCCTCTACTGAATAGAGATGACTGGCAGAGCAGCGTGCTATGCTCCAAGAAATGCTTTTTATTTGTTTTGCTCAGGAGGACATCATATCAAACGCTGGTAAAAAAAACAGTGGAGATAATGAAGAAAAGGAGGAATGGTAACACTCGGGAAACTGCCTTAAACAGTTGGGATTTCCTTACTCTATGTACTTAAATTAATTTAGAAACAAATTTTTGAAACGAAATTTATTTACGTTTGTATATGTATACATGTAGTAAAACTGAACATAGATTAGGGTGACTAGACACTTCCCTGCAACGAGTAACTTCCAAATGTTTCATTTTGCTCTTTACAGCCATACATGAAAATATGCTATACTTTAAGTACGAAGAGGCCTAAACGCTTATTTTAAAATCTGGTGGTGGTAACGAATACAAAGTAGTTTCCACACTTTCTACAATAGTATTTCAATAAGCATTACCTCTTTTCCATAATTTCCAGTGTTAAATGCAGCAATTCCCTCTTGCTTTTTTCCCTTCTCTTTATCATCTCCAGGATGGTTACTGCACGACTCAGATCTCGACGCAGCTTGAGCATCTTCTCGTAAGATGCTTCATCATTTTTCCGATTCTGTAGATACATAAAGTATACGTTTTGCCACATCATTTAAATTAAGGAAACTAAATCAAAATAAATTTTAAATACCTATAAAAACCCCATACGCTGAAGGTGTGATATCACAGAGAAACATGTTTGTGTTAGTCAGTCAGAGCTTATCGCTACAGTAAACGGATTTAGTAAAATAAAATAAAAAAAATCAAAACCTTCATTCAATAGCTGGCCTACAGTGGTTTCCCTTTATATTTTTGCTCTTACAAATTTAAAAAAAAAAACAACTTATGTTGCTTCATACTACATAGCAGGATTTTTTTTTTTATTTTTTTTTAAATATAAGCTACTATTCAAGAATGGGAAGAAAGAAAAGGAGAGGAGAGGAAGGTATTAATCTACTTACTTTTCGTGTCTGCATCTTTTCTGTTCGTCTTCTAAAAGCAACGTAAGGATCATTTGTGCTGGAACCATCTCGCTTCTCTTGTTTCACTGCTGGGATAAGAGAGGGACCTCGACAGTTTTTCCTCTTTTTAATCCAGTACTCGTACACTTCTCTGATCAATTCATCATCTTCCTTCAGCAACAGCTTGGCTTCTTGCAGGCTGACTGGCTAAATGTAAAATCCAGCACGTCACTTTCACATGGCAAATTATATAGTGCATGTTTTGAAGTTTTTATTTCAAGTAATGTTGTACCTGCTGACCGCTGCCCTTTTCTAGTCGGTCTATCATCTCCTCAAATTGCAAAGGAGAGATGTCCATTCTTTTCTTCAACTTATTCACAAAGACCTCATCTTCTGAATCTAAGTCATAATCAGGCTGCTCAGCATCCAAACTAAAAGCTGAATGACAGAGGAAAAGTTAAAGTTACACTTTTACTACGGAAATGTTCTGTTGTAATAATAGCGGTGTCTGGGGTACTGGCCAGATTCTTACGGTTTGCAGAAAAAGACAAAAAAAAAAAGATTTGTTTGCACACTGTGGCAATCCTACTTAAAGATTATATCTAGAAAAAAAAAAATCACACTGCTAAGATGCATTTGACTATGCTTTTGTTAACCAACAGAAATTTACTAATACTCAAGTCATCCACTAACTTACAACCTCACTGTTTTCAGCGAGATTTGGATTCGTTAGCTTGGTCTGCTTTCCAATGCTCTTCAGTATTCCGTAGCTTTATGTAGTGCATTGTGAACTTCAAAAGCTATGATCATACTTCAGCCCAAATGTGTATTAGAAGTACTTCTACAAAAGTATTTGCAGACTTTGTGCGTGAGATCACTGTAACAGTCTCATCAACAAATTTGTGACCTAAATGAGTCAGACAGAACTGGTCCAGCATGGTCTGCCCTACAAAGCAAGGTATCCTCAAATACAAGCAGCGTCTCTGCAGAACAAAAACTGCAGTTCAATCTTCCACAACATCTTACGGAAATGCAGATGTTTTAAAATTCAGAACAAGATTTCCCCCTAGTTCTTATCCCTCATGCAAGTTGTTTTAGTTCCGAAGAGAGATTAATTTATTTGCAAGTGTGCATTTGGAAACACATTGTGAAAAGTATCATCCGCCTCCCCCATTAAGAAAATTGTTTTAATATCAGAAAACATAGTTTGAGTTCTTTCAATTTGTGTTTTTTTAAATAAAAATACACTCAAGACAAAATAAAATCAAAAGGCAGAATACAATGCAGCTGAAGATCACCATTTCGGCTGTTAGACCACCAGATAAGAAAAAAAAAGAATGAAAAAATGTACCTTAATATCAGGATGGAAGACTCCTATTACTATTCGCCATTTGCTTAGGAACAGAGCAGTATGCTCTAATACTTTAGCTCATCACTGAAACTTGGACTGACTTAGAAGTCTAGCATTTGGCCAAAGTTAATTAGGAACGAGAACTGTTCAGGTAGCACAGATGCTACATTTTATATTCTGCTAATTATATCATGCAGCAGAATAAATTTCTGCAATGTTTGCAAAAGTTATCACAAGTAATGCAGTGGTCACTCCAAGGCCTACATCCAAACAGAAGAGCTGTCATATTTCAATAAGAACAAAAACCCAACACATTCAGGAGTCATCAGCGACACCAAAAAATACCTACTTTCAGATGCAGAATATCTCATCCAGGTGTAGGCAAATACTACTACTGCTGCCATTTCCATTTGGCTTCTCAATCCACTCTGCTGCAAAGGCACTCTTTTTCAACCATGTATTATATATTCTCCCCTTTAAGCATGTTTGTGGCTGTGTGTTCTTGTTAATGAACCTAAATTTCCCTGCAAGCTGTAACTAGTGAGTGTTATTATAGAGAAGAGAAACAGGCCTTTATGACTGCTAAAATTCAAGTATTAACATACAGATGCTATGCAAGAAGGACATCTATCTACTTCCTGATTAAGAATTAAATAGAGCTCTTCAGCAGAGGTACGTACTCCTCTACATGTTGTAGAAAATTAATTCCCAGAAGGCAGTCTTGATGCAAGCTCAATAGGCATTTAAGAGGAATCTCTTGAACTTTCGGTAAAGTAAATTCTTGGCGTAGACTTCAGTGAGTAAGTTGTTTTACTTACGCTGTATGTGAATCAGCTGCTTTGGCATTTTAAATTCTCCCGGATATATAGACTCATAGTAAGCAATATTACTTTCTGCTTCTGGGACTGGTATAACCATGTTATCCCTCTTCTCTCCATATACTTGTTGTGCTGAAATAGCCCGCTGGAGATGATGTTCCTATAAAAAAAAAAAAAAAAAAGGGGGGGGGTGAATATCTGAAAATATTTTTTCAGAACTCAGACTTAAAAGTTTAAGCAGACTTATTTCTTTGCAAATGCATTCATTCCCAAAACCCAGAGACAAGACATGAGAAATCAACACTGCACACCTTTACTCTGGTGCTCCACTTGAAAAGCAAACCACCAAGTGCTAGGGTTTTCCAGTAGGTGGCACTCTCCCTCTTACACAAACACACACAATACTTCAGTTCTTAATTTAACATGCAGCTGACTGACTTTCTAGGCTCACCAAGCTACATGAGTCCATCCATCATTACACATCTCTGCAAAGTTGCTTAAAATTCATTAGACATAGATTATAACAAGCAGTTGCAGAAAGAGATTCACTTTACTATGGCCATTTATTGACAGTGATATTGGAAAACAAGAAAGGGGGCCCGCGATCATCTCCCATTAAAAATAACTTTTTACCCACACAGAGAAAATGTTTTTAGAAAACATTTTATATACATGAGAATGTCTTCCATTTTCCTCTTTCTCCTCTCCTAACCCATCAAATAAAGGTTATTATTAACTATAAACCATAAAAGGGAGAATAATTAACTTCTGGATATCTGCAACTGTTTCTCAAGCTTACAAGTTCAAGTAACAGACTGAAAATTATTTTGGATTCTAGTAATCTTCTAATGCCACTATTCAAGTATACTATTCAATCCTTCCTGTGGTGTTGGCAAGGGCACTAACCAATATCAGCAGAACAGATAAAAGATTTAACAAAAAAAAAAATGCACAAGATGTATAAGTATATATAAATGATTTACTGACAGCGCAACAGGGTATTACTTTTTCCTGGTAGTAGCAAAGCTGATTTACTAAGTTTCTACCCTCAGATGTTCACTCCTAGTAGCACAATGTGGTAAAACAGCAGAATGCTGAAACCAGATTACTTGAAACAAGAACCGCAGCAGCAAGGAGGGAATGACCGTTTTTAACACTGGAATAAAACATACCAGTCTATAACCATGCAATCTTCTTATACTTTTATCTACTTGATCCCCAGTTCATTCCTCTTCAGTACAATAAAGACAATTAACAACTTCCAATTAACGTTACCAAAAATATATAATATATATAAAATAAGCTTTATTCTAAACTGCAGAGTGCAGCCTCAGACTTTATATAAAGCCTGTTTCAAGGTGAACTGCACACATTGCTTTGCAAAAAGAGGGCAATGGTGAGAATCAGGCTTATCACACAGTCGTAAGTAAACGTCACTGGACTGATTTTGATCCTCTAATATTTGGTAAATGTAGAAACGTATGTCTCCTAGGAGGGACAACACCTAAAACGGTCTTTTGGGTACCAATGACTAAGAAAATTTATTTTGCAGTTGTTTTGGAATCACTGTTGCTGGACACCTCAATTTGTGCAAACAGTAATAATTCTTGAGGATTTTGTCCCAACAGCTGCTAACTGCTGCAGAAGAGGGAATTAAGCTTTATTTCCATATAGTACAGTAGGAGAAACGTTATGTCAGATGCATGGTGTTAGCCAATGGGCCTTGCTCGTAACAGCAAAGGCTTACTGTTCTTAAAAAAAAAAAAAAAAAAAAAAAAAAATCACATGAAGGACTCCTGGTGCATTTATCACAACTTGTATGTTTTTATGCAAAAACATACCATTTCAGGGAAGAAAAGGGGGTCAGATACTAAAATAAGATTTTAATTTCTCTAGTCTATCTCTGATATAGAGATTGCCATCGCTAAAGTCAGTACACATAGCCTAATATCACAAGTTCAGTAAGAAGTAAAGACACCTGAACAAGACTCTTGAAAAGCAATCTAAGCATAAATCTGAACTTTGCCAGACTATTCCAATTACAAAAAAGGCCCAGTACTCGAGGAGGAAATAACTGTTAGCAGGCCCAGAAATTATGAAAACAACTGGATAAAGAGTTCCTCCACTGAAAGAGGTAGCCTGATCTGCTGTTAATGTCTGCTTCAATTCATCATAACAGATGTTCTTCTAAATAGTAAGAAATAAACAGACACAGCAATCCCCCCTACACCCTTACCCCCCAAATTCTCACTTATTCAGGAGAAGATGACTAACAGCAACTTTGCTCCTAACTCCAATATCTCAGTTGGCAGCTCAGCACAACTTCCTCTCTTCCGATTATACAGACTGTAATCAGGTGCGACTGGTAACTCTGGAAGTACTCACCTTTAACATGAAAATATTGTTAAACATCTACTGCTAATTAACCTACTAAAGCTCCCAGTTCCCATTCTGTAGTGTCTGTAGTCATTTTCTGCTGCATTTGCACAGCTGATCACTCCCACTCAAATGTAACCCTCCATTTAACTGAAATTGTAGCCTTTCATTTTAAAATGCACTGGTTTCCTCACTCTGTCAAGATGATTTTGAATTCTAAATCCTAGTCAAACACGTTGGCTGCTCTTGATGTTATCTTCAGATTTAATTGCAGATGCTATAATCCAAGTCACTACTGAAAATACCAACAAGCATTTAAGACAGACCTCTGCAGAAGTTCAACATATTACTTCAACTATTAACCCACTTCCAGGTATGCCTCTCCAACCAAATGCACTTATATAACAGTTTCTGTAATACTGTTTTTATTAGTTGCAAAACACAGAACAGTGTCAAAAAACCTTTCTAAAGTCAAGTCGCAACTATCCACCAGGTCTCTTGCCCTGCCACAGAAAGAAGTTAGACTGCATTAACAGGGTTTGTTCCCGAAAAACTCAAGTTACTACTATTACTTTCTGCAAAGAGATTAATATCTTACAGATAATTAAATTACTTTGCCCCAATGATCACCTGAATCTTTCCAGGAACTGCAATTAAGCCAGTTAATTTGCAGTTCTCTAGCTCCCACTTTCCAACAGTTTTTAAATAGTAGATGCATCTTCCCCCCTCCCCTTTGGGATATCATCTGTCCTTTAGAAGTTCACAGAAAGCTGTGAAACTGCTTCAGACTGTTTCTTTAAATTCCTCCTCATCAACTTTAGGTGGCTAAGTCAAGCTCAGAGGCTCTTGCTGCTATTCTTCATGCTGCCATTGCCTTGTGCCATCCTGATCCTATTACAGCAGTCTGGGAACCAAATCCACAGAAAACCAACTCCGTCCTGTTATTCTGCTGAAAGCAATTAGTCTTCTGCCACAGCAGCTCCCTGAACTGCCTCAGTTGGGGAAAGGGGAGAGAGAAGGATGATCGCCTCTGGCAGCAGCTACCCATTAAACTGGCTTAGCGCTATCATTAAATTACAGCTCATCCTTCTGTTAGTAGTGTATGTATGTTTTTGTTTTGTTTTAAATGAATATCAAGGGCAAAAAAGCATTAAGACTCATGAAAAGTTACAGCAGATAAATATTCTACTTGATACCGAGATAGCTGAAGTGTTTACCATGGTCTTCATCTTACTATAAATATTGATAGAATCTTTTCTTATTCTGCGTGTTTGCTGCTGGATGTGTCTCACCTCGTGCCTCCATTTTTCTAAGGTAAACTTTCCATGTAAAAATAATTTGTTCATACTTACTAGTTTCCACTTTGCATACATTCACATTTTTGTGTTAATTAATACTTGCTATTTAAGCTACATTGGAACAGGCTGCAGTTGTTTTACAAAAACCCAGCCCAAACTACTAGAGAACACAGAGTTAGCAGTTTCTTCCTGCTCTCCTAAATTGCTTCCCTTGGATCTTTTGTACACATTTGCTGCTTAACAAGTATTTCTTGAAATATATGCTTTATATACTTTTCTAAAAAGGAAGAATAACAGAATAACGATGAAGTTAAGAGGTTATTCTCCTTGAAACTGCCTTCCACTTTTACATTAACTATTCTCAACTTACTAGCTAAATTCAATACCTAGAAAAGCTTTTCTCTTCAGTTTTTCTGAAGAGAAAAGTTTTCTTCCTCTGCCTGATATTAAGAGCTACTAGAAATAAAACCATGGTAATTTTTTTGCTATAATGATAATTTGTTCAAGTACTTTCAGAATGATGGTACCTCAAACCTTACTCCCTCTTCCTCGTGCTGACACTGGTGCCCATGAGAACTTGTGTTAAGACTATTCAAAGAGTTCATCCAAAAGTATACCATCTTCTTACCACCCTACCCACCCAACAGCTAATTTTCTACCAGGTTAGCTTCCCACCTGGCTCACCATGAAGTCAGACAATCCCAGGGTCAAAGGGATGCAGTAGGAGCATTCGGCCCAAAGACAGAGAAAGTGTCTGAGAAGAGCAGCTTCACCATTTTGGCAACAGCCAACAACTAACATGAAACTGCACCTTAACAACTTGCTAAAAAAATCATCCCACCATATTTCTGTCCTGAAATGTATTAAGGTAGCTAAAATTCCATTACCAACCCTTGCACTTCAGATTGTTTGAACAAGTAGCAGGGCAAACGCTCAACCACCACTTTTATCCTCCAGAAATTTTCTTAATTCGACAGCCTACCTGACAAGCCTACTGAAACGGAAACTATTTTTCTGACTACCCAGAACATAGCAAAATATCATGAGCTTAAGAAATTTTCTTAAGCAAAATTATACATCAACATCATCGTTTTTTTCCCTGTAATCTGCCCTTCTATTAATTCTTAGGATATCAAGTCTGCCACTTGCATCAATTTTTATTGCATCAGTATCACCATACACTTTTCTCTTTGATCTTCGGGAATAAGGTAAACTAAGGCACAGAGGCAATACTAAAGGCACTAGGGAAAGCAGGAACTCAGGCAGAGCAGCTGTCACCATGCTCCAATGGAACAGCCAAGCGTAAAAGAACTAGAATTTGTCTTTAGCTCTGGCTTGAGGGGTAACGTAACCTCTGTCAAAAGATAACGTGAGAACAAGGGTGTAAATCTTCAAGAAGAGTGTAGTGCTTGCCCAAGGTGAATTTATAGCACACCACTTAAAAAGCTGTATGAGTACACATAATTCTGTATATTTCAGTGGCCAAAACACAAAGCGTACTATAATTCTGGTTCAACCTCACTACGAGCAGACACTCTTGTCTGCCAGCAGAAACTAGTAAGTTTGGTAAGTTTTTGTCAATAAGACTGTTAGACTTCAAGTTACAGTTTCTCAAAGGCAACAGGCATTGACAAAGCACAAAGGTTATTCTGACAAAACATCTACGTTACAATACACCTTGCAGACTGTATTCTGAGATAAACAACAACCTGTCATTAAAAAAAACAGACATAAAATGATGTGACCTTGTTATTAACAGTCTAACAAATCAAAGTAACAGAGCATCATTGTTTTGGAAAGTTAATTGCAAGTACGTTGCCACAGTAGCATATAGTATCTTCTTAAGAGCAAAAGAAGAATTTAGAGTATTTTGTAATTTGATTGCATGTTTCTTCAAAGAATTTCTCCAAATTATTCCAGAACTGTTAACAGAAATATCTGAAGCACACCTGCCTACAGAAATGGCCAGAACAAAGTCAGCTGTGAAGTCCAGTATGTACAGCAGAGCCTAAAGTTTCTAAATCCTCAAAGCCTGCCTTAGGGAAGTCTGCATTCTCTCTGTTGGGGGAAGTAAGAGGTAGAAAATAGGGGGGAAGCCATGCACAGGGAATGAAAGGAGTTTAAAAATATATGTATACAAAAGAGACACAGGAGTGTATTCAAATCTGTACATATCACAAACACATTTTTCCACCTGAAATACAAAAGCTATATAGGAGGACACTAGAACTGATTCTCTCACTACTGGCAGCCGTGTCAAAATATTGTCCCTCCACTGATCCGCACAGACCTTTAGATTTAAACCAGTATGACTGGGAGGAGAATCCTTTCACATCCCTCCCTGGCCTGACAGAAGCGCTTTCAAAGCTAGTATCTCACAGCTCACACAACGATGTTCTAAGCTACAGAACTAGAAAGAATACAAGTTTCAACAGGCAGTTATCAATAAGCACTAGATTCACGACAGTTACACTAAAACGTAAAACAGCTGAAACGAATTTAAGGACATAAAAGTTCAAGTACATAAACTCACAAGCCTGTCTTTTTATACACCCTTTACCTTCTAGGAACTTGTGGTCTAAAACCCTTTTAGAAAAGCCCGAAACACATGAGGAAAAGTCTAACACAACTGCAGCTCATCTTAAATGCAAATACATTACTCAGTAATTAAGATTAAACAACAAAACATCGGAACAGGAAAATCACAAGCTTTAAAGTTCACTACGTCGTCCGAGGGTTGATGAACGGGTGCCAGAGCAAGCTGGTTCCACGCTACAAGCTAAAGCTTTTTTGGCTAACTTCACACCCCTTTCCCCCCCCAGGGACAATATGGTTCCTACACCTCAGTCATCACGTCAGCAGCAACAAGGTTTGCTGGTGCAAGGACACAGGAAGGCAACACAGCTAAGCTGCTATGAGACCCAGCTACACAGGAAGATCGAAGACCGTTCAAACTAACTCATCCCATAGCCATACAGCAGGACTATTAAAGTGCTTTAGTAACCTACTGATTGCATTTCCCTGGCTCACTAAGCTATAGGGTATGAACTGTGCGTCTCAGCTGTACGAGGATCTCTGTAACCTGAATGGTCAGGGAAGATGGCCTCTTTCGGACAGGGACGGTCAACCTACTCCACAATAAATGTATACAACAAAGATTCAACCCAATGATCTGAGCATGAAGAAGGCAGAAACAAACAAAATACCAAACTGACTTTCTCTCGAATCTTCTCTCCTTGTTATAAGGTCTTAGCTGTTCTGCAACCTACTGAACAGACAGGTTTTTTTTGTCAAGGCTGGAAGGAAGAGACAGAGTGACCTCTCAGAGGATTACATTCTAACTGTCTAAGATGATCCATTTTGCCTTATGCCTCCCCCTACTTGTCATGCTCCTTCTGGCCCCTCCTTAGAGCCAGTTCAAGTATTAGAAACACATCTCTGAGAGACTTTTTGGTGTGGTGGTTTTCTGTCACTGCAACAAGAAGGGCTCACTCTGCAACAGGTAAGCACCAAACATGGTGCAAGAGAAGGAACTCAACACACAGCCAGAATCACAGAATGGTTTAGGTTGGAAGGGACCTCTGGAGATCATCTAGTCCAACCTCCCTCCTCAAGCAGGGTCACCTAGAGCAGATTGCCCAGGATCACATCCAGACAGGTTTTGAACATCTCCAGCGAAGGAGACTCCACTACCTCTCTGGGCAACCCGTTCCAGTGCTCAGTCACCCTCACAGTCAAGAAGTTTTTTCTCAGGTTCAGGCGGAACTTCCTGTGGTTCAGTTTGTGCCCATTGCCTCTTGTCTTGTTGCTGGGCACCACGGAGAAGAGACTGGCCTCATCCTCTTGACACCCCCCCCCTCAGATACTTGTACACATTGATGAGATCCCCTCTCAGTTTTCTCTTCTCCAGGCTCAACAGGCCCAGCTCTCTCAGCCTTTCTTCATAGGAGAGATGCTCCAGTCCCCTCATCATCTTGGTAGCCCTCCGCTGGACTCTCTCCAGCAGTGCCATGTCTCTCTTGTACTGGGGAGCCCAGAACTGGACACAGGACTCCAGGGGAGGCCTCCCCAGGGCTGAGGAGAGAGGCAGGATCACCTCCCTCGACCTGCTGGCAACACTCTGCCTCATGCACCCCAAGATACCATTGGCCTTCTTGGCCACAAGGGCACACTGCTGCCTCATGTTTAACTTGTTGTCCACCAGCACTCCCAGGTCCTTCTCGGCAGAGCTACTTTCCAGCAGGTCAACCCCCAGCCTGGACTGCTGCATGGGGTTATTTCTCCCTAGGTGCAGGACCTTGCACTTGCCGCCTTTGTTGAATTTCAGGAGGTTCCTCTCCGCCCAGCTCTCCAGCCTGTCCAGGTCCCTCTGAATGGCAGCACAGTCTTCTGGTGGGTCAGCCACTCCCCCCAGTTTAGTATCATCAGCAAACTTGCTGAGGGTGCACTCTGTCCCTTCCTCCAGGTCATGGATGAATACGTTGAACAATACCGGACCCAGGACTGACCCCTGGAGGACACCACTAGCCACAGGCCTCCAACTTGACTCTGCACCATTCACCACAACCCTCTGAGCTCAGCCATCCAGCCAGTTCTCAAGCCACCTCACCATTCACTCATCTAGCCCACACTTCCTGAGTTTACCTACAAGGATGTGGTGGGAGACAGTGTCCAAAGCCTTGCTGAAGTCCAGGGAGACAACACCCACTGCTCTGCCCTCGTCTACCCAGCCAGTCCTTCCATCAGAGAAGGCTATCACATTGGTCAAGCATGATTTCCCTTTGGTGAATCCGTGCTGACTACTCCTGATCACCTCGTCCTCCAGATGCTTACCGAGGACCTCCAGGAGGAGCTGTTCCATCAGTTTTGCAGGGATGGAGGTGAGGCTGACAGGCCTGGAGTTTCCTGGCTCCTCCTTCTTGCCCTTTTGGAAGGGTGGAGTGACACTGGCTTTCTTCCAGGCCTCAGGCACCTCTCCTGATCTCCAGGACCTTTCAAAGATGATGGAGAGTGGCCTAGCGATAACATCCTGCCAGCTCCCTCAGCACTCGTGGGTGCATCCCGTCAGGGCCCATGGATTTGTGGATGTCAAGTTTGGACAAATGTTCTCTAATCCGACCCTCCTCCACCAAGGGAGAGTCTTCCTTTCTCCAGACTTCCTCTCTTGTCTCCAAGGTCTGGAATTCCTCAGGACTGGCCTTAGCAGTGAAGACTGAAACAAAGGCAGCATTCCATATCTCTGCCTTCTCTGTATCCTTTGTCACCAGGGCACCCGCCCCATTCAGCAGCGGGCCCACGTTTTCCCTAGTCTTCCTTTTGCTATTGATGTATTTGAAGAAGCCCTTCTTGTTGTCCTTGACATCCCCTGCCAGATTTAATTCCAGCTGGGCCTTAGCCTTCCTCATCGCATCCCTGCACACTCTGACAACGTCCTGTATTCCTCCCGAGTGGCCTGTCCCCTTTGCCACATTCTGTAGACTTCCTTCTTCTGCTGGAGTTTGGCCAGGAGTTCCTTGCTCCTCCATGCAGGTCTCCTGCCCGCTTTGCTCGACTTCTTCCTCAGAGGGATGCACTGATCTTGAGCCTGGAGGAGGTGACGCTTGAATATTAACCAGCTTTCTTGGACCCCTCTTCCTTCTAGGGCCCTACCCCATGAGACTCCCCTAAGTAGGTCCCTCAAGAGGCCACGGTTAGCTCTCCTGAAGTCCAGGGCTGCAATCCTACTCATTGCCCTGCTCCCTCCTCGCAGGATCCTGAACTCCACCATCTCATGGTCACTGCAGCCAAGGCTGCCCCCAACCTTCACCTCTCCAACTAGACCTTCTTTGTTCGTTAGTACAAGGTCTAGCATTGCACCTCTCCTCGTTGGCGTCTCCACCACCTGGGTCAAGAAATTATCATCAATCCTCTGCAGGAACCTCTTTGACTGTTTGTGCCTAGCTGTGCTGTCTTGCCAACAGATGTCAGGGTGGTTGAAGTCTCCCATGAGGACCAGGGCCTGTGATCGTGAGGCTACTTCCAGCTGTCTGTAGAAGGCCTCATCGATGGCTTCCTCCTGGTCAGGTGGCCTGTAGTAGACCCCCACAACAGTGTCACTCATGTTACCCTGCCCTTTAATCCTTACCCATTGGCTCTCCACTTGCTCTTCATCCACCCCGAGGCAGAGCTCCATACATTCTAGTTGCTCCCTCACAGAAAGAGCAACTCCACCACCTCGCCTTCCTGGCCTGTCTTTCCTAAAAACAGCAGCCAATTCAGAACATTTTAAACTGCTAAGAGATACCCTAAATCTCCTTTGAATTTTTCTTATTGCCAGAGCAGCAAGTTGCTGTAGTGGCTTCTAGCATGACTGAAAGCAAAAATACTTATTCTTCATGCACAACAGGCCTCACAGCTTATTACGAAAGAGCTTAGTATACAAACACACCGCATACTTTCCCTTTTACTACCTCACACACAAATCTAGTCACACTTTACAACATGCTAACAGCAAAGACATTCTGACAAATTTGTTATAGCACCTGTTTCCAAACAACTGCTGGTAAAGCTCCAACCCCACCCTGATCAACATGACTTAGTCAATTTGGTCCTGCCTTGCAGAGCACAGAAGTCTTCAAACAGTATTCTGGCACAAAATCAATCCCTGAGTTACACCGATCCTTGAACCCCAGACAGCAAAGTCCAGCTCCTGAATTCCAGCTTACAGCCCGTGATAATGGCAAGCTGTCATGAGATTGACAGATATGCAGGCAAGTATACATGCTGCTTCTAACCTCTCACTCCAAGTACATGCACGTTATATAATATTTTGGCCAATACTTTAAGTTTGGCCACAACAAACACACATGACCAAAACATGACAGGAGCTATGAGTCACCAAAGCAACACTATGTGGTTCCTTACCCTCCCCTTATGATGGGCCCTGAGAAAGTTAGTAGTACATCACACTTAGGTTTTTTAGTCTGGCCCACAAGCCATTTGAAGCCATAAAGCCACTGCAAGTCATCTTCTAATTGGGGCTATGTACATGAACGGAGATAGAGTAAACATCAATTTAAGCTGCCTAAGGATTCACCCAAACCACAGGGCTGTAGATTTTCCCTTCTCAGGCGGCTGAGGTCTCAAATGCTCTGAATCAATCCATGAGGAAGAAGAATTTATTCCCTTGATATTAAAGTGGAAATTAGTAAAGCAGGGCCTCAAACTGTCCCTCCATATTCCAAATAGGGAGTAAAACCATGAAGACAGCTTCTGCTAATTGACTGATGTCAGTCTCATGAGCAGTCACTTACGAAGGACTCCACTGTAATTACTACAATAATTAGATCCCTGCTACAAATTCCAACTTAATATATCTGCTAGGATTAAATAGCAATTGCTAGGTGAAAATGCAGTCTAACCATACTTCAAAAAACATATGCATTTTTGTACTTAAAGGAGCATCAAGAGATCTTACTCACTGTTAGTATTTTTAGCTGGGACACTAACTAGAAGTGAAGTCAATCACATAGACTAAGATGATCAAGACTATGACATTTCTCATGCTCAAAACAGAAACTTCTAAGAGCATGCATGAAGTCTGCCCTTTTCTTGGCAAAATCTTGCTTCCAGATCTGTGGATTCCAGCAGCAAAACGATCAAGAATTACCTAAAACGTTGGGGAAATTTTCATTGGCTTTGTTTGCTATATAAATTGGGGTGACAGACAACACTTTTGATCTGGAAGAGGAGGACTGACAGCATTATTATTACGGAACATGACGGTGCTGGAAGAAACTGAAAGCTCTCTCATTACTAGGGAGTGAATGGCAGAAAGATCAGTTTCATATTACACATTACTGTGAAATATAAACAAGTAGAGACAAAGAAAAGAATGAAACTGGCCCAAGACATGCTAGAGAAGAACACACACAACCTAGGAACCTTGCGAAGTAGGAAAACTCTGGTATTAAACACACTATGCTATTACATAGCATAGTTTACAAAGCAACGGTATTTTTTAACATCTCAGTCTTCCCAGGTACAGATCCCACACTGATTACCTAGAAAGACTGAAGTGACTCAGCTGTGTATCAAATCGCACTACACTAAACGCGTAACTGTAACACTGAACATTGGCTTCAAGTATTCTGCTTAGGAATCACTAACAGCTTAATACTAGCAGAAGGAGCTGTCCCCTTTCCTAATGGCCATTAATATTATCGATCTTTTTCTCTGTACTGACTTTGGTCACATGTAACTCCCCAGCCTACTCAGCTCAGTAACCCAGGGAAGGGGAGGAAAGCTATTCTTCGGTGAGTCTTCTGCTTGTGCCATGGGCTTAATTAGTTCACAGAGGGGTCACACGAAGATCATGGCAAGGCCTAAGGAAAAGGCAGGACTATCTCTTTTCAACACCAACACTCTTAAATTGGCTCAGTCCGTCTCACTGAACTCCTTCACACAGCCACATCTCACAAAAATCCAGCTTCAACTGCAAAACCAGTTGAAGCTCGCACCCCTTATCACAGCTTTTAACATGGATCAGTAGTTCCATGATCAAGTAGTTCAGTCTGCAGTACAGGATGTGAACCTTCTTAAATGACATCCACTGCTCAAGTCAGAGTATCACAGAAAACAGACCAAGATTTGATACTGTATAGCATTACACCTTAAAAGGGTGTATGCAGTTTAATCTATTCTATATACAATTAAATTAAAAAAAAGTTTCCTTTGGAGCAAGGCCTTACACTGGAACGCCTAGAATATACATTCTAGGGAATACCCCTAGAATTTAACCTTTTGTTACCACAGGCTCCTGCTGTAATGCCAGTAAGGAAAGCCTGTAATAAATCTTTACAGCAAAAGTGATTTTTCACTTCTATAGGGAAAACAAAGTGGAACTTTCAGATATTTTTCAACACTTATGATAAGAAAATTGTATGACGTTCCCAAATTAAAAGAAAGATACAGCAATGCCTTGCTGCTTGCTTAAACGTTATTGCAAGTCAGCCCTACTACATAAACACACCACACAGTTTTGGATGGCAAAAGCTGTACACCGGTTCCTGCATTTTTTGTTCAGTACAGGCATCTGAGATTACTGTTAACCCTAGTGCACACTGCTTAAAAAAAAAGAAAGCAGCAGCGTTATTTGAATTACAAATAGTCCAGCTTAACAGCAAACAAGCTTCTGTTCTCTTTCACTACTCTTCTGAATACTAATGTTCAGACACACATCTATATCCAGTAAAGACAGGGTGCTGCAACCATTCCAATAGTATCGTATAATATAACAGAAAACCATACACAACACTGGATAAAGTTAAGGGGTAAGCTATAAACCTGCACTAAAATATATAACAGGCCTTGAAAAATAAGTCAGTGGGGTTGGATGAACTTCTTATACTATGTTTTCCATCAAAGTTTGCTCTTCCAAGCATGAAACACAAACAAGAAAAATTACCTAACTCCTTCCATACACCATGAGAAAAAACACTAAGCCTTCAAGCGAGCCTCACTAAACCAGCCTCTTTTTCAGTCTTACCTGTCACGAGTCTGTACTGAAGCCAAGTTGTTCAACAGGTCACGTTTGAAATAGGCTTCAGTTGCAAAGGAAAACAGCATGCAAGAAAATAAAGCCATACAATTTAAAGAGTGAGTGAGCAAGCGTATGTGAAGTACTTAATATGTATATATAAACTTAAGTATACATAGTATAAACCATATAGTTTAAGAAAGTAGTACCTCTACCTTTTTAGTATTAGTTTATTGAAAGTTTAAAAATATTCCCTTCCATAACCCAAACTGTACAAACTGGGGGAAGGGGGGTGTCAACAGCTTCTCAGTTCCTAGAACGGTGTTTGCTCAAAGATTCTGAAGAAAAACAACTCTAAAAACAAACAGAATTTGGTTTCTTTTGTTAAAAAGCATTAAAGAAGATTCTGCAAAATAGCACCCAGGACTACTATTTCTCCCTCCATGTTTCCAGTAGCAAGACACTAAAACTTAGCATTCCTTGGAACCCGTAGGTCAGATCTTTAAACACCAAACCATTCAACTATGGACCTCAAAAAACAAATAGCCAATCTCCAGTTAACTGAGCTAAGTCTAAACCACAGACACTACTAGTAAACTAATACTTTAAAGAATGCAGAAACCTTTTTGCAAACTAAGTGCAGGAGAAGGCTGGATTTTATCAGAGGGCTACTCTGCCTAACATTCTGTCTCCAAAAACTGCTCATGGGCATTCTTGCTGAATGCAATAAGAACAGAGCAAAAATACAACCATACTTCACAATTGTATTCTACCTGAGCTGCAGGTTACAAGAGGCCGGGACTCTGAGCAACATGAATTTTAGTCTTTACATTTAGCAGTATTATATACTTTTCTTCCATTTTTTTTTCAATCCAGCATGTACTATGTAGCTATAATGTTAATATTAATAGGCTGGCCAGACACCCAACTTGGATGTAACCTTAATTCTGGCTGAAACACTGGGGCCCATATCACACAGAACTACAACAGCTATACCTTCCATAAGGTTGCCTCATATTTACATTCTTGTCAGGTTTAGTCCTCTCTTCTGTAAAGTTCAGTTTCATTATCTCAAGCAGATTCAGGAAGTAACAATTTGACAAATGTTGATATTCATACTGAACATTTTGCAGTACTCTCAAGTGGTATGGAAACAGCAAAACATCAAAATAATTACCCAGAAAAAAGGAGTATCAATACTCGTGTAAATGTGTTTGCTTAGCAGTTGAGGCTCAGCACCTCTCCTTCACTGCAACAACTGACAGAAGAAAAAAAAAAAAAAAGCCTTAAAAACCCAAACTAATCACTTTTTAAAGTGGTCACAGGTACGCATTCCATATAAAAAGTTTATATATCACAGTTCAATTAAAAATTCAAAGTATCTAAACTTAAAGATTCTAGAACATCATGTTAAACCACCAAACTCATTTCTGAATTAAAAAAAATACTGTAGTATTATCAATTTCCATGCTACAGGGAAGGCAGGCCGGCTGCAGAGAAAGCGCAAGATGCATCCTACTAATGCTTAAAAACTAGGCAGCGAGGCACAATTTTGTAGATTCCACAACATATAAAGTACTTCCTTCCCCAGTGTAAGATCTCACACAACAATGGAAAGAAACTGTCACACAGTGAAGACCACAAACATGAGCTGCACAAGTATGTGCAGGCTGCACCAAGCCTCACCCTTGAATTACTGTCACTTTGTCAATGATATCGAAGTCATGACCTCATCTCCCTCTAAAACAAAAGCTGAATTAAATTGCCGGGGGCAGGAGGAGGAATGCATTGCATAGTTGTAACTCCCACTAAGAGACGAAGGTTTTGTACGTACCAAGATAGGAAGGTATCAAGACATTCAGCAAATGCGAAGTTACCTCCCTAAAAAAATACAAATGCTAGAACCGACATCTTCAAAAAAGTTATAATCCAAGTCTGCAGCAAAGAAGAAACATGTCCAGCAATTAGGGCAGGATTACTCTCTCTGATCAGTTAAATTTTGTCAAAACATGTTCATGAAAGCACAAGTAAAACTGATCAATATTTTTCTACTAAACTCAGTATTGGCTTCTGTATTCACAACACCCAACAGACGAGAATTTCAGGTCTGATGCCACAAAGGTGGAAAAGCGCTTCTTCACTAGTGACAGTAGCAGGTACAACACTGAATAACTTAAGAGACTCTAAAGATTACACCACTGTGATGCACTTATCTATATACTTCTTGCTGCAGATGGCAGCCTTCACTTTGCAAAGCTACAGGTTTAGACATTTTTCAACTTAGTATCTTTTTGCATTCAAGTACAGCTATCTACAGCACAGATTTGCATCAGGCAGAAAGGTTTAGACAAACACCAACTTTAAGTTTCCTGAACAGTAAAAAAAGTTAGTGTTTTGGATGACGAATGTGCTACATGCACTGCAAAACAGGTGCCAATCATTACTCTTGATAGGTCAGTGTTCTCAGGACGTTGTTATCTACAGGTTTATTAAGACTGTCTTAAAAATACAAGATATTAGCATTCGAAATTCATGACCCTCTTACATGCAATTAAGTGCAAACTCCAGTTTTTCAGCCGGTATAAAAACTTAACAATTGAGACAGGCAGAAGATGGCAAAGCCATGAGGGTGTGGGGAAGGAAGAGCAAAGGTGAACAGGAAAGGTTTACTATGAGGCCGAACACTTCCCTAAAGCTCAAAAGCTAAATACATTACACTGTGCACACGGAGAGAATAATCATGACAGTTATGAGTTAAGTGGCTGAACGGAACAAAATGCGACTACTAAACGTGATTTACAAGGAGATAACATCAATACAAATTCAGTTCATGCTGTCAAGTTCCGCCGAGAAGGGCTTTTGTCCTTTTTTCAAAGTTAGAGGCATTTTAACACCTTTTAGGCATCTTGTGCTTTCACTTCTCCATCATTAAAATCAGCTTATGATCTTCACGTATTTAAAAAACAAAACAAATCAAATCCCTCCCCCCCTCCCCCCCCGCTAGCATTCCTTATGTCTACTGTGTTACTGTCTATTGTATTCAAAAAAGCCTATACCTCTCTCAAGGACAAGATGCTGCTCATTTCCTCTACCTCTCACAGGCAGAAGAGTTCAGGACCATCCTGACAGTCATAACCCACCCAGAACATAATATATCATAATTATGTGGAACATAACACAAAGTTGCCTTTAGCTCTGCCACACGTTCAGCTGCAAAGACTGCAGATGAGTCTTAACAGATAACCCCTGGCCACTAGGGACTAGAGTAAGCAGTACAAATATGCATACTTTAATGAGTATATTTAATATATAAATATACAAAGTATAACAGACATTTTAGAAGATGGCTTTTTGTCCATCCTGAATACTGAATTCAAGAAGATAGCTCAGAGGTCAGCACAGAAACCCATTTATGAGACCAAGGAAAATATCCTGTTAATTATACCAGCTATCTTACCTCCCCACCTTGGCGCCTATCACTATGTAAACTACCATAGGCTGCAAGCAAGATTTTGTACTTTGCATCAATTCATCATGTTCCTTCTGTGCAAGAAGTATTTTAGACAGATTGCTATTTATGAATGTATTTACAGAAGACTCTCTAGCACATCATAGCTTGAAAAGCATCAACCTGATACTAGATACATTTTTAGAGTTCAAAAATCAGAGCTGCTTAACACATTATGCTTTTAAATTACCAAACAGGCTCAGTTTCATATTGCTTATCACATTAACTAGTTCGATTATTCTATATGACTCATGGGTTTCTTCCAATGCCAAAAATAAATGACCAAATAATAACTGACCAATAAAAAGGAAAAATATTTTAATGCAAGGTGAGAAACCTTCAGCACAAGACTGAAATGACTTGCCAAATTTCACAAACAAGAAGGGAGGGAATGGCAAAAAAATCCAAACGAAAACAAAAACACAAACAAAAAACACCCTCACCCTCCAAACTTCACAGTATTTAGGACCATACTTAGGCCCCAATGCCTCCCTTTTTCTTTATCAGCCAGACATCACCGAAACGCAGAAAGAAAAAAATTACTCAAGGGTAATACCTCAAAGCATTTTATAACAATAGTTCAAAGACATTTTAGAAGGTTTTTCAAATTGTTTTGCATCTTTCAGTATTTCTGATAGTACATTGCTTCTGGTAATTAACCATCTGAGATTCTCAAATAAATGGCATCGTGTGGCCTTTTCCTTAAGCAGGTGTTTTACTCTTTTCCATCTTGGCACATCATCGAGGAAATCATCCTATGAAGAACTGCTAGCCATCCACAAGAAAATGTATTCCTGCTTCCTCTGTCCATTAAGTAGCGAGATGGAGATTTGACCTAGTAAAGTCAGTTCCTAACAGCAAGTCAAAATATCTTTCCATCCCTGGCAAAGATAACGCTGCCAAAAGCTGGCTTATGATCTCAAATTCTGATTCCAGCTGCACAGCTTCATCTGCTAAACAGATAACCTGATTTCCTTCAAATCCTCAGCAATGAGCACTGCCTAGCATTCACAGGTAATTTGAATGGATAGTTTACATTTAACATGTGTGAAAGAAAAGTACTGAAACAATCCTCCCAGAAAATAAACTTCTTGGCTATCACCTAGTTCTGTAACCATCTGAGGAGAAACGACACCACAGTCTAAAACACCCACACACTCATTCTCCCTGTTAATCATGGTGAAAACCACAACCACAAAAACAAGACAGACATTCATTATATACATAGAAGAAAACTGTATGCGCTCTGCCGACAACAGCACTGAACATTCTTGGATTGGAGACTATCTGCCTCCAAATCTAGCAACTTTTAATGCTGAATCTCCTCCTTCTCTATGAACCAAAAAAGATGCTTATTTTCCAGAATTGTCTTAAAAGCACAGTGTAAGAACAGTAAGAGGTCAAACTCACATTGCTCAGAGAGACGACAATGTATTGCTTTTCTCATATTCATGAGAAGACTAACATTGGGAAACATTTAAACCCAAAAATGTAATTTCCCCTGCTATAATTTTCTAGAAAAACAGTGTAAATTAAAATATGGCAGATATCCTGCTTCCTCCTTTTTTTTCCCCCAAAACATAGCATTAAACTAACCACTGGATACAACATTTTAAAATAATCAGGTTTATAAATCATGCCCACGGGCTATCTATATCTGCCTAAGGGAAACAATAATGAACAAATTGGGGGCTTGGCTTTACACATTTGCTTTTTTCTGATATGCTCTCATTTAGCAACAAAAATATCCAGGAATATTTTTCCTAGTGCCACCAGATGGCTTGGGAACTCCACACTATCCTGCCATACAACAACTTAACAGTTATCTTCTGAGCAGGGTACAGTCACGCAGCATACCCATGCATGAAGTTAAGATTTACAGAATTTTATCTAGTAGAGGATTTGTGGCACCTTTTTCTCAGTAAGATGAGCTTATTAGGAGCACTTCAAAACTTGTCTTCCCTCACTGGCTTCTCCGGAACTTCTAATCGACACTAAGGTTCTTGTCCTTATTTCCAAGGCACTCCATAGTTCTGATAATCTAAAAGCCTGCTAAGCTCCCCAAGAACAAAGACAACATTCATCAGCTACCCTCTAACAACTCGAGGTCTTTCTGCAGTAAAAGTACAGATGCACGGAAAAACAGCAATTGTATAAGGGTTAAAGCATTAACTGTACAAAAACAAAAAAACCGCTTTCTGTTCCAGTCCAAGAAATACAACTTTGCTTTTAACATTTAGTCATCATTAAGCAAATTTCTAAACATCTTCCAAAGTCAAGATATCTCAGAAGACATGCTTCTCCTGCAGGGAAAGCGTGAGAGAACAGACACACAACAAAGTTCTGTGAATCACTTTCATCCTACAGCTCCAGTAAAAATTTTTAGACAGGGGCACATTGCAAATGTGAATGACTCCCTTTTAAACAAAAACAAACAAACAAACAAACAAAAAAACAAAAAAAACACCCCACACCTGTACAGGGGAGTGATTCACAGAATCACAGAATGGTTTAGGTTGGAAGGGACCTCTGGAGATCATCTAGTCCAACCTCCCTCCTCAAGCAGGGTCCTCTAGAGCAGATTGCCCAGGATCACATCCAGACAGGTTTTGAATATCTCCAGCGAAGGAGACTCCACTACCTCTCTGGGCAACCCGTTCCAGTGCTCAGTCACCCTCACAGTCAAGAAGTTTTTTCTCAGGTTCAGGCGGAACTTCCTGTGCGGTTCAGTTTCTGCCCGTTGCCTCTTGTCCTGTTGCTGGGCACCACGGAGAAGAGGCTGGCCTCATCCTCTTGACACCCCCCCTTCAGATTAAGTCTGTTCACGAAAAATACCTTACACAGCCAAAGATCTTTTTCAAATTGAACAAATTTTACACTGGTGACATAATAAAAGCTGCTTTACTTCAGCTTTTGTAGTTGAAGTCCCTTCCGCTTCATACGCGAGAAAGTAAAAGTCTCCCCTACTACCTTGGAGTCTGTTGAAGTTTTAACTTGATGAAATGCATTACTTGTCTGAAATGAACTGAAAAAAAAAAATCTTTATCCTAACATTTGAACAGACTCATACAGTGCTTGGCCTCTGCTTTAAGACCACAGCCTCTACATCAGAAAAGAGAGTTAGTACACTAACATTAATCATAACTTTATTTGAGCAAAACAGGAGATAAACAGCAAGGGCAAACAAGCATCACTTTTGACAATGAACATGTGAAAGTAACGTGTGAGAAACAGTATAAAGTCTCCCTACATTCACCCATGAGCATCTGTAGGCTTTAAAATAAAAGTAATAAAGTAATCCACTTGAAGGATTCCTGTAACTATACCAAATAGAAAAATTCTGCAGTGCTGCATCTTGAGTAGGTTCTTTCCTATAGCCTTATTCCCAAGTATCCCAATATCACCCTGTTAACTCAGAAGAGAACTGAACTTATAACAGGCAGTAAGATTTCTATGTTAGAGAACTAAGTATTATGCATAAGGTATGACAAAATCTTCTTCCTGAAGTCAGTTCTCATTTTCTCTCAGTCTTTTAAGAATTCTTTTCCTCACCCTTTAAGTGAGGAAATCAAATAGGCACACAGGACACAACCTGCTGAAACAATAATACAGGATTGGGGAGGGGGAACAAACATTTGTGTAGTTTTTCAGTTAAAAACCGCATTTCCTAAGTGAATATGCAAAGGCAAAGGGGAGATCAGGAACATAATTTTAATCAGCAATGCTATGAAGAGACTTACGGTGGCTAAAAAACCCTGGAATTTAAATAAAAACAAAGAAAATAGGACATTTCAAATAATTAAACCTGGGAAAGTGCCTAGAAACAAAGATATCATGTACTATGTAAACAGAAAAATACAGGACATGATAACAGCACAAACAGAAAAGTAAACAAACAACGTTACAGCAAGTGTTTTCTTACTTGCACCAAGCAGGGCATTTTGGGCAAGATTCATGACAGATTACAGTAGACTGGCAAAATGACTCCCAGCCTTCTTTCCTTTCCAAGAGAGCTTCTGTATATTTAACACCCTGTCATTCCACTTTCATAATACAGCCTTGCATAAAACCCTCCAGTGTTAAAAGGGAAAATCTGGAAACAAAAGCCTGTGCAGAATTTAACTTTCCATGCCAAGGCCTTCCTAACAGCCATGCTTTGAGCTGCACATCTGATCAGTGAAGAAGCTGCAGTCTAGAGCCCCTCAAATTACAACAGAAAAGGAACAGTAGCATGAATTATATACAGGGTAGTCTCTGCTACAAAATCTCTCTCCTGAGCAAAGATTTGGTAACTCTTCCAGGCAGCCCACAAGATCTTGAACTACTGTCTACTAATCATTAAAAAGCAACAGCTCTAAGTCATGATATAGACATAAAGATAAGAATTTAAAATGAAACAGATATTCAGTAATTCTGTATTTAGACCAGCTTCATTCTATCATAATACTTCTGGCTCTTGTAACTGACGACTGCCCAATTTTGTACCAAGGTGCAACGCCACTTTGGACAATGACAAGCAATCCCTTCCAACAATACACTCTCAAAAGCTTCCTTTTCAACTGAAAAAGCACAAATTTCTTACCTTCTGATTAAATATAAAGGAAATAAGGTTTGAGTACCACTCTTAAAGATTTACGAGGACTATTTCCTCTCTCACTGAAAGTACCTTTCCTTGGAGAGACAGACAGACAAGCAATTTTTCCCCCAAGTTGTGTATCACCCTCAACTCATTCAATGCACCTCTGTGTATTTGTTTAACCAAAGAGATCCTCTCTGAACAGGCAGTCCCAGAACTTACATACAGCTGAGAAATATACAGATACTGCTGGAAAGGAGAGAGGAGACAATATATAGGCTTGTCAAATAGCAGAGGGCATAAAAGCAGCCACTGCTATTTTTGTTTGGTTACGTTAGTCACTTGATGCATTCCTTGATATTAAAGCTATTTATTCCTCTTACACATACAAAGGAAAGTACTAAGGAAGGGGAAAGAACAAGTGACTGATTACACATATCAAAAGCCAGCAAATTAAAGGACTCTCTTCTAGCAGAAGACTCGCATGCACAGACATAGACATGCACGTTCCTTCAAAAGAAAGGCTTGAGAAAGCAATGTACTAATAAGTATTCAAAACTAATGCTGAATATGCTCTGCAAATTCATACTGAAATAAATGTATATATGCTGCTGAGGAATATTATCATGTAATTAAAATACAGTTCTTAAGACAGAGAGAAACAAAGCTGCACACTCAAAAAAAAATTAATACATTTAAGGGCTTGCCACATTACACTTTAGAGCTACCTGAAACAACTGAATATTAACCAGGTTACTTTGAACAACTTAACTTTCTACTGGAGTAAAATATAGGATGTTGGCTACTGAGATCAAAAAGAAAACAAGAACCGTGTCACTCTGATCCTAAAACATTTTTGTTACTGAATTATTGCCTTCCCCCCAAATATTACCCTTATAAACATTTTACTGCATGAAATTAATACCCATTTCTTTACCATTACATCATACAGATCAAATTTAAAAAATGATCATAAAAATAAGATTATCTGGCTCCCCCTTAAGATAAAATAAAAGGATTCAAAGGAAGCAAAGCCCTTCTATACATGTCCGACCTTAAATTACTTAGAATCATGGACTGTCATAAGCTCCTCTTCCTCACCTCCAAAGCCCTATCTGTTCCATTCCTTCTTGTGCTGTTAAAAACATCGCTAATAAAGTTGTCTTTCTTTGCTTTTTTGGTTTTGATGTAAATAATCTGAAGACATATTTCTAATCTCTTCCAGTGGTTAACCATCCTCATTGTTACTGAAGGAACACTAAACATGTCTAACCTATTTCATCTTAAGTAGTTTATTCTGCCATAAAGTCACTGCTCTTACAAGTTTCCTATGTGCAGTGAAAAAAGAAGTGATGAAAAGGTTACAAATAACTTGAACACGGGTAATTCAAACTAATGCCTTAAGACTGGTCTACACTTAGTTCTTCTGGAACAGCTCATTTAGGCAGAATTTATCACCCAGACGAGTTATGTATGTACTTAAAAGGGATTAAACAAATTAGGAAAGAACATCCTTCACCTAGTACATGTCCTAGCTTGAAACGCTTCCAAAGCTGACTTGCAAATTCACATCCTCCATCATTTCAAAATAGAATTTGGACCTTCAGAGGCTTTCTGCACAAGGTGCAGGAGTTCAGTCAACGCTCTTCCCAGTATTTTCTGAAACTTTTAAAGTATTTAATACTCAAGTACTTTCAAACACTGTTCTAAAGCATGGGATGCATACCTAAGCTGTTATTAGAGTACTGTGCTTAACTGACACCGTATGCAGAGCTAACATCGCATTATCAACCTACTCGTACATGATAGTGCCCTGCTCACAACTTCAAGGAATGCATTTCATGCCCAACTTCTTAACGGCATAACAACGGGCTATCTATCCTAAACTTTTATCCAGGATTGTTTCCGGGACGTTGTCAACATCCCACAGGCATTTTCTCTGTTCCTGCTTCCTCGCTGAATATGGTTAAGTTTTGCTTTTTCCTATTTCAAACTGAGATGGTCAATCTCATCCCAGCCTCAAATAAATTCCTCCGACCTGTAATAGCAAATTGCGTCACCACAATCTCACTGACTTCGAAAAGAAAGCACCAGAGGTACGTGTAGGTTCCATACCACAAAAATCAACCAATTTCTTTAGACAGTCAGAGAGAGATAGTGACTAAACTGCTCACTGGAGGAGCCACTCTTCACCGCTAGAGTTCCTAACTTGAACCAGTATTTCAGGTGCATGGAGTATCTTCCAATACCTTCCAATATTAAACAAAATGGAACAGAAAGCTTTGGTGCAACCAAAGTCTACCGTAATAAGGTGCAGCATCCAGTAAATTGCCACTACTACTAAATAGTTTGAAAAGAGGCGGAGAGGGAGGGAAGAAAAAGCAAAGCACTTTTCATCACCTGAATCCCCTGACACAAGCGTCAACTGGTATGGGACTTTTCTTGAACTTGACATTTGGCCTTATTTGTGGTAAGCTGCCATGCATTTCCTCTCGAAATTCTCTAGCTAAGGATATCAGATCATTTTCACAGAGATGCATGTGAAGTAAGTTAGTGACCTCAATAACTAACTAAAAGGTAAAATTTAACAGCCTATGACGCCATTAAAACGAGCTCGCAGAAAAATCTCTTCCATCTCTAAACTGAGGTATTTGTAGAAACGTTGCTTTAGATAAAATTGTATCAAATCCTTATTGCTCTCTCCCCCTTGAATCAAATTATGAACATATCAAACATACATTCTGTTTAGCAATCTTAAGTATGAGTCAAGAGTGTTTAAAATTACGCAAGACAGATTAGACTGGAATATAAAATTAATGCCTCCTATTATACACAAAAGAGAAGAGTTGGACAAAGGGGAACATAGGCAGGAAGCAATTTTTAATCAACTACAGGACTCCAGAACAGAGCAGCATGCAAATTAAATAAATAAATGTTTCTACTCTCCTCATTTGCCTCAAGATTCTTTAGATTACCCGAGCTCCAACATTAAATTACCATCACTAAAAGAGTTCTTAAAAGGGAATCTTCCCTTTTAAGATTACTTTGGCTTCCACAATCTCAAGGGTGGAGTTTTCTCTTGTTAGTAAGCTTGTCAGAAACTTCATATGGACTTTCCTGATCCTACAGCAAAGGAAAAAAAAAATCCAGACTTGAAACCGATTATTCCACTAGAGTATTTGTAATGATATGACATTCACCTAGTTCTGCATGCCCCAGCAAGATGCTAAAGAACTTAGTATCAGCAAATCATCCATCAGCAAGGCAACTGTTATTTTAAAAGTATTTGAATGCCGTGTACACAATTGCTTTTAAGTAGAAGAAAATACATATTTTAATGGAAGCACACACAGGAACCAGTTTCTTAAATCAGTAAGAATGCCCTGACCAAAAACATCAGAGTATCATTACTGAAACTTAAGTATGCAATTTCAAGACTATTCACACACATACTCACTTCATCTCAACTACATGCTTACTTAATTCACTCATATTTTTAAATTATGGTGACTTATGGCCATTGACATTCTAATTCAGTCTTTTCCCTTGATGGAGAACAGCTGTTTCAGCAGCAGCAGAGTCTAGACATTTTAGCCTCCCAACGCTACCCGCATGGATTTCGGAGAAGCAAGGCATGTCTTCTGTCTATGCACTGCTTGGAAAAGAGCTGTGATAGCTGTGCCGGAGGTAGTTCCACAGAGGGGACATGATCCTTAAGCATGCCCAAACTCAGTAAATGTGAAACTGAGTACTGCTTTGATTGGAAGCATCTGTTAGAAAATGTATTTAATTTAAGTGCTCTGAAGAATTTGAATGAACGTTAGGCTTATCTTCATCAGATGTTAAACAGCATTTAGGAAGTACTGGCTAGTCGTACTGGTATCAGAAAAAAGATCAAGTATGTTCAATAACGGCATTTTATCAAACAAGCGGTTTTTAAGAATTTCCAAAGACAAAGGGAGCAAAGATGACAACAATTACAGATTTTAAAGGTGCAAAAACACATTTTAAACTATTTAAACCGCTTGCTCAAGTACCCAGGGGACAGAAAACAACCATTTTTAAGGCTAACAACTGCACATGCAGACTTAATTCCATCTTCTGTGCAGCCCGTTAGTTATATCGTAATACACATGCACAGGAAAGTATTAAGAACTGAACGAGCAGTTGCACAAGTTTCAGGTTCTGGGTGCTTAACTCTTAAATCTGCTTTTAGCAGCATTAATTAAAATTAAGGAACAAAAATGGAAGTCTATGCCTGAACTTTAAGAGAACTCCATATAGTGTATCAAGCCTGGCAAAAATCTAATAGAATAAGAAAAGTGCTACTTTAAAGTTAGGAAGAGAACAAAGACTAACCATTGGACCACATGCTTGCCCAGAAGATGGAAAAAGAGAGTATTTACTTACCAATAAAGCTTTAGTCCTTCTCACCACTTCTGCAATCTTTTCCCCCACTGAGATTCAGAAAAGTTTACCTGATGAAAAATTTGCATCTAACCTATACAAGCATGAATGTAAGCAAGACTAAATGGAAATGCAACTTTTAAAAATGTAGTTCTGAATAACTAAAATCTTAGTATAGCCATAGTAATACCATAATTTACATCAGAGTAACAACCTCACTCAAGAAAAAAAAAAAAAGGAAAAAAATGAAGCAGGATAATTCCCATACCCACGGGACCATATTCATACAGCACAGTGGACTGTTATTAACCTTAGAAATGCCGTTAGTCATATTTTCCCTTTATTTCTCTGATACTTTTAATTAAGTCTCCTAATATGTATCTCTGTTCACACAGAAATCTTTGTGAGGCACTACTTCAGGTAAAGATCCTAGGAAGTTCATACTTCCTGACATTTAAAATATGCCTCAGAAGTGGATGTGAGGTCCTTCAAATATATAGTTTTGATTTTCTTCATACACAGCTAAACATTTTTAAATCTTTTTTCAAAATAAATATATTTAGAGTGATTTCCTACAAGGATGAAGGTTCTAAAATTTATTAACAGTCTTAAAAAAAAAAAAAGTTTTTTATTTTTGAGGTAAGAGAGCCAAGAGCGTTTTGAGGGGTGTGGGAAGCAGGCTGTATCCTCTCTCCTTTTGGAAAAGGGTATGAAACAAGTATAGTTTTCATTGCTATGGTTGGAGACCATCAGATCTAGGATGCTTGTAAAGCTACGCGTACTTCCTTTCTAAAACACAAGTTATTTAACATGAAAAAAACAACAACAACCACCACCTCAAATAACCAAAGTTGCCTTTGGACTGCTGTTTCAGCTGTTGCCTTCATCTTTCAATCTACTTGGAACCTCAATTTACAATTGTAAAAAGAAAGACAGAAAGAGCCACACAAATTAACATCCTTTAAAGAAATTTTTGCAAGAAAATAAGCAAATTGACTTCCTCTACTCCTTTTTACAGGCAGTTTGTTATGAACCAAAATACACTTGCGTATCTTAGCTGAATTTGCACTATCAGAGTATTAACTAACCTGCTCGCTGGTTCTCATAATTAAAGCAGTTAATTAAAAATAATTTAAAAACAGAATTTTTAGACAGTACAGTAGATGTGTAATGTTACATAAGTACTGCACTTTTGAAAGATTAGATTTTTTAAGATGCATATGCTTCCTTGTAATTTTAGTTTCTTAGGTTCAGAAACAGAGCTGGCAACAGTCACAACATGTTTACCCTGGGAACTTGGGAGCTAAATCAACTGTCAGAACATACTAGCAGTTGATAACTTCAAGTACCACTGACTGTGTGCCAAAGAGCTTTTTACTGTAATGTCTTTAACCTCCAAACAAAACCACTAACTAAAGTCATGACTTGCTAAGCATAAAGGTATATTCTACTTGTCAACTGAATTAACAGCACGTTAAGACCCTTAGTTGCCCTTCTGTTGTAAATGGTTACTATACCACTTTTATCAGATATATATTTTAGATTTAGGTCCAACTTAGTAAGGGTTTTTGGCCTTCAAAACACTCTTACAGAACATCAATACTTACCTGAACTCTCAAGTTCTAGCACAAAGACGTTGTTTCCTGCGTTTATTCTTTGTAGGAACAGGATGGGAGAAAGATAAGATGAAAGGGAAGCCAAATAGTTTCCTTTTTGTGCATCAAAACACTAATTAGTCATTTCAATAATCTTGTGACATGATGCTTGAATATTAATCTCTTTGATTGCGTTTTTCCCAAGGGAAAGTTATTTAGTCAAGAGGAGAGCTCTTAACTCCAAGTATGTGTTCATTTAAAACTACATTTATGCAAAACTCAAAGCAATGTTCGAATTCTATTTATAAAATAGTTATAAATGGCTGCTCTCACTAGCTGAAGTCCCTCCACTCTCCCTATACACATACACACCCTTACGGCCACTTTAACGTCTATTTGTAAAGAAACAGATATCACAAGGTATCCATTATTTGTATGCACTACTAGAAAAAAAAAAAAAAACTTCAATTCTTCAGCTGCTACGTATCCCACAAAATTCCTGACTTCTAAAAAGACTATGTGAAGTTTAGAAAGAGAAACTAGCAGTGTATTAACCTGCGATATATGTCATAAGTTTAGTCCGTTACCATGTCTCTTTGTGGTCAACACCAATGCAAAACTAAAGAGAAAGCTTTCTGGGAGGACAGAGGGAAGGAGGGAAATTTAGCAAGCCTGCAAAACCATGAAGAAGAGTCTAACATCAACTGCTTTACCTAAAATGTTCCTAAAAGGATTCAAGAAGACACCTGTGTTTACCAATGGCAAACAAATTTTGTGCACGCACGTGTATTTAGAACAAAGGCACAGGGGAAACTAACTGTGAGAGGTGTTTACTTGCACTCAGAGCTCTAAGAGTGTTATTTGCAAAATCTAGCCTTCAGAATTCAAGTATTACATTAATCACAGAAGCAAAGTCTCATAATTAATGCTTAACAGTCTTCCCTTGCTCACCATACTTTTCCTTAGGTGGGACACACATCTGTGCATGCATGGAGGTTATATAGTTACCCCATATAATTTGCCTTGCAGTTAACGAGTCTTTGGGATAGAAAACAGTAGAAGACAGCCATGTGAACTTTCTGCGTATATAAATGCGCACACACACACACACACTCACTTTAACTGGAAAACAAACCCAGCAGTCAAGCATCACAGCAGATGCACTTAAAATTCTGAAACAAGCGGAAAAGAAGGGTGCTCTCTCCTATCAGAATCCACAGGTATGAATTCAGAATATACCTACTGTATTGAAAAAGCAAAGAGCATCTAAGTATGCTTACCTACTGTTTAAATATTACTTTTATTAAACGGGTACCACTCTAACAACGGGTTTTGAGAATTACTGTTTCACAAAATAACCCAAAATATCACCACAGTTCATAATATGCATTTTAGTGGATATTAAAAGCAGTTTATGATCTGTACAAGATTGGGAGATGTTACATAAGTCATGTTAACATGATGGGCATTTATACAAAAAACAAACAAAAAACCCGACCGGTTACAGAACGAAGATAAGACCATGCAAAGTATCCTCCTCTCCATAAAGTACCTAGAAATTATACAATCTTAACACGTTTCATACAGTACTCACATAGTCAGTTAACTCAAACTGACAGTGCCACAAAGAGAAGTCTGCACTTAAATAAATCTATTTTAAATTTCAGATAAGTAACTCAAAGTTTGCTACATATAGAAGGATAAACAGGAACTTTACAGCCTGTCTGTCACTTTCAGAGGACAATGGCAGCTTGACAGCTAGCAAAATTCAAGTGTTAAATTGTCACATTTGTTCGTATCACTGTCAAGTCTTTATATAATTGCATTTCTGTAGTTTTGCTTGTACTGCTGTACTCAATGTACAAATTGGGAAAAAGACACTATACTAAGAAAATAATCTGAGAAAGCTGTCAGGTGTATAAACACTGAAAAACAAAACAAAATTCACACCACTTGCATAGCCCAGACTCTTTAACAGTAACAATCTTCAGCAATAACAGCTATTAAGTGTTATACTCCTCTTGGAATGTATTAACTGAATGATTAAGTGACTCTACGGTTGGAAAAGGTTCAAGTTTCACTCCCCATTGAGACAGCAAGACTGGGGGGCGGGGGAGGCAGACCTTCTGGCCTCCAAAATGTCTTACTCTGAGTAATATTTCAGTACCGATTTCCACGTTTCCGTGCAATAAACATCGGAACTTCACTTACTCTACGCGTCTCCTGAAGACACTTCCACGATTTTCAAATAAACCTAAACAGAAGCCCTTCCACTTCCAACTGCTGGCACCGAGCAGAGACGTTCGGTTCACGACCAGCAACGCAAAAAGCGAAGGGCCGGGGTCCCCCCGCGCTGCGGCGGGCGCGGGAAGCTGACGAGACTGCAGGCAGCCCGAGCCCTGCTACGCGTCCGAAGCAGGCCCGCCACAAGCACACGCGTGGGGGCGAAGGGAAAGGAAACAACGCGCCACCCTCGTCCCCTCGCACCGCCCGCCCCGGCCGCCGCGCGCTCCCGCGCGAGCAGCCACAACTTCCTCGCCGCCGCCGCCGCGCGCCCCCTCCGGCGGCGCCTGGCTCGGCAGCGCCACCCGGTGGGGCAGAGCGGGCACAGCACCGCCGGGGCCCGTCTCTCCGCCGCTGCCGCACAAGGCCCAGCCCAAGAACCAAGAGACAAAATGGCGGCGGCCCGCGGTATCACGTGACCCCCTTTGTGCCTTTCGGGGCCTGGCGAAAGGGCCCCGGCCGCGGCGGGGAACGGGCTGGGGGTAGAGGGAGCCGCGGAAAAGGCCGAGGGGAAGGTGCGGTAAGGGACAGCCGGGCTCGGCACCTTCCCTCCCCGGTCCCCCCTCCCGGCGGGCGGGGAGAGCGCGGAGAAGATGGCGGCCATTTTGTGCTTGCGCAGAGGCGAAGGTGGGGGCCCCGGGTGCGGGGGGGATGGAGGGACCCGGCCGAGGGGGGGGGGGGTCTCACGTACCGACTCCTCTTCCTTCTCCATGCCCGTGGGCATCTGCGGCACGGCCCGGTTAATGGAGGCATATTCGGCCAAGTCGGGCAGGTCCTCGCAGCGGAAGACGGGCAGCGGCTTGGACGCGTCCAGCGCCCGGGCCCGGAACGACAGTTTGCTCATGTTAGGCGGCGATGGCGGCTCCGGCTAGGGAGGGGGGGGCGACAGCAAGAGCGCTCCGAGCTGAGAGCCGGATCCCGCCGAGCGCTCTCATGGAGGGACCGGGGCTCCCCCGGCAGGGCGGGGCGCACTCCGACACGGGGCCCGGCGGCGCCGGCTGGCGCGGCTGGGCTGGGCGCTGGCTCCTCTCCTCCGCCGCTCCGGCTCCGCTCAATACGCCACGGCCAACATGGCGGACATTAAACCTCGACTGGCCGCCTCTTTCAGCCAACCCCAGCGCCACAGCCATTCCCACACTGCATCGCGCAGGGGCGCGGGCACAGCGCCGCCCGGGGGAGAGCGCGCGCAGCGCGGGCACGGGGAGCGCGGGCTCGGGAGCGCGGGAGAGCTCCGGCCGGCCGGCCGGCCGCCGAGCGGGCGCGGGGCAGCGCCGGCGGGGCTCGCAGCGGCTGCCCGCGGCCCCCGTCCCGCGCCGGGCAGGCAGGGCAGGGCAGAGCAGCCTGCGCTCAGCCCGGACGGCTGCGGCTGTCTCCCCCGCGCCGCTCCGGGGAGCACACGCGCTACTCCTGCGCGGGCCGGCGGTTCAGCGAGCCCCGAGTCCCCCCACTCGGGGGAGAGGCGGAGCGGGGAGGGGGGGGGTGTCTCCCTGCCGTTACCGAGGCGGAGGGAGCAAACTCGGCTCCCGGCTACGGGAAAGCGGGAAAAAGGGAGCCGGGGAGAGAGGGGAAGGAGCCAGCCCCAGCCGCCTCGGGGCAGGCTGGGGGACGGAGCCGCCGGCACCTGCCGCGGGCGCGGGACTTACCCGACCCGGCAGCCGAGGGGCGGCGGGGCCGCTTGTTTCCTTCCGAGCGCGGCGCCGCCGCCGGGGCAACGGCCGGTGCGGCGCGCCCGGCGGCGATTGTGACTTCAGGGGCGGCGGCGGCGGCGGGGGGGGGGGCCGGGCGGCGGGCAGCGCTCGGGGCGCCCGCCCCTCCCGCCGCGGCGGCAGCCGGCCGCCAGGGCCCCGGCCCGCCGGCCCCGGCCGCACCTGCCTGCCGGCGCGGCCGCTGCCCGCATCGCCACAGCAAGTTCGCGTCGCGCTGAACGCGGGAGCGGCGCAGGCGCCTCCCTCGAAACGTACCGGCCTGCGGGAGCTGGTCACCTTCAGGACGGCGTTTGCCGTCGGCTTCTCGGAGGCTTTGAGAAACTTGGTCCAGCAGCTAACTGCGGACACGTGAATTAGTTTAACCCTTGCTTGGATGCAAATTGCCCCTCAGGTACCGATTCAAGCGAGCTCGTTACAGGCAGAGGTTGGAGCTAATCTGAGCGTGTCTCATTAGGTAAGCTAGTTTAGGTCTCGGGGATTTAATTAAACCGATGCCCTGTTCTGCTCGCAGCGCGGCCTTGGGGACGCGGAGCCTCGCTCGTCTCGGCACAGTCCCCGCGCGCTGCCTCAGCTCGTCACCGAGCAGCCATGTAAACGTCAAAACGCGTCTCCCCAGCCCTGCGCGAGCGGCCTGGTTGGGGCCCGCCGTGGCACCCGCTGATGCCCGTTCTGTTTTCGCCTTAGAACGCAACATACATCTCTTCCCACGCCTCAAAAACCTTCTCAGTAAACCTCCACACCTCCAGTTATGCTCATTTTCATACAGATGTATCAGAAAATAGTAGTTTGCTTTGAATTCAAATATCCCTACTTTTAAAGCAAAATATTGTTGCATTGTGCAGCTATATGAGACTCAATAAGCGTAACTTGTTCTTTCTCCATCACATACTAGCCCAGGAAAATAGAACTCTAGGAAACGAGACACAAATGTAACAGAACGATTTCAAAAGTCTTAATTTGCTTGTTAATTCTTTTTAAGTCTAGTACGTCTATAACATAGGCAAAAGACATTTTTTTTAAACTCATCACCTCCTTAATAATAACACCACCATCCTAGACTTTAAAGAACTCCTAGTCACTGGATGAAATATCGCTAGGTGCAGTTGTTAATAGCACAGTTTCAATCTGAGAGTTCGCATCTCTGACTCCAGACAGGACACCCAAACTGCTTCACCTGCAAATCATTTAGCTCCACAACCTCTCTGGGAGAATAAATTTTGTCTGTAACGCAAATGGAGAACTCAGTGGAGGACCACTGCTATGAATAATATGACTTTTTTTAATGGGAAGGTTTTTTAAATACTGGCATAAACTAAATCACCACCACCACATTCACTTGTATTTCACTTGTTACACCAGAACGAAATACTGAAATTGCATGTTGCTTTTTATGCTAATTGGAAAGCTTAGGTGTTTACTAGCCAGAAATTATACTGATAAAGTATAAAATAACTCTCAATTGTATATGAAACATCAGCCGAGTTTTCCCGAAATATTACATGATTTAGTTTATCCAGCTAGCAGACAGGTAAGGCAAAAACAAAAATAAATGGCAACACGCTGTCATAGGGTTTACCTAAGGTGCTAACTGAAAAATGAAATACCTGGCAGCTAAGCAAAACATAAGGCAATTAAATATAACGCTCCACTTCCACTGATGAAAGGAAAACAATACATAATAAAAAGCAGAGTGTAAAAAACATTCTGAAATGTAAAGAAAGGAGAGTCAGGCTGGAATTTATCCTTAATTGACCTTTGCACTTCTAACCTTAACACAGGCCTGAGAGAAGTGCAAAACATGCAAAATGAACAATAACATTTGGATACAAACAGGACACTATGCATTAAGAAAGTTTTGGCCTGAAACCTCTTCGACTCGGCAGTTTTTAATGTTTTGCCAATAATAGATTGCTTCCATCTATTTTGGAGAAGTTTTCTTTTAATCTTTATTTGATCTTAAACTCATTTAACAGTAAAATAAGAAGCGTGATATTTGAAAACAAGAGATTTTAAAACAAATGTGATATCAGCACTGATTTCTGTACAGTTAAGGTGATAATAGGAAAAGGTAGGGACCTTTTCAGAGGCAGGTTTCTAAACAGACTGATATTTTTGTTTTACATTCCTTGGAGTTAGGATATGCAGATATATTTTAAGTTTTGCCATTTTTTTGGCATTTACATGTAGTACCAGTAAAGCAGTCATTATGTAGAACTGGTATCCTGTTTTCCATAATAACCAGAAGCATACTGTTTTCCAGCTCTCAGTTAAATATCACTATATGTATACAGTTGTTCTACAGAAGCATTATTTTTCCCCTTAATCTTAAAGGGGATAAATAAATGCATTTATACTATATTTTAACATATAGAAGACATATCACACTATACCATGTTGTTTGTCCAGTTTATTAAATATTAATAAATAAAAGTTTATTAAAGAAGCAAATAACATCATAGCAAGCATAATCCAGCCTCTCTCTATTTAAAGGTAGACAGTGTCCATTCTAAAAACTGTAATAGGATGAACGGTAATGCAATTGAAATGCAATGAAAACAGCATTTTGAATTGCTGTTCTTTTCTGTATAAACTAGTTGAAAATGAATCCTGCACTTTTTTTTTTTTTTTTTAAATGTTGGAGGCACTTCAGGGCTCCATCTTTTCCTGATCTCAAAACATTTAGTGTAATTAAAACAAAAAGCTTGACTAAAAGGAAAGAATTTTGTACAAGAATTTCAATACATCAGTTATCTAAGTGCTAAATATAACCAGACATTAAAGTACATTCAAAAGTACTACATTCAGATGGAGCTATTGCGGGGGGGGGGGGGGGGGGGGGGGGGGACGATCCCAGAATTTTATCCGTATAGGTCGAGGAAAGGGTCTCTTGTTACACTAACTCAGATTTATGAAACGTAAAAATGTGCTTTTTTTTTTGTTTGCAACTTTTGTGCAGAATTTGACAGGATTTACAAACTTTAATATTAATTTCATGTTTTAAAGTTTCTCCTAGCCAAAGAAAGTCTTTCAGTATATTCTTTCAGCATAAGCTGTACAGTCTTCTAAACAAGCACATAATATTGTCAGGTTCTAATCACAACACAACTACGTATAAAGGGTTTATATGTTAAATTCTGTGTGTCATTTTTGGTACCTTCTGGAATCAAGCAATTGTGTGTTTTAGGGCTATAAAATTCTAGGAGACAGTTGTTCAACTTCTGGCAAGTCTTTTTTTATTCTTATTATCATTTTTTGTATTTTATCTCCAATTACATTGTTGACAAGTATATTATAAAGGCTACTATTGAATGCATTAGTTTTCTATTGTTCTAGCTGTAAGAAAGTCTATTCATATGAGAAAATACCTCTTTGCAGCAATAAATAGTATTAGCACTAAACATTTTATGTCATTCCACTCTCCGGCCTCACCGGAAGGGTTTTGTTGTTGTTCTCCCTACCAAAACTAAAATGAGACACTGAAATCCACAGTCAAGCCGAGATCAGAAGTCAAGTACATTTGACTCTTGACATACATTCATTTTCTCTGACTGTTCTTCTCTTTTAACTACTTAAAACTGTAGTAGACAACAATAAGAACATGTTTAAAGTAAAACATGTTTCTTGTTTGCCCACCACTTAAACACAATTCTTACATACAGAAGATACTACTGTATTTTCATAAATTGAGGAATATGCTGTGCACACTAAATTATACATTTTCGTATCCATAAATATTTGGAAGATTTAATTTTTCTCACCTGGGCCAAGTTCGCACACTACTTCAGCTATTGCAGAACTCACTAACCCATCATTTAATTACATAGTAATTTTGATAAGCTGTTTTTTGCCTGTTTAGCTGCATAAATGCTGCCTGCTATGAACTGATAACAAAAAAGTATCACTCGTCATTATTTTCATTTTCAATAATCAGATATTAAGAAAAGGCTCACTATAAAGTTATCATACTGTAGTTTCCAGAAAGACTTAGCCTTAGGGGTATTCTGAAATAATAGAGCTGGGACTGCTCAGCCTGGAGAAGAGAAGACTGAGGGGGGGATCTGATCCATGTGTACAAGTATCTGAAGGGAGGCTGTCAAGGATGGGGCCAGGCTCTTCTCCGAGGTGCCCAGTGACAGGACAAGAGGCAACAGGCAGAAACTGAACCACAGGAAGGTCTGTCTGAACATGAGGAAAAACTTCTCTCCTGTGAGGGTGACGGAGCATTGGAACAGGTTCCCAGAGAGGCTGTGGGGTCTCCTTCCCTGGAGATATTCAAAACCCGTCTGGATGCGATCCTGGGCAATATGCTCTAGGTGACCCTGCTTGAGCAGGGGGGTTGGACTAGATGATCTCCAGAGGTCCCTTCCAACCTCAACCATTCTGTGATTCTGTGGTCATTCTCTTGCATTAAGCAATTGGGAATTCTCTAAGAATACAGCTACTGTGGTTTTACATTTGCTAATGATGCTTCTTTTAAAATTTGCGTCTCAGCTTTTTTTTTTGTTATGTTTTTTAGCATTATTCTAGCATTTTAGAATGCATTTTAGCATTTTAGCTATATTCTTTTAAATAATGTCAGCAAGCTACAGTTTGGATTAAAATGAGAAATATTGGGAAATATGACATTAGCGGTTTGTCATTTTATGAAATTCCACGTTATGGTAGAAAGTAGATGCATACAGAAATTATCTTAACAGCATAAAGATTTCATCCATAAATGAACTGATTCCTAGGGAATTTCATCTCATTTGCAGAAATCAACAGCCTGTTTTAAAATAGATAATGGTACTATCAAATATATTTAAGAGTTCAGACACCATACTACAACACTGGTGTAGAATGCCTCTGTGAGGACTTCTGCTGTTTTTGAAACATAATTTTACGTCTCATAGTTTTGGCATCTCAAATAATGGTATGATATACTAACTTAGTTATTTTAGTGCATTCATGGTTGAGATGCAATAGCTACAATGCCTGTTTCAAGTCCTTATTGTATCATAAGTTGAAATAGTGACTAGGTAAATCTATCTTCCTCAATCCTTTCCTCAAGGAGGGAAAAATAGTTTGTATCTTTATATATGATTTTTTTTCCTGTAATGAACAAGTACTGTGTAACCAAATCTTTTAATTATCTTTTATTGTTGTAAGCATTTCTGATTTACATACGGAATACAAAAAACAGTAAAAAGGGATAATACTGCAAGCATTTTTTTTTAAATCTCCCTATTTCCCGTACCATTCAATGACTAGTAAGAAAGAACATCATCCTTTAGATTCAAAAGCTCCCTATTTCTTATTAAATAGGGAGATATAACAGCCTGAAAAAATGAGAAGCTCTTAAGTGTTAAACATGAGCATGTGAGGTTTCCAGCATCACACCACTGACTGCTATTCTCATGAACAATATCTTACCAGAAACGACTAGTAAGGCAGTGTTATGAAACTATCCATCTCCTTACCATTCAGAAGGGAAACACAAAAGTTGACTTTCCTGGAACAAAATCTGAACTTTTAGCACTTAGTTGCAAGCGGCCATAATTAAAACTGGATAGGGAATGACCATGTGATCAATGGGTTTCACATTTTAAAGCTACATGCAGGAAATCGAAGGACAACAATACTATTTTGCATTAGGTAATGCTAACAAACACCAGATAGGCCCAACTTAACATTCATGCATTTCTCAGGCACTGAGCATGAGGCTGCAGTTTCATAATGTCTTATCTTTGTTAGCAATATCGGTGTCAGATGTCTCTGTCCCCATCTCTGCTCTGCCATTCATTCTTTCTCCTCCGTAGTCACATTGCTCCCTCGTTTGTGTCAGTACAACTGCTCATGAAGCTACACTGAGTACTAAGCCGGAAATAAGATCAGATACTTTAACAACTCAGCCAAAAAAGAGTGTATAAGTTGGATCCCCTGAAAAGACCCATGTTAGATGGTAAATTCCCCAGTTTACTACCATTGCCCTCTTCCTTCACATAATCCTGTCTTGAATTGAGTAGAATCGAGTAGTCTGAATAATCAAACATTTGCAAAAAAGAGTTTGAAAAATGATAAAACTGTATTTGCAGTTTAATACGACCTCAGAGAAGAACTGTCACATGCTAAATATTTGTAAACTTTTGCATAAGAGAATAGTGTCTGACCTAGACAATAAATGAAGGATTTATTACTTGCTTTCACTGATTACACATCACTGCGTATGGGTGGGGTTTTATGTTTCAAAAACGTATAAAAAGGCCCCAGGCAACATTTTTTCATGAGGGAAAAGGAGGAGTTAGATGCTGCTTTAACAGCATAATCCTGCGTGCAGAATGCGTTGTCAGTCAAACACATTCAAAAGTGAAGTCCAGCATCCTACGTGAAACGGTCTAAAAGTAATCCTGCAGTAAACAATGTACTGCAAGAAGTATTGAAAAACCTAAACTGAAGCTCAAAAATGTTATTCCACTGGGCTACATTATAATGGCAGAAAGAGAGGTAAAGGCATTGGACGCTTGCTATTATTATTAAGAGGAAATAAAGAACTGAGGAGTAGCAAAAAGCTATTAACAGCATCCCTACTTTTATAGCTATAACTAGAAGGATCTTGAAGATAGCACAGGTAGTCTGCCTCCCCAGGAGGAGCAGAGAAAGCCTGCGACTTGCTACTCCTGATGGTGGGGTTACCATCTTAAAGACTCAGTATTTGTCCCATTACTGGTACGAAATGAGCCAATTTTATCATTCTCAGTTTACCCTAAATGTCCCTGAAAGCACAAAGAGTTGGGGGGGGGGGGGGGCAGGGGAGAGGTTGGTACTATCAGAAAGGAATTAGCTTCCTTTATACGGCTTGTTCAGCAGACTTCAGTTTGTATGTGTGTATGGAAAACGCATAATAGTGGAAGCGGCTGTTCTGTTAGAGATAGCGGTGATAAAAATGCAAAACTTAGTCATGCCAAGACTCTTCTGTATGAAAAGAGATATATTCCCCTTTTTAAGTTTTACTATGCTCAGAATACTTATCTTAAGAATTTGAAGGGCTAAAAGAAATAATAAATTTGTGAGTTGCTGCTCTATTCTTCAATTCCATATTGTGTGTTCCCTTCAAAATGTTGTGCTAGACACCTTAAGTTCTTGCTTTAGTCATCTAATTCCATAAACTAATCTTTAGGATTAAGTAGTTTCCTATATACTAAAGGAAGAAAGAAAGAAAACAATTAATTTAAAATGTAATTGCAGAATTAAGGGAAAAGACAAAATATCTCCAAACGTCTGACTTCTTAATGCTCTGTTCTATAATTTGAAAAATGTCTATTCATTAAATTCATTTTCTTTTCTAGTGACTGTCTAGGTGATTTGTAAGAATACCAATGCTGTGATTTATTAATCACAGCAGGACAGCCTACATGAAATATGTAATTCCCACTAGGAATTATTTGATGCTCTGCTTACTCCCCCTCACTCTAACAGTTTGTTTCTCTTTTTACAGAGGTTCTAGGCTAAGCTAAAATTTGTTAATACTCTTGTATAATTATTCACAATTTGTATCAATAAGTTGAATGATTATTTTCCCATTTTTGGGGTAATAATGAGGCCAGTGCTGAATATAAAACTTCATTAGTAATTGGACCAGCAGATTAAACATCAGCTGTTGAAGCTAGTTCATTGCCTCACAGTATTTGCTTAGCACTCAGGACAAGCACTGAATTTCAATAACGTAATTTATAGCATAAATATAAACATATTTATAAATAGCCTGCAGTCTAGGATTTCCTACTTTTAACACCTATAGCCTTTAAAGTCTTGACTGCGGCTACACTGTATCTTTCTTGCAAGACTGCTTTGTTCAGTACCTTGTATTAGTGATTCACATACAACTCTCTTACTGTTTTAAAAGTTGCTGTAGTGAATAACGACTGAGAGGTCTTACCCAAAGTAAGCTTATTTTAAATCTCTTTAACACCAGTCCCTTTGCTTCAGTGTTAGATGATAACTGCTTCTAGGTATCAATTTCTGTCCAGCTCTATTTTAATTATATTTCTAAATAATTATTCTGGAATTATTTGCAGACTTAAAACAACTACTGGTATGGGTTTTATGGTTGGTTTCATGGTTAGTTTCTGATAGATCTCCAGCTTGGTTTTGCACACATTCCAGGTACTCTTCAATCTTGTAACCCAAAAATGAGCTTATTTTTCACTTTAATTCCTCATATTCCACTAGCAGTTCATTTTAAGGAGTGAAAAAGTTCCAAAGTGGAATACATGTGTAAACGAACTATGTATAAAACAGCTTCAGCAGCCCTGCTGATCTCACAGACCTTTATATTTGGCTGCTGCTGTGACATCCACTGAAGTTTATAGGAGCTGGAGAGTTCACCAGTGGGATCCTAGTCTGAGCTTGCAGAAACAGCAGTTTCAGTAGGCAAGCTCCCTTTTAATGCAGTCATTTAAGAAAATAACCATTTTTAGGAAGTTCTGAGAAGCTTTTAATTAAAGGCTCTGTTTTTGTGGTCATTGAACTTCCCCAGTCTTTTGAGCGTTTACAATACATGATGATCATCCATGAATTAGGTTTCCACAGGTGTGCAGAACCAAAAATAAACTTCTGTATTATTCTCCAGCTAAGTAGATATTTGATCAGGTACTAACATTGTCACACAGGCAAAAAGATCATGGCCATTAGTAGGACTTCATGAATAAACAAACAAACTTTTATCGATAATATTTTGTATTCTGAAGTACAACACATAATTATATTAAAATGACTATTCATTCTTCTGTCAGGCCAATTACCCTGAAACATGATGGTGAACAAAAAAACCGAACTTGGCAGACAGGCTACCCACCCTTTATTTGGGCAAGGACTCTTGTAAACATTGGTTTATAACACATGAATAATTTCTGAGTCCAGTGAGCTTAATCTCATAATTGTGTATTACCAGTAGAAGGGCAAAAATCCTGTCTTTTTCTGGAAATGCAGAGGACTGGGCTTGCAAAAAGTGCAGCTGCGTTGGCAAGAGCTAACACACAAACCTAATTTATTAATCAAATAGCTAAGAGAAATTAAAAGTATAAATTAGTCTGACATTCTACACAGGATAAGGCAAAAGGCTAAAATGTAAAACAGGTGCAGAGAGGTCGAAGTTATGATTATAGACAGGTCTAATGGTAGGTGTGGTGATGCACACTGTCCTGAACCCTTTATTTAACCATTAAGTAAAAAACACACGCTACATTAAACCTTAGGCTGCCACAGTGTTCAGAGAATGACCTGGGATAGGCGAGTATTCTGGCGCCAAGCTATGTTCCTTTGCATAACTTTAGAAAATCTACTGTTTTAACTGTATGGCTCTGTATGTGTCATGACACAGCAAATATTTATTAATCCAGATAAAGCATGATTTTAACTTTTTTTGTTTTTATTCTAAATCATTTACTTTACTACCTTCCACTCCTGTGATAGACATCCTGACTTGCAAGTCAGTATTAAAATCATGTTTGAGTTTCTTTCTGAAATACAACAAAACCCCCAAAAAGTCAGATTTTGGATTTAAAGAGTCTGAAGTTGCAAAATTAACACATTAAAACATTTGTATACAGAGGGAGGTTTCACATACTGACACAGAATCCTACAGAACATAGAAGTCATATTAAACAGTCATGTACCTTGACTAGCCTTTGTCTCCTTAGTCTCAAAGTTGAAGTTTTTGATAGCACTTCTGAGGTTTTTTTTTGAAAATGCAAGAACTCTTTCAGCCTTCAACGTGGACTTCCTTTACACTACACACTGCTGCTTGATTTTTACTTCTAAATTAAGCATAAGAGAGCGCGTTATAGAAGTATCATTTGTCTTCTGGGATACAAACTAACCATGATCATGTTTGTATGCAAGTACTTATTTGCAGACTTCAGAGGACTCAGTTAATACCACTATATTAGTGAGAAACACCTGTAGAACTAAGTTTGAATATGTAGCCAGCAGAGGAGGCTAGATCCGAACGCAGAAACTGATAAGACTATTTTCATTTTTTGTTTAATAATAGTATCAGAGGCATTTAAAAAAATTGGAAAACTGTGATAGGGTTTAGAATGACAAAAACAAATCATCAGAAGTTTTTTCACATTTAGAGAGTGCAAAAGACTTGTGGGAATCGGGCAGATGTTGAGAGAAGTGTTCCGGTTTAGACAGAAAAATGAAGTTGCCCTGAGAAGAAAGAGAAAATCTACTGCCATTTCTTTATGTCTCTAAAATGGGTGAGCTCGTGAAACCAAGCTGATTTACCAAAACGTTGGCCTAAGTGGTTGCCCACTCTGAAATGAGATTAGGCAGACTGAAGTTACAGGCTGGGTAGTCCAAGGTCTTCACAAACAGAGTAGGAAACCCCATTTGTGTCATTCCAAATCCCTAAGCCTAGTGCGAGGCCAGCCTGAGAAACACAGCTAGGTGGAGGGCAGTTTTCTCAGATCACTTACAGTATTAAGTAGTCATGGCTTATCTTTTCAGATGCAGATACTACATTGTCCTATCCTTACTGAATAAGGGTTTAGCTTACTATTGTTCGGCCCTCTGTTGATGTTTCCAAGAGGAAAAGACAGGTCATGGCCATTGATGCAGGGACCTATTCACAAGCCAGGTACTGATCACAAGTGCTGAGCCTGCAGAAATTCATCTGATTCGTAAGCAACTCAAGAAGGGTGTTAACACAAAAGGACACAGCCTAATTAAACAAAAAAAAAAAAAGAGAGACTTTTCAGGGGAGAACATAGAAGGCAGGAAGGAAAACAGCCTCTCATATTAAAGCAGCTGATCTGAAAGCCTGCTTGACTAGAACTTCCAAGTCCCATAAACTGCCCCAACAGCAGACTGTTAGGTAGGAAACTGCTTCAAAGCTGACAAAAGAAATTCAAACATTTTCTCGTGGAATTCTCATTGCTTGAGTGATTTCTAAACGGAAACGGGCCGAACAGAACGCACATACTTAGGGTCAGACATAACCAAGTTGTTTTCTGTTTGTTGTTCAGTGTGGTTTCTCTTTAGAAGATAATGGAGCCTTAGTCACAATGCAAAGAGAGCACCACAATCACATTGCCTTATGGCATCAACACATACTGCCTTGTGCTAATACTTTCAAGGTCATCAGAGATAATATAACTGCTCTGTATTATAGCTGTCGGCGGTTAAACTTTAGCTTTTCTTAAGGAACAACTGTTTGAACTGACTCCTCAGGATAACAGATACTGTGTCTCTGCCTAGCCTTACAAATTAAAAGTAAAAAGTAAAAGGACCCTTTGAGGAAATTATGTTTTTAATCCATCATATTATGGCAACACCAAGATTCCTAGTAGACTTATAAAGGTCCTAACGGATGACTATGATGCTGAGAGGCCCAGATCTGAATCACCTGCTTTTTAAACTGTTTGAACGAATATGGAAAAAGCCTCTCTTTAGGGCCAGGGAGCTCTTGCTTACATTTACTGAGTTTCTTAAAACTCTGAATGGGAAAAAGGATTAAGAACTAACCTTTCATTACTTAAATTGTGCACAAGGCATAGTGTTTAAAAAACAAAAAACAAAAAACAAAAAACCTCCGAGGAGAGGGATTTATCTTATTATACATTCATATCTGTGCTAGGTACGTGGAGATCTCATCAGGTTAATCAGTAAAGTTTAAAATACGGTTCATCTCAAAGTAGGTATTCCAAATTGGATTTTTTAAAAATGCAATTTGACTCATTTCTTTTCAAGGGGTAGGGAGACATATTTAACAATACCTATCTGAAGTTAGGAGACGCGAGTTCCACATTGAGTGCTTCAGATACAGTGATTTCAGTTTCCTCAGAAGCATAATTACCGTTAATCTGTTGAAGCACCAGTTAACGCTTCATTTTACCTTCATTTTACAGATATCTGACCATAGACTTGTAGGCATAGGTCCAAGAGAGGAAGCAAGACAGAACCTGACAAAAAGGGGACTCCTCTGGGAGGAACGAGTCCTAGATACCGGTTACTGTTCCTGGGACTTCCTACCTTTTGCATTTAAATGCAAATCAAATAAAATCTATAAAGCAGCCCCAGGAGCAGGAATGAGTTCCACCCCATCCTTCCTTTCCCTCTTTGCATGGGGATTCCAGTGCTTAACACACCGCAAAATCCAGTTCCTTCCTTTCCCTTTCCTCTGCGCTCTTTGCTGCAGAGCGGCCCAGAGCTTTGAAGAGTTCACGTCAAAGCCTTCATTTGAGACCATTGCTCCAAGTCTGAATTCCCTCAACACTACAGAAAAGCCTAACATTTGGAGCTCTTCATATCTGTGCTGTGCTCACACCAATAGGCAATGGTTTCTGCAACTACTGTTTTCTACTGTCTGGCAGTGTACTGCTCTGAGCAGCTTTCCATTTATCTGGGACCTCTATAACAGTATCTCAAACCTCCTGCATTACTAGTGTAGATTAGCGCTCATGTTAATTGGCAGTTCCCACCTCTCTCCACTGTTTTTATAGGGCATATTTAAATTAGGCAGTAAATTAATTTGCAAAAATGATTCTTACTTTTTTAGCACTGTGATGCCAACTTCAATGGTCAAGTTCTGACCACAGTTTTAGGCTATACCTAGTATCTTATTAGTAGGGAGACTAGACTTGTGAACAAAATATCCTACTAAGGAAATGTGCAGTATTAGAACAGTCTTCCTCCTAGGGGCTAGAGGACAACCCAGTGGTAACATGATATATTGGAAACACGACTTAGCAAAGTCTCTAAAGAAGCCCTTGTGACTGAAGCCTCTGGTACGTGGTCATATGTGTCAGAGGCATACGAGTTTTCTTAATTGATCACAACAACAAACCAGAGAAATTGTAGTCCAAAGCACTGATTTTTTTCCCCCATATGTTTATTAAAGCACTTAAAAATCTGGGATTGTCTCGGACTTGGATCTCTTCCCTACAACATAATTTAACTTCCTGAGATATTTGATAAAAGAATGCCAAAGATGGTAGGATGCTTTAGCTATAGCATTATCCTCTGGTGTATAAAAGGTAGAGGAGATTATTTCCTAACACTCAAGAGGTATAGAGGAACCTAACTTCCTAGAATATGAAAATCCAAAGCAAGAGAGAAATACACATCCTTTATTCCCAGCTGTAAAACATTACCCTTGAAGGAAGTCTTTACTCCCAAAGATTCAATACTATAACTTGACGCTGAAGTTTATGATGTGGAGAACAATAGATAACGAAGTCACGAAATAAGAGAGGTGAAAAAACAGGTTTTATGTCAATGGTGTTATAGAATAAAGTGACTTTTTTTCCCCCTTCTCCTGAAGCCTTGTTGAGTGTTGCATCAAGGAACCAATGGATAGTTTAAAGCCCTCAAAAAGGAACAGCTAGAAATCCTAGCTACCAGGGCATATTACCACACACAGAAAGAAACAAAGAAAAAAAAACCCCAAAACAGCAGCCAAAAAACCCTCAAAATAGAGAACAATAATATATGAGCGAGCTTTTATTTGAACTGAATCCCAAACCATGGTCTTTTATGCCACTAGCATACATCTGAGGAAATTCTTCATATTTTTATTGGCTAATGTTGAAAGCTGGCTACATTTCAAGTTTTAAAACTGACTAGTATCTGTATAGCCGCATCTCTACAACAATTTTAGGAAGAGAGCTATCTTAACTCTGTGGCTCCTAACTGGGTATATAGTACTAATAATACTGGCAGTAAAAGATCAATGTGATAGTTATGTCATTAAGGCACACAGTACTTTTTGGTTCAATAAATCATTTGGGATGTGCTGATGTCTTGAAAAAGACTATTTGGCTTACAGTAGGATGCTACACTTTAAACAATTTTAGGCCAGAAAACCCAAGTAGGTTAAAAGGGTATATGGAATCTATATAGAACTTCTAAGTAAACTGGAAAGTACATTAGTAGAAAAACAGATTATCTTTGCTATCTGAAATGGAGGGGTATATAGGGGAGAAAAGTAAGAAACTCATAGTAAAAATAAAATAAAATTTAAAATTTAGATCCTAGTATTCCACAGATGGGTATGCAGACATTTCAGAAGGAAGGGATGCAGAAATAAGAAAGTTATCCCTCAGTAATGACTCTTCTAGGCATTTCTGCAGAAGATAAATTAGTTGTGATTTAGCTCCAAGAGAACTCAGAATCTTAATCAACTCTTATTCCTTGCTGGCACCACAGCTGCTGGGAACTGCTTCTTCTCGTTTAATAGCAGTTCAAGAAAGAAATTGGAGAGAAGTGAGGAAACAGCTGAATTGCACAGAATCAGCACTCCACTCCTTCTCTCACCTCAGATTTTTTGATAGGAGTAAGAATAGTCATGTTCATAAAATGCAACATGAAAGTAACAAAAACTTAGTCAATATTGAAGAATAGCCCCTACTGAATGGGAGAAGGAGCAAGTTAATGGAAAGCAGGTTTCTGCTCAGAATCCATGTTCTTGCTACTTTGCCTGATCTAGAAGTAATATCTGAACAGCAGGATCACTAGCAATCGGTTCATTCATGGCCAGCAGGCTGGAGTTACAGGAATTCACCACTTCCATAGCCGAGGACAAGAAGAGCAGAAGTATGAAATTGCCTGCAGTTTCTCATTTGTTCAGTGTTGTTGTCCACAGAGCAGCACACTGACCCTTCCCTTCGTTGGTCTACTCAATGCAAAGAGGCCAATGAAAGCTGTATCAGAATTACTAAGATGTAAATAATCCAGTGATTCTCTAAGATTTATAATTAATAGATTCAAAAACCATTGTCTCTGCTTCCACTGGCATAACCCAAACTGCCAACCTTATGACGTGGAGATTAGATCTCAGTGACAGAAACTGAACAAAATTCTCACTTTCTCAGAAGGCCCAAGTCTTGACAGTTTCCTCAAGATCTAAGCATTGTGCCAGGGCACTGAAGATGTAACGGTCATATTGCACCACCCTAGGCCAACAGGACTCTCTGCAGCAGATGAGACTTCACAAAAGCAGGCCTTGTCTGACAGAAAGGAGAGATGCTGAAAGCTCACTGCTGTCTTGGATAGCAATGCCTCTCACCAGAGAAAGGTTACAAAACACATTTGTCCAAGACAGAAGTGGATCTAACCTTCCTTTTTTTCTTTTTTCCATGGCCATTACAGAGTACTACCATATCAGTTCTGTATCAGTTTCCATAAAACTAAACAATTGCACCTGAAAAACAATCAGCAAGCTTTCTTTAGAAGAAAATATAAATGTATTCTTGAAGGTCAAAATAGTCATGAAAAGTTTAGAGACCGTTTTCAAATAGTACAATCCTTGTTAAATATATTCTTTAAAAGTAATAAAAAGTATTAAAATATAATAGGTGCACAAGTTTGTGAAATTGTCAGCTTCACATCAGTCCAAAATAGCAGCCACACCAGTTCCTCAAATATATGTTAAATTTAATGTTAAATTTATTCCTAAACCTGTTGAGTTTTCTAATACAGTCTCATCATGATCTACTTGATTATGTCTTCCCACCCATCTTCTTAGAGCATTAATCACTTCTGTTTTCTTATATACATAATATGGATGTTAGCAGAAAGCCTTCCAAAACATTTGTACCTCCAACTGAGGTGATCAGTAACAAGCTGAGATGTAACAAAGAAAACAACACATATTTAAAAATATATGTATATACACACACATACATATACACACACACACAAACTCATGCTCCAATTAGAAACAAGAAAGAAGAAACCCACCCACCTCAAATGAATCCTATTTACAACCTAAAGAAACATATTAGATTTCACATTCTTTACAATCCCATCTTTATACACAATCTAAACTCACTTAGACCTCAACACAAAATTTGCATATGCGAGCGCACGAAAAATAGGGACCTTAAGATTTAAATAACCCACAGTGAATATAGCATTTAACTTCACAACAAGCAAACAATGGACTAGTTGCACAACAAACGTATACCAAAGCCTTCCATATTGTATGTAAAAAACATTTAGAAACATTTCGTTTGCAGCCACTGCAAAATCATTTTGGGGATTAGGCTGAAAAAACATCTCATTACCGAAGAAAACTGATCTCTAGGTACAGGATTGAAAAAAAACCTGCTTCATTACACAAAACAGCAGAAGGGTGAGGTCATGCCTATTCCGGGCCATAGTTCACGCAATAGCACAATTTTCTTTCGAAGATACAGCTTAACCCTCTGTTCTAACTGATCTGCGGCGACTTTTGATAAAGAGAAAAGGAAAAGATACAATAGATGAAATCTCGCCCCACCTTTCCCTGCGCCCTGGCCCCGGCCCCGGCCCCCTCCCCCGCCAGAGCCGCGGCCACAAGGCGTTTCGGAGCGCCACAGCGCCACCAACACAGATCAAGGCAAAACAAAAAAGATCTCCCACCGTGTGAAAAAAAAAATGCGCCTAGAAAAATGCCAAAAATTACAAAATGTCTCCCAAATGTACCTTCTCGGAGGAAAAAAGGAACAAACAAACAAACAAACCACCCCCCGCCCCTCCCCCAAAAGCAAGACACCTAAATGAAGCGTGGTGCAATAAGGACCTTTATATAACTAATGCTTTAAGCTAATTGCCATAAGAGCGCTAATTTGCAAATAAAAAGGTCACTGTTCAGTAACAGACATAACTTAATCTAAACCCTGTTATGTCAATCGCCACCTTCATCACACCAAGGGCAGTTTTTCCCCCTTACTTTAGACCGAAGTAATCCATCAAGAGCCATCACCAACGGCATTGTAAACTCTTTTAGCCGCGACCAGACTATATAGCAACGTAATCTGCTTCTTTGTATCTTAGAGCTGCGTTATATTTATAAAGATAGCAAAATATTTGGCCACCAACACATTTACTATTCGGTAAAGAAAAAGCTCAAACAAAAAGCCAGAACCAAAAGGCAAGTCCATCTCGAAACATCCGAGTTCTTATACTCTTAAATTGAACTTAAATTGCTGTTAAGCTTCGCGTGTCTTAAATTTTAAAGAGGAAACAAAACTGACTTCGGCAATCGTCGAAATTAAGGAGACATCGCTGGGTGGAATACACACGAGAGCAAAGCTGAGAAAAATACAAAGCTGTTTTGTTCACCAACACAACGAAAACCTTCCACAGCACAAATACACGGCCAAAAAAAAAAAAAACGCAGCCACGGCTATTTTTGGTTAAAATCACAAACTTACCTTTGAAGAAGAAGAAGGCAGTCCTTGCAAAACGGCGGTGACAATATGGGCTGCATAGCCGCTCTCCGGCAGCCAGCCACCTCCATGCTGCAAAGGGCTCTCCCAACATCCTTAAAATATTTCGCAAATGCAAAAAGTGAGACTTTTTTTTTTTTTTTCCTCTCTCCCCTCCCCCTCGCCCCCCAGGATGGCCGGTGGAGGCGGCGGCTTCCCCCGGGGGCTGCGGGCGCTGCCCGGGGGGGCCGGGCCGGGCCGGGCCGGGGGGGCCGGGCGCCGCCGGGGTCACAACTTTGCCGAGGCCGGCGGCGGCGGCGATGGGCTCCGCGGGCAGCGGCCCCGCCGCCCCCGCCCGCTCCCGCTCCCCCCCCCGCCAGCCGCCGCCGCCGCCTGGAAAAATGCAGTGTGCCATTTTACACCCGCCTTTGAAACGCACAGGACCAAAGTCTAGCGGCTGGTTTTCGGTGACACTGCAAAACTACGGCTCGCTTCGTCCCCTTCGTCCCCCCCCTTTCCTGCCTTCAATGAGAGCAACCGCCTCCTGAGAATGAATAAATAAAGACAGCTGGAGAAAATAATTCAGAGACTTTGCTATTTTTCCCTTCCCCCACCTCAGCCCCTGAAGCAAGTTTCTACCGATAAGCGCATCCCTTCGCCTTCCCCCGGCACCAGGCGACCCCCACGCCAGCACACCAGCCTTGTTGCAGCTCGGCAACCTCACAGCAGCCAGAAAAGCCAGTCATGCCTGAAACAAAATCCAGGATTCCCTGAAAGTGGGAGGCTTGAATCCCAACCAATACTCGGTTTACTTACAAAGATAAATACCTACCTTACGAAAGAACTAAATTAATACTAAATTCAACAGATACATCCGTTACGGCAGGAATAGTTTTTCTATAAATACTGGTTTAAAAACCCCTCCTTATACTGACTGACAGAATTCTACCATGCTGCCCACAAACAAAATGGCTGTGGCACCGAGTTTTTTGGTTCCTCCCACTGTGCCTCCCCCTGGCCTCCAGGAAGTGGTAGAAATCCAAAATAAAATCAGCACGAAAAGTACAATGCCGCGGCTAAACTCCGCACGGCACCACTAGGCACCGCGGCGAGCGGAGCCCGTTTAGCAACGCTGGACTTTGCCGAGCGTTTTTATTGTTTTTCCAAGGGCATCCATCCCTGGCAATTTACATCCCTGTGTAATCTGAACTTCCTGCTTTACATATTTATAAGGTCTTTCACCTATCTTGGCAGGCTTTCAAATTAAGTGGGTTGGGAAATTTGATGCTGTGCCTCTACTTTGTGAGCTGAGTCAGGTAGTGGCTGCTGTAGCTGTGCTGTGAAAACACAGGCAAATTCTCACACTTTTAGTGCTCAGGGCGAGATCGACTTACCCCCGTAAGGTGCTATAGTGTTGCAAACGAGCATGCAGACACGGGCAGGGCGTTCACATGAGTATCCTCAGCAGCAACTGCCGTTTAGGCCTCTTGCATGTGAAGAGACATTTTGTAATGTTTATATTTTTGCATTTGTTGTTCAAAGCAAGCTGGCTGAATTATGGTTTCTGTGGAAATAATCCTGGATTTTCTCGTATTTTTTATGACCTTGAGCAGTTTGGCAGCCATTAACTTTTTTTCTGACGTTCATTCTTTACAGAATAATCAGGCAAATACGGCATATTTAAATTCGAGTTGATCATAAACATGTCAATATGTGCTCCCCTTTCTGAGCCATCTAGTCTTGCTAGGCAATAGCACAGCTCCTCTACCATACAGTTTCCCGGGCTCCACAGGGCCTGATTCATCTCTCATGGGAGTCTTTTTACTGCCTTTAGTAGGAGTTGCAATGGAGGCAGGCTGTCAGACCCGCTGAGCCTGATCCATTGCTATATAAAAAGATGTGAATTAATATTCCCATCCCCTGCTATTCTAAACCTTTTTCAGAGGCACTGAAAAATCAGTGAAATTAGTGATTTTTTTTTTCCCCTGAACCACCTCCTCTTTCTAGGCCTTAAATTCCAATGGACTTCACGAAAATGTTGTCATTATTATTGTTTGTTTGCGTCATTGTGGTATCTAGCAGCCTTAATCCTGGACTATGATTACGATGGTAGACCGTATAGAAATATAGGGCAAAAAGATAATTCCTGCCCTGAAGAGCTCAAGTATAAGACAAAAGACAACAGATGGCTACAGGCAGATGAGGGAAACAATGAGACTGTATTGATCAGCAGGAAAGGCACTGTTTCCAGCTCACCACCAGCCTAACACTTGTTTCTGTGTGCATGTCATGGTAAAGAAGACTGAAGGTGGGATTTGATAAAGAAAATGAATCGGTTTTGTGGCTGTTTAAAGAAAACTTCCACAAGAGGGACAGCATAGAAGACAGCACAAAGTTGTTTGCCAGAAAAAGCAGCAGATGAGCAACGGAAGTCTAAAAAAGTTGGCATTATCCTTTTTAAATGACAGAAAATTGATAGGGGGGAAGTAGGCTATGAAAGCCTTGAAAATAAAGATGTAAAGCTTATGTTTGATACAAGAAAGAAGGGGAGGCAATGAAAATTCAAAAGGCAGAGTGACATGAAAAAAGCATAAGCCAGGCCTAAAAAGTCCTAGAAAAAAGGATATAGTGAATTATCTGGGCCCAAGGAGATGTAGCTGCTGAGATTAATTATTTTATTTAAAAACTCAGCATGGTCTTTATAGGAATGAAGGTGTTTTTCTTAAGCATTAGTTTGAAGACTCCTCATTGATTATCTGAACTTCTCTCCCAAACTGTATTTAGTGAATTCGTAAAATTGTGTTTAGCACTACGTACGGTGGCAGCGTTCATTATATGAACACCTGCTCACTAAAGTGTCACCTGAAGCTAGCTAATAACCAGCAGATAAGCACACATGTGACCGGGACCAAAACAACCAGGCACACTGGAAGGGTTCCTTTTCCTGTCACCTGTTTTGCAAGAAGCCCTCACCTCCTTGTGGTTTCTTGTAAATTAAACGTTCACCACCCTCCACCCTCAACTAACTAGTCTGCATGGTGAGGATGAAGGAAGGGCCGCACAGCCCTGTCCTATAGCATAGAGGAGAGCAGCTACATCGCGAGAGCAAACCATGGTTTGGAGGAGAGGTATGGTCTGTAGACTCATGCCCTTCCCAGTGAATTCTTTCTTATGTAATGTTGTTTTAGGTTTCTAAACATTTTTTTTCTTTCTTATCCACATTTAGTAGCTGTATTGCAGTAGCAGCAGCTGCACGTTTGTTTGGTTGGTTTTTTTGTAATTATTTTGCATTAAATACCTTGGATATGATTATATTTCCTACAGCAATTATGTGAGGAGCTCTTAAGTGTGTTGGCTAGTCATTACATATTTGAGAGCTAAATGTGTCAAGTTAATGCAACTCAGTAAATTACCTCAGATCAGCTAGGCCTTGGTAAACGTCTGTGAGTATTATGATGTGGAAAATGTGAAATAATTTGACTGGGCTCTTTTGTCACAGGCTAAACTGAACTACAGGAAATTTCCTTCTGATTTAAAGCTTACTACTACTGTAGACGAGCCCATGTGTGGTAACTGTTATCCCGTGTTGATTTTCTCCTATGTTTGATCTCATCATCAGATTTAACTGAAAATAGTGTGTATCAAGTGCTAAAAGCTGTGGACTGAGAAGATGAATGAAATTTGCATTTCAGCTTTTTTTTTCTGAATAAGTTTTCTAAGAAAAGCTGAACAGTATGTTCTCATGCTTTGCAAACTGCCCTTGCTTAAGTTAAATTTCTTGTTGCTGAGAGTAACTCCGAAGAGCACCACCATCTGCCATGCTCTGTTCATTCTGTGCTTTTTTTAAAGTTTTGTCCAGTGTTCAGTGGGAATGCTTGGGACTTTACTCAAAAGCATGACAATAGAAAAAAATAGAAAAAGTGTACGAAAGCATGAAACAAACTAGCTCTATTTTAGAATTTAGACTAGCACAAAAGAGTGGCCAAAAAGCGATAACATTCAAATGGCATCGTCTTATTATCATTACCTCTAATGGCATAGTTTCCAAGCAGGTCTCTGTCTCCACACTTGCAATAAAGGCATTGTGTATGTATTCTTCTGACACTCTTCTTGATGTCTTTAGGAACTAGATTATCAGTCCTTTTCAGTCAGTAAATCATTAGATAGACAGCAATAGCTGAAATATATCAAAGAGCTTTTACAACTGGTAATTTAAACGATCACTTGTTTTCCTTTTGAAAAAAAATGACATTAAATGCTTTTCAGTTGAAAGATCATTGAATGTATAAATATTTTGCATTTTAATTCAACAGATATAATTCACATAGCTGCATAATTGCTCTTGAAGAATTCAAGAGACTGTTTTGCTGTAGTATGGAAAATTCACAGATTATAACTTAAGAATGGATCACTGATGCCTGCCTATATTGTAACAGAAGACATGAGACTCCCCTGCCTTAATTCTTATGTGAGCCAGGTCAGACATTTTTTAAAAGCATCCTATCTGGACTGAAATTTTATGGTGATAAAAAATCCACTATAATCTGCACTAAATTGTTGCAGTGATTACTCGGATCATGTGAAATTTAACTTTAACTTTGTAACTTTTTAAATCTCTTTTTCCATCTCTCCCTGTCCAACTTCTGTTTCTGTGTGAGTGTATGGCTTATAAAACATCTCTCTCTGTTAAACAGATTTGATCTTCTTCTGATTTGTCTGCAGTTTATTGGTAACCTTCATGATTCGTGAATCATGGACACCGAAAACAGGCGCAACATGCCTGTTAAACTATTTGCCAAATACTGAAGTAAAGTAACTCCTGATTTCATTTCTGCACATCCTAAAGTTTTAGTAGCTTTCTTGCTGCATTATCATCATGGGTACTCATGTTCAGCAAACTATCCCACTAATTTCTGTATCTTCTGCAGAGTCACTTCTTTTCAGCCACGGCTTCTCCCTTCTGCCCATATGACATAATGCTGTTCTTGGAATTTTGCTTTTGCCTGCACATAGATTTATACTGTTTACTTGTGCCTAGCTTAATAAAGCGATCCAAATTGTTTCTTATCAATGACCCATCCTCCACTCTTTTCCTCTCATCCACACTCTTAAGTAATGTGAGCTGTGTCAGTAAGGGCTCATTTTCTCATTGATCTCACCTCAGGCAGTGCTTTTGCTTAGTATCGAATGCTGAAGTTCCATTGCTGAATTTATTTCTTTCTGCCAGGACCACATTTTCAAATACTTTATGATTGATCCAGTTTGATTTAAATCACAGAAGCCTCACAGGTAGATGTATCACTTATCTTTTTCACAACAGAAGGTCTGCTGGCGATAGTTCAGCTGGTTTTAGGATAATGTTCGGTGATGAAAGCTGTGGAACAAGAGCCAACTCAATATAGGTGGATAAGTAATTGGTTACAAAAATGCATGGGAGTCTCTAGAAAAACAAAAGTAAACCTCCAAAACATCTGCTGCTGATGGCTGCCAAAGTCTGCCATGCTGCCCTAAAGATAGCTTTCCCCCCTCCCCCCATTATTTCTATGACGGTCTGAAAGTACCTACTCAGACCCAACGTTCATATTGTTCTGCTTGTGACCTACACTTATTTATACCTTAACAACCTTCTTGGCTTTTGGAAAGTATCTTGTGTTGAATTATTGTAGGAATCAACGTGTATCATTCTTTCAGAATTAACTAATTGTTCCTAGGAAAGGTCTTATATGGTAATATACCTATTAAAAGAATATTTCGGCCATATCGTGTTGGCACGGATGTATTTCTAAAGCTCCTGATCCTTTAGCTGCCTGTATTTAATCTTTAATTGTCTGTGATTAATTTTTATTAATGTTGAAGCTAATGGGGAAATACTGGGTTTGATTTCAGAACAAATTTAGAAAAAAAAAAAACTGCTGTGAAACCTTTCTTTTAACCTTAGCAATGGCTTGATTGGGCTTGTTCCACTTACTTTCTCTGTTATATGCTGATGCTTGAAAGAGAATCACATCGGCCTTTTCCCAGGTCTTGGAATTGTAGGTGGGAGGTTATTTCGTGCTTTTGAATTCAGTAAGGCACAAAGGCCTTGTTCTCATCCTTTTATTAAAATTGAAGTAGAATGAATATTCATTGAGATGTCTGCAAGCACAGGTAACAGTTAAAGCATCTTTTTCACTTGAATTTATTCCCTTTTTTCCTTTGTTATGTCTGCAATGCTTCTTCTGTGAGTATTGTTCCCGGATTGTATGGTACAGCTCTTGTTACTGCCCTTGAATTGTTTACAGTGTGCTGTGCCAGAACAAGGGAACATGTGAGTGGTGCTTCTGGCTTTATTAAACATGTTTTGTTACCTTCTTTCTCAGGTTTCTATCTTCTGATAATTAAGGGGATCTCTTACAGATTGTATCAGATGAGCTGTATTGCAGATAATTTTCCCAGATGATTTATTATACCTAGGAAATTTCAGCAGAAATGTCAAGGATTCGGACAAGGTGAACAATGACTTCAGTCCATCTGTGTTCAGCTGACTTGCCTGTTGACTGGTTTATGTGTTTAGTAGATTTTATCTGTTCCTGTCCGAATTCACATTTGTCATTCCGAATAAAGGGCCACTGTTGAAAACATCTCAGAACTGTTCAGAGTCACTCATAGTGTTCATTTGCTCTGCTGCTGCAAACAAATGCATCATTTGTTGGCAAAGGCAATACTGTCACAATTCAGTTTTCTTTTACGAAATGTTCTGATGCTGAGGACATACTGAATGGAAGCCAGTTTAGTCAGTAAAAGTTTGATGAACATAGTATGAGTATAGGAAGGGGAATTTAAGAAAAGCCTACAGTTGCATACTGCTTTGAGAATATTTAGGTCTGAGATGACTGAACCAAAGTCCTTTATGATTCCAGATTGAGCAAGACTGTGAACTGCAGTCATAAAAGCTTTAGCTTTTTCTCCTTCTTTCTTACAAAGTTTAGCCTTTTATAGATAATACTATTTCAGCTTGGGTACTTTTCAGTGAGTACCTAGAATCAGAGAAGGTGAATTCTGGCCAGCAAGCTCAATGCATCCATTGGTCAGCTCATCAGAAATTCCAGAATGCAGACGATAAGGCATTAATTATTGTAAGATATCAGAATATAGTGACTGTTCTTTCATATCATTGTTAATTACTGTTGGAAAACAGAATAGTTCATATACAACCTCTGGTATTATTACATCATATGCTCAAATCTGGAATTATCTATTTGACATCTGTGCTTTTTTGTGTTGTTATTATCAGCTGCAACAAATCACTCGAACAAATACAATACTTAGGAGTTTTTTACCTAAATTTACTTAGATTCCTTCTTGTAGCCTTAATTCTACTGATGAAATATTCTTTGCTTTTTCACATCGTTATCAATTTTCTAGAGATTCTAGCTTGTCATATATCTTTATTACCACTTTCCCTGTTTCCCTGTTTAAACAAAGTATCTACTCCTAGCTTTTTTCTTATTGTCAGAAAAAGCTCTGAAGACTAAGCTGACCAAACGTCACTAGCTTGTTGATTAATAACTGTAACCAATTGGCAACAGAAAGTATATGTGAGTAGACATACCATGTTGCATGGATGCTGCCTTTTCATATAATGTCTTGGATATCTTCTGTCACGCTTGCCGTGGTTTTGCCTTCCTCAGTCTCCCCACCCTCCCACAGGTACTGCAGAGATGATAGTAAAATTCATGCCTGTGCTGCAGAGGCTTGGGAAGAAGCGTGCTTCTTGCCCTGCTTCTTCCACTCACATGGACCTAATGGCACCAGCAGCTCTCAGCAAGGGGCAAGAAGAGTTATTTGATTCCGTCAAAAAAACATAGCTTCCACAAAGAAAAAATAATAGACCAAAAGAAACCATTCTGCTCACTACATCTAGTACATGCATTGCCACGTGCATCACCATATTTACACAGTAAATTTCCAAGAAATATTACCAAAGCCTTTTTGTTCAAAGACGGAGAATATGCACAGCATCCAGGTTTGTTGCACAAAAATCTTAACAGAAAAGTTTCTAGGTGGTTTGCAAATTGCACGCTTACTATGGTAAATGGTCAGTTATGACTTGTAACATTGGTACAAGGCAGGAAAAAGCCTTCAGCTTTGCCTGACATACAAAGACTAACTTAATCTAGTTATGTTATCAGTCAACAAATGGAAGAACAGTGCAATTACCAGTTCATAAATATATACTTTACTTTCATAGCTGCTTACTTCCTTTCCATGTAAGGTTCCTTTTCACTTTTAAAACTAGCATGGAATTTCTTTTGTGATGCTATAGCTTTATGTTTTATAATTTTAGCTTTTATCTTATTAATAGCCATTTACATTTCTCCTGATGTAACTTTATTGAAAAGTTTTTAGTTTATAATTAATTTTTGAGAATGAAAATGTGCATTTTAAGAATGTGTATTTTCTGAAAAGAGAAGCCAGTTAGCTGTGGTTGAATGCTATTGAAACCTGAAAGATCTAATAGTTCAGTTTTCTGAATCTTTTAGTGTCTGAGTAGTTTATAGTCTAAAAGTTATTTGCAGCCATATTTGCTGCTTTATCACTAAAGATTTTTTAAGGGGAGCAAATGACAAGATATTAACTGTCCAGCAAAAGTGTCTATTCTAGTACATGTTTATTAGGTATTGAAGTTCCTTGTCTTAAAATCATTCCAGTTTTTGTTATTCAACTCTTAAGCTAAAATAGTGAAATATAAAATGTAACTAGGTTCCCACTGCACCTGAACCTTTCACAGATGAGACCTAAGCGTATACTGAAATATATAGCATTACAAGATCATGCAGCTGACTCCTTTGGATTTTGCTGGGGCAAATCCTGAAAGACTAACTGCAATCTGCAGTGACTGAGGGGAGCCCCATTTTTTAAGTCCCATTAACTAGGAACTGGCTAGTGATTTAGCATTTTCCTCAAGTTAGTGCAAGTCAATAGCTGTCCTTCAGGGTTTAGTATACTTCTGGGCTATATTTATGCTCCTAATGTTTGACTTCTGTTACTTGACAGGTCTTTCTGTCCTGACCTGATGCTCTGCTATACTTTATTATCAAGGACTCCCTTCCTTCCTGTCCTTTGGTTTTGCCTTGGACTATTTTCTTACCTTGTTCTTTGGACTAGTTCATCCATTTGCTTCTAAACTTGGCCTACTTTGACTGAGATGCTGTGTCCCGGGCCAGGACTCCAGCTGGACAATGTTAATTTAAGCTGGCCTGCCTCATGGAAGATCTTTTGCTGCTCTGTGAGTTGTGCTCAGTGTACATGCAAAGGACCGATTGCATTTTCCTAGTCTTCACTCAAGTGAGTTCCATATTTATTTCTGGCAGGAATGTGATAGCCCTTTTCACAAGCCAAGGTCTCTTTGGTACTTATTCCTCCATTTGCCATCTGTCAGATGATGCAGGTGTTCCTTAGTTCTCCTATAGTACCTAACACCCTCTGTTGCCACCCAGATTCTCCTGGTGCTCTTAGTCCTTCCTAGGACTACCATGCACCCTGCTTGTCCTTGTATCAAGGTTTGCCATTCTTTTTCTCTCTCAGATGGCTTTTTATTTTCCTCTACCTGTCATGACCTTCGTTCTTCTCTTTCTCTCCATTCCACAGGAACCGTGCCTTCTGCTCTCTCCCAAGGACAGTTTTCTCTTTTTCTCCGTTTGCAACTCTGTGCGTGGACTTTTTATTCCCTTGCCACTCTTATTTCTTTTCCTTTCATCCAAAAGATAAGACTTTCAGACTACTAGCATTTTATAACTGTGTTTGGCAGATCAGCAGGCCTAAAATATAGGATAATGTTATGTTTAGTGCTTCAAGTTGTAGGGAGAGGGAGAAATAAATAGTAGTGTGGCATTTCAGCTTAACTCTGAAGGATTCTCATTTGTTCTGGAGTACAGCTTTCAAACAGTAAGTAATGATGCTTCATAAGTCAGCAACATCTTTTGGGCCAGACTTAGTGCCTTCTTTGTGTTACTCCAAGTAGGAGAAAGAAAGGTAAATGTGACTGTTGGCTAGAGTTATCCTGGAAATAAAGGTAGTCCAGTCTTGTGCAAAATAGGGCCAGGCTTTTCCAGGCCCTGATTTGTTGGAGCAAGCCCCTGAGTATTGCACTTTCATGATCCCTAGGTGGCACAGCAGCATAATTGCAACCTTCGCTGCCCTGAAGTTGCTTTAACTTATTTATTTGTCTGAACTGGGCCTTAGCAGTCATATCTTCCCTTCGCCTCAGATCTTGCCTTAATCAGAAAGCACACGGTTAGTGTCTATTTAGTACTATTTTGCATGTAGTAGCTTTCCACAGAGTTGGTGTTTGAAAGGCCAAGTCTTATAACTCCTTCAAGTCGCTACTAATTTTTCACAGCTGCACCAAAACTTGAAGGAAAATGAGTTTATCTGACGGAGAAAAGCTGTCTTTGTGACTACTGGTTTTAGTAGAAAGAAGAAACAAACACAAAAATAAGCCTTATAAAGTTTTTTGTGCAACTCAGGCTGAAGAGGTGAGGAATAGTACTGGCAATCTAAGGAAGGGTCCAAGAACGGCATCTTCTAAGAAAATATCAAGGCAAGAATCAAAATTAAAACTGTCTAGAAGCACTCATCTGTGTGTTTTAATTTGTTTTAGAAAGTCTTCGCCTGAACCACAATAGATCAAAAAATGGTCCTGAAAATATACACCATACCATGTGTGTTTTGTGTTCATTCTGCTAAAGACTCTTTAAATCAATAACCCTGGGAAAAATAGGCTAAAATTCTCCCATGGCTGTAGGCATGCAAAAAATGCACAAAACAATCTCAAGAGTCTGCCTTGAGATTTTTTTCCAAAGTATATCTCAGTAAGATTTGGATTGAATCCTGTAGTGTAAATATAGTTCATGATGATTCTTTTTAAAGGCTAGGTAAGGCATTATATACGTTTTAGACTATTTCATTGACTAATAGCTCTGAAGTCATTATTCAGTTCTACTTCACAGTGTTTCACAGTGTTAAGGACTGGCTCTAGGTACTAGAGAAAACTGGTTACAAAGTCTTTTGGATATTTGCCTTGTAAAAAAAAACTGTGAAAAGAACATCTACCTTACTTTAATAATATCGTGTCTTATTAATCCAAAGTAACAATGAAACTTGTGATTGCTGAATACATTTTCTAAACTATAATGCAGTATTTTTCAGTCTGCAATGCATATTTTTCAGCCCACATGCACAAATTACACATCGGTGTAATTAACCTATTTCACATAGTGAAACCCCCTTGATGGAGTTATTAAAAATACCATAACTTTCCAGTCTTTTTTGGCAGCTGACCAAATCACGTGGGTCAAGGATAAGAACTTGTGGCTTTGTGTTATGTCTCACCTTTAGTCATGTTTCTTTTCCCTGTTCTAGGTTCTTGTCCATTCATGTAGTACTGACTTGGGACCAATACCGCTGTTGCTGAAGGATGGTTTGGTGTCTAGCACAGTAAATGACTGAGAATGGCTGGAGCATTAGAACATGGTCTTATTTTGTAAGAAGCCAGTATCCCTTCTAGTCCTAAACACTTGATTTCTAACTCAGATTATATGAAATTATATGCAAGACCTTTTAATTCCAGCATTGATTGGTGAGACACTCTCTTCTGAGTTATTTTCTGTGCTCTTTTGACATGCATCACAGTAATTGCATGGTAATTTACTGAAGATGCTAACAGAGCTGCAGCCCACCTCCTGTGCTAATATTGCTTGGTGCAATGTGTGGTCCTGGCCATGAGTAACAAGTTTGAAACTTCCATTCCTCGTCCCTCTTTGTACAATGGTAGCTATAACCTCTCTGTCAAGGTTTTAACCATTGAGTTGTAACTGGACTGGAGCTTTCTTATCCACTCAGATTCTGATGTGAGCCCTGATGTCCATTCTGCTGTAATTAGCAGCGGAGGCATAGTGGCAATATTTCAAACTTGAATAATACAAAAAACTTGCATATGAGAGCTTTGCAGCCTTGTGGCCATGGATGATGGTAGCCAGGTGCATAATATAACTTGATTTGACAACAGAACGTTAAAAAACAGTGAAGTACCTCCTGTATATTTGCCATGTGGGATATCCAAGACTAACAAATGCCAGAACACAGTACAGAGTGACAATTTCTATGTGGTTAGGGGAAGTACTGAGAGAATCAGCAGTGAAGCTTTAGTGTCTACTGTTAGTTAACAAGATACACGATACTGCTAACAAGGTACAGCTGCTTTTGTTTAGGCACAAAGAAATAATGGTGAAACTTTGCACAAATATATTAGGTAGTTCCATCACTGTTTATACCTCTTCATAATTCTTGTAAAGTATGAAAGTGAGGTATGAACTAAGATAGTTTATGTTGTTTGGAAAGTACTTTATAAGACTGTTAATACTTTTATGGAAAGCACTTCACAAGCATTGTGAACTCACAAATGAGTTGAACTCAATTATTCTACATAAGATAGATCTGAGCTCCCACATGCTCTTTTTGGTTGCACTTTATCAAACTTTAGACCTTTATTTCAGGTAGATTTAAGACATTTGCCAAAGGGGGTGGTTATAAATGTATCTGTTACTATGAAACAAAGTAGCTTAGCTCTCTTCTGCATTTCAGAAATGTGCACTATTTCAGCATTTTTTTTCCCATTTGGAGTAATGCCATTTTGAGATATCCCTCACAGTTAAGTTTCTTAAAATACTAGTGTGAATTTCTCTTTACTTGATTCATACTGTCTTTTCATTCCTTTACTTCAGCTCATCTCTATTATAGCAGATTGCAGAACTCCTTTCCTTCTGTATAGCACTCCCTGTAAAATTCTCACAGGGCTCTGCAGCAGGTTTCATAAGGTAACTGAGTTTGTACAATCATGTATGAGAGTCCTCCTCTAATAATTTTTGAACCTGCTGGCCAATTTCAATCATACTTGACAGAGGAACAAACTGTGTTTTTGTCAGTCTGTTTCTGTGTGTATAATTAACGTCTAACTGCAGTAAGAGTTCTGCCAGCTTTCAGTGATACGTGTATATTTAAATATACTAAACTCCTACTCATTTCATTAAAACAGAGAAACCATGTTGGTGTCCCCACTAAAAAAAAATCTTAGAAAAACTAAATGCACAAAGAAGTGCTACAGTGGAGGCTAGGCTTCTATCATTCCACTATTTCAGGATCCTAAAGTTGTATTATTTAAATTATTTTTTTAATTAAGTGCCAGCAATTTTAGGGATTGTTTTCTGGCTCCTCCACTATGTTAACCGTTCATTTGTCTGGTTAGAATTGCATCCCAGGCTACTAAAGGATTTGCATAAAACAAATGCTTTCCCCTATGCGTTCTGCCTGATTTGTGGAATTTGTCCAAATTAGCACTTACAGAACTTAATCGGACCTGCATGTACCAAGCAAAAAGCCCAGTTCTATTACTTGCAGAAGTAAGAACTATTTTCTGACAAAGGTAATGCTACCATTTCAACTATTTATAATTTCAGTAACATAGGAAAAGAACAGATATTGGAGAGTAAGGCACCGCAGAAAACGGTGCCAGGTGGTTGGGGAAAGGAGAGTTTTCATGTTATCTGTGAAATATTTTCTTTGGTGTGAAAACATGGCAAATAATACACGACTGGTAGAAGCTGAAAAAAAAGCACAGAAGTCTAGGCTACAGGCAGATGGGTGAATGCTTTTTCTTATTTATTTGATGTAGGCTGGCTGTGCAAACCTTGCTTAATAATGTGAGCAAGTAAGAATAGCCATAGAGTGAAACCAAGTGTCAGGCTGCTGCTGCTACCCATAGCAGATACCTAGGGAAGAATATAGGAAGCAGGTCAAATACAGAGTGATCCTTTCATTAGTATATATGCTTAGCTTCTGGCAGCTGGTAATTCAGATATTTCTTAAGCTTATGTTTGCATCTGGTCCACTGTGCTTATTAACTATCAGTAGACATATACTCCATGAATTTGAGCTATATTTTTAGAATCCATTCATATTTTTACTTTCTATAATATCCAGTGATTTCCACTGCAACTTCATTTGTAAATGGCTGATTGACCATCTAACATTGCACCCCGTTTCCTTTGAGAAATAAGAAATCATAATTTCCATCTCACATTATCTAATCATTCATAATCCTATAGCTTTATCATATCTGTTTAATAAGGAGTCTACTGTATTTTGGGGAAAACCAGAAGTAAATTCTTTACTTCAACTGAAGTAGTTCCATGCCTCAGTTTATCTTTGTTGCCTTTCTCTGTACCTTTTCTACTACTACTTTATTCTTTCTCAAGTAGGATTGCCAGAAGTAGATGTAGTAATCAAGATGTGGGCATATCATCCATGCATATAGTAGGATAATGACGTTTTCTGCTGATTTTTCTCTTTGTTTATTGTCCTTTGCTTATTTGTATTTTCCTGTCCCCAAAATTTATAACATATTATTTACTTAGCAACTCACTGACTGTTAGTTCTTGTTAGAGAACTAATTATTATAACTTGCGGATTTCTATTCTTTTTCAGGAGAGAGAGGAAGAATTAATATCTGCTTAGAATCCTCTTCAGTATATGTGTAATTGCATTTACTTTTCCCAATGTTTGTTATTTTATACTTAGAGAGGCAATGGTGACTCTTCCCCACTATACCATATTTATCTATCTATCTTCCAATATTATAATATATTCTACCAGTTTTCCCAACATGGATGTCAGTTTTAGTGGTTTGTAGTTCCCAGGATCACCTTGGGAGCTGTTTTGAAAGAACTGTAAAACCGTCACGTTTAACTTACCCGGTACTGAGACTCCTTTAGAACTATCAGGTCCAGTATGACTACGTTTTGGAGCGCAGACCTGCAATTTGGCAGCAGAACCCCTCTGATATTAGTGCTCGAATTTGCTATTGTTATGAAAACCATCACATTTTGGCCAAGTAAGCCTCCAAAGAGGCTTCCTCCATCTGCTCAGCAAATAGACTTCTTTTACTCTACCTGCAAGCAGTCCTATGTGATTACTGTTACTTCTACATACAAATCTTTTATAGCTTTTACATTTTACAAAAACTCCATTTATATGTAGAATTCTCTATTGCCACATAGTTCCTATATATTAATGAGATTCTTATTGTGCTGTATCTTGCAGGTGGTGTGGTCACCCGATCCTTGCAACAACTGCTTCTATAGCTCTGCTCCTATTGCTGCTCACTGCTGGCTAACGTAAAACTGAGACTAAGGATAATGTCTCACTGAGGTTTTTGTTTTTCAACCACTAGCATGTGGACAGTTTGCAGATACAGTCTTGACTGGAATACAAATCTGCTGGGCAGCTGCATATTAAAGACGACAAAGAGAACTTGATTAGGAGGAGAAAACAAATATAAAATGACTAAGAAAGGAGGAGAAACTTCTCCAAGAGCCTGGAATTAAACACGTAATTATTGGAGTCAATGCGTGCATCTGCCACCAGCAAATAACTTTGAAGCCAATGAAAAGATTTGGCTACTCCATGTGACTTCTCTGCGTAGAAGACAGCAACAAATTACTGGGCAATTGTTTGTGCTGCAGATCTAAATGTTCCAGTATTGATCAGAAATTATGTGAGGTAAATGTATTTCCACTTGATGAAATTTCCAGAGAGCTGGAAGAGAGCGAGAATGCATGTTTGTCTTTCTCTTTTTAAATGTTTGAGAAGTTACATTCATATTAAAGCAAACAGATAAACAAAAATCCCAGAGCCCTATTTTAATGGAATGCTACAGTTGTAAAGTTAAGGATTCATACTCTAAAAAAAGTGTTGTCTGTGCAACATTCACTTGGGTAACTTTTGCGCGTACACTGGAGCGTGAGTCTTTAATATACGGTCATAGTCACTTTTGACACCCCACGTTGTTCATTTCCTACCTACGTAGCATGCACACAGCTTGTCTGATGCTAGCGCCCCGATTGCTTGCTACTGATTTGACTGTACGGGTACAGGAGTGCTAAATGAATAATGAATATCTGGGTTGTCCGTATTTTGTTACATTACATTCAAACATACATCACCACACACAATATTTTAGCGTGTTGTTGTTTTACTAGAGTGGTAAATAGATACATAGGCACATTCTCCGCAGAGAAATCTCCTTTTTCAGGTTTACTTGCCGTCATAATTAGCAGGCTAGTTACTCTGCTAACGACAGTTTCATTCTAACCGTCACAGACGACAGCCCAGCGCCCAACTACAGCAAAGGCCGCAGCCGAGGGGGCCGCGCCTCGCCGCGCCCCTTGCTCCCGCGGTGGCTGGCCTCGCCAGGCGGCGACCGTTGGGAGGAGCCGGCGGCGCGCGCGCGCCCGTTTGAACCGCCCGCCGCCGGTTGTGGGGAGCTGCCGCGCGCTCGCTCGCTCGCTCGCTCCCCCTGCCCCGCGCAGAGCCAGACGCAGCGGCGGGCGGGGACAAGATGGCGCGGCCGCCCAAGTGAACACCCGCCGCCTCCTCTCTGAGACCCCGTCAGGGCCGCCGCGCTGCAGGGGTGGGCCTTCCTGCCGGCCCTTCCCTCCCCCGCGGCCTGGGGGAGCTAACTGCGGCTGTTGGCGGCGCCTCCCTGCGGCTCCTGCCCTCTGCTCCCCGCCCCGGCAGGCTGGGACTCTTCCATAGCAGCTGCTCACGCAGCAGTTGGAACCACCCATAAAACCCTTAAAGGGCTGTCGCGCCGCGCTGAATTGCCTTGCTGCCTTAGCTGGGTGTGTCGTCAAACCTCCAAGGGCTTTTTCAGCGATAATAATTATTTATTACGCTGGTAACGTCATAATTAGAACCCCAAGCGTGGTGGGGGACTCTGCTTCTCCTCGTGCTATATAGTCACCGGGGGAAGGTAGACCCCCCCACCAGTAAATTACAAAAACAAATGTAGTAGGATGGTCTAACCAGAAGAATTGGGGAGGTAGTTACTGACCTCATCTAAAGGCTGGTGGCGGCCCCTGTGGCTGTTTCATCATCGGTGCTCAGAAGAGGTGCTCTGTCAGGTCTCTCAAATGAGCAGTACGCGGTTTTGCTCTTTTTGTTTTGTAGTTCTGGATCAGATACCACCTGAGGAGCCACTGAGAAACGTTTAAGAAACTTTGCTGATGCAGGTACTACTATGAGATAGGACAAGCACAGCCTCTCTTAGTCTCGGTGTTCTTGTTCATGTAGACTACAGCAGTTAAAAGGCATTTTGTTAATTACTCATGGGAATGTGCCTCAATATGCATGCCTGAATAGGCGTGATGTGTGGAAGTCGTTCTGTGAAAGATCAGACAATAGCTTTTTTTTTTTTTTTCTTGCCCACTCTTAAAAATCCTGAAAGAGGCCTTTTTCAGTTATGGGTCAATATTGTTTTTACTGGTGGAGGTCGTATTATTAACACTTCGTTAAAACAATTGCAGTGAAAGGTGATAATTTTTACTGTGTTATGTTTGTCACAGGAGGCAGGCTGAAAATATCACAGCTGAAAGTTCAATGTTTAGATTAAATAAATTAAAGGGAGTTTAGGCAAACTGCCGAAAGGTAGCAGTTGATTTAGTTAGCTCAACCATTAGCTTGGATTAATTAAAATTTAAATGTATGCATTACTTGGATTTTTTTAAGTAGGGAAGAGTTTCCATCTGCTGAGAAACAGTCATGTAAAATGAAAATTTTTAAATACTTTTTTTTGTCCAAAGTATTTTTTTATGCTGTAATGTCAAGGTGTCTCTAGTTTTCCATTAATAGGATCATATTTTAAAATTTATGAATGTTTACAACTCACAGGAAGGTTTTGGACAGCTATAGAAATCGTGAATGCAATAGTGGCGCTTGTATTCATGCTAAGGACCCTGATTCATGCTGGCACAGTATTAAAGGACTAACCTCTTCTTTCCTATGACATTCCTTGGGTTTCTTTAAGCTGTATTGTGATTTTTTTTGTTTAAAAGTAATTGTAAGTATTGAATAAAATTGAAGTTAAAAAAATCTAATGTTCAGAAAAAGGCAAAGAATAAGAATAGAAAACTTCGTACTCTACGAGTTGCATCCTGAACGCAGGAGACATAAGCCCAAAAATGTTTTTATGCTGCGTGTTGAGTTATGATGTTTATAGAGGTAGTTTAAAGTGATTGTTGTCCTACCGAATTAGAAAAGCCTAAGTGCTTGTTTTTAGCACTTTAGGAAATGTGATCATCTATAACATTTTGTCTGTAATCATTCTGGAATTGTATTTTAGCTTGTAACTTTTGTCTTGATTATAGAAAAAGCTCTGTATGTATCGTCAAGTGTACTGAACCCTTTGTATTTCTGTCATAGCATTAGTTTTTTACCTAGGACTGTGAAATAAAATTGTTTTTGAATACACCAGAAGTTATTTTGAACCAAAGTAAAAGTACATAATCTTCCTGTATTCTGTGCTTTGTTTTGTATGTATGTATATCCTTTTCTAACCTAAAGTTAGAAACCTGAAGTGCTAACCCATTTTCACTGGCCATTTGTTGTTCAGGTAGACTGTATATAAGAGGCAGTTTAAATGGAGCAGCATATAGCTTTTCACAGTTTTATTTATTTAATTTTAATAAGAAAATATACAGTGGGAGTAATGTTATCCTCTATCTTAGCTAGCCAGGTGAAGTACTGTGTTATTTTATCTGTCTTCCTCATGCTAGAAGTGACACAAAAGGGAAAGGAAGTTACTAGCTGATGCTATGTTGTCTACGGAAGTCTAAGTTGAGAGAAGAAAATGCTGAGAACTGCTAAGAAAAAGCTTGAAAGAACTTGGGTTTTCTCGTTTGTAGGCAGTATATCCATCTCCATGAAACTCTTTTTTCGGTATCTGAGGAGTACTTTGATTATTAGTCTTGTGTACTAATGTTAACCAGGTGTGCTAGTCCCAACCTGACTAGGACTGTCACTGGTGTTCTTCCCAAGAAATGGGCAGTAACACATTGGCACTTCTGAGGAATGAGAGAATTTACATAACTAGCTCTCTCTCTGAACCTTAATAGTGTGAGTGTCTGAAAGTTTCATAGTTTTCTACAGCCCTTGTCATATCTCAGAATATATACCTCTTTGGATGGGTCTGAATGAAAGCAAAATAAAAATGAAAAGATTTGTCTGTGACAGAAATTGCGATAGATTCTAATAGCAGAGATCAGAAGCAGTTTCATTGTATTTGCCTGTGAAGGTTTTATACTACAGTAAGCGTTTCAGCCAGTCACAGCAGAGGTCCTTTATATATCCCTTGTATGCTGTGATAACAGGAAAAAGCTGGCTGCTGCTGTAGGAAATGTGACTGTAGTCACCTCTTTCCTTCGTTGTCTGAATGTTTTTCATTAACTGCTGTTTTCCTACATCTACTTTGAGCAATTCTCAGCAGCGCAGAATCACTACATTAGTGGCTATATCAGTGTGCTTTACTGTGGCACTTCTGGCATGTGGTACTCCTTTAGGAGAAAATGATTAAGAAAATTATTGTCCTTATTGCATCCTTAACCTTCCTCAAATGATTATGTCTTCTTGCAAACCAGTATTACTAAGTTATGGTTTCATTGTAATCTTGTTTGTTTACGGGAACAGTACTCCCATTTGGCTAAATATAGGAGAAACAACAAAAGGCAGCTTTTTTGTTTGCTTATGCTAATGAGTTTTGTCTTTTACTTTGCTGCCTCACTTTCTGCCTTCAATATAGACTATCAAATAAACATCATATCCTTTGCAAAAAAGCAAAAAAAAAAAAAAAAGGGGGGGGGGCACACCTTCTCCAGCTGGTTTTGTTTACTATTGTGAGTCCTGACAATGCAATTTTAAGGCCTCAGGTGGTAGCTGAGAGCTGTCTAAAGTTTTTTTTTTTTTTTTTTTTCCCCCAGGAAATAAAGGCCTAATTATTTCATGCCTTGAACCTGGAGGAGTGCTGTTGGCACACCTGTAATTTAAAGTAGATCTATCCTTTGGATCAAAGGCAGCTGACAGTAGATATTCACTGTTTTCAGTGTGACACTTCAATTGCCATTGTGAAAAATACCAGCTTTACAATTCACAGTTAAATTTTTGCTGTAGTTTTTCTTCTGCCGTAGAAAAACTTTTTATCCTTTTATTTCAAGGTCAACAAGAACTGTTTTATCTTGTTTATATTTTTTTAGTTTGAGCTTCACAGGCATGTGTATTTTGATGGAGCAAATGTAAGGAACTAAGGAAGGTTTTCTTAACTAACAATAGAAGAACACTAGAAGATCATACTTTCTTTAATTGGCATCGTTATGGTGTTTATGTCTTCAAATTGTATTGGAAAAACAAAAAATGAGATGAATTTAAACGTAAACAATTTTATATTTGAGGAAATTCCGTGAGGCTAAGCAGAATTTCAGGAGTCTATTTGTAGGACCTCTTAAAGTCTAGTGACCAGTATTACACAAGTTTTTGATTATTTTTGATCCGTGTTTTGTTTGAATATTTTATCATAATTGCCCCTGAAAGCAATTATTACATGTTGTTCACTGTATCATTTTTAGAATTCTTCAGTAAAAACTTCAGATTCTTACCTTGTAGTTTTTTACTAGAACAGCAAATGACACAGTAGAGAGTAACTAGATGCGTGTTGCTAGATCAGTGATCCAATCTGTTGTCATGTGCATTCTGTAATTTTTACTGTAAATTAACTGTTTACCTTTAAGCAAAATAATAGTGTTTATAGTAACTATAGATAAATTAAATCTTAATTAGCAATTACGTATATTTTTCCTAATTATTCTGTTCTTTGACTCTTAGGGCCACATCCGGCTTTTGTCCTCTAGGTTTAGAAAGCACCGATACCAGCAGGAAATCAAGAAGGAAAATGAAATCCATCACTACTGCAAAAACAAAGAAAGGATCATCTGTTGTTCAGAAGGGTTCAGTTTTATTACCAGATTTATCTTCTAGTCATATGAAGAGAAAAAATAGAAAACAGTTATCAGAAAATGTAAATGAACCTATGGTTTTAAAACCAGCAACTCTAGTGGAATCTTACTTAGATCAGTCTTTACAGATTTCATCTCTAAATAAAGATAGTATGCTGGATGAACTGCGGATGCTAAGTGAAATCACTAAACATCTAAATCAGGTAGAATTTTTCACCTAATAATAATTTTAAAGTTCTAATTAAATATTTGCACTTTTAAAACATATTTTTTAGTTTAAGGGATTTTTCTCTTAATATAGTTACTGGGGTTTTTTTTGCAGATTATAAACTCATTTGAAGATATTTATAAAAAAGATGTTGAAGTGAAAGAGGAAGAAGAGGTACAAGAAGGCTCAAGTGTATGTGTAAGAGTAATCTTTTGATACACTAGAGATTTTATAGCATTGCTTAGAATTATAATATCACTGTAAGTGACAGTTCTAATACTATTCATAGCTTACAAAACTATTCTACATCTATTAATATAAATATTTTTTGATAAAATTACCAGCATGGTTAGATCTTTAGTAACAGGAGGATGTAAATGCTGACATAGTTAACAAAAATAAAATTTTGTGCTCTAGAAATTGATTCATTAAATATTGAGGATGTAATTCTGCAATGGTTCTCACCGTTAAGGCTTCCTCACTGAAACTACAGTTGGTTCATCATCAGTTTTTGCACTGATGTAGCTATCTGTTTTACAATACCTCTTATTGCACCTGAAATAGATGCCTAAGCACCAAAGAAAACATATCTGATTGGCTTATTTAGCCGTTCTAGCACTTAGAGTATTATCTGTTGGGAATCACCAATTAAACACCTAATTCTGCCCAATTTGTTGTTGAAGAAGTTTAGACAGTTAAGTCAGTATTTTGAGTTCCATTCTTGTATCTGGAGTTACACCTGCTAGAAGCTATAGCATTATTCATTATATTGTTGATGTCATTGTCGTAGTTCTGGCCCTGAATTCTTTATACGTATTGTTCCACATCTAAGTTTGGAATAATGAAAATATTTCAAACATGAGATTTGAATATATTTAATGTCTGTGGAACTACAGGTTCAGATACTAGGAAGTTTACTTCAGTCAGTGTTTTTCTGATTCAGTAGATAAAATAACATGCATGTTAATTAAGGTTTGCAAAGGGAGAAACCAGTGGTTTCAGGTAGTAGTGATCAAGCCAAGCAACAGAAGGATTTCGCGCCAGAAGTCACACTTTACTGTAGCTAACCCAGAGGAATGCGTTGGGGATTTCTGTGATGGATTTTTAATTCTTTGCTAATGTGGAAAAACATAAAATCTATAGAAACAAACAGCAGAAACAGACAAAGAAATAGTAGCTGTGAAAGGCCAAGAGAAAACAAAAATAGAACTAGGTTGTGGATATGTGGCTGGGTTTGTTGACGACAAACTGTGCCAAAGGTAGAACAGGAGCCCAGTCCTCTTTACAGTAATTGATAAATCAAGGAATTGTTCCAAAATTTGATTCATGACTTGTCTTGACCATTGATCTGTGTGTGGAAGATGAATGGAAGAAGCTAGAAACAAGGTAGAAGATCTCAGCAGGAGTGAGGCATAAATTGCAAGTCTTAGTCAGGTAACACTGATAGTAATCTGTGATCTTTATTCTATTGAAAAAGTACATTATAAAATGGTTCTATATGGAACACAGTGATTTGGTCTGTAGTAGCAAGAATAGCTGTGTTATACACAGATTCAGGCTGTTCCATGGTGAAGTCAGTAGCAGTTGGTGGCCATGGTTGGACTGGAATGGTAGATAACAGGTTTGATACAGCTCACCTTAATGTATACATTAAATCCTGTACCATACACACAATTTATATGACTGATAAAAGTTCTGGGAGATGAGATAGTGTTTTATAATAGCAAAGTGACCAGCAAGAGGCAAGGTCAAGAGCTTCTAAATGGGATCTTCTGTGGAGGAGAGAGTGCTGCTCTGACTTTTGAGCTCCTTATTAGGACCATTGGTATCTGCTTGAAAGTGATCTGGATGGTCAGGAAGTCATAGGGCTGTAAAGTGCACATTAAAAACAACAAATTGCTTTCTACTCTATTGGCAATTAAGTTGAATGGACTTGGATTAGAGTCTAGAAAAAAGCAATGATTGTTAATAGTTGAGGTTGGCTTTGATATGAAGTGTATTTAGGCATTCTGTGCCTGTAAGTGTTTAAGACTAGAAACCTCACAGATATCATAGCCCGCTACTCCTTGGCAAGCTGTCGTGATTTTGTTCACCTTGTGTCAGCTACTGTGAATGAAGTTAATAGAGAAGAAGAGTTTCAGAATCACAATGCTTAAAAGGTGGCCCCAGCAGCAAAGTTCAATGTCCACTTAAAGATCAGTGTATTGTGGCGAGAATAGGGCAGAATGAAAATTCCTGCCCACAAAAATTCCTGCTCTTGTTGACTTAAGGTGACTGAAAACCTCTTTGAACAGTGAAACAGGTTGTTTTTGGAACAGTTGTGTTTGTAATGAGTGGTAATGTAAATCCGTTCATCTCACTGCAGATTGTCCCAGCGATGTACTGGCTTAACCTATGCGGCTTTGACTGGGCAAATGTGGCAAAAACAGGCGTCTCTGTAGGCATAAGTATGATATGCCTGGTGCTTAGGCTAGGCATAAGTGTAGTGATAATGGTAGTAAAGTATCCCCATTGTTTTTTTTTTTTCCCCCCATTGTATTGCAAGATTCCTGATTGATACAGAACTCTCAGGAGGCAGAGCAGAGAGGTGTGTTCTGTGATGGAACTAATGTGTCTGGGGAAGCCCACGTCAATGAAATCTGCAGTGACAGTATTGTCTGTTACTTGCAAGCCAGTAATGCTTCTAGAATTGCTCTGGTAGAGCTTCTTCTACGGCTGTGAAAGTTCAAAGTAGTCGTGGTCGCTACTTAAACTGTCTGTCTGTCTGTCCACTTGCCAAGTCAAGCTGATAGGCAACAAAGTAGTAAGAACTGCAAAAGATGGCAAAGACCTCAGTGGTTCCTCTGTGGGTGACTGGAAGTAAATGAGAAATTTGGGTGAGTTTGGGAGCCTATAGTGTTTCTGTGATGTGGGCTAAAAAAGGGGTGTAATGGATTGCCAAGGGAGATGAAAAGTAAGCCCATGTAGCGTCTGTTTTAAGCACGTATGTGCATTGATTCTAAGACTTTGTAGAACCAAGGGAATTTGTTATGCTGCTGTATGATGGCATTTTAAAGTGGTGCTATTTTGCTCTTTTTGTTGAGAATAGGGAAAGTGATGAAGGCTGTGCATATGCAGTCTTGTGTATATGCTGCACAGAGCAATTACTCCCAGAAGGTATATTCACTGCATTTTGGTAGTCATGCCTTCTTCCTGTACCTGGCTCTGTAAACTGTGATATGGCTGCTTGTTGGTGCAACGTCATGCCCAGTATAGGATTGTCGTAAGGGAAGGGAGACCATCCACAAATGCTCCTAAAGGGTCTCTGTGCCTTTCTCCTTTCTGGCAGGTGCAGCCTTGAGATATGCCCTAGCACATGTGACAGGTAATGTGTGGAGTGTGGCTACACCTCCTCCCAACCCCCTAGCCACACACACATACGTTAATTTCTAGGAAATTAACATATGTCACTGCACAGCCAATACATCAAATGTGTCCCCCTTCCATGGCTGTAGTAGTGGTCAAGAAGCTTCTAAGAAATGCTTGGAGGGAGCCTGAACCAATACACGGGCCTGACAGAAGAGGCCCTCTTCAACTTGTTCTTCACAGAGTGACCAGTGAGAAATGGTGGCGGAGGAGTGGAGGCAAGATTGCCCTCTCTGGGTCCGTTTGATCTTGTCCCTAAAGAGTTGATGGAGTTTGGTGTGGTAGCCACAATAGCATGCCAGAACGGACCAAATCTTTTGTTCCTATCCAGGGTCACAGGAGGCCTCTGTTTTGCTGAGCTTGGAGGTGCCTATAGCAAAGTCTGCCAAGTCGCGCATGCCCTGCAAGGGAGATCTGGATTTTCTTTAGGCTTGAGGTTGTGTCATGCCGACTGTGTTTACAAGACGTGATTTAAAAAATAAAATTTTTCCCCAGTTGTTGTTCTGGTCTTATTCTGCATAATTATTTTAGTGTTATTTCTACATAAACAGAATGCTCCTTGGCATTTTTTGTGTTTTTATGCCTAGCGATGAGATGTATGATGCGTGCAGATAGATACGACGTGAAGTTTTTTGAGACTATTAAACCTGCTGAGATGGTGTTGGAGGACTGGGCCGGACAGGAGGACAGGAAATTGAAGTCACTGTTTGAACTCTAGTCTCCGTGCTGTTTCCGGGATTTGTTGGGAGAAGGGACCTGGATGAAATGGAGCAAACTTGCAGATGGCATGGGCAATCAAAGGAACTTGGAATGCCAGAGAGAGTGAACAAAATTAACAAACGTGGACATGCACTGCATTGAGAAGAGTGTAGTAAAAGTGTACAGAAAAAAGTAATGCTTTTTTCTTTTAGCAGCAACAGGGTGATGAGGGTATGACTGAGTCACTGCTGTGTTTCTCGACAATCTCATCACAGCTAGAAGCATCGTTTGATGAAGAAAGAGAAGTATGTAATGTGAAACATTTCTTAAATTTATCCTCATTACATTGTAATGAGGTTTAGAGAATTGTGTCTACAGGTTTCTGCTTGTGGAAAGTGTTCACAGTTCCACAGTTAGGACTTTTTTTATGTCAAGCACTTTGGTAGAGTGAAAATTCATAGCAGAAATAACAATCAGAGAAGCAGAAATTGATCTGTAATTTTTACTTTTCTGACTATATAATGCAGTTTTCCATAAGGTATAAGAGTTACCTAACTTAAAAATATAACAGTTTGCTGCTACTTTTTTTTTTTCTTGATGTTTCTATTTTTTCAGTCATAGCAAAAGGGAAGAGATCATTTGTATTCTAGCCTGACTTTCCTGAAAATGCAGACCTAAGATTTGCATCCAGTTACTCTGTATTGAACCTATAATCTTTGACTATTGTGTACCTTCCAGAACAACATTGTTCTTAATTTAAGACATCAAAATACAGACAGAATGTCTTATTTTTGTTCGTACGTATTGTTTTGTTGATACAGAGACTCTATATGCTTGAGGACCGTTATGGATGAATGGGGCAAACTGAGAAGTGGAGAAGAGTATGGCAAGAAATAAGCCTGAAACATAAACAGAAGATGGGAGATTTTTGAGGTGCAGGGACTAGTTGCACAGCCAGGCCTCAGAAGGGGCAGAAAGGCAGACATTTTCTAGGGGCACAGCAAAAATTTTATGGATTTTTTATAACCCAGAAAGCCGCTGACCTAAGCCTAGGAGAAAGGACCTGTTCCTCATAGACAAAGAGTATAAGGGCTATTTTCTAATAAATCTCTTATTTCTATTATATTTTGCTCTAAGCCTTTTCCTTTTTTTTTTTTTTTTTAATTACCTCTTCTTATTTTTGTTCATATAAAGTTAACGTCTAGAGTTCATCAGGCCCTTTTGTATTTTTGGAATGATTATTGTTTAAAAAAAAAAAAAAAAAGATTTAAGCACTTCTATGTCAAAAGCGTCTGCCTTGGGGGGCCTGTCACAGTCAAATCACATACAAACTGAGTGACAGTCCATGCTGCTCGTGGCTTTACTTATTTTTTTGGTTTTATTCTGGAGCATGTCTTTTGGGTCAGGATGTGGAATAAGCCTGAATTCAACCCCTCTTTCAGCTAGGGAGCATGGTTATGGCCGAAGTGGTTTATCTTCATAGCCCAACCTGAGCTGGTGGCCCTACCTGTGACTCAGCACCCCATGCTATGTTGTCTTGGTAGGGGTATCCCACTACAAAATCCTGTGGTTGATGGGCTGAGTCTGTTCTTATTAATGCTAATAAAACAGTGACACCATAGAACTTTCTGAAATAAAAACATATAACACTGATCTTCACAGCTTCATAAACCTTTCCACAGCTTTATACAGGGGTGAATTTCACCTTTTGTCCTTTCTGAGCGATGAAAGGTTTGGGATTTAGAGGTGTTTTTTTTGATGAATTCATCTCACCTTCTTCTCATAACATGTAGGTTGAGGAAAGTGGTAAGTCTAATACCTATAAAGGTGTTTGCCTAATGTATGTGTTTTGATTAATAATAATTGGGAGAGTGGGGATCTAGGGCATACTTCATATTTAACCATAAATATAAGTGAGAGAATATGCTTCCTCTTTTAAAAAAAAAAAAAAAAGATAAAGAACGTCTTTAATTTTTCAATATTCTTTCTCTCTCTCGAGCTCTCTTGCGCGCTCGCTCGCTCACGCTCTCTCTTTTTTTTTTTTTTTTTTTGAAATCATCTGTTTAGGTATTACTTTATACTTCCCCCCGCCCTAGGGCTGTATTCTGTGTTCATTCTTCATTACTTTCAAAAAAATACAAAACTCTATCAAAAGCTTGAGTATGAAGTGTGGATAAAAACACTGATTCAAATATCATCTATAATATGTACTTTGCTCCTTTAGAGCAAAGCAGTGGGGCTTTTTGGGGGGTGAGGTTGTTTTTATGTTTTAGAAAAACATTTTTTCTTTTCATATATTGCAATAAGCTGACAATGAATTCTATCTTCAGTTGTTGTAGTAGCATAGGTGTCTGATTCTAGCACAAATGAGGACTTTGTCTAATGATAAATTACCCAAAATTTTTTTTAAGTGGTAAATATGTAACTACACAAGGTTTATTTAAAGTACTTAGTAACAATTCTTGGTTCTTTTTTTTTCCTTCTCTTCCCTTCTCTCTCCCCCCGCCCCACCCTTCAGATATTAGAATCTTTGGCTAAGGTAAGATTTTATTTTGTTTGCTATGTAAAACTTTAATATTTTCATGCTTCTGTTTCAGACTAAGAGCTTAATTTGTCAATGACTGATAATAACATTTTTTGTTATTGTTTTTAAGTGGTTTGGAAAAGAAGCCCAACTGATGGAAGAAGTAAGTCAAACTAACAGCTGTTGGCTTTGTCTCTGTTTTGATAGGTAATAACTGGGAGACAATGAGAGTCTAAATGATTTTTTTTTTGTATTTACTTGTTAATGCTATTGATAGATCATATATTTTACTAGATGTTGAACCTTTGCGTGAAAAAATTATAAAACCATGTTTTATGCAAAAAGTTATTTATTAGGTTAATTTTTTGCATAATTTATTTTCATGATATTTTATCAACAACACTGGCTTGGAATGAAAACCATTCATTGATCTATTTACCTTTATGGTAAACATGAGCCAAAGTCAGAGGATTTGTAATTATTTGCTGCTAATTACAAAAACTCCTTGAAAACTGGAAGTTGCCTAAATAGTTTTGTGATAAAATGCCTGTATTTCAAAAGTTTATGCTTTTGATGGGTATGAGGAAAAAATATACTTGATGCTGCAGCTTTACTGAATAGTCACTATATATCTAATTACTTGACTATTTCACTGTCTGATTATATTTTAGCTAGGAGAAGAACAACACGCTGTGGATTCTCTACTTCCTATGGCTGACAAAAGTATAATGGAAGGCATTTCTAAACTAACTGTGTGTGTCCAGAGGCTTGAAAGACTGAAGAGTTGTCTTCAGAATCTTGCAGGACATGCCCCTCCTTCTGTGGTTAAGAAAGAACATAAGAAAGACCTGTAAGATCACATTTAGGTTAAATCCAAATCTAAAATGTGTGTATGTGACATAAGTTAAAAAGAAAGATTTTAACAAACTTACGCAATAGACAATGTACATGTACAAGTACAGCGAGGGGGGGAAAATTTTTTTTTTCTGGAATCGAGAGACATGATAGAGCTGCCTTTTGAAAGTCTGCAAAAGGAAAAAGAATATTAGTTTTAGCTTCTATAAAAAGCAGAAATAGTAAGAGCGCTTCAGAATTATGCAATTAATGCTATTTGCATAGAGGAGAAATTGAAGCGGAAATTAAATATTCTGAAGAATGCTACTTACTGGCTGTGAATAGTATGTAGAACTGGCTATCAAAGTGTTTGAGATGCCCTCTTTGAAGTAAAAACAAAGGCTGCTTCTGACTGTTAAGATATTGTGATAGGCGGGAATGAGGAGGGTTTAAAATAATTGGACTTCACACCTAGCTTTTTGTGTAGGAAGGGGTGGGTTAACCACAGTTGTTGGAAGTCTTTTAGCTTCTGTCTGGTTTCCTGGGGTCCTGTGAACAAATGCAGGATAATAAATAAGGGAACAGACAGAAGAAGTGAGAGTGCATAGGCTGCCCTGGAGGTCTGAGCCACAGAAACACAATGCTGTTATTTTCAGCATGGCTTTGGAAGATTTGGCATGTAAAAGAAAGATTGTGATTATCCAGAGAGTCAGCAGGGAATGGAAAGCATTGCAAGTTCTTGGAGCATCGCGTTTTTAGTTTATGGTGTAACAGCTCATGCTTTTATCTCTTGAAGTTCCTCATAATGTTCCTTGTAAGATAACCTTCCCTCAATACTCTGTTTTTAAAAGCTAATTGTATTATTTGAAGTAATGTACATTTTAACAGGGAAAAGAGAAGAAAATCGAGTACTGTAATGTCGAGTCATAAAGACCCAAAGACTATTTTAGAAGGTGAGAATGTTAGTTCTGAACTTTTGAAAGGCAGTACATCTTAAGGCAACATTTTTATTTGTATAAGATATATGTGAGCAAATTAAACGACAATATTATATATTTTGTCAATATAATGAACAAATATAATGAAATGTCTGTATTGTTATTTGAAAAAAATGCAGACTAGACAAAGTCATGGTATGTGTGCATAAATCTTGAGATTTGACCATAATGGTGGGTTGAACTGTAGTGCTGATTTACGTATAAAGGCTTTATCCCTGATTTGGTGTTTTTAGCAACAACTACTTATGCAAACATCTGTCCCAACGTGAATTTATTCTGACCTGTGTTTTATCTGAAGTTAATCACAGAATTGTTGAGGTTGGAAGGGATATCTGGAGACTGTCTAGTCCCAACCCCCCTTTTCAAAGCAAGGTCAGTGAGGGCAGGGTGCCCAGGGCCATGTCCAGTTGGGTTTTGAATATTTCCAAGGTTGGAGACTCCGCAGTCTGTCTTGGCGGCTTGTTCCTATGTTTGACCACCCTTGCAGTGAGAAAACTTTTTCTTGAGTTTAAAATGGAATTTCCTGTGTTTCAATTTGTGCTCGTTGTCTCTTGTTCTTTCACTGGATACCACTGAGAAGAGTCGGGCCCCATCTTTACTCCCTCCCGTGCATAAATATTTATACACCTGGGTAAGATCTCTCCTGATCCTTCTCTTCTCAAGGCTGAACAACGCCAGCGCTCTTAGCTCCTCCTTATATGTCAGATGCTCCAAGCTCTTAATCATTTACTTGTCCCTTTACAGACTTGTTCCAGTATGTCCATGTCTGTCTTGTACTGGAGAGCCCGGAATTGGACACAGGACTCCAGATGTGGTCTTGCCACTGCTGAGTGGAGGGGGGGGATAATAAACTGCCTCGACCTGCCGGTGATGTTCTTTCTAATGCAGTCCAGGATGCCGTTGGTCATCTTTGCTGCAAGGGGACTTTTTCTAAAAAAGGTGCTTTCCAGTCAGTCAGCCCTCAGTTTGTACGGGTGCATAGGGTTATTCCTCCCCGGGGATAGGACTCTGCTTTTCTCTTTGTGGACCTTCAGGAGACTACTGTTGCCCCGTTTCTCCAGCTTGTCAAGGCCCCTCTGAATAATGATAGTACAGCCATCTGGTGTATCAACAGCTCCTCCCAGTTTTGTATCATCTGCAAACTTGCTGAGGATGCACTGTCCCATCAACCAGGTCATTCATAAAGATACTAAACAGCATTTGCCCCAATGTTGGTTCCTGGCATACAAAGGTAGTGACTGACCTGCAGCTGGACTCTTGCGTTTGACAGTAACCCTCTGAGCTCAGCAGTTCAGGCAATTTTCAGTCCACCTCATTGACCACTTACCTAGCCTGTACTTCATTCAGCTTGTCTAAGAGGATGTTAGGGTCTCCCCCGTGTCGGAAGTCTTTCTGAAGTCAAGGTAAACAGCGTCCACTGCTCTCCCTTCATCCACGAGCTTCCACTTTTTTTATTTTATGTTTGAATTTTGTCAGGAGCTCCTCTTTCATCCATGCAGGCCTCCTGCCACCTTTGCTTGACTTCCTGCAAGTCAAGAATTGGCCGTTCCTGAGCTTGGAGGAGATATCCTTGGCAATCAGCCAGTTTTTCAGACCCTCCTTCTCTCTGGAACCAGATCCCAAGGAGATCCCTGAACAGGCTGGAGTCTGCTCTCGAAGTCTGGGGTTGTGATCCTAATATTGGGGCCTTCTCTCAGAATCCTGAACTCTGCTCTCTCATGGTCACTGCAGCCAAAGCTTCCCCTAACCTTAACATCCCAGCCAGTTCTTCCTTGTTTACAATTTTCAGTCCAGCACAGCACCCTTTGACTGTGCTCCCTCTTTGGCTTCCTGCGTTACAAAGCTGTCACCAATTCACTCCCAGCAACTTCCTGGACTGCTTGTGCAGTCTATGTTGCCTTTCCACTAGCTATTGAGATGGCTAAAGTCCCTCTTGTAGACCAGGACCTGGGGACACGAGGTTCCTTCCAGTCATCTGAAGCTGTATAAGCTAATCTGTCACAATCAGTGAGCAGAATTTACTCAAAAGCTTAATGCCAGGTTCTAAATTTCTGCAAGAAGGTGGAACAATGATGTAATGCTGCCAGTTTGTCACAGATCGAAAACAAGTTTAGTAATGCTGTTTTGTGAGTTAGTGATATAAATTAAATGCCAGTTCTTCTTTTATTTTCTCTGAATTATGAAGAATTGATACCAAATTTCTTTTAAAAACAAAATGGACAGTGACGATAATACTATTTTTCAGATCTTGTAATGAAGCATGGAACTGAGGATGTAATTAGTATGGCACAGATCTTTGATGATGCAGCAACACGTAAGGCAAAATCTACAAAGTTTTACTAACATGCATATGCCAGTCAAACTAACTTATATCATAAAAATGTAAGTTCTATCCTGTCATGCTGTTTCCCATTCTGCTGAATCCCGAAGAGGTAAGTGATGTTTAAGGCAGAAAATTTTAGATCTTTTTAGCTGAACAAGATGAAACAGCAAAAGTTATATAACCAACTGCAGGTTTTGTCTTTAAAACCTGTTTTGGGGACTGTCATGTCTTTTGAGATGGAGTTTGGCCCCTGGGTTGGTAATAATTCTTCACCAAATTTTAATCCAATTAAAAAAAAAAAAAAAAAAAGATTCCTGCAGTCCCTTTTTCCTTTGTTTTCCCTTGTTCCTTTGTTTTCATTTGTTAGATACCTCAAATCAAAGGAAGTGTCAGCATTTCAGCTGTTCCAAAGATCTCATGACATAGGGCTCGTCCTCTTAGGAGCATCTTTGAGGGTATATTTGAAGTTTATTAACTTTTCTCCTTAGAATACCTCACCTTCCTTTCCCCCCACCCCCAACACATGCTTCACAGGCAGGCAGGCAGGCAGGCATGCTCTGTTTTCACTGGGATTGTTCTGTTTTAATTTGGATTTTTAGGAAGCTTCTTCAATACAGCTGACTCAGCTATCCTATACTTTTTTTTTTTTTTTTTCTTCCCTCCCCTCTGATCTTCTGCTGCTTTGTTTCAAGAACTGTTTTTCAGGAGAGTCTGTTAGTCAGGAATCTTTTGAAGAAAGGTGATTGGTGACCTATTCTCAACTCAAGACATGTGGGTAATGTAGGTAAATCTAGCAACACTTATACTGAGTTCCTGAAGAAAATTATTCATTAGTGTTTGGACACTTACTTTGATACCCTGAAAGTGATGTGACACAGAAAATATATCTGATCAATATGAAAGGGTAGGCCAGGACTAGTATCAATGTAGTGTTTCCCCAACTGCTCTTAACATTCTTAAGGAAGTGTCATTAATAGCAGAAGTTATTCCAGAGAACAAGAGTCTCCCTTTTCATTATCTGCATTACTGGCAGATCCAGTTGAGATCCTTCACAGCGTAAGAGACTTAGTTCCTGGACACAGTGGTCTAACTCTTAAACTTTCTAGTGTTCGAATGATTAGAAATATCAGTTCATTCTGTACAGTTCATTAAGTTCATTGAAATAATTCTGGACACTGTAGCTATACCTACATTAGCAAGTAGTTTGATGCTAAAGAAGCAGATTGCTGTGGCTTCTTAGATGCTATATACCGTAATCTGTTAACGTTTTGGGACCATGTATGTCAAAAGAATTAGTTCAAGAGATTGGCTATTACTTTTTGAAGGCTTTTGACTCCTGACAAATATAGTCAGTGGCTAAGAAATTTGGGATGGGTAAGTCTGCCGTGGGCTAGGTGGTGAAGGAGGTCTTTGAGAACATCTTCCAAACCCAGTTTCTTTGCACAGAGCTTGTAGGAGATTGTCCAGGTCTTCAGTCTTCATAGATTCTCAGGATGCATGGGGGCTGTTGACAGAATCCACGTTCTCACCCTGTCTGTTTCACAAGGGCACCCACTAAGTTGTCCAGAAGGGCTTGGGGGACCTCCAAGGTAAACTTCCAGACTTTGCCTGAAGGAGGCCAGAAGACATAGGCATCATGAATCCTAATCAAAAGGGGTGTTGGTATTTTCTTTGCAGTTAGGGTCAGAATCATCTGCAGTGTTCAGGTGGCTTTGTCTGTTGTGGGAGATGCTGCGTACCTACTGTGCTGCTGGGTCATGAAGTTCAAAACAACGACGGAGACTGTCACAGATTGCACTGTATTCTTACCAAGGTGGCAGTAGAGTCAGAGGTTGTTTGACTATAAGACAGTGGGCCCTGTGTGGATGCAGGTATTCCCCCTGTGCTTCAGATTATGGATATTATCTGCTGTATTCTGCCCCTCTGCAAGGATGTGAGATGAGCTTTTCCTTCCAGTCTCAAAGTGAGATTCTGATTTGCATCCTCTGCAAATGTTTAAGGCACTCCTTTCCTGGATGCTGTCTATTATTGCTGAGGGCTGTGTGCCCTTTGAGATTCCAAGAAACGACTTAGTGAAACAGAGGAATATGGATTAACTGGGCATGCCTTTTTCCAGGTTGGGAATGTAGTGGGGAGAATAGAAAGAGTTGATTCTCAATGTCTGTGTCATTTCTTTATACCTCAATGGCAACATCTTTGTGCCATGACCTCTGACGCTTGCCAACTTCATGTGCTCACACCCCTGCAGTGCTTGATCCTCTCTGGCTGCTTTCCCACTTTTGGGCAAGTTCAGTTCCCTGTCCCTATCTGCCTGTGTGGTTTTTTTTTTGTTTGTTTTTTTGTTTTCTCTCCCCTATATGTATTGTTTTAATGTGTAGCTTTGCCTGCTGCTGCCAAGCTGTCTGGAAAGCTCACAGGCATTGGCATGAGCATGTTAGAGTGAAGCTGACAGGCAGCTGAGGAGGAACAAGAAGGGGTAATAGAGGTTTTGCTTACTCTTTGCTTTTCTAGGAAATGACAATGGGAATAGAAGCTTGATAAGGGCTGTGTAAGCAGCTGCCATGCTTGGGAACGTTAGTCTTGATAAAGGCCAGATGGGCAAGGATAGAGTCAGCTGATTAGGCCCAAAGGAACTCCCTTACCAAAAAAACCTTCTCTCCTACCTCTGCCTCAGTGAGACAAGAACTTATGTGCTGTTCGTTCCTCCCCATTTTTAGATTTCAAGTGAAATCTTCCATGTTTTCCTGTGCCTAGGAAAATGCTTATTGGCTGAAACTGTTCGGACAGTGACCATACCTTTCCCGCCTCATTTTGGGCCAGCAGCAGGCCATGGACCACAGCTCAGAATATCATGTGTCACAGTCCTAGAAACTCTCTCTGCCCTGTGCGCATGAAGTGCTCAGTGGCCTATGTTCTGTGCATGTCTGTTCGTAGCACAAAGGCTAAAATTAGCTTTTCAGAGATGGACTGTACCCTTCCAGCCTTAATATAGGCCACCAATGCTACATGACCCAGATTCTCTGCAAACTCGAGAACGAGCAGCTAGGAAGGCATTTAGATTTAGGCAAAGACAGGTAATCTGAATGGGGGCAATACCTTCAGCTAAATAGAAACTGACACAGAAATGTGGAAATTCTGAGTCTTATTGACTGAGAAGAACTGTATGTCTTTCAACTTGTAAGGAGATGAACATGTAGAGGCAGGATGATTAGTGTGGTCACTGATGAGACCATCACCCTTTGAGCCAGGAATTAACCTTAGATAGGCAGTATTGGCCAAACTTTATTAAAAGGGCAAGTGCAATGACTGGGATCATGGGAGCTAGAACATGCTACCGCAGCACGTTCTCTCAGTGTGACCTGGAAAGAGTCACTTTACACCTGAAATGTATAGCAGTGGTCAAAGGCAGAGGTCTTCCTGAGGACTGGACTATCTTTTTTCCTCATCTGATCTATCAGCTGCTGCCTGGGAGCACAGTTTGGCAGCTCTGGAGAGGGATGGAAAGCCTGCAGGAACAGCCACCTCTCTGGAGTCTTCTGGTCCCAGACCTCAGTAAACTGGTATCGGGGTATGGCAAGAAAATCTCTGGCAATTTGGCTCCTACAAGGCATCTCTGACATGCGTGCTCGAATCTGATTTGACTTAAATTTCAATAGATTTTTATATATATATGTATATATTTTACGTGTATATATCTATATTCTTGATACAGAGATCTGTTTTTCTTTGCAGAAACTTTTGACTCAATGAATACTCACCTATTAGAAATAGTGAAAGTATTTGAAAGACAAACAAACAAATTACAGCGGTAAGAATTATTTCTAAATAGATAGTTATAAGTGTTACTGGGCCTTATAATGGTAATAGTAATGCACTGTTTGTTCCAAATCATTGTAGATATTTTAGCGTATTGTACGTGCTGGATGTTTTTCAGATGTGAAAATCAGGAATAAGGCTTACTATGTAAGATTCCAAAGACTACTGATGACAGCTTATGTAAATTTCTAAAGGAATGGTACTGAACCTGAGATACTTAATCTAGTTTATAAGAATAAGACATGGCAAAAAACTTAAGTTTCTGTTTTTTGGAATTGAGGTGTTGAAGTTTCCTGTGATCTTGTTGTGTTAGCCTAGTTAAAAAGATTTTACTTTCATAACTCTGTATTTTAACTATATACTCTCTTTAACTATAAACTCAATATTTTAATAGTGTCTCTTTGTTGATTAAAAATTCTATAAAATTAAAAGGTTATTTTAAAATACTCTGCATCAGTTCATTTCCTGATGGTCACCTGGCCTGCCAGGAGATTTAGTCAGTTGTAAGATCAGTTACCACAGATTTTTCTTAAGGGGGTGTGTGGGGGTTGGGGAGAAAGTAAGGAGAATAAGAACTCTAGTGTTATTTTTAACTACTGTTTACCTACTGTTAAGTTATTTAACTCATTGTTTCGCATCAAACCTTGGGAAAACTTACTCAAGCTTACCTTTAGGGGAAGAAACCCTAAGAAGGCAGATATCTTTATATAGATTTACAAACACAGAATTAAAAGAATGACAATCTCGATGACTGAGAGAGAACATATTTTGATATTATTTGCTGTTTTGGATTGAAATCAAAATGTGAAAAATGGAAATTTTAAAATGAAAAATGTGTTTTTTTCTTTTGTGTGTGTCTTGTATCAGAAGGTCCTGGGTTTTCTCATTCATTGTGGTACTTAACCCTCACTGCCGCCCTCTGCCCCACCCGCAAAACCTGTTTGTCTGCAGAAGACGTTGGATTGAAAAGTTACTCTTTAAAACAGTTATGCTGGGTTAAAACTCATATAAACTGTCTGACCTGGAAATGCAATATTTTTAATGTAAAAACATAAGCAAATACCTATGCAATATTTTAGAAAATGCCATTTTTCATGGTTTGGATTGCATGAAGTGCCTTCTCAGTCAACAAATACTGGTGAAAAATAATATAAAAAGGGTCAGAAGAATGTAATGCTTTTCTTTTTCAGAATTTCAAATGAACAAGATGTCCTGGAAGCTGTAAGCATACTGTATTGTTAACAGTTTAACTTAAGACTTTGTCATGTGTAGATATCTACATTCAAATGTGGTAATTTGTGAGATGAATCCTTCCCCTAATTTAAGTTGAAACTTTCTTCCATTGCAAGGCAAAAAATTCCACATGAAAACATAGATCAGAGCTCATAAATCCAACAGATGGCAGTCTCGAAATAAATCCTTTTTGAGACAAAATTAAGGCCTTGAACTCACTGAGTGCTCAATATCTCCATACAGGTGCTGTGTGTCTTATGTTTCCCCTAGTTTCAGAGAGCCCAGCAACTTTTCAAAAAACTTTGAATTTTTCCAGTTTGCTAAGCATTTAAATATTTGGAAATCTATTTCTGTAGATTTTAAGCTGAAATCAGGACACTCTGTTTGTTGTCATGAAATAACTCACTGTATCTGTGTCTAGAAATATGAGAAGATAAGAAATGAGTATCAGTTGCTAGCAAAAGAGAAACAGAAAATGGAGAATGAACTTAAAAAAAAGAAAGAGGGAGAAAACCTAGGAGTAAGTATAACTGAAATTGTTTCAATCAGATGAGGATAATCAAAATACGTTTGTTCAAGAGAAAATCAAAAGTACTTGGAAGAAATATTTCAAATATGTACATAAAGGGACACAGGCACACACACATATGTATACGTGTGTGTGGATGTGTGTGTATGTCTATATACACACATATATATACTGTGTGTGTATGGATGTATATACACGGGGGGGGGTGTGTGTGTATATGCATGCATGCTTACCCTATTCTTAGTCTTTCCATGGTACCCATTTATCCAGACAGGATACTGAGTTAAGCAGACCCTTGCTCTGACCCAGTATGGGCATTTTTATGTAAAGCCATTTAAAGTTTTGATGGAGGGTGAACATTCTGTGTGTCATAATTCTAACCTGAGAAAGTTAAAAGGCAAGTGTAGTACAACACAGAAAAAGTTTTATGTCTTATGAGATGGAATAGGCTGTCATTCAGAATGGGTTTTTCAGACTTGGGTGTTTTAGGCTCTGTGTTCTTCAGAGTCCTTTACTGCTGAGTGTCTTGCCTCTTATGCCTGGCACAGATGAGCTGGAGAAGTCAATAGACTGAAGCTCAGGACTTCCTGCAACATACACAGACCTTTCGAAAAGGAAAGATATTTTTCTCCTACACACGCTTCAACTCCCACTTTCATGTTAAAGATTGTACACTATGCAGGTTGTGTATGCTACAAGCCAAAAATTCATTTGTTTGCCATACTGGTTCATTTTGTTTACTGTATGTAACCAGGTAATGCCCTCTATGTTAAGGTGTCATCACGATGGTGGGCTGACAAAGGAGTGTATACCTGGCTATCTGTTTCTGTAGCCTGGATTATGTAGCCTGTAGTTTTTGTTTAGATCAAAGAACTTCATAAACAGGGTCCAAGCTTTTAAAGAACAGGGCTTTTTTTAGCAAATGCTCAGTCAAGACCTGAGTGATGTCAAATATCCGGATTGGTCACAATACTGATGGTTATGATCTCGCAAACTGGAAACAGTTCTGCAACAGGAGCATGAATGGGACCTGATCCTCTGAATTACAGGACCCAAAATTAGAGGAAACTGAGAAATATTGAGATTGTTATTTAGAGTTTGTTTAGGTGAACAGAAGTAGGAGAAAGATTGAGAGAGTGTGAACCACAGACAAGGAGCATGTTCTTCTTAAATGAAGATCAACAGAGCAAAAAAGAAATTCAGATTGCACAAACCAATCGTTCTTTCACTGGGAGATGTGATAGAGAAGTGAAGTAGCAGAATATTTCTATTTCTCCTAGCATCTTTCTGTCCTACTCACTGACATATTTGTAGTATAAATAATACATTGTTCTTTATTGCCATTATGTGATGATTTCATTACATACAATTTTGCACAGATTTTTAAATAAAAAATTAGACTTAATTATATATAAATTTTACAGCAAGAAGAAGTAATGCCAGCATACAGGCACACCTATTTAGCAAAGTTGGGAAAAAAAAGTGCTAAAGAGAAAGAGGCCGCCCCTGCTGCTGCCGCCCCTGCTGCTGCCGCCCCTGCTGCTGCCGCCCCTGCTGCTGCCGCCCCTGCTGCTGCCGCCCCTGCTGCTGCCGCCCCTGCTGCTGCCGCCCCTGCTGCTGCCGCCCCTGCTGCTGCCGCCCCTGCTGCTGCCGCCCCTGCTGCTGCCGCTGTTCTGAAAGGGCAGCCTAAACGGTAGGAGCTGAGTTTCTTAGTTAAATTATAACACAAAGTCTAACAAACATTGCTTAATCTGACTATACTCACAGTTTAGCCTAAATCAATGTGAAGAAAGTAACTAAATGAAAACAGCCTTTGTAATCGGTTAGTATCATATCTGTTTCTGAGTGGGAAGCGTGCCCACTGTGAGCTCACAAACATGTATTTCAAGTTCCTGTCCTGCAATTTAACTGTAGTTGATAGCTGTTACTGAAGTAACCGTAAGAAATTCAAATTAATCCTGAGCTGTCTTCTCTGAGAAGTTGCTTCTGATTTGTCTTAGGAAAGGCTTTGAAGCCTGGTTCTTTTGCCCAAGAAATTTCTGGCACCATCTGTTTTGAAACCCTCCATCATTTGCATATGTCACAAGGATGATAACTGTTATAGCAGGTTTGGCTTGTTTTGCTGAACTTTTTCTTCCAGTGTTCTGAAATCTGTTATCAGGGAAGACAGAGGAAAAAATTTCTTTTTGTATTGACACTTGGGCAGATCTGTGAATCCTTTTAGGGAACTACTGTTACCACGTGAGGTAAAAGAAGCTGAAGTCTGGCCCAGTAGTACCGTACCTTTTGGTATGGATTGGCCAAACAGAAAGGGAGAGAGAGAGAGCAGATGCTGGAAGAGAGAGGAGAAAAGATAAGACTAGGAGCTGAGAAAAAACAGAGAAAACAATAGCTCTGTTAAGGAAAGACTGCTAAGGATATGAGAAGAAATTACTGTCTCTTTCAAAGCCTGTTTATGTGGTCGACATTCTTGTTCTTCGCTGGAATTGCACCTGAATAAAGGATTGCTTACCATTCAGCTACTACAAAAATACATATAGCAGTAGTGTGAAGATTCTTTTGTATCTGGGGAACCATTTACATAGACTAGCTTATTTCTCAGTTCATCCTTTTATTTATTGAATTTTAATACAAGTTAGTGTACTATCAATTATATATCATGATAGATAGTAACGTTACTAAAGTTGTTTATTGTAAATAGTGTGTGTTATATATTTTGTTAAAAAGAAGATTGGACAGCAGCGAAGGCGGCAGTCTATTTACTTTAAGGCTTCTGTACTCTGGATAAAAACCGAGCTCTTAGAGATGTGGAAGACTAGTCCTTCTGTGGGAGCCAACGCAATTCATATTGCAACAGACAGGAAGATATACCAGATACAGAGCTTGTAGCCAGAGTGAAACCTGGGAATGCCCAAGAGGAGCAGGAGTTCTGCTTACAACAGGGAAGAAGAGGCTTGACTTTCAGCAAGCCTCAAAGAGGGATATAAGAAAGTCACTTTTCTAGGAAGACAGAAGGGGCTATGTTTTTTATTCTACTCAAGAAGCTACTGAAAGTTGCTGGACAAGAAGAAGGATGAAAGATGACTGCAATCTGAGAAAATAGTGTTAATCCAGCTGATTTGTTTATTGTCTTTATTTAATCTGTCTCATCCAGCAGTTCTCAGTTTTCCAGATTTAAACTAGATTATGAAAATTGATGTTTACATTATAGTGAAATATAGTTGTAGAGATTGAAAATGGTTTGTATCCCATAGGACGCTTACTTCAGGAAGAGGGTACCCAGGTTAGCTCCGCCTCCAGCCTTTGACTGATACTGGAACCTGTTCTACTAACTAAAACTGAAGACTTATGTGGCTTAAGGCTTTCTGGCCAAGGCACTTACAGACTTCATCCTTACATTGAATTAATGTTCTAAGACTGCTCACCTCCGTTGCATTAACGTAATGTCATTGAGGAGAAAACTGAGAAAGTCTAGTCCTGCTGGAAATGTCCATTAAATCCAGAGCTGTGCAGGTGATCTCGCTTCCTTCTGTTAGCACCAACATTCCTGAGATATATCTCATCTTAGTGGACATGGGCACAGAGATAGCTCCGTGGCAGAGCCTAGCCCCTGGCACAGGGAATTTCAGGCTGGGAGAAGTAAGACCAAGAATCAACCTGAATTCTTGGGAAGAAGCAAGTGCTTTTTTGCATATTCTCTGAGTATTTTCTAGTATTTTATTCTGACCATTTCTTTGTTACCTCTTACTGATTTGGCTGGGGGCTTGGATTTTGTACAGTTTTTGCATTTGGTGTTTCATTGCTGTTGTCTTGTCGTTTGTTTGTTTGTTTTCTTTTACAACTTCCCCGGAGTGGACTGTAGATGCTGAAACTCTGTGCTGCACAGACCGATGGACAGTGAAATATATTTCTCAAAATAGTCAGACAGGATACCTTGACTTTTTTTTTAACTGGTTAAAGGCTTAAGCTGTTCAGGATATCAAATGAGTCTCTGCTTTCTTCGTGCAGCCATTCATCAAGAGTTCACTCTTACTCTTCCAGATACTGTGCACGATAACAGTTGGTAATCAGTATTACTCTTCACTGATCTTAAGCTAGACGCTACAGTCCTCCAGTACTCATTCTGCAACTCCTCAGTAAATACTTGGATAGACTTTTGTGATGATTGAGATATGAAACTCACAGTTTTGAAACTCTCAGCAGCAACAATTAAAATAGAGTTGCAGCAGGTCAGTAATACATTCTTTTCTGTTGACCCTATTAATTTCTGTGTTTTAAGTGAGAAAGATTATCTACATCATTAAGAAAATCAAGGTTGAGTTCTGGAACATTAGTGTTTATTCTTTTTCTCTGGATCATCCAGTTCTGAAATGGAGGGCTCTTTCATAACTCCATGAAGACTGACTAAGACCCCTCTCCCTGCTTTTTTCTGTTAATGGAAAGTGAGAAAGGGTGATAAGGAACTGAAATGTGTGGTTCATCTGTCTCCTTCATTTGGTAGAGAAGCTTTTCATACAAAGCTATCCATGATATTTAAGGGGAGATCTTAGACTTACAAAGCACAATGTACTGACTTGTTTTTGACAAGCTAACTGTTGAGGAATTGGTAAGAGTCGGGCATTATTCAAATACATAATGCTACTTTCTAAAGCAAACTCAGAAGCTGTGCCTACATTTGTAAGTGACACAGTAGGTTTGGATCTGTACAATGAAATAATTTGTGCAAAGGATCTGACTCCTCCTGCAGTCTGGAGGCTTTGATTTGGACCAGTTATAGTCTAGTTCCATGGTCTGAATGACCATTAGCGTTTGGAGTGCGTTATGTATGCTACTAGAGTTCATGTTTTGGTTTAGTTTTCTCCAAAAAGAATTAAGCCTGTGTTCTTTGAAACACTTACATGGTGTGAACTGAAGTGCAGTAAATTGGGAGAACAGGGAGATTAGCTTCAAAAACACGTTTCTGAGCTAAAGTAAAATGCTAACCAAGATGCACTTAAAGTGTGTCTCCTGTTAGTGGTCTAAGTGGCCAGAGTTATTAAAGCACAGATTTCTGTGAAAATTGTTATCTTTATCTTGAAGTTCTCCCTCTAATGCTAGTCATCCCACAATAGACTGCTTTCCTACTAAGCTAGGCTTTACTAATGCACGCAGAATTTCAGTCAGTGATCTGCAGCTAGGCTGAAAGTAGGATATATCAGGACAGAATACTGTCTCCTTAAGGAAGGTCTCAGGCATCAGGAAATAATATCCTATGTGGAACTGTTGAATATTCTTGGCTGTATCTACATCTTGTTGTTCAAGTGGACAAGGAACAGGAAGTAGCACTGAACTGATGTCGTGAAGATAGATACCTTACTAAATTAGATTAAATAGGTTAACAAACTGTTTTAATGAGCTCTATGTCAAGAATTACTCATATCCTCAAAGCTGCACTGAGGCAGACTTTCCAAATAGCACTACTGAATTCTGGAATGTTAGCTATTCTTTCTGACATAAACTAATTCGGGTCAATACATATTATCAAATTAATTTTGTAGACTTGGAAAAAACACAGCTTGGGCTTTGTTCACATGAAAAAAAAGTAGCATTCTGAAATTGGTAAATGTTCCTACAGTAAGCACTTATTAAATTTAGGCAGGAATTTTTATATTTGACTTATCCTGTTTGTCTCAAGGGACTGTCAGCTTTGGAACACAGAAATATGGATTTAAATACTGACATTATTAACTGTTTCTTTAATGGATAGTTATGGTAGAACATGTAGTTTACATAAAACTATTGCTGCTTGATACTCTTATTTCAGGAGGAAAAAGTTTCATTTGTCCTTTGCTTAACTGCAAAAACTTCTACCATTCCTAATCACAACTTATATTACATAGCCATATTTTGTTGTATGGGCAAATGGCAAACAGAAAATATTATATAGGTGCGAAGTTGAGTTTCATAAAATAATTTTGGAACTGTTTGTTCATTCACAATTTAATGAAAAACTTAAAATGCTCTAAAAGATTATGAATTTTTTTTTCAGTTCTACCACACTGCAGTCCTGCATGGAATTCTACCTTAAACTATGTTAATGAAGTATAAAATCTCACTCATATTTGTACAAAAATATGATTTTCAGAAAACCTGTCTATATAAGCTGTTATATTTATCATCGAAACAAAACATCCAGAACTGTATCTTGAAATACCTTAATTTGTTTGGATTAATTCTGTTTATTGCTATTTGTAATATTATCAAAGAGATAACAATATAGCAAAACCAAAATTGTCTTGAGAAGGTGGCCTGTTCTAACAAAGTTCACACTTTGGAAAAGAAGAAACATAGTAAACTTGCTTCATCAGAATAACTAAGGTAATATGCATAACAGTAAATATTAAAAGGAACCTGGTTGTGCTGGCTGATCTGGACTCTTCTGGACTTGTAGGGAAATAGGTAAACCTGTTTTCCTTTGAATGACTACATCTGTCGCCACTGATTTCTGGGCACAGAAGATCTGGAAAAAAAAGTGAAGAACGCTTTGTCTTTCTCTTTCTTTCTTTTTTTTAAATATATGTATTTATATATAAAGGCTAAAATAGGGAGTTAATTTTCTTCTTGTCCTGAAATGCTGTCTGAGCAAGACATCCGAACTGATTCCTAAGGTTCTACTGATCAGAAAAGAAATCCTCTGGATTTGGTTTCCTCATGTAGTGCACTATGTAGTATAGATATAATTGAGCTATGGTGCGATGACTGAATTTATCCTACTTCTCAGTAAGTGAAATAGTTTTCATTCAGCTCTTTGATACTGCTAAAATAATTTTCATGCAGCTCTTTGCTACTCCTGAAATAGTTCTAGTAGCTCAGCTGGTTTGGATATCTATGCAGTATACTACACAGTCCACATACTCTGTATTCCTAGGGCATAGAAAGAGGAAATTGAAATATGTGTTGGCATTAATGCGGTACGTGAAGTGGAGTACGGAGATGTGAGCTCGTATACCACGTGACAGAGTGCTGTGGTTATACTGACTTCAACAGTAGTATATGGTGGAGCTTTGGAGCAGGGTGCTAGCATGTCTGTGTGGTCTAGTTCACCAATAGCTTAGGGTGGGGAGGGACTGATGCTCTGCCTAGCCACTGAATGTATATAGGTTGGTGCAGAAGGCTGAGGAAAAAGAAAATCTATCAATTAAATGTTGTTACACAGAAATTACATTACGTTTTCTTGAAAACATTAAGTTTTGCTGAAAACATTTAATTTTGCTGGCATTCAGAACTGGGGAAAAAGTGAATTAAGACTGCATTTCGGATTGTAATTTGACCTCTGTGTATGTACTATGAGCTAACCTTTAATTACCTGATTATATAATTTTTCTTAGAATGTCTGCCTCTGTGTAAAATGGATTCAAATTGATGAATAGGTATGCAGTATTTTTTTCTTCATTTTTCACGGTGGTCTTAGACCCTTTTTAATGTAAGTTATTCAAACATTGCTATAAATGCAGAACTAATTGTCTCATAAGGTGTTCAGTTTCTTAACATTTACAATAGCCTCATGTTTCATAAATAGGGATGTGGTGAATATGTAATATTGAAGTAATGGCATTTGACATTAAAAAAACAGTGGAATTAGAGCTGATTCTTCTCACTGAGGACATTGTTATCAAAGTTATTTTGTTATTTGTGTTAGCAAGGTTCAGCATTAAACAGTGATTATATAAAAATATCTTATTAATTACAGACAATCAAAGAAAGTTTCTTCTGGTCAGACTAAAGAAGAAAATGAAAAATTGAAAATGCAAGAAGATTTACTGAAAGCTCAGGTAAATCTGTACCAAATACTATATTTAAAAAAAAGGGGGAGGGCACTGGGGACATGGTCCTGGACAGCAGGCTACTCTACCCAAGAGTCATATCCAAGGATCAGGTGCTCAAATTTAAAAATCAAATCACAAGAAAACAAATAAAAGATGGATGAGAAGTACCAACAAACTATTGCTTACCCTGTGCAACAGATACAGTTCTTCGATGTTTTGAGCATTTATGTATTCCATGACTTGCCTCCTTCCCTGTTACTCCACAGATTGGCATCATGATTTTCAGTGTCAAAAGAACGAAGAGGGGACTGAAGTGCTTATAGCCCTTATAAACTGGGCTACTGAGGTAGAGATGTTAGCACCATGTATACCACTCCAAAAGGGCACTGCTAATGAGTATAGGAGCTGGGTGCACAGATTGAAAGTGAAATATGATGCGTTGCAAAGAAATACATTTGCTGAATGGATAGGTAACTGTATGTCTTGTGTAGTATAGCCATGAATGTGTACTAGAATTGGAATATCTTGGAGACTGAGATCTCCTAGTCTGAAGGAGAATGGAGAGAGTTTTGGAGGCCCCCGATCGGCTGGGGGATTCTAACCCCAAGTCTGAATATGTAATCCGAAGATGAGCAAAGACACAGAGGATGGTAAATGATTCCTGCAGATATACAGGATGGCGTCTCATAGTTTCATCAGGAATAATCTATCCTGAGACTGTATTCTGCTCCTGAAGTGGGAGGGGGGTTTATTATTACCCAAAAATAAATGGGCATTCTTGTAATTCTTTCTCGCCAGTTTTATGCCTCTACCTACCGCAGGTTTACTTTATAGACACGTTAGAAAACTTCACAGGCTTCCTCAGTTTTCATCTCTGCAGCCACTAGACAGAGGCCTGGGAAAATTCTGGTATTTGACTTACTCTGTAGACTCTTTTTGAAATTTAGCCAGCCTAATGGAATCTTTTACTTAGATGTTCTTCTTCTGACGAAGGTTCCTGCCTCTAAGATCTGTAAGGCTAGTATTCAAAGCTCTAGTCGTAACATGCTTTTAGAGAGTAAGCGAACTATTGTCGTAGAGGTTCTCAATACTTAAGTTTTTCCTAAGAGACTGAGCCTTTCTTTCTGGTACCTTGAATGTATTATGAAGGTGGTACTTGGAATCGTCCACATTGTTAATAAGCATGTGGGCAACCACTTGAGGAAGAATGAAGGGTTATCTTCCAGCGTCCATAAGATCCTCATAATATGTTGTCCATATGCATGTTCACAACCTTCGTACGTGTCTTCCCTTTATGACAATATATAGTAATATTTTGCTGAAACAAGAGAATCTCGAGGTAGAAACACACCAAAAATTTGGTGCGCGCCCCTGTTTTACCATATGCATGAAGCACAAAAGGAAGAAAAAGTGAGTATTTTCCGATTCCTGCTAGGATTAAGTGTGTGATTTTTGTGCTTAGATACCTCCTGTGTGGCTGTAGATATAAGCAGCACAACTTGAAGGTTCTCCAGTTACTGTTAAGTTCTTTTTCAGAATCACTTCCTTTCTGTGAAAGAGTGTGTTCACATAGCTAGTGGATCTTCTCATTCCATCTGTTGATGTTCTGTATATTTTAAATATGCTTTTTATTTATAGCATGTAGTTGTGTTTATCACTGTGATTTATATACATAGAAGTTTTCTTGTATGATATTTGTATAGCATAGATGATTTTGCACAATGGGCTTGTAAATAAATCCTGGTTTCCACATCCTGGTGAAGTAGGAGAATATTATAGTCATTTTACAGATGGGGAGACTGAGGCGTGGAGAGTTTTTGTGGATTATCTAAGGTAATTTAGCAAATCTGAGACTACGAGACAACTATGTGTTTCTGCAGCAGCATAGCTGTTTACTTTTATATGAGCAGAAGTATAGACTGGTGCCAATATATGTTCAGATATTAATCTCTATTGATACATTTCACTGCAAACCTATTCAAGCCAAATTAAAATGTCTCAGTGCTTTGGATGAAACTGCTTGTTTATATTGCTGGAAACCCTAATCTAGATATTTCAAAATAAATTTGTTTGTCAAAACATTGTAATTGGAACATCTACAGTATGATGTTTACTTATCATAGAAGCATCGTATCAGGTTGGAAAAAACATTGTTTGCTAACTATGCAAAAATTCCAAGGTTAGTGACTTAGATTCAAAACATAAACAAGAGTTACAATGTCTGACAGATTCTTTTAATACATCACAGGAATGTCTGCATGTTCTTCAAAGAGAGAAAACAATCCTTGAAGAAAAGCTGAAGAGGGCGTTACAGGTGCTGGTTTAGAAAACATGGAAAATTTTCTCTTTTTTGGGGGGTTCCTATTATGTCAGGAAAATAATCAGTTCTTAATATCTGTTTTAGATAGCAATGCATAACTAGCTTTTTCCTCTAAAAAGCTCTCTTCTGTACACTTCAGCATCCCCAGGACGATAAAGCACAACATATTTAATTTTAAAAGCATTTGCTAACAGATTCTAAAGGAAACTTAATAACTGCCATTTTAGTTCAGATCAGTCCTCTCTTAATCTTGTATCCTTAAGAAATTATAACAACATTGGATACTTTCAGGAAAGAAAAGAGTTTTTCCCGAAATATTCTGCAATGGATAGATATGAGTGTGTCGTGGATAAGCCAGTGGAAAAGATAGGCATTTCTGGGGAAGTAGTACTTGAAGAAAGGAGATTAAACGTCTTTATTTTCCCTTTAATTTGTCCTGGTTTTGGTTTGGGCTTCTTGCTTTAATGTTTTGCTTATAAGGAACAACTTTTTTTTATTTGGGAAACAGAGAAGAGAAATTCCTAGAGGATACTAAAATCACTGTAGTGATCTTTTTTGTCTCCTTTCAGAGAAAAGGGAAAACTAGTGTGAGATTAATTTCACCTAATATTAGTGGTATCACATAAACTGTTCGTTAGAAGAGGCTGACTCTCTCTCCTAACTATAAAAAGAGCCTAGTAGAGCAACTACCTCAGATGCAACTGTTTATCTGAACTGTTTTAGATGTTTATCGTAGGATAAGGTTGTGTTCTAGAAATGCCATTTCTTTCCACTGACTAAAAGGATAAGCAAGATTAATTTGAGACTAAATCAAATATAGACATGGGAGTTAGATGAGGTGAATTGTACAAAGTTTTTCATCTTACACAAGATTATAACTTGCCTATATTATGAATTGGGATACTCGGGAGGAAAAACCCAAAACACCTACATAGTGAAAACAATGATGGGACACGAAAATATAGCAGCTTAAAAAAAAGTAGGAAATAGGAAATTGGTTTGGTCAGACTTTATCCACTGTACTTAATGGTGCAAATTTCACTTGATAGAAATTACATACTTTTGCCATTCTTGTGAAATTTTTATCTACTAGAACATTAATTTGTGTTTTCTAGCTTTTATTTTGAACTTCTGTTTCATAACTTTAGTATTACATTTTAGGGAAGGTGCTACTTTTTAATGTATGAAAGAAGTTTTAACTTGAATGTGCCCTTGAGCTCTTGGGGGATTTTTCAGTAGTTTCTTGTGAAAACTTAATTCGGCTTGCATATTTTCAGCTTATTCCAGCATGAAAAGCTTTAAATAATGGTTTAACCACTTGTTACATATTACTTCTATTTTAAAAGATGCTTTGCTATAGTTGTGCTACAGATATTATTCAAGTGTATATTTGACTGGAAACTTATTTTTTAAATGTAGTGTATTTGAGAATGTGCTCGAATTGAAAAGGATTTAAGGAAGCATTTAAATGCGTTGCTGTTTGGGCTCATTTCAATGCTAATTTTGATGCAAATATTTTTATCATATAGGAAGCTGAAAATGCTAATAAGCAGCTTACAAACTTAGCAACAACTGCCCTTATTCAAGACAAACAAGTTGTTCAAGATGCACACAGTTACAAAAATGCAGAAAAGGGTAATCATGATGATTCTGGCATTGATATGAAAAAATATGCTAAAGATGGCTCTAAGAAAGGCCAAAAACCAACTAAAAATGAAGGCAGCAGAGAAGATCATACAGCGTCGCCATCCAAGTCCATTAGTGAAGCTGATGAATTAGTACACAAAGTACTAGCGAAGAACGAAATGAAACAAGCAATAAGCAAAAGGAGAAGTCCTGGAGAAATGGGGAAAACTGAAGAAGTTGCAACACCATCTCAAAAGAAGGATGTTAAGCTAGGAAAAAAAGGATTAACAGAGGGAAAGAAGACTGAAGATCATGGTATTTCAGCAAGCAAGTTAAAAGAAAAGTATCTTTTTCAGGAGCAAGGAGAGTCATACAAACCTAAAGAATTACTTCCTAACATGGAAGAGACTCCAAGTCTTCCTACTTATCCATCTGTGCAAGAAAACATGCAGTATTCTTCTAAACATCCTGATGAGAAGCCAACATCGTTGTTATCTAGTAAAACCCAGCAAAAGTCAACAGCAACTAGAGCAAACAGAAAATCGGAGTCTGTAAGAACACTTTTTAAAAATCTTCTTCTGTGTTTACCTTTTATTTTTTCTTTTTTTTCCTACTTAAAAGCAGGATGAATTGATAGAAAACTCTACTCCATTTACAGTTAAGATTTACTTTTCAGGAATGATAATTCTAAATTACACTATCCAGAATAACCTTTTGGAGACCTATATGTTGTTTGTTGGGAAGAACTAGTTCTGAACTGCAAATGCACAGGAGACAGTGTCCTTACCTGCTTATGCAGGAGCCTGGGATGCTTGTAATAGCAGGACCAGGCTGGGCACAGAGATACTATTCTGAAAATGCTGGTTCACCGTTCTCCTGGCACTGGCACAGGCTTTATGAAGTGAGGTGCTTTATGAAGTGTTCCATATTTGACATCCTGTTTATTTTTATTTATCCTTGATTATCTTTCTACTTGCCTGTCAGTTAATTAAATACTAGCTCAGTCTTCATCATGAGGACAAAGTGCAAGCTTGCATCTCAGTGGGAGCTGTGAATCTCACCTCAGGGCGGTATGAATCTTAGACTGTCTCTCTGCAGCTGTCTTCAGTCCACGCTGGCCATTCACACACAGCCTAACTGGTGTTGCTAGCGAATGCAGATTTTTGGAAGTCACCAGCTAGCTCATAATAGCCTTGTCCAGGTAATCTGCCAGCTGGTGTAAGTCAAGGGTTTTGAAGCTCCGTGGGGCTTCTCTTCTTTCTCTAAATGCATTCTTTGTACAAATTATGCTTGCTCCTAGGCTATTTGAGAGATATAGTATGCTATAGTGTTGGCAAGGGGGATGCTATTCTTCTGGGATTCAGAATCTCCCCTAAACAGAGGGAAGCTGACCATTCATGTCTCAGGGTGGTACCAGAAGCACAGGGTGCTGGGAAATGCCACTAATAAGTACCTCTTCTAATTCCTGCAGGTTTAGTACTGGTATCCTAGGATGTCCCTAATTGTCCACTTAGTAATGACTTACGTGATCCTTTCCTGGAGGATTAGTCTGGCCCATAGATAGACCTGATGAAGTAGAGTGTACTCAGAAGTGAGAAACAATAGCTGAAGGCATGTGTCAAGCATAAACCCCTTGTGTGGAGGATACCAGTATGGTGTTGTGTTGTGCATGAGGTGAATGCATGGTGAATGTGGGGCTCATTTATGGGTGTATGAGGACAGGGTGTGTCCTATTTCCTAGGAAGTATGAACACAGCCAGTGTGCTCTGCAGGATCCTAACCTTAAAGTGTTTTGTCTCAGTTGGTCCAGGGACTACATTTCATTCCTCACTGTGGACAAAAGTGGTACCACAATACTCTAGGTGACACAGCCATGATTTTATTGACTCTTGCATTAGCAGTGTAACCTTAAAAATGCTGTTCCTTTCCAAACTGTTAAAAATAATTGAGCCTTATCGATCACTCATGCTGTCTCACTCCCCTATTTGTGTTGCTTCACTGATTTCCTTTTGTCCCTGCAAATTTACCTGACATAAGCCCTGAAATAGCTTTGTGTAAGTCGCACATCATTTTTCTTCTTCACTCTTTTCACAAAGTAATGCCTGTAAAAATCAGCTAATAAAGTTTCCCAATTGTCTTAATATAGAATATTTCTCAATTATTTTCCTATTTAAGTATATTGTTTTTGTACAGCCTTTGAAATCAGACCCCAAAGGACTGGTTACAGCTAAAGTAACCTCAGAAGCAAATGAAGGAGTTTCCCTGGATAACAGGTAGGAGTAGTGTAGAGAATGAAAAGTATAGCTTTATGGCCTATAATATTTTAATTCTTCAGTATTTTTTGAATGGATCTAAAATTACCAATATAAAGATTCTGAAATTTTAATTTGCATAAAATATATTTAGAGGCTTAGAGCAGGGAAAATCTTTAGGGTTTTATTCACAGGGTACAAGGTGAGCAAGGTTACAGTGGCTTACATCTAAATTGATTAAAAATTTGTTGAAGTTTTAAATACTTCAGTAAATATAGTGCAATCACATGTGGTCAGATCTCAGATGTTCAGATTCTTTTTATTTCATAGCAGTCCCTATGCAAACTTAGAGTTCAGAGGTTCTAGACATCTTTGAAATGTTTTGTTAAAGAAAGAAGTATTATGTTTTAGTGCTTCTTCATCTATCTATCTATGGATGTATATTTATTTATATATATCTACATAGAGATATTCATAGAGACATACATATATATAAATATATTCTACTTTTGGTACTTGTACTTGAGACTGGAGTCATCTTTCTTGCAGAATCCTATTAGGGTGCACATGAAGCCAGCATGTTCTTATTCTTCCATATATTTGGTATAAAGTGTTGTGCAGCCCTCACTGCTAACCCTATTCTCCTTGCAAGCTTTGGTGGTGAGACCAACCTCTATAACGTAGTTTAGAAGGATTTTTATTTTAAATTGTATTACATGTGCTAGGAATAATGGTACAAAGTATTGCGGCAAGATTTCCATAGCGTGCACCTTCCTTTATCTCTTACTGGGAATGTCTTTCTGAGATTAGCTGATCACAGGTAGATCGGAACCCATCTGTCCTGCAAAGGGTAGTTATGTGGCATGAAGTAGTGTTACATGTTTCTGATTTATATGAGGTAGTGGCAAGGATGTGAGAATAGCCTTATGGAAAGAAAGGGAGATGGAAGCATTGGGGGTTGTGCATATTTAGTTATACTATTCAAGACAGGATTTACATCTTCTAGATTAAACAAATGATCCTTGTCTCTCCCTGTATAGCCTTCTACTGCTCTGTTGTTGCAGAGGGGCGGTCAGGAAGTTGTTAAAGACCATCTCTGAAGCAGAAACTGGTACCTGTGCTCCTGCCACTCTGAGATAACAGGAGTTGAAACTCCTGTAGTTTAGAGTATGTGTGCTTTTCTGTCCCTCACCATCTTTTCCTAGTAAGAACAGGGCTCAGCCCTTTTCTGGCAGTCCAGGTTGTAAAGGCAGGTAAGTAAGAGGAAAGAAAACTTAGATGGCATCGAAGAAAATAAGTCTTAATTTTTTGTGTAGAGCAACTGAAAGCTTAATGCATTTCATACAGATATATTTCTCTCAAATAAGAACTTACCTTCTTTGATCTTTAAGCTAATGCTGACTGTTTTAAAACCTTACAGCGCAGGGGAAGATGCATGTGGCACCACAGATTCAGGTTTCGTGAACCTTCCAAAAATCCAAGAAGAGTCACAGTCACGTTTCTCCTTAAATTGTCAAGAACAGTTATTGCCCGAGTCTTTAAATGTACATGAAGATTCACCCCAACTAATCTCAGAAAGGCAGAAGACCGCTGTGTCTGCTAGAGGCAGTATCCGAGGACAAGATCATTCTTTACCATTGTGTGAAAACAATACATTGCCATCAGTTTTACCTCCCAAAAATCAAGATGTGGCTCCTCTTAAAAGCTCCCTGACCAGTCCTAAAAAACCTTCTGAATCTCAGGATGCTGAAGAAGTTTCTGTTTTCCCTATTGAAAAGATAACCACTTTGGAGACCCAGGAAAAAATGTTTGCAGCTGTTACTCAAGAAGATAAAAAGGCGTCTATTCCAGTTCTTCCTGTCACACACACTACAGTACAGTATTGCTTATTTTCATTTTATGTAGTTTCCAATGATTTTGAGCTAGATTTTGCAACTCCAATAGTAGTGAGCAGATACTTATATATTTCTTTAGATTTAATAATATATTTCTTTTGATTTAATAATCAGTAGTTGAATAACTACCTGGATCATCATTAGCTCTGAGGGTTAATCCCCAAAGTAATATGCACAATTACTGGTGATAGTTAAGTATTCCTTTGATACAATGTGGAATTTATTAACAAAAATAAATACACAAAATCGTTTTCCCCTACACAGAGTAGGAATCAAAAGAAAGGAGGGAGGCTGATTTCTTTTGGTTCAAAGTTCCAGGTTCTCCCTAGCTACCATTATGTTCAAAAAGCGTTGTTTTTTTTTTTTTTCCCTCTGCTCGCTCTCTCCACTCGCTCTCTCCCCTCGCTCTTCTTTTTCCCTGGTTGTGTGTCTCAGATATACACAGCTCCACTAAAAACTATCAGGCATTCTCATTTGCGTTAAGAAAATTGAAAGAAAACTTTTCTGACCTTGTGGTTTAGTTACTCACCTAGCTTGGCTGTCTGATCTGAGACTCGTCTGGATTTTGTTATTTTAGCTATTTATTTTCTCTCTGACACTTCAGATCTTTCATACCGTTCTGAAGAAGACCCAGTGTTAGCAGGAGGGTTAAAGGTATTATTCCAGGCATCCTATAATGCAGACATGAGATAATCCTCCTGGGAAGCCAAGTGTTAAGTTTATGAAGGGAGTATCTTAAACTTCTTGAGTGAATGTCTTAAACTTCTTCTCACTCTCCTGAGTGAGAACTCTAATTCACTCTACTGTCATGCGAGAGAAAGATATCGTTATTGTCCTCGTTTCTGTATGGAAATCGCTGCTGGATTTTGTTAACTCAAAGCCTGTGTTTCAAATAGAGAGAGAGAGCTATTACATACAGTCAGTGTAGAATGTTGCGGTCTAGGGACAGCCGTGTTTTGTTGTCTCCTCCTTTTAATGATGACACTTAGACAGGATTGATGTACTCAGATTTCCAGAAGCTTCATGTGTATAGAAAACCTTTTGAGTCAATATGGAAGTTCTTACCAATCTGAGACGCCTCTAGAGCTAAGAGGTGCTGGACAATAAGGATATTTTAACTCATCTCAGAGTTGGTCGCTTGAATACTGCTTATGCTGAAACTTAGATGGAGCGCGTGTACCCTGATGTTCTATTTTCATAGATTAAATAGCACAACAGACTTTTGACTTTCACTCTTTCTTTTTGCAATAGAATGTAATTGTTTCATATTACATTTTGATACTGTTTTTTGATTTAAAGACATTTCAATCTGGTGTTCAAGATTTGCCAAAAGTTTGTAAGGCAAAATGCATTGTAAAACATGTACTTTGTCAGAATATTGAGTTTTTGAGGAGATTAACACGGTGGATATACCTTCCTGTAAACAGTGTTGTAAAGAGTGATGCATATCTGAGATTTAGAGATCAAGGAGGTTATGGAAATATAGTTCAAGTTAAGGCAATGTACTATCCACATTTCATATATGTTTTATACTATAAAGAGTCATTTGTCAGGACTGTGAGATTTACACTGGCAAAACCCCAATTCTTTGGCTTTTATAATAACTGCACTAATTCATATAATAATTTTCAATACGTATTATTAACGTTACTTATAAATATTGGTAAATGCTGTTATTCACTTGTTGCAGATGAGATCTGTGACACAAAGAGACAGTTATTTTTCTAGTATCTCATAGGCACCTGTGGCAATATTGGGGAAGAAAAATTAGGTGTACTTTTGGTACAAATGTTCTTAGTGCTATTGAGACGAGTATAGTACTTTAGGTTGCTGCCATGAAACTTTTAATTTCTGTGCATTATCTCACTGCTTTATCTCAGTATAATTTAGAGCATCTCTACTGATTGCTCGGAATTATGTCAGTATTCAGGGGTGGTTTTATTTCTTTACTTTCCATCTGAATAGAAGACCTTGTATTTTAATCACGTAAACTAACTCCATCCAGCTTTCAGGCAGGCTTCCTTCATATTCTTGGAAAAACAGTGCTTCTGAAGGAGGATAGAGTATGGTATTTGTACTTCTCACTTCCCATAAAAATAGTCTTATGCTGTAGGAGACTCCTTTTTTATGTGTTTATTGGCTAATATAGTATCAAGTATCAATCTTAACTCCCTTTATCTTACCAATAAATGGAAACTCAGTACATGAAAAAAATGAGCAGATTAATTAGTTCACTCCAGCTGCAGTGAGAAAGACTTTTTTTTTTTTTTAAAAAGTCTGGAGGAGCCAGATTCTAGGGTTTCTGCAAAACTTTGTCTTTGATACAGATCATTTTAGACTACTGTCTTGCAAAATATTCCATCAGTACAGCTGAGAAGGCAGCAAACTGTTATAAAGTGGAGAGAATAGTGGCTGGGAGTATGGACTAAAAGTAGAAACTTCTAAAATCAGTTTTGATGCCAAATAAAATGTTCCATTGAACTGCAGTCCCAAGACAGCAGGAGATGATTTTTGAGAAGAAATAACTTAATACTCTTAAGTATTTATTTTCCAAGATATTGGTCACCACAGTCCCTGCAAATTTACATGTCCATTTTGTCTGTTTTACTCTTCAAGTCTCTTTTGTGAACTTAGTATAGTAGCGATACATTTGAGAAGCAGCAAAGGCAAATGAGAAGGATAGTTTATTCATTTCTCTTGTACACCATACAGGTGAATTTAATAATTTTTTTATATTACTACCATATCGCTCTGCCAGTACTCTCCCTATTTTAGCAGTTGCTGCTTAGCACAGCTTCATTCTATGAGGAAAGCCACCTTGTTTGTAATCTGAACTGCAGCTGTTTAAACATGGAGAAATTGATTGCAGTAGAAGGAGTGCCCTTGTTTTCTTAACTGACCTATTGTTTCAGTTTTGTTTTATTCCTATTAGCATTGTAAGATGTTTCACTTCTAATATCTCTCATTGTTTTGAGGATGACAATACCAATATAAAGGAATGACATCAAGATTAAAGAGGTGCAACTGTGCTTTACATTTTTCCCAAATTATCCATGGGCTCTTGGGCCTGTAGGTTGCTGTGTTTGAATGCATTCGTTAGTTTTGCTTACCTAAATTATAGCTAAGCAGAAATCCTTTCATGAGTTAATGTTCAGCAGTGAAGACAACATATTAAGACTTCTGGGGTCATGTGCATGAGAAGATTTTCTAGGTTAGACTTGATCATTTCAATACTTTTGCGTGACACAAGTAGCGCAGAAAATATATTGGGATGTATTGAAGTGTGTTACAACGTGTCATGCTTAAATTATAATATTTTGATTTGAGAGCAATGTACAAGATCTCATGAGGGGCTGAGGTAAGAACCTAACCTTGAAACTGGAATCTATAAGATTATCCTGTAAATATGTTAAAATACAATCAATAACAGTTTTGAGTAAAATACCTTAATGTTCTCTAGCCGTGCGGAACGATGAGTATGACTAGAGTCTTAATGTAGTAGAACAAAACTGCAAGAGTGCGGTATAGAAGCAGTAATACTCTACAGCAAGCCTCTAGCATCTGTGTTTTTCTTTGTACATCAGAATATACAAAAAGGCTTTTTCTTTCCAAGACTAGTGTGTGAGAGAGCTTTCTTTGGCCTAGCGCTGTTCCCACAGTTCAGCAGTTCAAAACACGTCTTCTCAGACCCCAAATAAAGATAACCCATGTTCTGTAATTTCTCAAATATTGAAGTTTTTTTTAATTGTCAAGTGCCAACATGTCATTGGTGGATTTTTCTTTTCATCACTAAATACTTTTCGGTCTTGATAAAGTGGAAGGAAAAAAGGAAAGATGGAACTTCATCTCTGTGTAAAGTTCTGTAAATTTAATGATGAACACAAAATGAGAGAAAGAAGAAAAATATTATTGCATTTATCTATTTAGGAATTCATTTTATCAGATGAACTAATTACTTCTGAGTTCTCAAAGATAATTTGTTCATTTATAGTTTGATTATGTTTAATCAGGACTTGGATATGTTAAAATAAGAACACTCACCAGTTGCCTGTTCTTGTATTATTAGCAACAATATAACATAATGCTATTACTTTTATTTATAGACTGTAACTTTGGAAACTCACTTGCTTGAGGAAAAAAATCTTCCATGCGCTCAAGAAGTAGCTGTTAAAGGTAAATATTTTCTTCTCCTTTGAAAAGAAAGAAAAGAGCAATATGTGACCATAGCTACTACCATCATGCTGGAATATATTACCAAGAGATGTTGGAAGATGCTTCCCGAATTCACTATTTTAAGTGTATCAAGAAGCATTTTTATCTGAAACACTGGGACTTTCTTATGCCAATGAATGTATTTTTAACTGAATTGACTATGAATAGAAGATGCAGGTAAACATAGGCAATTTAATGCTATCAGGGATGTTGATCTTGCCCAGCACCATCCTAGGCGTATATATCTGTAACAGTCTTTGCAAGAAGACGGATGATATTTAGATGAGCTATTATAGAAAGTTAGAGAAGAACCATAATTAATTGAGCTGGTATGTGCTCTGATAAGAGCAAATTTGCCATTGTGTTGGGTACATATTCTCATCATGCAAATAAGTTGCAAGATATAAAGTAATGTAAACTAAACGCTCATTTTTAGCTATATGAGTAACAATAGAAATATCATAGATTTTATTACTGGTTTTGATCTTTAGACTAAGGATAAACATAAAACTGAAACTGTTTTATAGTAACGGTGCTTCAGCCGTTTCAAAGATTCCTTATGTTAACAGGAGAGCATGCAGTGACTTCAATGTTAACGATAATCAAGGCTATAGTATATTATTCATTTATATAAAAGACACTATACTCCAGAAGATCATACTATTAAATTTAGAACATAATTTCAAAGTAAAATGTGTTACTCTGTTTTTTCAGTCCTAGATTAAGATCTATGTGATTTCATTAGGTAACTTTTTGCTTTTGTTACGTTCTCAATGAGATAGAACTTTTATCAAATGCAGGAGGACTTCCATTAATAACTCAAATGAATAAAATGCAGCAAGCATCAACGCTTTCACTAGCAGAAGCAGACCTGAACACTGGTAAGTAAAAAGCTAATAATTTAGGAATCTGGTAAGAGAAGTTATAAATTACCTAATGACGTTGACAGTTTGCTCTCAGTGAACTGTTTTTTGTTTTGTTTTGTTTGTTTTTAATAACTTTTAGTAAAGCTTGACCAACTGCCAAAAAAATCCCAGGGACCACTGAGTTTTTGCTATTTCTTCATCTATCTGTATAAAATGGCTAATGAGGATGATATAATAAAGGATGAGATAGAGCAAAATCTAAAATCTTCATATGCAGAAGAAACTACAGATGTTGTTAGAACAACCTAATTACTTGAACACAATCTGTGCCATATGTGCTTTCCAAAATGGGCCAAAGTGTCCTATCTGGATTGGTATACACAACATCTTCATTGCTGAATGAAACTGTATGGAATGTTTACCTACCCAACAGCAATTCAGAGATGTAGAGTCCAGAAAGTCACTTCAAATATTATTAGCGACACAAAAGAGAACCCCAGAGACCTCCCTTCAGAGATGAGAGGGCATGAGGTAATGATTGCTTGTGCTGGGAAGCTGTGAATACCCTCACTCTTCCTTAGCTGCAACTCTGAAATTGCAACCATACTATTCAAGGCATGATACGGGTAAAATAGGAAATAATTATTTTTTGAACCCCAGCATTAGCTGCACATGGTCATCCCACTGTACTTATGCTGAGTGTTGGTAAATAAAAATTCTGTGTTTCAGTCTGTTCTTCTTCTTTCTTTTTTCACCGAGGTCTCACAGGACATTCCTGCAGAAAGAAATGCAATAATAGCTAGTTCTTAGAGTTATAGAAAGTTTACATTGTTCTCTTTAGTCAGTACTCTATGTCAGTTTCCAGAGGAAACCCGTTAGAAACTGTCTAGAAGTTTTGTCTATTGAATGTCTTTCTGAATAGCTTTTATCTTTGTCTAGGGAAGAAAACAGCCGAGCTTTTGCACAGTATGCTTGCTAAGCTGTCACCAGGTATAGATGATCTGCAAGACATGGAAGCTTTTGAAGACAGTGAAATAGAGAGCAGTGCTGGTAAATACAGAATAATTAACAGATCTGTATTCTATTATTTAGGTACTTGTTTGTTTTACTATAGCAACTCATATGCACTTGTTCAAGAAGTATTACTACTCTAGCAACTCCTGGTCTAAAGACAAGAAAGCAGATTAGTGAGAATTCCTGGAGACATCACGAAAAGCAGAATTATTTTAAGAGAAACTTAAATAGGCTAAAAGGTTTTAAATTATTTACTATATAGATGACAGACTATCAAATTAAACAAGATGGAATACTGGCAGAGTGTACAGCATGCCGTAAAATTTAATAGGCAAATATGTAGGGAACTGTAGAGCTATATAGAAGAATAGGAAGAATATCTATCTACAACTGCATAAAGTTGAGTATGGGCTAATATATCCTGCCAAGAAGCTCAGTATCACTGTTGCTAGGCTTCTTCAATACCTGGCTAGTTTAAAACTAGCTCAGGTACCTCTTCAACTTGGTAACTGGTGTAGACATTCTACATAATACACTATTTTTTAAAAATAAGATGTAGATTTTTATATATCACATAGACAAAAGCAATACTGAAAACGTTACATGTGATGTGAAAGAGAACTGAGAGCTGGTGGAAGAGTTCAGATGGGACAATGATGAGGCAAGGGTGTTACATGAACAAAGCATAAGGACTGAAAGGAGGCAACTTTTACATTTGGACAGACAGGGAAGGAGGAGGCTGACTAGAGGTTAGGCTTTGGAAAGGAAAGATAAAATGGAAAAATGTTGAAAAAGAAAACAGCAGGAGTTTGGTTTTTTTTCTTTTGTTTTGTTTTAACACTTTAAGGGAAAAACTTAAAAATTATCCTGAGATTATGGGTCTGAGTATCAGGAAAGCTAGTAGTGAAAAGTAGAGATGCAGGGAGTTTTTTTGGGGAAAAAAAAGGTATTAGCTCTTTTTCACAAGTTTATTTCAAGCAAATAAAACCTTGAAATGGGAGAAGGACAGATGGAGAGTTTTGCAAGAGGAGCAATTAATGGTGCTGAGCCAATGGTGAGTCATCAACATGGAAATGAAAACTTCTTTTAAACATTGTTTACATATGGGCTAATAATCTATTACATCACTGTTATTTTTAATACTAAAGTTTTAAAGTTCAAGATCCAGCTGATAGAATGCAGTTTTTAAAAGAAATATATAAATGTAATTTTCCAACTGAGGATTGATATCTTGCGCTTTTTGCAGAGGGTAGATTAAGTAAGCTACCAAAACTTCTTGCAAGCTTAGAGTCAAACCTGAAAGATCTGCAAGAAGCACTGGCTCTGGGAGGTGGCCAAACAAGCAATGTAAGCGGTAAGTAGAGAGCTGAAGTCCGATATCAGAATGTTTATTCAGTAACAGTTCTTTTGTGCCCATATAGTAGAATCATTGGAACAATCCTGCTAGGAATCTTCCTGGAGTAACAATGCAAGACTGGATTTTTATAAACATGGAAATGATTTTAGCCAATTCTATTGTTTGGAGTTCTTTTGAGACCTGTGTAAAAAAAGTTAAGAATTTGAAAGCAATGTTTCTTCTTGCATATGTGAAAAAGAACATCAACCAAAGGGAAAGGGCTGGTCCCACACTCGAGTGTGATGTTTTACGCTGACTAAACACAACTTTGGTACTCTTAAAGAAAGCGCATTTTAAGTGATTGATAACTCACAACAGTGGAATATATACATAAGAAATATTCTTCTAATCTAGGTCTGCCGTAGTAGATTGTCACTATAATTGTTAAACGTTATCAGAGGTACTATAAGGTAAATATTTCATTAGACAAACTATGTGGTGTTATTTCTTAAGCTGTACAAGGTTTTAATATGCATGCAGTATTTCGTATGTGATAACTCATAACAGTTTGCAGAATGGAGTAATTCTTCAATTTAAGTACTTTTAAAACATTTTAAAAATATTTTGGGTAGTTGCTGTGTATGATATTTAGTATACTATAATTACTATGAGACAGCCAAGGCAACTTTGCAGCAGTAAATACTATAGCTTAACATTTTCTATTAGAAGAACTTGTAAAACTTTAAAATATGTAATATATTTTTCTCTATTTTGTGGGTTAAAATCATCCCTTTTCTACAGAAAACTGTGGATATGAGCTAAAAAGAATGTTAGCTGCAAGTTTGGAAGCAAAGCTGAAAGATCTGCAGCAAGTGGAGGCTTTCATAGCTGATCAACTAGGCGTACGCGGGTCTGATGGTGAGAGGAAATTTTATCTATATGTAGATACGACTTTGGTAGACAGTCATGGATCTTTATGGATTTTGTACCGAAAATTTGTACTAAATATTTACTGAAAACATATATTATTATTTGCATCTATCAGTGGAGAAGAATACTCTGATTTGGAATACATTAAATGATCCTATTTCCTAGTCATAGGAGACACTTGAGAAAATATTCTGAACTGACCTATACACCAGAAAGGAGAGTTAGCCTTCAGAGTCTCCTGCTCTATCCAGGCATATGAAGACAGGCAAAAAAAAAAAAAAAAAAAAAAAAAGAGAAAATTATAAAGTTTTTTTCTTGATAAATCCCTCAATGTCTTTCTGTCTCCCACACATACAAACACACATCCTCACTCCTGAGCAAATCTTAACTTTAACAGACAATCTGGTCTAGCAACTGAAAGTAAAATGTCTCTTATTTTCTTTCACATGGCATGAGGGAAGTCGATGAGGGCAAGAATTTGTCTGCAGATTAAGTTACCTAACAGGGTACTCACCAAGGCCAAAAGAACTCATGTGCTATGAGGATCCAAGAATTTACTGAGCACGCAGCAATTCACAAGCAATAATGAACAGGCTATTCCTACCTCCCTACCTATTTTCAAGTACTTGTGGGTTCTCAAGGTGAGAACTTACTTCCTTGGGTGAGACGTCATGGCAGTATGCTAAGTTCTCATCAGAACGGGTTGATTTCTTGATCTGTTGATTGTGTCATTGTCTGTCTTACCTTTGAGGTTATCTGGATCACTTCTATACACTGCTGATGTGACCTTTTGTTAGTGGAACCCAAGTATTTACGAGAGAGGCATAAATATGCTGACTGTAACTGGCTGTAATTGACTTTTGCATGCTTTCATATAGCTTGCTAAGGACTTTCACTTTTCACATAACCTCAAGAAGAAAAATTATTAATAGCTAATAACACTGTAATAACCACATTCAGCCATACCATTGGTCCATTTTGGAATACTCCATGGGCTTGTTTGGGCCCATAGCAGGTAGATGCCTTCATTTGCGCTAGATACCTTAGCTATAGTCAATGGAGTTCAGAGAACAGAACGTCCTGCCTTAAGCAGGACCACCTACGTCTGCTGATATTGTGCTTCTAAAGCCCTCTGAACTGCTACAGGGCCATCTAGCCAGATGATAGGGTTTAGTTGTCAGATCAGCTTGCTGTAAAAGGTAGCATCTACATTCCCTGCAAATAATTCCACCTCTTTTTTGAGCCACTCATTCCTGAAGAGCTATCACTTGGATGTACCTGTAACCTGTTCCTAATAGCCAAGGAGAATCATCTCTGAAGTTCTATTTCCGACTTTCTGCTGCTCTTAAGCAAGGAGGGATGTTTCCCGGCTTGCTTTTTGAAAGGCTGCTGCTTTGACTCCTCAGAAGCAGAGGGGGTAGAAATTGACAGAGCGCTAAAAGGGAATAATTGGAAGATTGTGGAAAAAGAAAGGATTCTGTAGCCACAGAAGAAGAGTTACAAAGAAGGGAAGGCCTAGGGAAAGATAAGAAATCATTCCAAGTTCAATACGCTAAGAATGAAAGGAAAATGAATAAAATAGGATATGAGATAGCAGTTTTCAGAGGATGAAAATTTTCCAGAAGTTTTGATGTTTGTGTTGGCAAAGAAATTTCTGTAGAACAGCATGGTGAACAGAGAAAATACAGATGAGACAAAAGAACCTCAGTGGAATGTGGAAAAAAAGAAGAGGAACAGGAGGTGTTAGAAAATGGAGTAGAAAATAATGGGAGGGAGAGATAGAAAGAAAATGGAGATTATGGAAATATTGCAGTACAAGTACCAAGGCAAAATTAAAAAACGACAACAACAACAAAAAAACCTTTCAGTCGTTTCCTCTTCTCCTTACACTAGAGATTAAAATGGTGTCCTACATAGTAAAATAAATAGTTATTTACTGCAAAAATAGCATAAATAACTAGTGTTCTAAATTTAAGTTCTATCTTACATATTTTGAAAGTTGGAACGAACATTTGTGTATGTGGTTGATTTTAAAATACTTTCATTTACATAGAACAGCAAGTATATGACATCCCACAAACAAGACGACTTCTACTGTCAAGTCTGGAACCAACTCTGACAGGCCTGCAAATGGCAGAAGGTAATATAATTAGCTTGCCAGACAGCATAAATAGTGAGGACAGAGTTAGAACTGGAGCCTACGTTTGTAATTTGGGTAAACTTCTGAGGTCTTTTTGTTTGGCTAGTTAGATATTGTTCTTTCTACTAAGGAGTTTAGTAACGGAATGAGGGAATTGGCCTTCTGTAATGTGAAGATCAACTGATCCAAAATAATTTCTGGAATTCTTTCTTTAAATGTCCTCTATAATAAGTTATATGAAAACAATATCTCTCTCTTCTCATTTGGGTATGAAGTTACAAATGATACTGGTAACAGACTTTCCTCATTATAATTGATTGTGACTACATACACTTGAAAATAAAATGAAAGGATTTATTTTAAATGCAGGGAATCCCTAATTAATAAGCTTTTCCAGGATCAGGATTATTTAGTCACAATTCGTTGTATTGCTTTGTTAATTTTTTGCCTTTCCGTCGTATCATTAAAACACAAAAGCAAAATAAGAATGGGATTTATTTTTAAATTTCTAAATCGTTGGTACCCTATATGTGGTGTTTTCACCTGACAGACCACAGGAACTTCTGGGAAGTTACTTAATTCCATAGCCAACTGGTCTTTCAGACGTTTTTTGTAAAAGTGTATGTAGGGTAAGTAATATATAAGCAAAATCTGTCTTGTTACTTTTTTTCTTTCTGAAGAAAATAAACTTTATACACTAAATGAGATAAGAAGGAACTTGGCAGTGAATCTGAAGCCAAGTCTACGAATCTTGCAGCAATCAGTCTTGCAGCAAGCCAAATAGAAAAAGTCAAATTTTCTAGGAAGTGCAATGTTAATAATTTAGTCATAAATTTGATTGATTTAATTTTCAAACTGAAAATCTAAATTAACTTTCTCTTAAAATCATAGACCTTTCCAGTTTGGGTTTTGATGCTGGCAGTACAGCTGAAACTTTCCACATGCGAGGTAATTTACTGAGCTGAGATTTTTAATTTAGAGGTATCTCTAAGACTTGTATAATTTCTTACAGGAGAAAACTCAAATGGGCTAACTCTACAGTTAACTCTCTTAATCAGTAATGCTGGCTTTCTCAGAAGCTATGAACAACGGCCTGCTATTCTGTCTCATTTTACCTGCCTGGAATATACAAATTTGAAGGGTTATCTGAGTTTATGTGAAGAAATACAGTGATAGAATTACAGGTTCAGTAATGTTTCCTTATAACTGTAGAATTAGAAGGATTACGTACTTCATTTTTCTCTTGCTGTAGTTCGGGATCTGATGATACATGGCTTGGCTTGGCCTAATCAGGTCCCTGTTGCTAATAATGGTCATACCTGCATTTGCATTTAAGTTCAGATCAGGAGTATGCTGTTACAGTGAATCTTCCAGTCATCCCCAGTGTACTGTGCTTTAGTTCACACCACTGAATGATCTCAGAGTGTAAACTTGATTCTTTCCAGAAGAAACTAAGCTAAAAGATGTGCTGCAGGAGTGCACCTAATGTACTGCAACTGCTAATAGACTTTTAAACCGTGGGATCAGACTTGAGCTCGTCTGAGTTAAATCCATTGAAATACATGTAATGTGGAAGTCTGGTCATTACCACCATTTAGGTCTTACATTGCTGCTTCTATTATGCTGCGTTTCTTGCCAATACAGATGCAATCTGTGACGTAACTTGGTCAATTGTCAGCAAATCGTTCATTTGGATCTGATCTTTGATATCTTTGTGCCATGACAGTTTTATGACCACTACCATCCATTTTGTTTGCAGAGAAGAACTTGCAGAAGAAAAATGTCTTTTGTGAGATGTTTCAAAACCAGAAATTATTTACTTACTAGAAGATAATCCTAGGCTCATCTGAAAAGTTGGATGTTACTAACTTGCATGATTTTAGTCACTTGTCTAGTATAAATGAAGATATTTAGGCTGATATGTACATTGCAGTAGAAAACAAAACTTCGGTTTTATTTTTAGTTTCCTAAGCTGTGATGTGAATGAGAATGGCAATTTCTCTCCTGGATGATCTTACTGTTGTATTTTTGAGGTTCCAAGTGAGTTCTAAGCGAGTTAAATTCAAGCAAATGTTCTCCCTAGCTACATAAAATTCCATACTGTAAGATATTGTTTCTAGCTAATATAAACAAGTTGTCATTGTGTAAATAGGCTGCAGTTGTTGTTTATGAGCCTAGATGATGAGGATTGTAATGGCAGTAACTGTGAAAGGAAATAGGATAATCTGAAATATAGACAATATATCGGACTCTAAGAGAATGTACTGCTGATTGGAAGACAGCTCGATCTTTTTGAAAAAGCAGATTGACAGCAGTTAGATTTTTTTTTTAGTTTTCCAGTTACATGTTTCTGCAAATGCCTGTGAAAATAAGATGTTCTGTGATGACAAGAAGTAGTAGCTAGCTAGATAACTAATATGCTTCGAAGCATTTACTGCCTCTTTCACACAGCGATGAAACAATCACGCACATATGTGCACGTGCACATACACACGTGCGCACACACATAGAGAAAGAGAGAGAGAGAATATATTTTTAAATTTGTAGTTATATTGGAGAAATTCTTTAAATATAATATTGTAAGCGTGGTAGAACACAGCAGTTTTTCTGAAGTAGTATCAGTTTGTAAGCTGAATGTTCTTTTCAATCATCTACTGAAGATGTTGAACAAATGTATTTAAAGTTGTTAATGAAGTTATGTTAAAGCCACTTTCCTTGTTAAATATCTTCTCTATTTCATGCTAAAAGTCTAGCAAAATATAAATACCTTTTCTTTACTGAAATATCTCTCTGTAGAGGACAGACTGAATGAATTAATCAATCAAAAAAATATTTTGCTGCCAAGTCTGGAAGAAAATTCACAAGATTTTCAACAAGCACAGACTCTTGTGCTAGACCAAGAAGACAAATGCAGATATTATGGTGAGTGCAGATTTAACATCATGTGTATACAGAGAGTTTTGCTTACTCCCTATTGGCTATTCAGTAGGTTTCTATAGATAGAAGATTTGTCTCTGACTGTGGTCATTCTCCTCGTCCGTCTCTATCTCTTTCTTGTTTACTCTTCTTGTAATTCTGAATTAAGACTTATTATATGAACTGGTAAAATCTACCATTTGCTATGAATATGAAGCAGAGTACAGATACACTTACAATATAGAATACTTCAGAGGTGTCAGAGAAGAAGGATAACTGTGCAAACGACAAATATATGGCCAAAGTTCAAAAAGCTAGAAGTACTATAATGTTACAAGTTTTTGAGTCTGTACTTCATCGGAAAAATTAATCTCTGTATGGAAAGCTGAAACTTTGTGGTTAAGCATGTTTTAATCACTCAGAAGACTTTCATCTGAAATTAACGGAAAGGTCATGCATAAAATATTTTTGCAAGATTCTAATTTTTTTTCTCAGTTCAGTGCTTAATAGAACTGAAAAATAGAGTTAAGGGTCCAAATATGTATTTGAATAATACTAACAGTAAGCAAATTTATCTTTAAAGTTCTCAATAAATTTTGAAGTACTTCTTATAGGTTTTAGTTCTCTTTTCTGCTCAGCTGCCCAATGGGATTCTATCTTGTTTATACAAGAATCTGAAGAACAGTATTATGGTGTGAGGTGTTAGCTTGAATATGTTTGATTCTATTCACAAATCTTAATTTAATACCTACTTAACACCATTCTTATGTGGCTAGTGGAATTTTTCTAAATTTAACAATATATTTAATGTTATAGTACTGTAATTATAAGAAACTATTTTGGTAGAAAAATGTTGATAGACTTTAAATTCAGAATATCATTGGAAGTTTTTTTAAGTTTTAAAAGCTTTTCTGAGAACAGAAACTTTCTGAACTTTGTTCGGAAAGACATCTGTACAAATTTGTGTCAGAATTTCGGATTTTATTAAACTGTAATGCAACCGATGTGGTATTTCAGAAAATGCATTGCTTAATGGAGAGAAATAGTAAACTTTTTATTAGAATTTCACACTGTAGGGGCATAGGCAGTGTTCTGATCTGCCTGTGCATTAGCTGATTACGTATTTGTGAGCTGAAAACTGTCTAATAAAGATATTCATTAAAAGAGATAATTAAGGAGTTGTTTGGATGGTTAATGTTAATTGATAGTCATTCTTGAAAAACTGGCTAATTTTTCAGGAAGCTGTAATGAGGCAAATGATGTGCTGACATCTTCAAAGGTTGTATGGGGCAACATCAGTTTGACTGATCTTGGGTAGAATAATTTAACAGGAATATATTAATAGAAAACTAAGTGAAAGAAATGCAACTGATGTCAGTGAAATATTGTTTTATGGAAGATCCATGCAAACCAACCTTTTTTTTTTTTTTTTTTTTGAGAGGTGTTAAAATTACCCTGTTGATTAGTAGCAATTATAATGTTGGCATTACAGACTTCTAAAAATTGCTAAGTTTAGTCTAGAGTTCTACAGAAAGCTATTTTTTATTAAGAAATTAGATAAATGTGAAATTATCTGTTCTGTCAGATAGATTACAGCTGAATATCTGGTAGCTTTCAAAATGCTGATGTAAATGGGGAACGTCATCAAGTCATTTCCCACAGAGATTGATATTTGAGTTTTGGCTGATTAATGTTTTCCACGGTGACTTGGGAAAAGCCACAAAATGATAGTTGACCATTTGCAGATTCACCAGATAAAATAGAGTAAATAGTAAGTAATAAGGAGAATAAACTATTTAAGCAGAACAGCCTTCAGTTTTTAGAAAACTGAGTGAGAGCAAACAGCTTTGCTCTTTTGTACAGTCAAATATAAAGTCATACCCTGAAGAACAAGCACGGAGGGGAAATCTTGAGGGAAGGAAAGGCCTTGATGGCGGTAAAGTCAAAACCATAACAATTCTGAGAAGGAATGAGAAATGAAGGTTGGGCCAGTTTTACAAGATTTATGATCCATTTCTGACCAGTACAAAATGAAAATGGATTATTTTAATTTTATAGGTCAAATAAGAAATTATTTGAGGAAAAACTGATGACCAGCATTGTACAGGAGATGGAATTCATTGTAAAAGTCAGACTCTGTCTACTTTAGCACTTAAATTAGGACATTCATAAAAGAACTGAAGTGCCCACGTTAAAGAGCAGTTCAGCAGAAGCTGAATGCATTAAACTACCTTATTATAGAGTATCATGCATTCTTTGCTTTTGAGCTGTGCTAGGATTTTCAAGTTAGTGACTATACAGCCTGTTTCAACAAGGAATGGAGTCCAGTAAAACTCTGTTACTGGATTGTTTACTCCAACCACTGGGTATTACATTTATTGATACCCAGGGGAGGACTCAGTGCTGTGGCTCCTGAATGGCAGAGGATACCTATGTGCCAGTGAAAGGCAATAATTGACACACAATTTTATTTTTAATGTTTCTTATTTGCTGGCTGTAGATTATGCTTCACACAGGAGCACTAAATCATCACATTTTAGTTTGTGGATTAAATGACTTGGCACTTGGTTCATTTCACTACAAAACACCGATTATTACAGAAATGTAAATGAGTACTTCATAGTTTTAGGTGATTTTTGAAAATCCCAGGCTCTGTATATCATATCCAAACGAGCTAGATTTTCTGTACTGGTAACAAGAGCTCATGCACCAAGTAAAAGAAGAGAATGTGAAGGAAGTGACTTGTGGTATCTCTATGTACTGCTAAGTGCAAGCGTATTTTTTCTAATGTGTTAGACTACAGTCTCTAGCTTTTTCTGCCAGGCCTCTCTCCTCTTGCAGTAGCTCCCAGAATTCTCGTTGTACACTCTTTTCCTATTGGTTTTTGAGAGATTTGTGGAAAAATGTCCTAGTTTTATATCAGTGGAGACCTTGAAATAGAATTTGTTGCTTCTGCTCCAGGCAATATGAGGTTTTAATGGGCCCATTAATGTGACACAAAGTAGTAGGCCAGACAACCTAACTGAAATAAGTCTATTATCTCTCTTAAATCATATTTTAAAATAGTAAATAAAATTTACTTCTAATTATTTCTACTAAGTATTTCTCTTGTGGCAGAGAAAAAAATGCAGGACCTAGCAGAAAAAAGAAGGCTTTTGCTTACCAGCCTGGAATCGAATTGGAAAGATCTGCAACAGACTCAGGCTCTGGCAGCTAGCCAACTTCATGGCATGAATGGTAAGTCTTAAAGAACATCATCTTCTAGCCACCCTGAGTCAGATTAAAGATCCTTATAGCCCAGCATCCTGTCTCCAGCTGTGTTCAAAAGCAGAAGCGTAGGGAACAGTATATGATTCTTCCCAGAATATTGTCCAGTTTCTATCTGAGTAATAGTTGGTACGTTCTGTAGTTAATATCCTGTGATTTATTCTTCTTCCATGAATTTATCTATAGATTTTTTTTTTTTTTTTAGCCATACATTAAACAAGTTTAAATCCATAGTATGTCAAAGTCTTTTCCATCTAACTGTCTATTTGGGGAAGAAGTATTTTTTGTTTGTTTTGACCCTGGCACGATTTTTGTCTGATAGTTCCTAGTTCTTCCCCTATGTACCTTTTCCATTGTTTGTTATGATAGGTCACCATTTATTCCCATTGAGAGGCCTTTTTCAGGCTGAAGATCCCTTTGTATTTAATCATTCCTTGTATAGAAGCTGATACGCAACTTTGATTATTTGTGCCCTCCTTCTCAGTATCTTTTCTGGTTTCATTGTATCTATTCTGAGATGGCTGGGACCAAAGTGATATTAAAAATTTGGGCATACCAGTTCTTCTTTTGTGTATATATGACAGTGTTTTTGATTTTGTTTTCTATTGTCTTTCCAGTTATTTCTAATATTCTATATGTTTTATTGACTGATGCTGAGCATTTAAGCTTTCCTTCCTGAGTAGGCCACAGGTAATTCAGAGATCAGCACTGACTAAATACAACGGTGACTAATTTTTTACATTTCACTCAGTTTTCATTTATGAATATTAAATTTAACGTTCCTTCTCATGTAGGCCCTGAACGTTTACCTGAATAGATTTATTATCAACATTATTGTCACCCCATTATTCACCCCTTTTCCAGAATGCTTATAGGTATGGTGAGCTCTGCAGGCCCTCCCGTAGGTCACTCTAGGACTATCCATGACCTCTGTCAAACTAGAAAACTGATAATTAATTCTTATGCTTTGTTTGCTGTCCTCCATCTTGAAGCAGTTATTTGTTCATTTGAAGACTTTCCTAGGTCTTTGATGAAAGGCATTATTGAAAGCCTTTGGAAATCCGTCTGTATGAAATGATCTCTTTTTGTGTATGCCACATTTACTGTCTCCCTTAAAGAAATCCAGTAGGTTTGTGAGGTATGACTTCCCTTTGCCCGTGTTGACTCTTCCCCCATACGTTATACTTATCCATGTATCCACTAGATCTTACCATTTCTACCAGTTAGCAGCACAAACGTTTGGCTAACTCTTCTGTAATTTTTTTTTAAACTTCCCAGAAAACCCTTTTTACAAAATTGAGACTATGTTAGCCCTGTTCGGTTCTCTTGCTACAGAGATCTGGTGTTCATCTCTGAGTTTCTGTAGCCTTCTCAGATGATCATCACTGGCTTATGGCAGTTCGTTGCTATTCCTTTTGTTGATTATCGCTAAAGTATTTTCTGTTGATGCTTTATTTTGAATATTTTCTCTGTTATATTCCCCATGGTGGTGGATTTTAAGTTGGCAGCCTCCTGAAAGTTCTCCATAGTGAATATAGAGGCAAGGAATGAATTTACATGTTCTCCTATTTCTTTACCTTTAATTATTCTTCTTATATCTGTTCCAGTTTATTTATTATGTTTATCCCTTCTGTAAGTTACTCAACAAATCCTTTTTTGGCATAATAGTGCTTAACTTTCTGTTTGTTTCTGTTTTCTTGATTTAAATTTGACTTCAGCTTTTTCAAAGATATCCTCTTATTTTGGTTAGCTTCTTTCACTGCCTGTTTAAGCAGTGCTTTTTCATCATCAGTTTTTTTTGGTCATCTTTCTATAGTCTTTCTTTAAGCAGGTTATGTGGTGCTCAAGAATATTTTGGTGCCCCTTCCAAGCACGTTATCCTTTTAGCTGCTGTTACCTTTTTAGCCTTTTGAATTTTTTTCATTTTTTACCATTTACTTTCTTGAAATTAAACATTACAGTAGTAGATTTTTTTTATTTTTTTTTTTCAGTCCTGCAGTTATAATGCCCTGTCAGTTATTACCCATCCACAGAGTTTCTAATATGGCTATTATATTATTTCAGTATCCTCATTAAAAAAGAAAGGCATTATACCCTTCCTCCCATCATCTTCTTAGGCTGCTAGCACTTGAGTAGCAGCATGAATAAGTTTGATCTGTCTTACTGTTTTTATGTTACTTTTAAATGGGACTCTGAAGTAAGCCTTGATCCTAATTCTGTACTCCTTATTCAGGAAGAAAAGGTATGATTGTGTGACTAATTATTCTTAGGGTGTGCTTTGGTTAGGAAATATTTCTGAGATAAACGTGTATCTGAAGTGTCATAGTTTTTATTTCCTTTGTTTACCTGTCTTTGCACTGTGCTAATATAACAGGTAAGTTGGATAACAGATAACATTAAAGAAATAGTTCACACACTTTCAGTGTTTCTTTTACAACACATAAATAATTACTTTATCTGATGAAATGTAATTGTTTTATTAAACCGTATAGATATTCTTGTATAGCCATAGTAGTGTTTTAGGAGAAATGCAGGCATTCCATTCCCATGTTCTGTATCTTGATTTTCATTCTGTAGAGATATTCTGTAAATTTTTTCTCAGATAAATGCACCAAAATCATCCCCTTTCAGTAGGAAACAAAGTAAATGAACTCATCAAGGAAAGAGAGTCTTTGGTTGCTGAAATAGAAGAAAATCTAAAGAGCCTTCAAGAAGTTGAGAATGTGGTAACAAGCCATTTAGTCACAGACAGATTCATTGGTAAGTGCAAAGTAAATAAGTTGGTAAAAGTAGTATGAAAGCAAACATGTAGATAGATGAATGTGGTAGCTTACTGGAAACAGCTGGATTTCCCTTACTTTTGCAGTTGCTCCAACTCTTTCTCCCCGTATTATACCCTTCCATTCTGTGCACTGCTTCCATAGCTCACACATTCTTGTGATTACTCACATTCATCCTTGACTCTGAAACTCTCACTCTTTCAACACTAATCTCTTTACAACCACTAGCCAACATACCTTGCTGCAGAAATGCTCTCTGCTAGCTCTGTTCTTCCCCTTGGTACTTCATGTCCTCACTAAGCACAGAGCAAAGCTAAAACGTGGGCTGTGATTAGTAGTACTAGTTGGTGTATAGAAATGGATAGAGGCTGATCACAAGCTCTAGTATACATAATCCACAACAATCTACACCTTCATCTGCAATGTTAGCTCATTCTTCACGGTAAGATATCTTTAGCTGATAATGAATATTCTGATGAGAAGATATATCTTGAAACTTTCAAATAGCAAGCAAAAATCTCTACTATATAAAAGAAAGTTCAAGAGTTTGCAGTGCAAGACATTGATAATAGAGGTCTTGCTCTTTAAATCACATAAGAATGAGATTAAATTTTAGGCATATATGACTGTCTGCTTTGGCAATCCTAATCACGTACATAAAATTAGTCATAGAAGCAAGAGTCTGAAAGAGTATCTCTTGGAGTGTATTTGAGAATTTAACATAGCAGAGAATCTTCAAATTTCTGTTGTGCATCGAAATAATTAACCTGATATATGTTTTGTGTAATGCAGTGTTAAAGCAAGATGTGACAGACTGTATAACCTTCCTATGAAGAATCAACAAATAAACAATATATTTGATCCTTTTCCGCTGACAGAATATTTGAGACTTATTTTTTTGAGTTCTCAGTATTTTATTTCTTACATAGCTCTTTATCAAACTTTTGTTTATTGTTAATCTGTTTTTTAAAAAAAATTTGCCTTTAAAATTTATGTTTAAAATTAATATTTAACCCAGACATTCTTAAATTATGTAAAATTCTGCCCTACATGTTTTTTCTAGTTATAATTTATCCATTCTAATGAAATGATCTTATGGTGCTATTTATTATCATCAATAAGCATTCACTTGAGTTCCTTTCCAGTACTCAGTGTTCTGGTGCTTGTATTCACAGTTGCTTATAAATATTTTCTTTCTGCTAGATAATTACTTTGGCAGCAATTCTGATTTTTTAGAAAGCAAATCAGAAGTGCCTGGAAAACAGCCTCTAAATAGTAGAACTTTGCAGCTAGGACATATACTCTTTCAGTACTTCTACTTGATCAGGACAGAAGCTTTGATAAATTTTTTTTTAAGTTTTTTTAGGGTTTTTTTTTTTTTAGTTTTTTAGTTTTACCTAACAAATAGATAATTATGCATTTTTACTTTTCTATTCGCATTATAGAAAACTAAGACAATGATGTGTTTTAAGCAGGATTTGTTAGAAAAATGTGTGACTTTACTAAGAATATGAAAGCACTAACTGATAATTAAGTTCAACTGTCACACATTGGCATCTTCAGTTTAGGGGAAATGGGTAAAAATGGAGAAATACCAACATTTTGACTGTAGATGACAGCTTTTTGCAAAATCAATCTGATTAATAGCATTTTTCAAATGCTCTCCTTTGCCCCACTCTGTCTGCTTTTTATATATCTATTTCTTTAGTCTCTCCTTCATATTGGTAAATCTAGAAATAGTAACAGTAATATAAATTTTACTGTTTTTAATATTTTTTACTAATCCCAGAGAACTGGGGCTTAGCCTTGAGAAGAGAAAGCTCAGGGCATTTATGCACTCTTAGGAGTGTGTAAAAATACCTGATGGGAGGGTGTTGTATCCAGTGAAAGGATGAGAGGCAATGGTCACAAATGGAAATATGGGAAATTCAATTTAAACATAAGAGTTATTTTTTACTGTAAGGGTAGTAAAACACTGGAACAGTTGCCAGAGAGGCTGTGGAGTCTATATTGGAGATTTTCATATCCTAGCTGGATGTGGCCCCAGGCTACCTGCTCTAGTTGATACTGCTTTGAGGAAGAGGTTGATTAGACATTCTCCAGAGGTCTCTTCCAGCCTCAACTACTCTGTGATTCTATGATAATGAATTTTTATTTGTGATGGCAAAGAAAAAATTGTTAGATTGTATAATACTGCAGTTGCACAAAAAAAGAGTGGGATCTCGAAGAATGTTTATCATTTAGATGATGACCTGTGATAATGTGTGTAAATATGCAAAGTAACTAAATTGGAATACTGTTCATTTATTTTAATCTGTCATTTGCTGAGATACTATTTAATTGTTACTCACTCCATTAGTTGTGTGTTATATAACCTGATTTTGCAGAAAGTGAATCGTTAGCAGGGAAAAAAAGAATCCTTCTTCCAAATCTTCCATTGGCTCTGTCATCTGTTCAAAGTGCAGACAAATCCGTTGGTAGGAAAGGGACAGTTCCAGGTAACAAGTGGTGTAGGTTTCTACATTCTTTGTTTGGGGGGGGGATATGTTTATATATGTTTTTGAACATTAAGTCACCTTTTAAACCTTACAAATAACTTCTGTAGCTCTGTTTAGTCACATGTTCCCTACATACTGTGGCATGTTGCAGCCATTTCCCTGTATTCAGGTCCTCTACAGCTAACACAGCTGGTCTGGTGCAGAGAAAGGGGCCCTAATGCAATATCTTGTGAATTTGTGAGGTCCATGTACTACAACAGGGGTTTGTAAGGCAGTACAGAGTATTTGAACAAGACTTGCACAGAATGCATTGGACTGTACAGGAGGAAAGGAAAGGCACTTGGCGAAACATCTTGGCAGATGTATTAGACCTCCTTTAAGACATAGTTCAAAATAAATTACATATGGTGGTTAATATTTTGTAGCAGTAACACCAGTCCCACTGGCAATCCTTGAACCTTGAACTGGCTGATACAAGCCTTTATTCCTTCTATAGCTAAACAAGCCAGCTACTGCAGCTAGATCACAACTGCAGTCCTAAACAGTTTTAATTGAAATTTTGATTAACTGCTAATTGTATTAGCATGATAATTCAAAGCAGGAAATTCCTAAGATGTCAGTAATTGGGGGGGAAAAAAAGATTTAAAATATGAAATTCTGCAGAGAAAGATTCTTTTCCACTGCAGCCTCCAGGACTGCATAGTAAATGAGCGAGCATTGCTAGCCAAGTACAATTCTGTGCAAAACACAATTCTGTGCAAAGCGTCCAAGTGATGGATGAACTACCGCAGGGTTTGCAAGATGAATTTGGGACTGTTCTCTCACAAGACTAGTTGATGGTTAAGAACTTAGACACATGATTAAATTATTGAAGCTTAATGAGTAACTTCATAACAATCAAGCTTTAGGGAATGACAGTGTATCCATGTTTAACCCATGGTAAAGGTAAGCAATTTTCCTTAGGTATGATATATGGAAATTTTAAGTTCAGTGTGGTCACCCTAGATTCCATTATTCCCAAGGTTGGTTTATGCCTTTTGACTTTCAAGATTCGTGTTACTCTATGGCAAGAAATGCAGAAATTCTTTGGACGTTTCAGGGTGTTGTGAATGTATGCTGAGGTCCTGTCATGTAAAGGAAGGATATCTTCCCATCCTCCAGTGTTTCAGCAGTCAGCTAATCCAATACAAGTCTCATTAGCAAATGACTATCTTTAAAAGAATGATTTTCAACTTCCAGTTCACAATCTCAGAGTCATGCTAACTGGAGATTGAACCTTTCTTCCCACTCAGAAGATGTCATTCTCCAGATTGATTCTGAAGTCAGCCAGCATTGCAGCACTTGTTAAAATCTTAACAGACCAGGAGGTAGACATAACTACGAATTATTATGTTCTATGAACTTCTGACCATTTTTTCTACTGCAAGTTGTAATTCTCTACTGTCACACAAAAAGGTGCCAAATCATTTCTAGTGAGTTTTGCTGTTCACTATTCCTGTTCCATTACTCACTTATGCTCGGACCAAAGCATCCCTGCTCCGTCATAGCCTTGCAGTCTTTGTTGCCTTATCTGCGACAAGTTTTGGTATTTTGAAATACAGCTATAGGAGTATCCAGTCTTAAATTATTCCTGTTACTGTGCATCTTGAACATTAGAACAGTTTAGGAAACCATCTCAGCAGGGGACAGTTGAGCAATTGGCAATAGAGAATTGGCACAAAGAACTGCATCTTTCTATACGTTTTCTACAAACAGGGAATTCAGTAAAATCATTTGTGTCACCACTTAACCACATAGTGCTATTTCATGTTTATATTCTTTTAAATTATTCTTAACTATTTATATCGACACTAACAAATGCATGTATGAGGTAAAATTGTAACTCCCTCCCCTCATCATTCCACTTTTTAAACTGTATTGTTCTTGGTTATACATGTGTAATATTATCCTTAAAAAGCCAAATATTGAAATAATTGTTTCCATTATATCTTATTAAATAAATAGTTTTACAGCTTTAGGGATTTATTTAAAAGCTAACTCAGTACTCTGTCTTGTACAGAATATAGAGTTAAATATGATTCCTGAAAGGAAGAAATGCAATTTCATCCCTTACACAAATATAAGATCTTATCTTTCTATATTTTATATCCCTTTCAGACACTCATACATGTGTATGTATAGGAAAATAAAAAACGGTAGGCATATTTGATTGGTATTTTTAGTTTTTAAAACAGCTGATGCATTCAAGATTTCAGTCAGACAGTGGTATGCTTTTGTTTTTGCATTTATCCATTTATCCACTCGTAAAAGCTGATAGTTAGCATTACAGAATCTTAGTAATGGGCAGTACTCAGTTTGTAAAGAAGAATGTACCAGAATTCAAATACATATATTCATGGATAGGTTTTCTGATTAAATAAAACAATTTCGTGTCAAGACTGTTTTTCTGAAAATACATTTGGTAGCTAATGCAGATACTGCTAGAGATTGTCCCATCACAGAATCACCTACTTTAGATGTTTTGCTCATAGTTCAGCTCCAAAAGATTATTTTACTTGCTTAACACATTTCTTAATGTTATTGAAACTGAGCAAAATAAACATTGAGCATTAAGGATTTTGGAATTATTATAATATTTAAGTTACATGTACTCTGAACATTATGACACACACAAGTTGTTTGCAATTAACCAGCAGAGTTGATTTGTAATTGTTTACAATCCTTGTGCTTATTAATGTTATTACTAGTTACCACTGTTTCTGTTCATTGTCTTTTTTACATGGAGATGCTGTCTTCTTAATTGTTTTTTCTTAGTAGAAATTGTGCAATTTTGAATGACCAATTTTTTGCCTCTGAAAAGTCTTTTAAAAAAAAAAAAATCTTGTATATTATTTTTTATTTTGGAAGCACCTGCGCAGTCAACTTATGACAGAGACACCACATCATATGTTAATCAAATGATGCCGAGAAAAGTTGCATCGAGTATATGTTTTGACTTTTCTACGCTTCCAGCCTTAGTACCAGGTAACTCAGAAAGCCAATGCTTTCTGCAAAAGACTTGTAAAACAGAAAGTAATTCAGTGTTTGTCTACTGAAAACAATGGTTGTCAAGATCGATTCTTTGGTTCAAAAGGCTGCAGTGGTACTGTACCCTTGCAGTCTGCAGAGGAAGGTGGGCCTCTAGACTAAATAGGATAGGTTTCTTGTGAATACCATGTGGCTTGATGTAGGGTTGATGCTATTTCAGATCCTGTCCTGGGCAAACTGGATCCACCAATATGAAATAAGATTAGTTTCAGGCAGATTTTATATTTTTGTGATTTTTTTTTTAAATTTCATATATATTTTTAACAATGGGAGTCCACATGTTCTTAAGGCACTTTTCTATTCTTAAACTGAATTGTATGACTATTAAAACTAAACTTAATCCTAAAGAGTTGAGAATTTACTTGTTTTTTTAAATAGCATTTTTAAATGACATGCCATATACTATATTCTGATTATCTATTTTTACGTACTGTGTACAGAAGGGAGAGTTCAGAAGGCACCAGAAATTGAACTTCCTCAGAAGAGAAAGCTGATGAAAAAAGCTTCAGACACTTCTGAGAGTAAAAGTAACGTGTTTGTTTATATTTACAAAATATTACAGATATGTATACATTCTAATATATTTGCAAAAAATCTAAGTATACCCAGTGTTCTAGTCAGTAAAAATGCAGCATTTGTACTTCTCTGAAAATATTGTACTTCCTTTTCTTATACCACCATGATACTGTACCACTGACTTTGCTATAGAGGTTTAAGAAGTTAATTGTTCCCAGCTGTAGATTTGTTCCTTGTTCTATGTTCCTCGAGGACAAGGGTAGCACAAGTCAGCACAGGTCAGCTCCTCAACTGCAGTGCAAAACCTAGTTTATTACCTAAATTATTGACAATGGTTTAATACACAGGAGTTTGTGAATTGTGGCTGAGGAGCTAGGTAAGAGGTTATTTCTGATGTCTTGTCTGTGGAAGTTTTAACTTGTGGTAGGGGAATGAGGGAAGCTGGATCAACAGAGTCTTAAACTGTGGCTGCTAAGCCTGTTCGATTGTGTGTCAGAGCGCACTTATTGTAATACTACTGTATGCTAAATTACTAACATCAGTGACTGTTGTTCTCAATCAGTTATGCATTGGATGATAGGTCATAGAGAGTTTAAGTTCCTAATGGCCATTGGTTTCATCTGCTGCCTAAAGGGCTATTCCTAGGTTGAGGCAGGGATTTTCCAGGAAAATTGGTCAGAAATGCTAATTTGTCAAAATCAAAATATTTTGGGAAATAGCTATTTGATGAACTGACAAGATTCTTGTTTGTCAGGGCTTTTTGGGGGGAAGAGGGGGTCTAATTGTTCTGCTGTGAGCATGGCTGGCTGTGTCTTCTTCCATGGCCCACTGATCTATGGCAGTAAGTCTCTAAAAGAAGTGAAAGGAGCATCTGGAATGAATGAAGACAATGAGGGAAAGACCCATGGCAAGCGTGAGAAAAGAAGTGGGTTCAGAAAACATAAATATGCTTCCTTCTCCGTGGGGAGGTATAGTGACCAGAGAGAAGGGAGCACAGCAGCAAGGGCCTTCAGGGGTCAACAGGGAGAAAAAATAAATGAAATGCCGCCTTTTCTACGTGGCCAAAAGAGAAAGAGGAGTGGGTAGGAGAAACGAGGAATATCCTTAATCCATTTGTAAAACAGAGGGAACAAGATAAAATTAGGTCTGTCATGCTTTCTGTGGAACTGTTCAGTTGCAAAGAGAGATGGCATCATGATCAGAAGTACAAATCTTTTCCTATTTCTGAAATGTACACTCACTGTTCAACTACTCTAGCTTCTACTGAGGTGCTATTTAGCAACAGAACTTAGAATAATAAATGCTTTTTGAAACTGCTGCTCAATAAACATAGAGGTTAATTTATTCTTGTCAAGTAGTGTGCACTGCACTCTGGGTAACAGGATAGGATAGGACCTCTGTAGTTGGGTATATTGTACAGTTTTCATTCCACAAAATTAAAATACTGTAAATCAGGATATGTAGCAGTTTATGTAACTAATGTAAATGCACTTGAGTGTATTAGAGTATCTTAAAATTTATATTAAACAAAACTACTATATATTTTACCATGTTACCTTTATAACGTTGAATATCAAGAAGTCTAAATAAGCTTGAATGCTGGATCTGATGGAAGTGTTGGTTTTGTTTTTAGGAGACTTTGGTGCCTCAATGCCTTACCGGTGTGAATGGGTAGGTAAATGTAACCTTTTTGAAAACATATCATGATTCACTTAAACTATTTCCAGTAGTGCTCTCAAACAAATTAACTAAGTTGAAATGAAATTCTTGAAGAACAGACTCAGTCACTCAGGTAGGTTCTTTGTGAAACTAGCCTTAACTATGAGCTGTATAGAATCACAGTGCTTCCTTTGTGACAGCTTCTGTGGCGCTAGAAATAATGTCCAGGTTGTGTGCTTTAAATATATATATATATATACACACACACACATACACACACAATTGATAATAGGGAGCTCACTACCTACTAGGAAACATGGCCTTGGTGGAGGAGTTGTGAACTAGTCGCATAAACAAAGGAGTGCATCAAGAGTCTCTGTGGAGAAATTGAAATGGCATTAAAAAAAAGACTTAAGTGTTAAAATGTTTCCTTTCTTAGTATCTTTGAACTTGAGCAAAATACTTCCTCATAACCAGGAGTACATGTAAACATTGTTTCTCTTTGACTGTTAACTCTGTTGTAGTTCTAGTATTAGCAAGTGATGGGAAAGACTTGTTCTCCCTTTTTGTCAGAATATGGAAATGAAAGTTTAAACATTTTTTCCATGTTAACAGCAATATGCCCACTTTTGTTTGCAGAAAGTTATTTCAAGATCAAAGTTAAATTTGTTGCAAGTTTGAGTGATATCCCTGTGGTAACTTGATGTTCATGTGCCCCTCTTGGGCAAAGCAAGATTCTTTGCTAGTGCTATTTTATGGACATCATGACTTTTCCCTGGATGGTATTCTGTTCTCTACCTATGGCATGGTGAGCCCAGAATTCCCAATTCATTGTAGGTACTACTGGCAGTGAGACGTAATTCCATGTAGTAGCTGGCAGCTTCTCTCCTTACCATGATTCTAGAAAAGCTAAGGTTGAACAGATTATCATTACTGGCATGACACAAGCTGTAATGGTGTTTAAGTTTGAGAATTCTCTTAAACTCAGCTGCTTTTCAGTTTAGAAAACTAACTGGGTTCTGTATTTCAGTACTTTAGCATCAGTCATTTAAATAATCAGAGAATTTTTCAGGTTGGATAGGACCTCATATTGACCTTGCAATAATGTATATTTTTTTCATTTAGTTCCACAAGGGCCCATGAAGCAGTAAGATTTGCAAACAAGTAGTTATTTTCTCACTCTATAGTGACAGTATTTCAGAAAGGTATTTTACAGACCCATCGTACCGCTTAACTTGAGCGCTTTTTGTTGCCAATGGGGAAAAATCGTCCTGTCTCTTTAACTTCTAGGGAAGCTGAGTAGATATGTACCCTCATTTACAAGACTGTTTTGTTAGGCTGAACTTCCAGATTTTGCTTGATAGGACTGCTCTGTTTAAATGGAATTCCTGCCATGGGATTCATTTGCACTAACTTTAGGTATCTAACCTTTAGATGCCTCAAATTGTGCTTGTTGTCTTATGTGCTTGTACTGTTAGTTGAAAGAAGTAGGTGCCATAGGTTATAATTCATCCTAAAACTGTTACCTCCAAAATGTGTTTTATCTCATCGGGTTCCCTTTCCCTCCTTTCCCCCCCCCCCCCTTCCCCCTCCCTTTCCCCTTCCCCCTGAAAAGGACAAAGATTGACCGACTCGCTTAGATATTTCACTTGGAAATGTCTTAGAATAGACCAGATTAATCTTAGTCCGTATTACTTGCCTTGCACCCATGTACCCAGCTGTTTATCTAAGTAGTGCCTAGACTCTGAAGACAAAGGTTGCACATATATGTTCTTTTTGGTATGTACAAAGTTCATTTCCACTGCTATTACTGCTAATAATTCCTTGCATTACAAGTGTCTGTCTTGTATCATTGTATCATTATTTGCTACAAAAACTTTTGCTGTTAAGATTTTTTCTGTGAGTAACCAAACAATGGAATTTAAGAGGTATAATCGGATATTTTATACAGTATCCAGTCCTGTAATGCACAGGAAATGTATATATGTGTGCGTATGTATATGTACATATTTTTTATTTCCAGGGATCACTGTTTATTTCTGGGAAGAGTTACCCTTTGCTGAGCACAAAGAATCAAGAAGCAAAAAAGAGGTGAAACATCTCTGATAAGATTCTCTCACAGTCCTCTTATTAGAATAGCTGTGATAAACTTACAGCATTAATAAAAATACCACTCTGTCACTCTCCTATAGTCTAGACACTTCATAATTTATATCCAGTATTTATATTTGGGTATATAAGTGGTGTATGACAATTACGGTTGAACCACTCAGACTGTACTGCTAATTCCTGCTGTACTGCGAAAGCTCTGGAAGTCAGTCCTTTTATGAATAATTATCTGCTTAGCTTTATACCTTTTATCGGATCTCAGAGCAGTAACTTCTGACAGATGCCTCTACTCCTCCCTTCCTCCCTCCTCCACAGGATTATGGGATCTGCTAGTATGTCTTATGGAGCTGTGTTTGCGTTGAATGGACTATCACAAATTGTCGATCTCTGAAAAGGCAACATAGGCATTACAACGTAGACTGCAGGTTGCAGCCAAATCAAACAAACTGATTGTTCCCAGTGTAACAGGCAGTAGATCTCTGTGCATCATGTAAGGGAGGCAGGTTTATGCGAAAAATATGAAAGGATACTTCATTAAAGAAAGTGTGGGCAGGAGACTGAGGGGCGCTGACTTCACAGAATGGATTTCTTTTATTTGGAGAAAGATCTAAGCATCTTCAGGACTACCTTGTATCTGAGTTTGACTGTTAAGAATACTAACACAAAACACACAAGCAGATCTCATTATCCCTAGCTACATAAACACACTATACAAACTAGTTAAAATAGAATGTTGTTTCGGGAAATCTTTTGTGTGTCTGTTGGTTGCAACTACTTTGTCCCTGAAGGGTGAACAGCATTTGCAATATAGAAGCTGGAAAGACTGGAAAATCTACACTGGAGTCAATATTGGACTGAGAAATGGGTACGCTGGATGGTTTTCCTTCCTTTGCTAGACCATCCAGTCCTGATGTAAAGCAAATTGTAAGATTTCTGTGAACCACGTGTCTTGAGTCTGATACTGTAAGATGGCTGTTCTCACCCCTTTAACTGTTCACTTTGAGAGCTTAAGCAGCCTCCGTGTGGCTGGAAGGTAGCTTCTAGAAGCCCTGTTTAAAACAAGGATGGAAAGAACACCCTTCATAAATGGTTATTTGAGCTAAAAGCCTTAGGAATGTGCCTCTGAAAAAGCGTTTTGGAAACAGAATCTATAACGAAGCTATGGAACACGTAACGTGGATGTGTGAATATACCTGGGTTAATGCCTCGCTGAGGCAAGGCTGCACCAGCTGCGTGCCCCCAGGCCCAAGCAGCAGCAGGCCTGAACATGTATTCCCAACAGGCCTGCATACACACAAAGCATGTGTATGCAATACACCCACCCCCCCACCTACATCAACACAGACAAAAACAGCAGCGTTAACACAGACAGCACCAATGCCTCCATCCTTTTCTTCTCTCTGGCTGATCAGCACAAAAGTCCATTACTGGGAAATACATACATATGTACAACTTGGACACCTCCAGCAGCTGGGCTTTGACCCTCACTCTGCTCAGTAGCTGGTCCCTGGATTGCTGGTTGCCCCATCTGGGTGTGCCTCACTCCAGCTGCAGGTACAACCCCCCCCCCCCCCCCAAAAGGACATGCAGACACATATGTTATGGATTCCTCTGGTAATTAACTGGGCCTTGGATTCTCTTGGCTCTGGTTGCCTCCTGGAGAAACACAGACATGATCCTCCTCAGTCAACTGTGCCCCCTTCCCCCCCCCCCCAACCAAGTCTTGCTGAAAGGTGGCCTAGCCTTGCTGGTCCCTTCAGTAGTCAGTTTCTCCTGTTGTCGTTTTCCCAGTGGCCCATGCATACTCCTGGCTCCTGCTGGCTAGTCCCTGCTTGGGAGTGATTCACCCATCAACATGCAAACCCTCGCTCACTCCAGTTGCTGGTATCACAGCCACATGGGCCCCTGTCACCTGTGGTACCACCCCAGTTGCTGGTTCCAGGACTTCCATAGACATAAACTGGAGCCCCTCACCCAAGAAACTAGTTAGTTCAAAATGGAATTGAGTAAGAAGACGGGACAAACGCTGTTGCTTAGGCACAGGGCATGGCCAGACACGATTCTGACCAGCAACCTGTTTTGATTTGACTGACCCCTTTTAATCCCCTTATTCCTGCATTTTCCCTATACTTGTTCCTCCCCAAATCACCTTGACCCCTCTCCTCCCCTGCCCCCAACCTTTGATTACTCCCTAAACATCCCATAGTACATCTTGTACAATCAATCCCAGAAGAGTAGGCTGCTCTTCTGCTGTATCCTGTAATGTTTCTGTACTCCCTAGACAGTGATTCTGCTCCTCCACAGTGTGACTGGTGCTGATGGGAGCGCCTCTTCTTGACGTAGAGTGATGGGTCTCACCCCCTCTCCTGGGCCAGCCCTGGGGGCCAGTTCTCCAGAAGGGTTATTGGGGCCCTCCATGCTCCTTTGTGGGGGTGAGGGTGTGAGTATGAGTGTCTTTTTATGGCACCTGTCCACTTGCAGGAGTGCTGTTAATTTTAGACTCTGTATTGAAGCAACTGGGATTCTTCTGCCCTCATATGGGGAAGAGTAAAAGAGACTTTTGGACTAAAGACCTTCCCGTGACTCCACAGGATAATTTGAAAAAAATTAGAAAAAAAAATTAGAAGAGTTGAAGTTAAAATTTAGTTAGGAAAAAAAATTACTGTGTAGACACTAGAGTCCATGAACATACTTCAGATTATCAAAAACATTTTGTAATCAAAGGTAGGCAATGTAGAACATTATACCCATAACAAAAAAAACATGCATAAGACTTTCTTTTCTTACAAAATGTAGTATTTCTTAGAATTGCTGTGTGCTGTGGTGTTGTAAACAAATAGTCTATTTGGTGGGGCATTATTAATCAAAATACTTCCCGTGACTTGTTTAGCACAGATGCAGTAAATGAAAGGCTCCAAGGTTTAAACAAGTTACCACTTAATATGTGATATGAGGCACTATGCTGCACTCTGGCCTTTGTGCATTTTATACAACAGCTAACTTTTGTTACCAAGATCACTTGTGTCCAGCTCATTTCTCAAACCTGATCTAAGGGGGATATAGTATTATTACTATGTCTATTACATCTTGCCCAAACAGACCTAGATCTCTGTTGAATAGTATCAATGGGTAAAAGAGACATAAAGAGATGACATTCATCTATTTTAAGATACTTTTATTTAATAAATAACTTCAGTAATAGCACTGTAAAAAGTGAACATCTGTTAAAATAAAAAGGCACTTAAAACAAGGATATGACTATGAGGCAATTTGAATGGTCAAAGGCAAATATACATGGCACGTCGAAAATGATGTGTGACTCATCACATGACAAACGATGCAATCTTAGCTACAGGGTAAAGGCAAATTTACAGCTAAGACTGCCAAACAAAAAAAAAAAAGAAAAAGGAAAGAGCTTGTGTTGATACAAAAATATTACAAAAAGAATTGCAACCACATACGTTAAAAGATTAGAATGGTGACAAAGCACCAGGCTTTAAATCGAGGAAACGTTACAGAAGAAAGACATGGTATGACATAAGGCCCTTATGTGTTTTGAGGATGTCTCGGTAAAGTACTTCATGATACTGCCACCCAAGGCTTGAATTTACAAAGAAAAATTAAGCAAGTTACCAGTCAGCAACTTTTTCAGTAATGGCACAAGTTTTAAAGCTATTTTTTCTTTCTTAAAATTCTTCTCAAAACCTTTCATCTTAACCATAATCTGGCATTAAGCAATTTAAGCATGCACACACTTTTCAGTCTTTTACACTGCTCATTTCCAACTTACTCAACTTACTATATACTTAATCATCTGTCTAGCAAGTAGAACACCAGTTATTCATTAGTTCCATACTAAGTGAGTTTAATTATGTCTGCAAACTCAAGCCCTGATTTCCCTGTAAAGCTTAAAAGTTTTAATACTAAATGGCTAGGCAGAGCCCTCATACTGATTGCTTTAACCATTTACCTCCCAGTTATGTCATAGCAGTATCACATCCTGTAGAAGACCTAGATTCACAGCACAGGAGGAAAAAAAAAAAAAATGTCAAAAAGGCACCATGTGACCTTAGCTGACTAAGCTTTACAGTCTCAAGTTTTTTTTTTCAGACCCTGGCACTGATTATTTTTATTTGCAAAAAAAATAAAAATAAAAAAATTACATATGGTACATTTTCAAAACCTGCACAGGAAAACAAACCTATATGTAATGAATTAGTAAAATCACTGCAGTTTGCCCTAAATCTATCTTAGTGTCACTACAAAAGTTGCTATACTGCATACAGTGTTGTGAAGTTATACAAGCAGTGTTCATTTTCCCTCATATTTAGGATTGACCACAGTTGTCACTGCACTCTTGTAAATAGGATTTTCACCCTAGAAAAAGAAAAATATTTATATTAGCATTTAAAGAGATGAAAAAAGCATGACATTTGTGAAAAAGTGTAAAAACAGCTTAAGAAGTTACCCATTAATGTTTTGTTTTTACACACAAACAGCTTAAGTCAAACCAGACTTCCCTCTAGCAGCTTTAACAAAGGCATGCTCAGCTACTAAAGCAAAGGGTTAGGACACGATCCTGCTCTGCTTATGCCACAGGTTCCCTCAGAGCTGATGACCCCCTGTATGCTCATCGGAGGGCTGAGCAGTCAACCCAAGGCTGCAGCCCATGATACCTTTTCAAAAGGAAGAGACTTGCAAACAATGTTGTTTGAAACCATAACTGACAGTTCCAGACCACATTCTGCTATAATACCCACTTAAACAACCCGCTTCATATTGTAATAATTTAATTCTAGAAATAAAGCAGAAAGACTTGCAATATTTTAATAACACACATTCAGTACTGAAGCTGAGTGTTTAGCACTTGTCATTTTGTTCCTGCAGTTTTTTTCCGATATGCATAAAATGCACAGTTAAAACTAAGACATTTCCATACTCGTGCAAATGTTGTTGTAGTAAAAACATTATTTCTACTTACTGCTGTAAGATACACCTATTGAATAACTGCTTATTTCTTTCTTACTGACATTTGAAAATGTCTAAAATAAATAAGCTTATTTTAAGTTTCCTTTGTTCCATGGTTTTCTGTATGATTTCTACCTCAGTAAATTTTACTCAATTTATGGCCAGTCCTTGCACACCTAAGATGAATGGCTTGAACTCAAAAAATGAATAGATAAATCCTATTAGAAAGAGCAGCTACTACTAGATTTCTACTGATACAGCATGGATCTTCAGCACTGTACTCTTATCACAACCTAAACTTCAACCTAAATAAATGTTGTTGCCCTACACCTAAAGCAGACCATCAAAAACTGGCATCCAGAGTTGGAGGGGGGATTAAAAAGATTTTCTTTGACTGTACGACAAACTGTTTCAACATGAAGTATTTTAAATGTTTTGTAAATTAATAGAGTAGAATGAAATTAATATGCTATAAGCTATTTGAATTGGATACTAGTTCAAAGGGAGAAATGTTCCCTTACAGCTGATGATAGCCAGATATGGTTCTGGCCAGAACTCCAGTCAGGCTGACATTTGCACTATTCTGAATTTCCTCAAGAAATATTTCTGTATACACTGAAGAACTTCTGTATTGGTAAACAACATTTATTTAGGTTGAAGTTTAGGTTTTGATAAGAGTACAGCTAAGTTCCAATAATCTTTTTTCCTTATTCCTCTTGCTAGACTCAGCAGACTGAGTCTTCAAGAAGGACTTTAACTGGGAACTAAGGTCGTATTTTAAATCAAGACAGATTATTTAAAAAAAAGTCATCCACCTTTCCTAAGTGTTAAATGCAGATATCACCTTTTGTAAAAACAGCATTAGCGGAGAGAGGTTAATGAAAGTAAAGAACTTTGCGGTGTTTTTTTCTTTTGTATTATGCTGCTGTGTAAGAAAGCTCAATATCACGTTTTCTACCTGGGATCTTGTTTCTTAACAAAAGGAGGACTGTGTCTTGAACTCACTCAAGGATTCAGTGCTGGAATAGCTGAAAGGAGTATTCTTATCTGAATACCAGGTGATAAAGTTTTCCATTCACTTTTCTTACTTAGTGTTGGGTAGTCCTTCAAAGTATAGGTATTATAATGCCTTCAGCTTAAATTTAACCCAGTTAGGACTGCAAGACCTAAGTCTGACCTTGGTATTTCATGACTTAGAATAAGTGGCGTTGCTCTAAGGAAGTGCCTTATTCAAAGGTACATTTTTATACCAATACAAACATCTTGGTTATATTTCCCCTTTACGTGTTAATTATACTATTTGAATAAATTCTATTTACTGACTTCTTCACAGGATTTAGAAAAGCAGTAGTGACTTTATTCAAACCTTATAGTCTTGATCCTGTCAGGAAGCTTTTATTTTGCTAGCGAATATACAATGATGCGTTATGACATCCAAGACTCAATAACTTCTCAGGATGTTCAATTTAAGTACGCCATAGTGATTTTGCAGCATGCTGCACAGCACTTAAGATTAGGCGGCGTATCGTTGCTGTTCTGTTAAGTCTCAAAAACTGAGTGACTATTATTTCCCCTCAAAATTGGTTGCATCTTGCCCTAAGTGAGATGCTGTTCTGAATATTTATTTTAGTTCTAAGAAGCTTGATGACCCTTTAAATATATATGATCTTCAGAGATTAGGCTTGCCTGTTTTTCCAGGGCCATAAACCGGCGAAACCAACTGGGAATACCAGAGGATGCGTCAAAGGGGGACAAGCTGCAACTGAAATACTTCATTCTGCCTCTGAGTTCCTGCTCATGTATGTCAGTTGTTCCCCAGACTTGAGCACAACGAGGAACACAAGCTTTCTAACAGAGAAATGCTGAAATCTTAATAGGCTCTATTCTACGCGGACTGGAAAGTAATGCAGGTAGCTTTTCAACACCAAGGCGTTATATGTAACAGAGGAGTGCCTGATGCTGACTCTTACTGCTCTGCCTAGGCAGCATATGTAGTGTAATATTTAGTTACGCAATGCTTTTAATCATCTTCTGCGTTTTACAAAATTGACCTCCACCGGCACATACAGGGAGGTGTATATTTATATTTTCTGAATTTTGAAAGAGAGGTAGCTTTTACCATGCAGTGCAGGAACAAGTTTGAAGTTTAGCATTAAAACTCAAACGTTTGCAGGGGGTAGTTCATACAATTCATCTCACCTTCGGAACCAGGTAAGAAATGCAATTTGCATAAGATGACTCTGAATATTTATTATAGTTGTTTTCAAGAGTAATCAGAATTTGAAACTTACATACTCTTTATTTAGCATATCCTCTTTATAAAGAAAGTGAAATGCTGTCCTGTCTTCTCTCATTTGCACTTTATGTCCCCAAGAACTGTCAGAAGCACAGGGTGGCGTTTAGGTCACAGAGTAAGACGCTTAATTAGGTGCCCACCCCATGTCCGTTGGGTGTCTCTGCTTCCATTACAAATAATGGAGATTTTACAGTCAAAGCTGTTAAGCTTAACCTAACCTCACATTTGTTCAGCTAAATAACTCTTTTGGCTCTACTGGCTATAAGCAGAATATTGACACCCAACCAGTTTGTAACTCTACCCCCCGGTATCTTCTGTTGGATGGGCAGTGACAGCGCTAGCTTTTACTAAAAGTCAGTCATGGGGTCTCAGCTCTGGCTTGGAGAGGTTGTCTACAGAGAGCTTATCATTAAAACTAATAAGGAAATAGTAGGTAAAAGTCTACTGGTCTGACACCAATCTCACTTCACTTAAGTCACCTCACAGCTATCCCATGGTAAGAACTTTCAGAGATTAACAGCCTTCTAGATTTTTAACTGGACATTAAAACATGGTGTTCCAAATCTCCTGTCATAGACAAATACTATTGTTTTTTAAATATATCTGTATGCTTTACATCAGTGCAGGAAATACACTGGTTTAAGCATGCAAAGCTAGGGAAAACACTTTTGCCACATGCCCTTATAAATGAAAACATCATGCACACTTGAACCAAAACGGAATCAGTAAGCCATACCTATATGCAAGATACAAAGAGTAGAATACATTAGAATAAAGCTACAAGTATTAAAGAAAAAAAAAAAGAGAATAAAGAAGTACATTCCTGCAACAGTATTCATTTTAACTAGACTAGGCTGCTCAGAGTTTAGCCTACTGCTGGATAAAAACGTACTATACAGATTACTACATAGGATTTTTTCTTAACCTTTTAACTCCCCTTTTCTTGACAGATTTACTGTCTTAGCAGTCACCTAAACTACGTGTATAGTGGGTTTAAGTCCCATGTCACCATAAGAAACTGCACTCTAGAATATTTAAACTTGTCCAAATGTATTGTTCAAGAGCTGTGTCTTACTATTTTCAGCTCTTATAAACGGCCATCATTATTTTTCAGCACTATAATACAAGTCATCTGTCAATCTGTAAACATGGCAATTGCATAAGAGGATAAAACAAAGGCCTAGCTTAAGGGCAACAGAAATGATAGGGCGTCATCTACTACTACTGGAGGACTGTAGGAGAGCTGCTAGCCCACTACTAAGCAAGTTTAATGGTTTACTAATAGTTCAAATCTAAACCAGGCAGGCAGTGAAGACCATAACGCCAGACAGCAGTGGAATGACACCAAGAGAGTATCTATGCTGCAGGCCTAGGACAAACTGCACTCAGCTCAAGCTAGCTAGCTTGAGCATCAACTGCAAAGAAGCCGTGGTGACAACTCACTCACTCCCCACAGCACACCCTGTCAGGGAGAGGTTTCGTTTAGGGGAAAAGCTAAGAAAATGGGTTTTTACTGAACAATGGGTGTAAGGTGCCAATCACCCTGGCCTTTTGTAACCCCAGTTAGCCTGCAGAAATCTCCCTCTGCCACAGTCTGAGATCAGTAGCGGAGGGCTGACGTGTGCCCTAGCAGCCCGCACCGGTCAGTCACGTAGCAGGTTTCGGGAGGAAGGCGAGTCTGCACAGCCGTCTGCAAACGGGTCCGTGTTAAAATTAGGGATCGAAACTGGACCACTAAGAGTGAGGGTCTAGATAAATTTAAACAATCGCTTGCCTGCGGTCCCAAAGCGGGCTAAGGATAAAAGGGGCACACGCCAGCCCAGCAGCGGCTTTTGCGGTGGCAGCAGAGAGAAGGAGAGAGCTGAATTCACTGAAGAAGCAGCGGCCAAGAAGCAGCCGCCGAGAGCTGAAATCACTGAAGCGGCGGGGAAGCAGCAGCCCCGGCGGCCTTTTCCAAGGCTCCAGGACGCCAGGCAGCCTTGTCCAAGGCTCCCCCCCCACACACCGAGGGAAGCTCTCCGCCCCGGCAGGCTGCGGGCAGCCAGCGCCGCCGTGCCCCCTGATCCGGGATGCTGGGTCAGGCAGCTGGGGATCCCCCCTGCTACTGACACCGGCGGACACGTGAGTACTGCCCTCCTGCCCGCCCCGGGGAGCGGGGACTGAAGCGGCGCACCGGCTCCGCTGTGGCCTGCTTACTTCAGAGCGCGCCTGGCGGTGGCACAGTGCGCCCGCTGCGGCCTGCTTAGTGATCCTCGGGCTTGAAGCGGCACCTCCACCCTCACCCCGGGCATGGCCTGCTTGTCCTCCCCCCCCCCCCCCCCCGGCACCTTCCAGCATAACCACCAGGTACCTTCACCTCACCGGTTCGAGCTCATGTCTGTAAATACTGTAACCGTTCCTGTGCTGTGTTGTGTGGGGAGTTCAATGTGCGGTTACTGACTGATGAATGGTGTGTTGTTACTATTGTTGTTGTTATCACTAGCTTTGAATTGTTATTGTTATCAGTCATACGTATTAAACTTTGTTATCTGTTTCTGGCTGTTAATTGGGAACCCATTCATAAGCGACAGGGACACCTATACCGCCACCCGAACCTTTCTTGTAGCGTGGAGCGCTGTGGGGAGCATGAGGATGCTCTGCGGTCGGCTCAGCCGCCCCTCCCGGGCCTCCCCTGACACACCTGACGCTGGCAAAGTACTGAGGTACCTCGTCCACGGTCACCTCCGTCACCTCTGTGCCGCAGCAGTCCTGCTCATGGCAGTAGCCAAGCCACATGCATGTATAACTGCGACCGGGCATGGGGTGGGTTATAGAAACTGCAGTCAGGTTTTGTGCATACATACAAACCTGGATGCCACCTCTTCCAGTGCATTTTTCTTGTAATGAGGATAGCAGATGACTTCCTCGCTTCGGCAACATAGGACAACTCTGTCTTCCCCTTGTATTAAATGGAAGCCTAGTTCAACAATCTCACACGCCCAGAGATCTCAGTTATAGGGGAAAGAGGACTTTCTCCTCTTCCTTCCTATGACTGACCCATTCCAACAGTACTGAACTGCTTTTTTGGTAGCCAAAAGAGTTAGAACCATCTCCTCCCAGGTTCAGACATTCTTATGACTAGTTTCTGAAGAGGATAACATCATATTTAAAAAAAATCGACAGGCCTGCATACTTCTTTTAATCTTCACAGTGAGTGAAACAGGAGGAAGTGGAGGAAACCTTTCTGGAAAAAGTACATTTTAAGGTGAAATGGCAGCTCTGAGGACATTAGATCCTGGGAGGGCCACGAAGTAGGAGGCAAGAATACAGAATGGAAGATACACACCAGCTGGGTTGTTACATGCTGCTCCTGCATGCAGCAGAGAATATGCAAGTGAATAGCAGAAAAAAAGGTAACAGAGCCTTAACCAGATGGACTATATAAAATGTTATAAGGGAGAAAAGTTAATTTCCTCCCCAAAATAATCAGCTCTGAGAAGAAAAATGGAAAGGAGCTGAATGTGGTCAGAGTGGCAAGCAAAATAAACATTTTTACAATCAGTTTTGGAGACACTGGAAAGTGAGGTGACTGTGGAAATGAAAGGAAAGTGTTTCATTAAGCAAGAGCTCAGAATGCTTGACAAAACGTTAATCACAGTGAGGACAGATAACGAGTTTAAATATCCTTAACTCTTGCTTTCTCCCCTCATTCTTCCTTCACAAAATCGAATTTTGAGTGCAACACTGAAATAGGGAGACAGCAGACAGAATAAAATTAGAGATGCAGAACCTTCCCTTCCACTAGCCCCTTTGAAAGCCCTGTGAAATTTAAACTGATGTTTTGCCTTCCCCACTTTCTCAGATCCCACTCCCCTCCCTCTAATCTGATCTTCTGTATCTCTTGATACTCTTCTGACATCTATTCCCCTACTCATCCTCCCTTTCTCACTCCTTCCCCATCAACTGAGAAGCCCCTGGGAGGAGGAGAATACCTAAAGCACACAGGAAAGCACTTGCCAAGCCCATCGACAGTATCCATCCCCTCTGGTTTCGGACTTGCTCCTCCGCATGTTGCGGTTTCTCCCTGTTGTGTGGGAAAAGAACTGCAGCCAGCATTTCCTCAGGAAATGTGAGGTGTTCAGCCAGAGTTTAGAAGGGACTAAGCAACCAGCAGAAAATATAATGGGGTGGGGGGAGGGACAGGAATATTTTCTCCTCTCCCATTCTGTGGGGGCCCCCCAAGCTGACTGAGATACAAGGACTATGATACTACCAGTTTCACTAGAACTGGATGGAAAAGTAAAATGAATGTTTCCAAAGTGATGCTAATGAATATACTTCTAGGCCGGGAAATCCAAGGAGCATCTAAAATTAGCTTTGCAAACATATTAACTTCAAGCAAACTGACTGATTTGAGGAAGTCACAGACAATCTCCCCCTGCCCCCAACTCTGGGCTTCTCTACAATCCAAAGAGCTTCTTTAATGCAAAGAGCTGTTCCATTATATAAATATATATATATCTCTCTCTACCTGTTTATCCACAGGTAGCTCATTTAAAAAAAAAAAAAATCACCCGCAGAGTAATTTTTAAGACAGTACTTGTGGCGTTAGTAAGCAAGCAATCCTGCTGTCAAAACAAATGAAAGATTTTCAAGGTGCATTCAGTAAAACCTCGGTATTAAAGCAGCAGCAGATAAACTGAGCAAGACTCAAACTGTGATTAACCGACTGTGACACACAGTGAGTTTGGAAAGTAACATGCAAAAGAAGAAAAGGAAGAAAATGAAAGCAAATACAAACTGAGACTTAGAGACCAGCTTTACGTCCATAGTTTGGATTCTTGAAATTGTTAATAGGGCTCTTGTATATTGGATTTTCTTGCTGAAGTAAAAGAAATGGTCAGTGTCGAATAATTCAATAGGAAAAAAGAAAGTAACGTTCTCAACTATCACCAAAAAACCATGCTATATTTAAAGAAAAGTGTTAGTAATTTTTTCCCAGTGTAGAATGAATTAATTTAAACTTAAGAGAATAATTAAAAAAATATTTTTTATGACGTGTACATGGGTTTTGCTTTCTGTAGAACTGGACTGAAGGGTTTTGATTAGCAGATTCCTAGAATTTGCCCATGGAGGGAAAGACCCTATAGCATACGTAAGCCATAGGCTTGTTTTCCTTAAATGATTTTCTATTGACAAGGGCTTGGGAAGATTTCAACATTCCAGTACCATCTATGATTTTGTGACCAATTACTGAAATCTCCCAAACAAATTTGTATGAATGTTTACCAGATCTCTTTCATATGCCCGAAATTTTCATTTTATACAAAAGTAACTCTTATCTTCTGGCAAAAGCTGTATGCATTTTAATTGAATGTTGTAGAGTGCGACGCAACTGCAAAGCTGAACTATTCTGTCATCATCACATTTTCCCCCTGGAATTTTATTTCAGCCTAGGTTACTACTCACTCTTCTAACCGAAGATGTACTTCTCAAAGAGGAGAATTTTTTGCTACTGGTAACAAATGGCACATGTTTAAAAACAACTTAAAATAAGGTTACTTCTGTATTCCAGCCTTCTGCCCTACAGAGAAAGGATCTGAAATGTTTCAGGCACATAAACAAAAGTCTTATATTTTTCCTCAACTACTGCAACTTTTATACAAGTAAAAGCTTCTTGACTTACCGTGTCCCACTTGGCATTCATCTTCTCCTTTTCAAATTTAGCAAATTCTCTTCTGTCATGAATGATCATTAGTAGTTTCCAAATCAATAATAATGCAAGTCCAATAAGAACAATTCCAGCAACCACACCAGCTACAATGGGAATGATGTCAGGGCCACTGGGGCATTCTAGGGAGAAAAATCACGTGAAACATGATTTTACAAAATGGTAAAGGCAATACATATCCAGACGCTTTAAAAATTTTATTTTGTACTGAAGCCAGTATTTGAAGCATTAGAGATATGCTAATACCATTTTCACATCATAAGCAGGGTTCAAATAATAGAAATTCTGGAATTTGTACATCCTGTACATCCTTTTTCCACTTTATTTTTTATTCTTCTAATTTTTTTTTTTTATCTCATCAACCAAGCAATTCATGTTCTGATGATAAAGTCTACACACAGCTAACCGCTTAAGCTATTCATCTAGATTATTTCTGGACAAAATAACTGGCAATTATATTTTAAAAAGGTAGGAGCTCTAAGTCACGATGGTGCTGGAGGGATAAACTAGTAGACTACAAATGCAGATTAACAAAATAGTCCTCACATACCATATTAATAACTTTACAGAAAAAGGGTGTTTAGTTTTAGCTCAGACAGCTGTACTTATTACTTATCTCTGTACGTTAGCAACTAATACTTTGCTCCTGTAAGACAAATTTTTATGATATTTCCTTATCTTGGGAATTGATCTCTGCTGAAATTGAAAAGAAGCAGCACATATTTTTGGAAAGAATATCATATACTTTCAAAATAAATGAAGTCGGTGTTTGAAAATAATAACATAGGAAAAATGATTTAAGGTGACTGGCAGATAAAAGTGATAGTTCTCTAAAATAAAGCCTAATTCTTTTATTAATATACCATTCTTAATAATCACAAACCGAGCGAGGGCTTTTGTAGGGCTGAATGCATAGAATGAAGCAATCGGAAGCAAATAAATGCACCTCCTGTACTGTCCATACGAACACTACTGCCACACAAACCGTACACTGCTAATCTTGGCAGCTGCCTCTGCTGGAGCGAGCTAAGTGGGGAAGGGACCCGACACAACCCTTGGGGAGCCAGCGAGGAGCAAAGACTTGCTCCACCACTGTATTAACAGCTCCACCTCTTCGATAAGCATCTGTAACGCACAAAATTATGGCGCCTCCTGGTGCGTAAAGGCTTGATTCAACTCTTAACTAAGTTAACAAATGTTTATCCACGAAGAAGAATCAGACTCCAAATGGGTAATGTATGTGTTCTCTTGTCCTGAAGATCTTGAGCTTGGACTACGGTTTTTCAGAATTTAAAATATTCTTAACAGAAGCTACACCTATTTTTAAGAGGAACTAACCACCACCATTGACTGTACTAAACTGATCACCCAAATGACCAATGCCTAAAACCCCACAAGCAGAATGCAGCTCTAAAACCTTTCACACACAAATAAGGTGTGTATGTCATATCAGGCTAATAAAAATCAGGAAATCACACATTGCTAATGTGCAAGAACAGAGTTTTCTCTCCTCAAGGAGGGCCGAATATTAAGGATTAACTAAGCAAAAGGCTTTTCAGACCTATTCTGGAATGTAACTGGACTAAGTAAAAGCAAAGGCTCCCGGGATGAAGTAACTCAAGCAGTTTGCAATGCAGAACACAGTTTTGGTTTTCTGTGCAAGGCTGGTCCCATTTTATTAAGGCAGGAAAAAAAAAATTAAACCAGGGGTTTAAAAAACTGGATCTGAGTTTTTATGTAGTTACTCCAGTTCCAGACATCCACAACCCACAGTCCAGGTTAAGTACTATTTCTGGATGCATCTAACCAAATCAATCAGAGCTACTTTGCAGAATACACCAACAGGAAGAATTAACAACAATGGTGAAGGGAGCACAGGCAAACATCATGTTTATACCTGGGGTCTCCACCACATGGACGTTGGCTTCACCATTGGAGTTGACAGAGTACGTGAAGTAGAACCAGCAGTCATCAACATCCTTCTCTTTGCAGTGAGACAACGGATCAGGCTGTCCAGGCTGCGGCAACTTGTCTCGACTTTCTACCCGTGTCATGTTGAAATGCATACATTCCTGAGAACATGTTTCCTTCTTTTCTCCCTTATTGAAGGCTCTGCATTGAACACAGTCCCTATGGAAATAAAAATCAGAGCAATGCTTTTAAATATGTCCATAATAGATGTCTACTGTTCAATCTAAAGAAATAAAAATCCTGTTGCCGTAAAAGCTTGGGGGAGGGGGGAGGGCAACACATGGCTTTTTACAAGCCAGAATGTTTATGCACCTTGAGATTAACAAAAAACAAAATAAAAAAACAACAAAAATGCCCTTTTACTAAATTCCTCTTTCACTGAATGACCCACAAACTTCAAGGATAGACCTAAATCTCTAAAGGAAAGAATACTCAAACTTTCCCAATATCTCCACCTGGAATATGAATACTCTCTAAAAGAAGGCTTTATAGGAACAAGAGATACACAATGAAAAGATATCCGAGCGACTGATGGGTTAAAAAGAACAAACTGAGTGACAAGACTTACAGGGAATTATTACTGAGTAACTCACTGAAGTAAAGCAGACCAAGCGGGGTTTTTTGTTTTTTTTTTATAAAAAAAGGAAAGGACCCTGAAAGGCAGCTGCACAAAGCCAGTAGTTAGCCCAGTTGCTAATCATAAACTTATTTCAAAAATTTTCCATGCAGAAAATCCGTGGTTTCCAAAAGTGTGGCTTTCCAAAGACAAGTGTGCAAACTTTATGGGATCACATCTAGATTTAGTGTTTGACTTTCACCATAATCTGGCTTCTTTCAATACTTTTTCAAATATAAGGTTTGAAGCTATACAGAACAGAAATTTTATAAAAAAAATCTTAGCTGAAATCTTAAATAGTCTGGAAAATCACGCAGTATAGCTATACTTACTTCTGCTACATTCATTTCAAAAGGCCAAGACGATGAGACTTTACAGTCTCTGACGTTACAGACCAATGTCCCCTCAAATTCTGAAGAAGGCTGCTTGCTGACAACCATATATGAAATAGGGGAAAGCGGAAAGCTGCCCTAGTCAATCTGAATGGATAAAACTGATTTAACATGAATGACATGTTTCTATATGTAACATAAAAAAGGGCAGGGGGCAGAATTTACCACAATTCTGTATTAATCATGTTTAGTTTGTACTTCTTAATTCTCACCCAATCACTTCTATCGTCTAAAGGTATGATACAATATCTCTACATTTCAGAGCAGAATAAAGCACAGTATCAAGGCCCTCATTTTCCAAATTGTGCATATGTAAATATCACAAGCCTCAGTATAAAGCATTTGGGAAGCCAGAGACTTAGCTGTATAGGTACTTACTTGTGCTCCGCGCAGACACCAAGGCAAGTCTGACACATTTCACATGTGGGGCCTTGGAATTTGGGATCTGTACAATTACAAGTTCCACATTCACAAGTTCCTCTTCCATTGCAAATCTGCCCATTAGATGCCATACATGGAAGAGTATCCAAAGAGCAATCACAAGCACTGCCAGTGAAGTTGGGGAAACACTCACACACTCTACATTTGCAGATACCGTTTCCTGTGTATTAAAAAGATATTTCAATTAAATCAAGCCTCATATAAAACACGCAATTTGTGACAGTAAGAAACAAACATTTACTGTTTTAGGATAGACACAGGGAAAAAAGTCAAGCCCAAGAACAGAATAAAGCAATGGCCATTCCCTGGGAGTGGAGAGCATCAAAGCACAGCTTCAGTTCACAACTTTATATTCATAGAGAGGCACTGTTTGCTAGCATCTTTACACGTATCACTACATAAGCTTATAAGCAAGATCCAAAAAGGCAATGAATGCACTACCAGTTTAGACTTCACAACAAAGAAAAATGAAGCACCTTTGCCTCCCTAAAACACAACCATTCTGCTGCTGTAACTACTAGGACCTGCCTCATTCACCCCACCAACCTTAAATTGCTTGCTCCTTAAATTTCCTATACAGGAAAGAGATGCCTCTATCTCCAGAAGAGTGATTTGCACAGAATGGTAAGATCTTGGAACATACTTCTCCATTAAAAATGGAAAGTGTTTAGGAGTAACTAATCTCCATATTTAGGAGACCACACAAACCTGAAGGTAAGCAGTATGTGTCTGGCCCCAATCTGTCATTTAGGAAGGTCAAGACCCTTCTGCCACCATACATTTTGCAATGAAACCACCACTGCTCTATCCTTAGTGCTGCTGACGGGCAATAGGTGTACTCTGAGCTAATCAGTCACATTAGGTACTCTGGTAATTTGGCTAAAGCTTAGCGGCTTCTCTCTTTTATTTTTGGATCACAGTAAAAACTGAGATACCAGCTATACTCCTACCAGGTACTTCCACGTGTGAAAGAGCTTATGTTGAGGTGCTTAGCGTGGTTATAGGACAAAAAACACATGCAGTAAAAGAATTTAAGCACTCAAGGGAGTTAGAATATTCTAAGCTGCTTTTTTGATTTAGGGAATTAACTACCATGAGAGTCTTGTTTTTAAGGTATCTTTCTGGATCTTGCACATACTAAACTTCACTTACCTTCCAGAATACTCTCAAGATAGCATCTCACTGGTATCTTGCCAGGCACTGAGTCAAACAGTCACTATTACAAGTAAGCTGACATCATTAGCTCTTGTTATTGAGGCGGTGGTTACACTGAGCTAGTATAACAATATAATCTCAGGACAGCTGTCACAGCATTCTTTACTATACTACCTGCGGTTTTTGCTTAATGTTAGCTATGAAAGATATTACAGTAAATTCTGTAACAAACAGCAGAAGTCAAGTTCATTTATGTCACTCCTTAGAGCTGTGATTCAAGGAAGATAAAATTTGTATTACCATACTATAGTCTCATGACCACATACAGGTGTTCTATTAACAGGCAAATGTTCAATTACTATAAATCTGAGTGAAATTCTCATTTCTCTGTTATCAAGTAGCTATATTGTTTTAAGTATGTATCACTACTTGGTAGGTTGGAATTGATAGACTTGCAAATTGTTGGCCAGTATTTCCTGCTGAAAACTCTGAAGTAATTTCTCACCTCCACAAATCAAACCATTCGATCGATCACAGTTGAAGTTATCGCATTCACAATATTTGCCAGAATACACTTCATTGGTGTTTTCTCTCTTCTTGCATACACATTGTCCACAAATGCATTCTCCGTTGTTACTGCATATTTCTGTACTGTTCTCCCTCCTACAGTAAGCATCCATATCCTCACTATTTACTTCATCCGTACTACATTCACAAAGTCTTCCAATACGTCCTTCGTTACATCTGCAAGGTAAAAACACGACTGAAAATGTAAAAGCAATTAAAACTCATACCATAAAAAGACTGCAAAAATAGCACAGGTAACAGGAGTAATTGTGACTATTCTCACAAGAAACTTTCTGAGTTCAATTTCAAAGGAGATTCCCAGCTGATACCTACTTAGCAGTTCTTGGAGCTGCTGGAGATAACTAACTTGCACCTATGCTGATTACTTGTTCCAGGTTAGAAGCTAAATGAAATCACCCATAACCACTATCAATCCCTCTCTAACGTGCCAAACAATAATTTCTTCTAAGTCACACAGTAATTGTACACTGTAGCTGCTGTCATCTCTCAACGAACAAACTTCCTCATGAGCAGCAATCAGACATGGGAGGTGATGATCTTCAGAGCTGCTGAGCACTAGCAAATTCAGCTGGCATCTTTGGGGCTCTGTACTTCTCATTATCAAGGCTAAAATATTTATAAACAAATGGAGGTTCTTGTCATCATCGAAACAATTGACTGAAGTCACTGTCAGGCAACAATTAGAGATAATGCTTCCATCAGCAACCTGCTACTGTTGCAAAAGCAAAAAGCTATTCTTATCCACAACTCTTATCCCCTATGTGAAACCACAGGGACACCAGGGATAGTGATACAGAGCTCAATAATCCTTTCTATAGGCAAAGATGAGAAATCTGCTTTCTTTATTTCAAGGGAGCATGAAAAAATGACTGCAAAATGAAACAATTTATGGCCTAAAGCGGCTTACTCCTCAAATTTACTGAATACTCAAGCACTTCCAATGTTCAATTAACTTCTGCCATCAACTTCACTCGATAGATGTCAGCCACTCCTGTTCAAGAAAATCTCTAAGTTTAAAGTCAGTATCTTTCGCTCTATCTTTAATAAACAGTCACGTATTAAAGCACGAGGAGTAAGATTTGCACAATTTATTTCAGTTACAGTTCACTGAGCAGGGACCAATACTGCTTTCTAAACATCTGGATTTAGTTTTCTTAGATAAGTACTATATTTCATTCTGCTTTTGCCATTCTCATCTCAAGGGCTTCCAAGAAGAAACAGTTTATGTTTTTGCTGTAGGTTTCTTGAAAAATAAAGGCTTAAACCTTGACTTACTAGGTTGATCTTCAACCTGCCTTCTACTGAAATTCTAATATTTTGCTTTACTTTCTTTGTGTGTTATTCCAGAAAACTAGTATCATTTTACTTGATTTTCAAATATGCAATGAGGAGTACCTTTCTAATCTAATTATTGCCTGTGATAGGCCGTAATGGAAATATTTTAAATTCCTGGTTGGAAATTTCAAATGCCTAAGTATACGAAAATTATATATACTCTGAAGGATTTAAAGATGTATACAATTACAAGGAACATTGTAATAAGGCCCCAAAAGGTTACAAATAAAGTAGAGAGAGAAGACTGGGGAAGTCATTCAAATTAAAAGCGTTTTCTTTTACAACTGCTGACTCCTCCCTGGTATGAAATAATTAGTGAGAGTCTGAATAGGAGCGCCTATCAAAAACTAGGAAGCCTTCAATTTTCTTGCAGTCAAGCTGGCTCAGAAGCCATATTCTAATTCTGACTTGTACAATAGTACCAAACCAATGAACAATCCTATGAATTCCAGTATATGGATTTCTTGCAGAACTAAGACGCTACGGCAAAACATCCTAATATAATAAAGCCATAACATTAATTCTTTTCCTTTCACTCATAAATATTAAAACAAAAGAAAATCTAACTAAAGAAACAAAGGTCTTGCTCTTATTTCCCCTTTGCAAAAAATAAACAAAATGTCTATTTACTTACCTGCACGCACCACATTCGAATGTTCCATTTCCTCCATGGCAGTCTGGACTATTAGCTTCTCCTTCACTTTGACACTGACATTCACAGACGAACTGGAGATTAATTTCCACTTCTTCAGTGAAACCCAGTGGTTTAATTTTAATTGTTTCATTTTGTCCTTTCTTTGGACATTCATTAGCTGTTACATTAATCTCAAATTTAACCTGCAAACGAAATCAATCGAACGCCACATTATTAAAAGGAGTTTTGTCTGTAGTATAAAAAAGTGTTGCATATTTTCAGTGAATTTTCTATTTGAGAGTAGCAAATATACTTTAAGTTACCTCATCTCCGATTGAAATGTTAGAACATTTTCTTCCATCTTCTTGTGTATCATTCACTCCATTTTTGCAGTAAGATTTATAACTGATTGTCACTCCTTTTGGTAGCTTACTGTTTTCCAGGATAACCTCTGAAGAAAGGGACTAAAACAAAGGTTAGTTATTAGCGAACTTAGAATGGAGATGAAAGTGTTTTGCTGAAGAAGGACATTTTAAAACTATGTACAGTCTAGGCACCAATCCCAGTTCCAAGCACATACTGGAATTAAGAACACCAGTTCTGCTACAAGCAGAAGAGAAGATGTATTTGCCTTCAACTTAGGGTACTTGCTCATAAACACCTACTGCTTCCTAGGCCTGGTGCCTTCACTTCTAGCTGGCCTGCAGGACAGTCTGAGGTGAGGAACATCTCCCTCTCTCCTGCTGCCACCGTACAGCGGGTGAGGCAAGACACGCAGGAGAACAAGTGAAGAAAAGTCTGTGGGACCTGCTCCCCGTCCTGACTGCGGGTGGTGCCCGCTGACTCTCAGGCGGGAAACACGAGTGACGTCTGGCTCCGAACTCAACGCAGTCCCAGCAAAGTGCTCTCCTCCAGCTGTGCGGAGGAGTGGAGTGAAACGCTGTGGAGTTTGCCCCTCTCTGGGCAGCTCCAACGGGCCAAGAAACGCGAGCTCAGGGCTCGACATAGTCACGGCATCGTGGTGACCCCGTCTCACAACTGAGCGCTGTTATGCAGGCAAAGAGCAGCAGGGCACTGGAAGACATTTGTTAGTGCTGTGTTTTCCCAAGGAGAACGGCTGCTCATTTACACAACGCAGATCCGAAGAGAAAGTTTTGGGGTCAAATCCAAGAGCCGCTGAGGCTGATGGAGACATTTTCACTGGGAACAAGAGGCCGCAAAATGGCCCTTTACTCTTCCCCACGTGAAAGGAAGGCAACGAACTGAAGGTACTGAAGAAACAGTGTTTTTGTTTTAAAGAAAACATGACTGATAACATTTCCTTTGCAATTGTGTTTTAAGAGGATTTAAAAGTATGTCTTTTTATTTGTCTAACCTCTTATTAACATAGCGCCAGAATGTCTAATGTGGTTTTATTGCAATGGCTATATATTTATAGTTTAGTACACTAACTTACTATTTTGTAGAAAAATTTAAAATCCATCTTGGAGTACCTCCCTGAAAACTCTCAACAACTTAAAAGCAAGAAAAATAAATACCGCATGAATAAAATCTGAACTTACGTTGTATGCGTCTATGATCAGCTGAATCACATTGCTGGAGTTTGAAGACAACGTTCCCACTGCTGATTTTGGTATTAGATTTTTCAGTTCCTTTCAATATTTACAAAAAGAAAAGGAAAATTACAATATTTCTATGAAAGGAACTACAAACTGTACTATAAACACTTGTATGGCAATGTAATGCTACAGGGGAGGTAGGATTAACTACTTCATAAACAAGGCTAAAACGCTGCCAGTGGTCTCCATGATTTTTGAAGTCATACAAAGCGTTACGAGAATAAAAACAAATATCCAGCCTTTTTTTCCACCCCTTCTGCATTTTCACTTTATATTCGGTAATTAAGGAAGGTATTCATGTTATGGAAACAGAACACTGAAACTTTCTCTCGCACAAGTTAACCACACATACTTCTTACATAAGATCTTACAGAAAAGCACAATGCTTCTAGTGTATTAGAAACAGGAAAAAAAAGATTATTTCCAATGGGCGGAAAAATAAACAATCAACCCCCATCATCACTTTACTACTTCAATATAGCTACAACAGAAAAGTATCTTGTTAGGATAAAAGGAGGAAAAAATATCCATCTCCTTTATTCAGTCATTTCCTATTTCACAACCACATCCAGCAGTCTAGCTGATTTTAAATATCAGGAATATAAATAGAGCACAAAGGACAAAACATGCTCTTTCATTAGTGCCCCTTTTGATTTCAGTGTCCACATTCCCCTCAGCTATTTTGCCACTAAGTGTTCATGAAAAGTAGCACTGCAAATCTGCTCTCCAGTCCCTCCTACCCACAAAGGCCTGCAGAGAACCTAAGAAGGCCAAAATCATTCTCTACTTGGAAAGCACATGCACACGCAGGAGCAGCTGGGACAGAAGGCGGGGGGAAGTACAGGGAACAGAAGGATGCTTTATTCAGCTTTACCTTGTAAACTGCCTGAAACTCTTCAGTAACAGCAAAAATTGTCTGAATGTTATTCTCACTAAGCTTCTGCACCAGATGAGCAATAGAGGGATAATCCTATAAAAATCAAGCATAAAATACAATTCAAATTTGGGACACATATTAGAAAACAACCAGAAAGATTATGACATTATGAATACAAATCACCTTTATAAACACATATGACATAAGCTGGCTAGTTAGAAGTTTTATGTTAGAAAATCAAGCTCTAAAAGAAAAACACCCTTGCAAACAAATATGCACTGAAAAGGTTCCATATATACCCATATGAAGATATATTATTTATATATATACATACACACACACACATATATATATATGAAAATATTTAAAGAAGGAACTACAATTCCTTGCCATTTAAAGTTCGTAGCCTCAATGTTCTCAGAACATAACATTCAGTAGTTTTCCATAAAACTTACCTCAGTCAAAACTACTACCTTTTGCACTGTTGCATAAAGGAAAGTTGAATTTATTTTAGTTTTTTATTGAACAATACTCTCTTGATTTTAGGAATATATGAACACACAAACTTTGCAAAGCTTATTGTATTTACCCCATCCGGTTAATGTATTTCTTTACTTCTATCTACTTACCAATAAACCACATAGGCAATGTTGTTAAGCACACTTTTATCAAAAACTTTGCATCGTAAAATTTCAAGAGCCTTCAAAGACCTGGCTGGGCAGCTCTCTAACCGAGTGATGTTCTTCAATAAGCCCTGAAATACTGAGAACTTTTCAGAGGACTTCAAGAACGCTAATACTATGTCAATATTCAAGAAGCAGAAGTGGAATGATCCTCATAATTATATGATAATTATTTATTTTTAAAAAAAGCAAATAGCTGGGGAGTAGAAATAAGCTATGACTAATTCAACTAATGGCAGTAACTGGTTTCCCGCTTTCCTACTCTGTCATTTAGTTGCATGGGTGAACTCAGGACTGTATAGCATTTTAATTAAAAATTAATACAAAGTTGATTAAAAAACAGTACATGCTCTCTCAACAGAACTCACGCTAAAATGATTCAAAATTGCTAACAGACTTAAAAAAACACTCACGGCTGGAGACTAATTAAAGGTACTTCTATCACTTGAGTCCCAAAGAAAGACTAGAACTAGGCATGACAAAGACTGATGAAATGATGAAATAATGGGACAAAGCCATCACAATTTGCCAGTGAACAAAAAGGGCAATTAATCTTAAAAAAGTAGTAAGGATAAAGTTCAAAAGATGTAGCGTTCTGAAACTACACCAGATGACTTGCTTTCTCTGAGCTTATGACCACAAAAGATTAATTTCCCTAGAAGTTGATGCAAAAGACTTACATAATAGTGGCTCATTGTGTACATATTATTTTCCAGATGACATTTCCCATCATTTGGTAAAACAATTCCACCAAGTTTACCATCTCCTGCAAAATGAAATCCAGCATCCGTGGAAAACACTAACAGTCTTGTAACATTTCTCCATCCAATTTGTTCCTTAGGACACAAACACACAGATTTTCAGTATTTTGCACCAATTTATTTTAAAGTAATGGAGACCAACAGATAAATGCATGACAAATTGGACACGCTTAGAAGAAACAATACTGTAAAAACATTACCCCTGAAATTATCTAATTTGCTCAAGCCTTAAAAGCACTTGCGTTTAATGAAATACCTGTTTTAAAACAATTGTTGTAGGATTTTCAAAGGCAAGAAATACTCTTTTTGAGATTTTCTTTGGTCTGTTCAGTTCTCTTTGCAATAGCTGAAGAGTGACAGGGTTTTTGAAATCACACACATCAGTCCAGCTCTCTAGTTTTCCCAAGCCCATTTCTGTCACTACCATGCAGCTCAACTATATAGGACAACATCAGCATGTGAAGCACTGCAGCAGCCTTCAAATGGAAAATGATGGCCTGCCCAGGACTAGGCTCTGAAGAGCCATCAGGCTTTGCCTGTCTGGCCCAGGTTCATACCCCCAGTGCAGTATTTGCCAGAGAATCACCCCTTTTCACTGTCCCACTAGTATTCCGACCTATAACTGCTGGGCCTAATTCTGTAAGCTGTCCTTTCCTATTTTCAAAAACTCTCTTCCAGAACTGAAGCCCTAATCAATTTAAGGGGAGAAGGCAATATAAAAATCTTGCATAAAAACCAGGAACTTCCCCCCCCCCATTTTTTTCCAGAAGTTTTGATTAACACTGCACTTCTAAATGAAGACTGTAGATTATCTTTCAGAAAGTCTTGACTCCATTAATCAACAAAATAGCAACACAGCAGCAAAGCAGTAAATTGGTAACTTTTTAGAAGAGTCTATGCTGTGCAGGTGCCTAGAAAGGTCTACTGGACTACAGAAAAATCAAAGAATTTACTGACCTACATCAGATCTCCAAAAATGACCAAAAATCAGCTTTTCATCTACTTCTATCTGAGAATGTAGTAGAAATTACAATTCAGCAAACTATTCCGGCCATTTTAAATAGTAAAACAAGAACTATAAAAATACATGCAGTTTAGAAATCATTTGAGAAGAGCAGTCTAATTATTTAAAAATCTATACATTTGTGAGCAGAATTTGACTCTTTCTTCTTTTTTTAAAGTAATCTTTAAAAATATTCTTTGGAACACATCCATCTGCTGCAAACATGAACTGTAGTCAGCATGTTACATTTTCTGCTTGTATATACATATTTCACTCACTAAAGATCCCTGTGAAAGACAGATTCACGCATCTGTGCAGTCTAGTCCATCTTGTCTTGCTAGCGCAAGGATGTGTCCTGCAGTCTCAATTAATGAAATGAAGCCTTGAAGATTTGATATCAAACTTCAGCTTAGCTACCATAAAACACTAAGGCTGTACCATAACAATTTTATTTAATAGAGCGGTAAAGAAAACTCGTACACACTTACTCCACAAACCGCAACTTGCATTATTGCATCAAATCCACCTTCAGGAGAATCCAAATTGCCAGAAATGTGTTGTTTACCTACAAGTTCATTGAATTTATTTCCTTCACTGGTAAGGCTGAGCACATTTTTATAGCTAAATGGACTTGTACAGTTCTGGTCACCCGTACAAGGATTTCTGAGTTTGGCTGGTGTTGTACTTATATATGGCATCACAGTTTTTTCCACAAAAGAGCCAAAGCCTAAGACAGAACAACAAAAAATGCTGTAAATTGAAGAAAGGAATTCTTATTTATATCATGATATAATAGAATAGAAATTCATTATAGCTGAACTGTCTTTAGAAATAGTCCTCATACTTGAAGTGGAAGTTAATTCCACTTTCTCTATCAACACCAAGTACTGTTATGTTCCTCGACAGGATCTACTTCTCAGAAGAATACCTGCCATAACATGGCTAATTTGAACCCCGCCCCCCCCCCCCCCCCCAAATTTCTTCATATGCAATCATGTGAAAAATATCAGGAAAGAAACTGGATTTGTTTGGAATATGTGCATCTTTCTTACCAATTCGAAAGTCTGAAGTTATTTTTTCCATTTCAAACATCAGAGCAGTTCCGAGACTTTTCACATTCTCTAAATCATCTTTCATGGAGTAGGAGAGGTCCATAAGATAATAAAGATCTATAGGGTAATCTTCAGCTCTCTTAAATTTTAATGAAAATGTTTGGGGCTCCCCTGTTTCAGAGATTAAACAGAAGCCATTAAACATACCAGAGTAACTGCACTGGCAAGAAAAAAAATCATCAGTATCTCAAAGACTTTCCATAAAGACGCAAGATCTAAACTAACGGTGAGTGAATTTTTCACCTATTAACTGAAATGATTAACATTACAGTATGATGAAAAAATGTCAAGAAGCAATTATTTCTTTCTGCTGTCCAGCTGCACGTTTTCAAGATATCTGACTTCCCCATACAAAATTCTAGCCTATTATACTCAGGTCTTTCATTTGCCCCAATTTGAAATCATGATGTATGCGAAAATTTTAAAAAGGTTCCTATAACATAGCACAAGTTTTCTACATCTACTTTCATCCAAAATGACTCTAGAAATTCTCAGCAGTTAGTGTAGGAAAAATAGTGTGGAATTAGTTTTAAAAAAGAAAAATCAATCCTCAATAGGATATTTCAAGTTACTTTGCATCGAATATGGGGTGAAAGCACACACAGTGCAGTGAGATGAGTTAGTATTTGTCTGAACTGTAAGCCCTGAGCTTGGTGACAGAAACATGCAGTGTCACCCACTGAAACTCTACACTGAGAGACACTGCAAAAGAATTGCCTCTCCATAAAATGAAGAAAGTGCTCTTTTGCCTATTATGTGTGAAGTGAGGAGTAGAATTGGAAGGTTTGTTTCCCCTCCTTCCTTCTGGCTGCTAAATAGTGATATTGCTGTTGCTTCAGTCTACTTAATATTTAGCAAATATTTCTTTAATATTCAACAAAATATCAAACAGGGGAAACCATACAGATCTAGCTATGCAGTAGCTTTGCATTTTCCTGAACTATGTTTCAAAAACCCTATGTGGAAAACAAACACCCCCCTTGACATAATCCCTAATTACTCAAGGGTGCAGAGACCTTGTGACCAAGAGAAGCGCCTGTAAACAGGGCAATGATCTTTTGGGAATTACGTTTTAATTGCTCAGAACCCTCATATGTTCTGCTAAACAAACCTCTGCCTTGACAGAAGGACAGTAATCTAGTGTCTGGAAGCTGAAAAGTTCATGTTAGAATTAAACTGGGATAATATCGAAATTGCAGAACAACTTTCGGTCCTTTCCTTCCCTCTCCTCACTGTGCTAAGTTGCCTCATCTTACGTTTATTAAAGTGGTCACCACCAAGCAGCTGACTCCTAGTGCAGGCTTTTAAACCAAGTAAATGCAAGGTAGTTTTTTTGATGCAGTCCCTAGGAACTCTACTCCAGGACAAAGTCTCCATTATGCTCAGCTAATGTATGACCTATTATGAACATGAGAGTTTAAGAAACAAAAACTAAAAAAAAAAACAACCCCCAAAAACCAAAGCATAACCACCACACAATGCAGAACTGACCCTTATACTCATCTCCCTCTGCTGTGATATGCTTTAATATCATCAGATGCTGGATGAAAATGCCATAACTTTCCCCCCCTTCCTTTAAAATAAATAAAGTAAAAAAGCCCTCAAGGAAGCCTGTCTTGTTGCAGGACATGTGGCTGAAGAATACTACTACCTTTCAAATCCTCCCAACAGCTTTCTGTGCCCCAGAGGTGGAAATACTCATTCCAAGGTCTGTCACAGGTGACAGCGTGGCCCCTATAGTAATCCTCACGGGTTTCTGTAAATAGGCTTTAACAGTTTCCTGTATGCCTAGTCCCTGCCGGTCTGCATATTTCTGCCCCTAACTGAAAAACTAATAACCACAATTAACTCTAGGACTGTCATTAAGAAGGCTTTTAAGATTCTGCCCTGAAATCACACAGAACCACAGGGGAAAAGCCTGAATTATTTCTAATTTCAAAAGTCTGATTCAGCTTGAAAAACTTAAAGCATGAGAAGAAGAGTTTTTGGTTATTTTAGTTCATTAATCACAGACTAACCACCAGTTTTTAGGGCTCTGACCCGGCATGAACATCTCTCCAACTGTATCACCCTCCATTTTGCCCAGGAGTTACGCTGGACCTGAGGACTCGTATAATTTTCCCTTCCAAGTGTGGGACCCCATATAACCACTTTTAAAACTTCCACAGAGTTTCGCTGCTCTACTTGACGGCTTCACTGTGACTGGTAATAATCTGACCCTCTCTCAGGCTCAGAACATGAAATATTACACTCTGAATATTAGTAAACTATGATACATTTTTCAATACATCCCGAAAACAGGACTCAAAGACTATCAGTTTCTCTTGATCTTTCCTGTTTATATGTCTTATGCCCCCCAACTGAATGTTATTTATGATATTTCCTATCTCTTTAAACTTTTGCATGCTCTTTTACTCTCATTCCAAGAAGCAACACTACAGAAAATCAACTGCAAAATATTTGGAGACAAAAATCATTGTATCTTTCCAATATATCTGCCAATCCATGCTCACACTTCTATGAGCTGGATCTATACAAGTGATAAAAATCTGTATCTAAGCTCTCATAAAAATCAGACTTTGAAGTATCTGAACACATGGGGTTAACCTGAATAGCTCTGCTCTCATTCAGATATCTGAACAATAATAATTTCTGAAACAAAATGAATAAAGTAATCAAAACATAAAATGCAGATGTGACAAAAAAAAAAAAAATCACATGAAGACTAGGATGAAACCTTCCTTACCAACTCTTAGCTTCAGCACTAATTTTTGTGGCTGGATCTGTGTAATGGCCTCTGGTTTCAGCTTTTCTGCAGCACCTATCTTACGATTTGTTACCTCTCTATCTTCAAGCACCTGTTTACTACCTCTGGGATTTTCTATATCTTCTATAGGGCAACCTTTACTCTTTAGTGCTGCCAAGTCATCACATCGGGCAGAAGTTGGTTCTCCTTCTTGCAAAAAGTCCTAGAAAACATGGGCAAGAGCATCAAATTCACAGCTATTTACCATTTGTTACACCCTACACACTGTAACACTTTCTACAATGACCCCATCCCTTTTTTTTTTTTTTTTTTGAAGTCTAGTAATAACACATGCAATCCCAAAACATGTTAAATTTTACTAAATGAAGCAGGAGCTACTAGTCCAGCAGTTTGCATTTACTTACGCTGGTCTGCGCTCAAGATATAAATAGGAGGAATGAAAAAAATGCCCAATGTCATCTCTGACAGAAGCAGGACGTCCCTTTAAATCAGCTACTCTAAAAGTATCAGCAGATGGAAAAAGCTTACATCTTCAAGTAGTCATCAATAATGTGAACCTATTTGTTCAGCCTACTCTGCAAGTACCTTTCCTTTTAACTTTTTTTTTTTTTTGGGGGGGGGGGAAGGCTTTAATTAAAGATTTTACAAGAGTACATGAGTAGTTCACATCAAAGAAAATGGCAGTATGCTGACAAGGCAGGAAAAAGACAAACAACTCCTCTTTTATTTTGGGAAAGTTCAATACAAAAGCAAGATCTATATGTTAAAAAAAAAAAAAAAAGATTACTTAGCCCTGAACACAAATTACCATTATTTCAAACTGACAAAAAACTTCAACCTCAAATATGAATAAGGCTTCTAAGGGGAAACTTCAAAATCTGAAAAAAATATTTTTCCAATAAATATTTGCTTATAAATAAATATATTCTAAAGATTTTCTTCTGTTTGTAAAGAAAACAGTTCAGCATATTCTGATTAAGTCAGTCTGTCCTCAATATTGTGTTTCCTGAATTTAATCTTTAATTACACAAGCAGGCATTCTTTGTGTTTCAGATTAAAACAAACAACTCATCTCCATAAACCAAGCTATCACATCCCAGTGCACCAACAAGAGAATACTAAGACTTGAACTTCTTTTCATGTTAAAAGCAAACCCTCAATCTCTTCCTCTACCCCACCTATGTCTGTCTAAAATTACCTCTACTCTTATGTCACTGAAAGAATATAATTAAATGTACCCAGACAGATTCTATGCTGAAATGATTTTAAATAACTATGAGACAGCCTGTAGGGTCTGTATAGACCTAACATTTAGCAACAGAAAAGTAAACACACTGAATGACAGAACTACTAAAAACAGGTCTTCATTAAAACCAAGGTATCTGAATTTTTACGTACAACCACAGATTAAATTGAAGAGCTACAGGAAATGGTGAAAACAGACATATACACACATCTAGAGTATTTGTTTAAATTTGAAACTAAGGAAAAAACAAATTATAAGAAGAATTTTGCAGCAATACTTACTGTTTTTTTACACCAGCCACAGTTTGGTCCTGCTTGTATACACTCACCACATGATTTTGCATTAGCTTTTATGCAATCACTGCCACCTATTAAGACAGATTAATGATTTCATTTTTTTTAAAAAAGGTGCTAATAGCAAAATAGTTTGAGTGTGTTTCATTCTGGCCTTATAAATCAAGTTCTAACTAAAAACATGTTATTAATAGAGATGAGTGATATATCGTTACGAGCACTTGTTTAATGACAATATATTTAACTACACAAATAGCTGCTAAATATACATCGTTTTAAAGCAACATTAAAGTAATGCAAAGAAATCAACTTGTTTACCTTGCTGAGCAAATCCACTCCATATCAAGCAATACAGGAATCCAGCCCAGGTGAGCAAATTTAAATTATTCTGAAAAAGTAAAACAGAATACCGAATTGTATGATTTATTGTAACTAATAAGCAAAAAAAGAGGCATGAAAGTACAGACATGTAACTCTGTTTCAGAGGAGACAAGGAATACAGTATAGATACACCATACTGATGATATGACCTTACTCTTGCCCATTGGACAGATGTGTTTGCATCTAATACAACCATATCTGTAGACTAAACTTTATACTTAGTGGGCATCACAGAGGGCAGCTTCTTCTTAAACTCTTTTCAAATACTCTTAGATTAGGTAAATTATCATGTCACAAGACATTTAAAAATATTCTTCAAACAGGAGGAAAAAAAGAAAAGAGAAAGAGAAAAAAAAAAGAACAATCTACTAACATCCTGCCCAAAAATATTCATGCTCTGAATGTTATCAGAGACTTCTGAATAAAAGACATCGTAAATATGTAAGTCAGAAATGAAGCTTTTCTTCACAAGTCTCTGTTCTAAAGTAAGAAAAATCTGAAGGCCCTTTCCAAAATCTTTTCCTAGGAATTTGCAAAGGAGAATTTTACAGCCTACCTTTGGGTGTTGTACTCCAAACCAGAAAGCCTCTCCTTCCCCCTAACAGTTAGGGCCAATTGATATAGTCAGCCAATTTTTTTTTCTTCTTTAAACAGTGAACTAATGAGTAATATCTTCCTTATTAAAAAAGTTAAAACATTTCAATTTTTTTACATGTTATAGATTTTAATGAAAAATAAATACATGCAAACTATATAATCAATATGTTTTATGCGATAAGATATGAATGCTTATGAACCATAACACAGGGTTACTGAATTGTTATTCTCCCTATTTATTGCTGAAACTTCCCCGAGTACTCCAGAGTTAGGATTATGGTGTAAAAATAGATTTTAAACAGACCATTCATTCTATTTTAGTCTTTCTTCAACTCTAACGGTGTGTAGTCAACCAGTGTCAGTTTTCACAACTCCTTTAAAATTTTGGTGTTATTTTAAATTCCACTTTTTTACTCATTATAAGAATTCTGAGACCTTGGAGTCAGACTGCCAATTTCCTTGGTAGTCCTAGACTGTTACTGCAAATTAAAGCCTTTCTAGGCTTCCTGAAAATATCAAAATTAATTCGTTTGTGTTCTGAAAAATATTTTGCAATTCAGCCAAGGAAAAGTAAATTTGGTAGTAGAACATTTTACTGTATAAGAGAGATATTACTATCTCATTTAAAATGAGCCTGTCATCTTCTAGGAAACAGACTACTATTCTTGTAAACCAGTAGCAAAGACAGAAATCCTTAAATTAGCACTGCAGCTGAACTTTGGTTTTCCTACACTGATTTCGGGTCATTCATAATTGTTATTTTGCACAACCAGGCCTAACAGAGAGGGAAGAGGCCCTCCAAAATCTCATGGAAAAGGCTTCAAACAGAATCCAACCCTTTGCTAACAAATGTTATCCAACAATAATGTTAGATGTTTCACATTTTTCTGTCAAATCGTTTCAGACTGCTTTTAAATCCAGTGGACCCTGCAGCCGGGGGGGGAAGAAATAACGAAAGGCAAAAAAAAAGGAAGCTTAGACATAAGAGACTGTTGTGGAATAGCTGGCTAGATGCTATGCATATACACATAAGAAATTACTGATAAAAAGAACCCCAAAGAAATAAAATTGTACTGTAAAGAATATCTTTCTATAACTTCTGATCATTGCTTACTGCGCGCATCTAACTGATTCCTCCCTCTGCCCCTGACTGCTGGCATGATCATTCCTTCCTTCCCCCAAATGAAGGCATATTTCATCACTTTACAAAAAATTTCACGTTAAGCGCAAGGCCAGAAAGGGGTCTTCTTTGCAGTATGAAAGAAACTAAGTTGCTGGCGTTGGCTTAGTACCGTCTCTTCTGTTAGCCAAAATGAGGAAATTATAAATAGTTCACCTTTTTAGGGCAGACTAACAGCGGATGCACAGCAAGCCCGTGCAGACTATATAAATAAGTCAGCAAAGATGTGACACAGTGCTAAAACTATGACTAAGGCAACTTGGAAAAGAAACGTTCCTGTGGAAATGCATCCGCATGATGAATATAGTTCTGGGCACAGATTCCACGTGAAGTTAACAACTAAAATGTCCTCTTCCATATATGGCTAAGCCAAGGCCTCTCCTAAAACAAGGAGCCCGCCCGCCGATACACGCTAGTTCACTCCCTTCACCTCGACTGCTTAATAGTTTTTCCATCTGCTGAGGTTTTGAAAAACCTCAGTAAAGATTTGCTAATTTAGATTCAATTCTGAATGTTCTTTAATCCAAGCAAAGCGAGGTGGACTCCCAGGCTCCAAACTTCTTCCCAACCCCTGCAACAAGCTGGGCGTAATAACGTCAAATACATTCTCCCTCCAAGTCACTGGTGAGTATTTTAGGTTGCCCTGCTGCAGATTTTTATAGTAAGGGGAAAACACAAAGCAAAACAAAACAAAAAAATACCTTAACTACATTAGACAGTCAAAGGAGTCCTTTGGAAACCACTTGTTTGGCTGAATACTGACACAGGATTTAGTTACCCCTCCACAATATGGGAACAGAAAATAACCTATTGTTACAGGAAATAAATGAAGTTTTTTGTGAAACTTTTTTAACACTCTTCCTCCCCTTTTTAATTAAAACAAAACACAAATCTTAAAAAATATTGATTTTTTTGCCCCCTGAAAAAAACAGCTTACAAAAGGTAAGCTTGCCAGGAACTGAAATATCTTATTTAACAACTAAATCACTGGTTTGATCCTTTTTAAAAAGGCTGCAAGTGGTGTGCTTCTGAAAAAAAAATTTTTTTTGCATGTTTGTTAACAGTAATCTACCCTTGTTAAGTATTTCATGAAGACAAATATGGACATAACCTTAAACGTTTGGACTTACTGCTTTCCAAGTTTTTTTTTTTTTTTTGCTAACTGTCTCTACAAACTGTAATACTTAAAAGACTTTTTTCATTATAAAAAGCAGCTTTGATGGGAGCTTCTAATTTGAAGCAAGAGACTCATTAACAGACAACAAGCAGAGGAGGGATTAAGTCTCCTCTGTAGTGAGGCCAATTTTGTATTTGCAAATCAAGCATCAGCACCTTTGCGTTATGCTAATCATCAGAAATTTAGAAACTAAATTTGTTCCTCCAAAACACTAAAGCCATTTAAAGGGGTTATTATTTTTATAACAGCAAAAGCATTTATATAGAAAATTATCTGAGCAAGCGGGATCAAAAAAGGACAGAAGCTATGGGAACATTACTGCTTTGAAATCAAACATCAGGGGCTAAGCTGCTCTCCTCTCACCACCCTTCAGCTCAAGATTTCATCCCCTCTAACCTACCCTGCTGTTTCAGACCAACATTAGGGCAGCAAAAGGCAGAACGACCGCCAGAAGAGGTCCCGCCGTGTTCCTTGTGCTGCACTGCCCAGCGGAGGGAGCGGGGAGAGCCGGACTGCCTCCTCCCGCATCCCCTTCGGAGCATCCACACGACCCCACCACCACCGCCCCACGCAGCCCGCTCCCGGCCTCTCCTCTGCACGGGCTCCAACACGCCCAGCTGCGGTGCAAGCCACTGCTAGCAGAAAACTAACCTGACCTATGCACAAAAAGCTGCAGCTGTTAACAGCGAGCCATTAGACCAGTTCAGCTGTAACGTTTAACCACCCCCTACCTACTGGTTCCATAGAGAGCATGTATCCTGCCTGCAAAAAAACCCACTGACTTTGGGCAGGAAGTTGCAGAAGATGGCAGGCCGCTGAAGAAACAGCATTTTTCCATTCAGTCAAGCAACTCATCTGACCTTGTTTTCAGTATCAATCAAGCCAATATGAAGCAGAAGAAGGACTACAAGCGGTCGGCCTCTACACTGTACTGAATTGTCCCTTGCCGCAAAGCTTTACACTCAAAATACATAACCACACTTCAGAACACAGGGGAGATATTTAGAGGTCAGACAGAGTAAAAGCTGAATTGCTGGGCAGGAGCCAGCAATTTTGAGACAATAACCAGTCTGCTTATTCATATCCCTGCAGACCACACTAATTAAATGTATATACCTAGAAATGAATAAGCAACACATACTTTTGGACTAGTGTGTGCTTCCTGCAAACTGACATCTCCTTACATGAGCTGTGCTTTCATGGGTGTAAGGATGAATTCAGAAATGCTGTCTAGAACTAATCCTTTCTAGCATTCAGATTATGTCTACACAGCCACTTGAATCTAGTGTAAGGATGGGAAGCCACTGAGGACAGCTGCCCCCTCCTCCTCTCCCTGACCGATTATTCGCACTGCTTTCCTCTATGACGACTAACAAAGTCATCAAACATACTAACAAACAAAGAAGGTCTAGTTGGAGATGTGAAGGTTGGGGGCAGCCTTGGCTGCAGTGACCATGAGATGGTGGAGTTCAGGATCCTCCGAGGAGGGAGCAGGGCAATGAGTAGGATTGCAGCCCTGGACTTCAGGAGAGCTGACTTTGGCCTCTTCAGGGACCTATTTAGGGGAGTCTCATGGGGTAGGGCCCTAGAAGGAAGAGGGGTCCAGGAGAGCTGGTTAATATTCAAGCATCACCTCCTCCAGGCTCAAGATCAGTGCATCCCTCTGACGAAGAAGTCGAGCAAAGCGGGCAGGAGACCTGCATGGAGGAGCAAGGAACTCCTGGCAAAACTCCAGCAGAAGAAAGAAGTCTACAGAATGTGGCAAAGGGGACAGGCCACTCGGGAGGAATACAGGGACGTTGTCAGAGTGTGCAGGGATGCGACAAGGAAGGCTAAGGCCCAGCTGGAATTAAATCTGGCAGGGGATGTCAAGGACAACAAGAAGGGCTTCTTCAAATACATCAATAGCAAAAGGAAGACTAGGGAAAACGTGGGCCCGCTGCTGAATGGGGCGGGTGCCCTGGTGACAAAGGATACAGAGAAGGCAGAGATATGGAATGCTGCCTTTGTTTCAGTCTTCACTGCTAAGGCCAGTCCTGAGGAATTCCAGACCTTGGAGACAAGAGAGGAAGTCTGGAGAAAGGAAGACTCTCCCTTGGTGGAGGAGGGTCGGATTAGAGAACATTTGTCCAAACTTGACATCCACAAATCCATGGGCCCTGACGGGATGCACCCACGAGTGCTGAGGGAGCTGGCAGGATGTTATCGCTAGGCCACTCTCCATCATCTTGGAAAGGTCCTGGAGATCAGGAGAGGTGCCTGAGGCCTGGAAGAAAGCCAGTGTCACTCCACCCTTCCAAAAGGGCAAGAAGGAGGAGCCAGGAAACTACAGGCCTGTCAGCCTCACCTCCATCCCTGCAAAACTGATGGAACAGCTCCTCCTGGAGGTCCTCGGTAAGCATCTGGAGGACGAGGTGATCAGGAGTAGTCAGCATGGATTCACCAAAGGGAAATCATGCTTGACCAATATGATAGCCTTCTCTGATGGAAGGACTGGCTGGGTAGACGAGGGCAGAGCAGTGGGTGTTGTCTACCTGGACTTCAGCAAGGCTTTGGACACTGTCTCCCACCACATCCTTGTAGGTAAACTCAGGAAGTGTGGGCTAGATGAGTGGACGGTGAGGTGGCTTGAGAACTGGCTGGATGGCCGAGCTCAGAGGGTTGTGGTGAATGGCACAGAGTCAAGTTGGAGGCCTGTAGCTAGCGGGGTCCCCCACGGGTCAGTCCTGGGTCCAGTCTTGTTCAATATATTCATCCATGACCTGGAGGAAGGGACAGAGTGCACCCTCCGCAAGTTTGCTGAGGATACTAAACTGGGAGGAGTGGCTGACACACCAGAAAACTGTGCTGCCATTCAGAGGGACCTGGACAGGCTGGAGAGCTGGGCGGAGAGGAACCTCCTGAAATTCAACAAAGGCGGCAAGTGCAAGGTCCTGCCCCTAGGGAGAAATAACCCCATGCAGCAGTCCAGGCTGGGGGTTGACCTGCTGGAAAGTAGCTCTGCCGAGAAGGACCTGGGAGTGCTGGTGGACAACAAGTTAAACATGAGGCAGCAGTGTGCCCTTGTGGCCAAGAAGGCCAATGGTATCTTGGGGTGCATTAGGCAGAGTGTTGCCAGCAGGTCGAGGGAGGTGATCCTGCCTCTCTCCTCAGCCCTGGGGAGGCCTCCCCTGGAGTCCTGTGTCCAGTTCTGGGCTCCCCAGTACAAGAGAGACATGGCACTCCTGGAGAGAGTCCAGCGGAGGGCTACCAAGATGATTAGAGGGCTGGAGCATCTCTCCTATGAAGAAAGGCTGAGAGAGCTGGGCCTGTTGAGCCTGGAGAAGAGAAAACTGAGAAGCTATCTCATCAATGTGTACAAGTATCTGAGGGGGGGGGTGTCAAGAGGATGAGGCCAGCCTCTTCTCCGTGGTGCCCAGTGACAGGACAAGAGGCAACGGGCACAAACTGAACCACAGGAAGTTCCATCTGAACCTGAGATAAAACTTCTTCACTGTGAGGGTGACTGAGCACTGGAACGGGTTGCCCAGAGAGGTAGTGGAGTCTCCTTCGCTGGAGATTTTCAAAACCCGTCTGGATATGACCCTGGGCAATATGCTCTAGAGGACCTTGCTTGAGCAGGGAGGTTGGACTAGACGATCTCCAGAGGTCCCTTCCAACTTAAACCATTCTGTGATTCTGTGTGATTCTTGTGATTCTGTGACTACTAAGGTCAATGTAGCCACCAAGGAGAGCTGGAGCAGGGAACTCCTCTGCCTGAAAAAATAACCCCGCAAAGAAAGTGGTTAGCTTCAGCCATCTGGGTACATAAATGCTTGTCCTGGCACAAGGGAGGTGGTGGGAAAATCGGCTGGGGAGGGAGGAGAAGAGAACTGGGGAAAAGTGCAGGATGTTATTTTTCAGCCACAGCCCATGTCTATACGCTGGGACTGCAGTGGTCACATCATCAGCCCCTCCTCTGGTCCTCACAGCTCCTGTTATATGAAGGAACAGAAAGAAAAAGGTTTCTGAAATAAGCAGAATTAAACTCTCTGGAGATGCCTACTTCAGGATTTGACGGATCCCCTGCTAAAAGTGGTGTATCTTTCTTCACTCACTCCAGAAGAAGGTTTAGGCAACTTGCTTTAATTAGAGACCTCAACCTCAGGGTCAATTTTAGAGACTGGCAAGATGAATCCCACTCATAATTTGCAGGAGGAGGAGGAGAATACAGCACCTTGGCAATTTTCTTAACTGGAGAAATCAAACAACCTTAATGACATGGGACAGCAACTACATAGATGCTACAAACCTCTAACAGTAATGACTCACACCTCTGTCGGCACTCCTAACGGTCAAAACTCCTGCAAATAGATGTTAACTACAAAACCATATTTGCCTGGATTTGTAATAAATTTAAGCACATACCACTTCTGCTTGTATAAAAATTCACTATAAAGCTGCAATTCCAATAAAGTGGAAAAAAGATATCTTCCTCCTTTGTCTTCAGAGAGGTATATTACTCAGAAAGGCACACATATACGAACTGAAGCATTTCACATCAATAAGTTACTTTTGATTAAAAATTCAAAGTTTGTGATGTAGATTTTTCAATGTTTCTTACACAGGTAATCGTCCATTTGAGACCTTAGCAGCTATCTTATTTACTTAACCAATACAAATGCTACTAAGCTACTGAACCCTAGATCAATATAAACATTACTTATATACCGAATCCTATTTGGGAGTTGCACTGCTTGCAGAATAAACTCAAAGACCACCAGGCTAAGGAACTTCAGGGTTTATTTTTCTTCACAGAGGTGGAGATTTGGGGTGAGCAGTAACAGTTGAAAAGCAGGAAATCCTTAATCAAAGAACCAAAATCTTACCTCACCATGCAAAACTATGTTTTCTGAATGCAGAGTTAAGTTTTTGCACAGTGCTGTCAGTGCCCCCTTTCACAGATCCTGACCTCGTGCTATCAGAGATTAGCTAATGGGGTATCCAAGTAATGAACTAATTGGGAATCCTCGAGATGGACAACGAAAGTGCTCTCTGAAGAGCAGGACTTCACAGCAACACAACGCAAACAGAAATCTAGAAGCAAGTCTGCCTTCACATAGCCTAGTGTATGGTTCAAGATGTTCTTTCCCTGGCAGTTTAATACACATTAACAGAGCATGTTGTGAACTGTTTGCAGTAATATGGAAAGAATGGGACATTACCCCAGATTACTTTGCAAAATAACAAATTCTTTCACACTGGAACAACTTTTATACAAAAAATTAATCACATCAAGGCTGCTTACTCAAGACATCTCCTGGAAAAGCTTTACGTTAAGGCACAGCTGCTGCAGCTGCTGTGAAGCTACAGGATAAAATAATCAACATTTCATACTGGACTTCATTTCTCTCTCTCAGCTCTTATCTCTATATTCATGGAATAAAGCAAGCATAGTCAACCAAATTATCACGGATAAACACTGCCCATAAGCACTTTGTTTTCATAGGGTATAATATACTAAAATAATATAAAATAAAATCATTAGGACTTAAGTTTTATCTACAAAGAGATAAAAATCTACAGAAAATTAATCTTCTGCTCAGGTTAGGGAGGCAAGTCCTCCAACATGCTTATCTGAGAGAGCTTAATGAGCATATGTCAATGTTTAGTTCAGAAAATCCCTCTGCAGAGTTAGGAGTCCAAAGAAAGGCAAGAATACACTGCCTAGGCTTTTTTCCAGAACCATGGGGAAACACAGCACAATTTAGCAGATTCTGCTAGGAAACCGCTATGTTCACATCCTAGGCTTAGTACGGCATGCAAACACATGACAGCACAACTGCTTTGAAAAGACTCTCAGTATTGTTTTATAGTGCTGCAACCTATAGCTTATTCATACTTAACCAATGTAGACAAGTTCCCAAGAGGGCAAGTGGCTTAAGAGTCACCAAAAAATATTGGATTCAATGGGAAATCAATAGTTGCTAGGTTCCAATAAGACAGTTGTGGGTTCTAAATCACTTTTGAAAATCAAGTATAGGTACCTGTCACACTGTCTTCAGTTGAACACATAAGAAAATAGCCATGTACACATATGAGCAGGCTGATATCACAGCTTGTGAGAACAGATTTGGAACTATGTTCACAAATGTCTGCTTATGTCCCTAGAGTACTGTTTTTTTTTTTTTTTTGGTTAGTTTATGCAGGACACAGCTGCTTCAAAACAGAACAGCTAACTTACAGGCACTCGCAGTTTGACCATATTACTCATATTATGTAGCATTTATTGCTATTTGGTCCTTGATTTCAAGGGAGCCTTCAACTTATTGAAAGTTCTAAATAGTGAAATAGTAGTTAAGTATTTTACTGAAAATTATTTATTGGTCTTTATTTTGAATCACTGAGTGGAGTCAAATTTGCCTAAATTAGTGCCTGGCTGTAGAGGGTGGGTTGGGTGGATTTTTCTTGATAGACCACCTATGTTTCCTCTACAAGCAGCAGAAAGAGGTACATATTTCAGAACAACTGCAGATGGTGGTCATTTTTCTTATATTTGACATGTCTCTATCTTGAGAAAGATGAAATCAAGAGGATGTAGTAGGTCTACCTGTGATACTGCTTCTATCACAAAGGGGTGGTAACAGTTCCCATAATTGTTAATAATTCTAGGGTATACCCAGGCAGTAAGATAACTGGGTTCCCCTTCAGTCTTACAGGGTTTGATTTCACATTTCCAGGGAATGCTCCATCACTCTACAGGAGATTCTAGTAAGTACTCTCGCTAGCTCTTATTAAACTAAAGCTGTTACGCAGCCAGGAACAAAAGGCATTGAGTCAAAAAATGAGCACATAATGTTTTAACTCTAGTTTATCTATTGAAGCATAAAAGTTTGGGATTGCAGATCCTGTTCGTTATAATAGGTATACATTTTATGTCATATTGTTAATGGGTAAAAGCAAGAAGTGTCTTGAGACCACTGTTTAGAGTGCCAGTTTTATTCTTTTCTCACCAAATGCCCTAACCAGTAGGAAAATGGAAGGAAAAAAAATGTATGTTCACACTCTTTGACACAGAAGAAAACCTAAACTGTGAATCTCCCGTATCATGCATGACAACTCCAACAGCTTGAGCTTAAGCTGAAATCACTAACTGTAGACCTGATCATACCAAACTGTATGGATTTCTCAGTGGACTTCAACAAGTTAAGGTGAATACTCATCTTCCAACTTGTGATCATAACAAGCAACTAAAAATACCCTCCTTGCTTACCAGAAGTTCCCCAAGATCTACTGAAGGTAGACTCCTATGGGGCACAACAGTCTTGCCTAGGCAAGATAGATCAGATGTCACATTTTGCTTATATTTGCACTGTATTTCTATACATCTTTCACTAAAAGTCCACTGATACTTTCACTTAATGATGAAAACTCCCACAACCAGCTGGAAACCTAAATAATATTCACCATAAACCACAGAAACTTTTAAAATAAGTTGTGTAGCACCATAATCATCAGAAAGGATATTTCTAGTGCAGCCAAAGTCTGTTTAAATAGAAATATGTTATGAAAAGACAAATTAAGAAGTTGCATGAGTCCAGATTTCAAGCTGGAGATAGTGACAGGAAGTAAAATCATGAGCAAAGGAGCACAAGACAAGGTAAGATGCAGCCATTGACAAGGACACTTCACCTGTGAAACGAGCAAAGCTGAACAGCAACCCTGATCTCTTGTCTTTGCTCTACTGCCCTTTGTAGAGCACCAAAGTAGTGGAAAGACTAAGGGCGGCTAGTCAGCACCAGTTTTGAAGTGGGGTATTTTTTTAAATAGTGTGTGTATGTAGTGCCATGCATGTCATGACTAGGCAGACCTTGTTAGTACTGCCATACTACTAATAATTACTAATCTAATAAGAACATGTTTTACTACCTCGGCCTTAGCTTTGTCCGAAGGCAGACAGAGAGTCTATTTGCATAACATTTTCTTGCAGAGTTGAAACATACTTTTAAGCCAAGCTTTCACAATTTAAGCATTCTTTTGGAAAGCATCTTGATATTAGTAAGGCAAGTGCTACCTAGACATAGCTCATGTAAACAACCAACCTGTGCATGGTCACCACATATAGGAAATAGTTTGTTAACAGCCAGGTGAGGTGTTTTTCCTTGTGAGAATTTTTTTTTCCCCATGTTTGCTTATTTGGACATTTTTACAAGGAAATTATCCCCAGGCAGCAGTTTATAGGATAAACTCTGACAACTGTATCTTGGAAAATTAGACTAGCAAATGTGCATTCTGCATAATGTTCAGTATTGAGAGAAATATAGCTTCTCATAATCTAAGCACAGCAGGCAGAGGCCTGCAGCTATACTTAATTAAAATAGTAGTGATACGCTTTTACTCTTCATTACTTACGGCTTATGCCTAGTTTCATCTAGAACATTCCCACTTTTTTCTGAAAAATCAGATTTATCATGCTATTCTACAACTCAAACTAAAATGTGAAATACAAACATTGAAGTCCCTTCTCCCCCTTCTCTAATAAACCCTGTGTTTGTGAATTCTGTCTGCAGAAAAATGGGATTATGACAAGGACATTCTGAATCTCCTCAAATTTTAAGGACAAAGAAATAAAACCCATTCGTATGCTGCTTGTGGAGCAAGCAAGCACACCACAAAGATAGTGCTTCTTTAGTGCCAGACACTAACATCAGGACCACACGTACAGACGCTGCAGATGAAACTAAAATTTCCTATATCAACAGCAGTTATATAAATGCACACCTAGATAGCATAAAGGATAAATATGTATTTTTATAGTGCATATATACCCATTGATAGCAAGGACATTAAAGTGTTAAGAATCAAAACGCACTTCATTTTTTTCCAAAAATATTGATTCTTTTTCCTTAAAATCTTCATTGCCAAAGATATGTTTTCCATACTCTTGCCAACAGAACAGCTTCCAACAGTTCAAGTCCATCACAGCTTTGATGACTCAAAGCATGTACTCTTCATTTTACAAGAATTCTCACTTTTCACATTTTCACTGTTATCAGTAGCCATTTTTCCATAATATACTTTAAAATTTCACTGTTACAAGTACCTCTTCACACAACTGTAATCAGAAAAGACAAAAAATTTGCTGTTGCATCACTCTTCAAATGCTTTTAGATTCATCAGTCATTTTTGCCATAATAATTTAATCTCTCCTTAACACCACAGTGCTATGCTCTCAATCACAGCTCAGAGGGCAACTTGCTATGTGAATTCAAACCACATTCATTCATTGTAACATTACTAGCTATTTCTAACAAAATGTTCCAAAAAATGGTAAGCTACATTGTTGCTTAAATATGGTACTTTTTTTCTGGTGATGTACTGCCTGAATGCAATATTTAGCTTGTTTACATAGGTCTTGCTAGTCTACAAGACTTCTCGGCTAAGTTTAGCATTTCTATCTCAGACAGATTAAAATTAGGAATGCTGTATAGCAATTTGTGTCATTTTAATAGAGAACATGGGTGCGTGTTCTTCGCGGTAGTATTAAATCCCCATAGACTCTGTACCCCTTCTCCTGTTGAGAAGTTATTTAAATTTGTGCAACTTAAACCTCACATTTATCCATAAGCATGGGGAAAAAAAAAGTTTAGGTAAACATATAAATATAGCTCTTACACAGCTGACCGTAACTGGTGCTTCTGAGACCGTATTGCCTTAGTAATAGTCCACAACTGTCATGACTGTCTAAATCTACCTTAATTCAAGTTTTTGATTTAAAGGAAAAGCCGGACAGGGTTATGTACATTCTTAAGTAAAAAGTGAGAGAATTTCAGTTAATAAGATTTATCAGCTATTTCTTTAAGAGAAAATATTTGAAAACCTTTCACTCAGTATTACTACCGATACTGCAGGAAGCCACAGGCTGGCATACCACTAAGAGCAAACCCAACAGAAACTTTATTTTTGATGTGGCAGTGTTCACCCACGAGTAACTACCATTAACACTTACGTGACCTTTCAAGGTAAAGTTTCAACTAACACCAAACTCAAAAGCTAACTGCTGCTGAAAGCGATGGAACTGCTATCGCATGTCCACCTCCAAAAGCAACCTCTGCCCCTGCACTCCCACTCCTGGAGCTCATACAATACCACAAGCCAATGCAGCTTGCTAGGCTGGCAAAAAGATAATCTTAAGCTGTTCCTCCCCGCTCATAACCTAAATCAACTTTATGTAAGCTTCAGTGAGCTGAACCAGCCTTCCAAAGGGGCAGATGAGCAAAAAAGAAGCAATTTTAAAAAAGTCACAGCTAGTCTTCAGACTTATGAAATTAAATTATTCTCTTTTGGTGCTGCTAAAACAACCTAAACCCAGGCTGTCCTGGGCACACTTTCCTTCTCTGCTCTCCTTAGATGAATTGCTTGTGATTGCACTGTAGCCTAGTGACCCAGTTTGCAGAGCTAATCTGTTTCAAAAGCAAGCTGAAAAAACAGCAATCTATTTTCAGACAGGTCAGCTCCTAGAGCTGGTTGGCTATCAAATACCTGCACGAGCACCAGTATTAATGCAACATGGAAGGAAAAGAAAACGTGCAAGTAGGGCAGGACCAGAATAGCCCAGTTTAGGCCGATTTAATCTGCTGCAGAATACTTATTCTCCCTCTTTCTAGGTGATGTAACATACTAGATTTTAATCAACTTTTAAACTTAAAAATATACAGGATGCAAAGCACAAATTCTGTTGATGGCATTCAGCAAGTTCAGCTACAGTTTGCTGAAACTCTATTTAATTTTAAAAGGGCACCTGACTGCCATCTCTGCTGAACTTTAGTCCTGAAATGACGAAGCATAAGATGTTAACAAGTATTTCTGGAACTGAAAATCTATTTTAAATATTTTTAAATTAGCAGTCTTAAAATGATTCTTAAATCCTAACTAGCTAATATATCTGGCTTTCAAACCTGAGAATAGAAAAAGGTCTATGAAGGTTTTCATATTAGAGTACAAATACCCAAAGCTCGTAATACAGCAAGCCTGCTCAATTGTGTGTTTGCACAGCATCCAGCACGGTGGAGGCAGCCTCTGAGTAAGGGGCAAAGTACAACGAAGGATGTTAAGAGAAAGCACATTTTATTCCCCAGTGTTTGTGTTTCATTAAACAGTAAACTAATGTTTTTAATCAGTTGTTAGACTAAATTAGCTGGACAAAAAATTAAGACAACTGAAGAGCAAAGCACTGAAGTTATTTAATCCTTTATTTTTTTAATTCAGGATTCTAATGACAAGTACATAGTGTAAGGTTCATAGGTACAATCTAAATATTTAATTTTAAGTTTTTAAAGAGTCCCCATTCTAACATCACTTAGAATGAGGCTTGTACTGGAACAACTCTCATTCCCAACAGACTATCATCAGGCAAATTGCCAAAAAATGAACATGCAGAAATAATAATAGAAAAATGGCTTACATATAAACATAGATAGATTCAGAGCTATAATGCTATATATACATATGCATATATAAACCTCAGAATAACCTAGTCAGTAAGTGACATTTGGCTTCGTAATTGTAATTAGCACGTGAAACTGTTGCTCACATTCAAACAGTAACGACTAATGATGGTAATTAATGCAGTAACAGTAACTGGCTAGTTTGAATAACACAGTGAAACAGCGGACTCCTCCCAGATTTCAATCTTGCACAATTTCAGCACTTGCAAGAAATTCAGTCCCAGGAAAAACCAACTTCAGTCTTAAAATAAGTAATTTTCACAACAATTTTTGCATCACAAAGTGCTTGGTAAAAAAAGTCATCCTTGCCTAAACCAGCTGTTTATTCCTATATTTCCACTGGTTTATAGAGCAAGGTTTAAGCTATTTCTAAGAGATCTTCAAAAGATAACAACGAACGAAGTTTCTCCAAGGAGCTGGGCAGATGTACCAGACTGCGACTACTGAACAGAGACAGCTCCGCTTCTCCGGGACCCACTACCCACTTGGCACCCTTCTCTGTCACCAGCTGTTGACAATCTTTTTGGCCAAGCTATTTTTCAACCAGATCAAATATATCAATGACTTATTGCACAATACTATGATTGCTACTGCTGATGAAAGGAGGATGGCAAGACTGTGAGATAGCATAGAAGCAGAACAGCCAAGACTTACATTGGCATAAACTGCTGCACAGCCATGCTTCTAAGAAAAGAAAACGTTATTTCCAGTTGAATTCATCGTTCAGTGACCATTGGAACATTTTAAGAAATATGAAATTGAGAAATTTGAAAACAACTTGTCTACTGTATTGTTTTCAGATACCACTGATGAGTCAGGTTTTTTTTTTTTTTAATCTCCACAAAGAAAAACTGTTACAACTGCTTCCAGCTTTAATCATCTTTTTTATTACTGTCTAAACACTCTCCAAATTGGTCAGCTGGCAGTGATAAAAAGACTGGCAGCAATCTTGCATACTATCGTTATTCTTTAATGATAAAGCTAAGTTTTTCCACAAAAACTACTGATATCAGCAACATCCTATGTACCATGTTAGTCTACCTTTGAAAAGTTATGTAAGAAATTGGCTACCACACTCCTGTAGTGGAGGGAGGGAACACACACAGGAAAAAAGGATGTTCATCACTGCTCAAACTGCACTGTAAAACTGATAAACAACCTAAAGCTGATATGTACAGTACATTCTTCTGAAAAGAAAATTTGCTATTTCCTTTCTACATACACTCTTAGGTGTGAAGTCCACACCCAAGGAAAGTATAAACACTGAGATCCTTGAACACCTGTTTCTCACAGAGCAGTTTTGCATAGAACTCTCTAAAACAGTGATTAATTAGCGATTAACAATGAATAACACAAAATTACGTCTTCATTCTGAACCGTACAAGAAAAGCAAAGAATAAGTGTTCTTTGCTGAGAGAGCTGGGCCTGGTGAGCCTGCAGAAGAGAAGACTGAGAGGCGATCTCATCAATGTATACAAATATCTAAAGGGAGGGTGTCAAGAGGAGGGGTCTAGACTATTTTCAGTGGTGCCCAGTGACAGGACAAGAGGCAATGGGCACAAACTGAAACACGGGAAGTTCTGTCTGAACATGAGGAAAAACTTCTTTCCTGTGAGGGTGACCGAGCCCCGGACCAGGTTGCCCAGAGAGGCTGTGAGGTCTCCTTCCCTGGAGATGTTCAAAACCCATCTGGACGTGCTCCTGTGCAATGTGCCCTCAGTGACCCTGCTTGAGTAGGGGGGTTGGAATAGATGATCTCCACAGGTCCCTACCAACCTTGGCCATTCTGTGATATGTTATGTTTCAAAATATTATACTTGCAGATTATGACGCTTTGCAAATGCAAACGCATATAACTTACATTCATGCACAGCTGAAGGATAGATTTCTATCTCAAAAACAGCAAATCGAGATTTTAGAAATAGTCAATCATTATATTTTATGAAGATGAGCCTCATTACTCCTCTCAGTATCTGGACAATCTTCAACAAACACTACAAGCAGAGAACATTACCTTACACTAAATATAGCCTTGCAAAAACTAATTTTGCAAATGGTTTTTCGCTATCTCTTTAGTATCTTAAATTCTACCAAACAATGTTCCTATATAAGAAGATGATAATCCTCAGAGAAGATAATTCTGACTTTATACTATGCCATAGCCCATCATGAGTAATTTGCTAATACAGAGGAAAACAGTGTTAAGTTCAAAAAAAAAAAAAAAAAAAAAACACATACAAAACCCTCAAATGCACTATTCAAAAGGCAGCTAGTAATCAATGTTACTTACTCTAGTTAATCTTGTAGATCATATTAACAAAAACCTCTTTATTCCTCCATTTTATCATCAAAATATATCACTTGTCCACTGGAGAAGTGCAAAGTCTTCAGCCATCTCACTATCAAAGATCTGGTAGTAATAAAAGAATTCATCTTGCTGCAGAATTTAACCCAAATTTAATGATAACCGACTACTGAGATGTCATTTTTAGATCCTTGAGAGAGTGCTTTTTATTTTAAAAAGACTACATTTTCTATCTATCTTCATTTCAGAAATAAGCTTCCTTTTTACCTGTACTCGTCTCTGCAAAAATCCCTTTTACCCAAGATCAATAAAACTAGATAGCTGAGGGCCCAGACAGAGCTTGGATGCTGCCCAGTTTAATACTTGAGCAACTGAATTTGCAAAGGTGCAGGCCAAACTATTTGAATGCCAGGTCCTTCAAATGATTTCCTATAGTCATCCCACAAGTAACTTCAGCAGAACCATACAATAACCTAGTTCAGGACAGCCCAAGACCACAGAATATACCCCCACAAGTAAGGTCAACATACAAAGACACTGAATAGATGAGGACAAATCAAGCAGCTTCACAGTGTAGCTAGCTGCACGGAAGAAAGATGTTAATCTTGGTGCCTATGTCTTAGATTAACGCTGCGTTAAGACAATTTTAACCACAGTTCTAGCAAACTACGGAGTGACAGTGTAGCCTTTTTTTTCCTTTTCCACAAGAAATGGCTTTGCATCCTGATCTCAGCATTTACTTGGAGGTCAAGGTTCTAGCAAACCAGATATCTCAGTCTCAGGTTTGTTTTTCAAAACCACATTCTCCAGGATAAAATACGCAGAATGCCCAAGATACTACCTTTGACTCACAATACCACGATGCTCTAAATTAAATACTGACTCTTTCTAAATTGATCTAATAGAAATATTTTTCTTCTCTTTTAAATAACCACAGATCAGTCATTTTTGCTTGAGGGCAAGTTCAATGTTTCAGTTCTGCCCAACATATAATTTCTGTTTTTCTTTTTACCACAAAAAAACAAGAAAAGGAGAAAGAAAGCTTTCACTTTTTCAGTTCAGATTCCACATCAAGTGCTATTATTTGCACAGCTCTATAAGTAAAAAAGTATTTGTTAATAGCCATAATAAGAGTTAACTACATGTGAGTACTTAATATGTATGCTACACAGAAATTTATAGTTTAATACATTAAGATTCCATATAAACCTGCATAAGCAGGTTCTCCTTCCTGCTTAAGCAGTAGAAACTATCAGGAGGAGAAGTTAAATCTAAGCTAGCTACGTCAAAACTAGGACTAAGTTGAGCATTAAAAAAATCTTGTACACCAATCAAAAAAATGAGCTGAAGATACTATGTTGATCTTTTCTCTATTTTTCTTTATAATACTGGATATTGAATACGTTACGGTTTATGAGCGTTTGAGTATTTTAAGAACAATCTATTTTTAAACATCATCTCACAAATCACAACAGTTTAGGAAAAACCACTGTAGATAGGAAACTATTAATTTTTGGCAGAATTTATCAATGTTGCATAGATACTTTTCTTTGGGAGAAAGAAAAGGAGGAAAAGGGTAGTAAGAAGACACCAGTCTTCACAGAACAGCGAATCGCTGTCATAGTTCCAAAACCAAAGTTAAGGTTTCAATCTCCAATTTTGTTACTTAAAACTTCCTCCTCTAATAAAAAACACAAGGACACTAACAATATTTCACTGCTGCTGTTGGAAAAGAAAGAAAACACACAAAACTGCTTCTAAGATAGAAAATATTTCATAACCCTTTTCGCACCTGACTAAAGAGGAATTGAGAAAGACATAGACAAAAGATTATTCTAATGTGTTAGACTGCCTCTACTGAGTGACATCCCAAACAGGATTACAGAGTCAGGTAGGAATCGTACTACCTTTCCCAACATAAAACATTAATATTATATACTCATCAGGCAAGTTTCCCTACCGCCTGCTTGGATAATCACAAATTTTGCACTATATTAGTGGCTTCTCCATCTCTGCAGATTTAAAACAACTTCAACTGGTTAATGGGAAAATAAAGTAGTCTAGGAAGTCTACAGAACCACTCTAATCAGTTTAAAAATAGAAAAATAAAACAAAGTAGCTATTATCAAAAGTGCAGTGTGTTAAATAACAATATTCTGTTAAATAGAACACCTAGAGTACTACAAAATACATCCGTACTATTTAGTGACGCATAATGAGATGTCCATCGTCTCATTTACGGAAGTCACAATTTTCATTTTCTCTGCATGACATTTTCAATATGAACTTAAACATGCCTATATACACATCTTAAATCAGGCTAGAAAGCCATACAATCTGTTAAGAACACAGCTAAAGCACATGTTATCTTACAATCAAGTTCTATATATACTTTTTACTGGGACTGACACTGCTATCCATTTGGAGGTGGAAAGAAAGTTTAGAGAGAGGTCTCACAAAAGATATATCCTGACTTACAATTGTAACAGTTTAAGTCACCAATCATACCCATGGAGGATAAACTGGAGGGGAGGAGGAAAAAAAAAAGTTTTATTTCCCTTCTCTTGGTAAACATGCAAATGACTTTGTAGGCCACCCTATTATCTCCATAACCACAATAGCTCACAGACAACGGTGATCAATACTGTGGTCAGTTGTGGTCATAGCCAGTAACATCATCCTTTTTTCAGAAAGTTGACAACAGAACACACAACAAAACAGAATAACACAGAGAGAGGAAGAACTAGAAAGAAGCAAGGAGACAATGCTGGCCACTTATGAAATACTATCCAGCATAAAAACAAATCAACTAATTTCAGCTTTTTGTCACAACGGGCGTCTTACATCAGATAGAGATATTGCCAATATCTGTCCAGAAGACCACGCTGCAGAATTTGTTTATGTACAATCCTCTTGGAAATTCATGATGTGACACTCGTTCTTGAAAAATAATGAACATTCTCTTCAGAAATAACAGCTACATTCCCTTACGCTAAAGCTTCATTTCCCTGTAAAACCTTGTAACACGTGTGTTTGGGTAAAAAGTACACAAACAGACAGACACCAGCAGAAGCCAGAGCAAAAGCCTGAAAGAAGGTGATGAACTATCTAACTGGCAATGCCAAAACTGCTAATCAGAATGCTACAGCTATGAGGGTCTTCAAAGCCAGGCAGGACAGAGGTAGGAGACGAAAAACTGTAGACTCAGCTCTATAAAAAGAGATGGGAGACGAGGGATAGGAAAGAATAGTGTAAGGACTAGGATCCAATTTCTTCATTTGCAAACAGCATTTTTTTTTTTAAGTCCCTGATAAAGGTGAGGCTCAAGGATGCACAAAAAATCCTATAACTAACTCTGAGCTTTCTGCTACTGAGATAGGCAAATTTCTAAAGGGCAGAAAATGTGGTGGATAGCATAAAAATCTAGTTGGGGGAATACTACATATCCTGACAAGTGTTGTTTAATGACACTTCCAAAAACAACAAAAAAAATCTGATTACATGCTGTCTTAATAACATTTTATAACATTTTAAAGATTTAATTTATGCAATTGCTTTATGAGCTCTACCAATAGATTGCAAGAAGCTTGTGTGCACGTAAATATATGTCTGTGCGTGCATATATATGTGTACATATATATATATATACACACACACACATAAAAAGCATGTCAACAACAGGGACTCCCTATCAGAGGGAAGACAGATTGCATCTCCTAAGAGATGCCTAAGCCTGGGAGAACTGGCCACCCTTAAATTAAATAAATAAACAAACAAGCGTTTGAAGTTCCAGAAAAGCAAATGATAGTATAAGAGGCTCCACTACCACAAAGCCTGGATTCTCTTTTTTCTGGGTCTGTCTAACCAATTACCCTTCCAAACGCCATGTGAGAAGGAATGAGGCATCTTAAAGCTAGTTAGTTTGCCACACTTAAGACTGATAATAAAAAAACTTGCCTGTTTTAACACTAACTTTGCAGTCCTCCCTCAAAAAACCCCACTCCCCAAACCACATGACGAGTGTGACACTTTGTCTGCACTAACAAGGAAAGGCGGTAGTGCAGTTCAGCCACCACTCCCTATTTGCAGCGCTGACATGAGCAAAAGCTGCACCAGGCATCATAAGCAGAACTGCATCTGCCTTTCCTGAAGGAGCTCAGACCTGCAGGGAGAAGAGGAATATCAGGGAACCTGTCTGTCTGTTTGAAAGAGAGAAAGAAAAAACAGAAGAAGAGTATGCTCAAAAGGACAGTCTTTCATGATTTACAGAAAGGGTCTCATCACAGAGCAGATATTTCAACAGAACTATTTCTAAAGGCCACGTTACCAAGAGGTATTGGCAGCCAGGAAGTCTGTAACAGGCTGAGCACAGTGCTGGAAGAACTGCCTTCTTGGAGAAGACTTAAGAGCTAAACATGCATCACTTCAGTTGACTAAATCAAGACTGCCGGAAAGGCAGGCACAACAGCTATTTACAAACAACTGAAGACCATTCATACCAAAAGCAGTAAGGGAATCATGTTCACGTCAGCCCAAAATACAGCATGCATCAACCCTGTGCTTGCACTGCTCCCTCTGAGCTTGCCTTTTTGCTACCTAAGTTATCTACTGCCTCAGCTGCTTGCTATAGCACTGCACTCTTTTTTACATCTGCATCACTACAGATGTACGCTAAGAAAAGTATAGGGGGGGATGGTGAAGAGCAGAGGGATGAAATCATGAATCGGGAAGAAAGAACAGCAGGAAAAGCTTCCGGACAGTTTGTATTCAGCTGTGGGAATCACCTCCCAAAGGAAGTGGTGGAAGATTAACCCACTTGAGTCATTTAGAACTAGACAAGACAAACACTAAAATTATGCCCTTGTACCAGAAATTCAGGAATATGCTAGAGAAACTTGCATTCTTCTGCATCAGTTTTTCATAAAGGTGGGCAAAATTAGGCCCACCTAGGCCCTAGGATTATGTAGATCAGATTATCAAAAGTTTTAAAAAAACAAAACAAAACAGCAGACTGATCTCCCTGGCTGCATACAGAAAATCCACAGCAGCAACAAAAAGAATAGCAGTTTTTTAGCTGTTCAAGTTTTATTTTAAAATAGAACTGGTTTATTTATTATATGGCTGGCAAATAGCTATGGCACTAATCAACTCTAAATTTGATAAAGATGGGATTCTATTCTCCACGGTTGTCAAGTTTGCACCTTTCACTTTACTACGCATATTTGAAAAGGACAAAAGTTTAAGGCATCTTCATCATAAACTTGCCTCATCTTGCCTACATATTGCCAGCGGCTCACTGTTTTTGCAATCTTTATAAAGCAGCCTTAGGTAAGCTTGCAAAATGCTATGTAATCACTTGCTAGAGGCAAGTAATATTTTTTATGACAGGAGAATGTATCATCAGCTTCCTCATGAGGGTGGTTGTGAACTTTGCGCCTCTGCTAGAATGTCTTCACTACTCTGGAAATCTAGTTTAATTTACTCTAATTTACATATTTCTAGTAGCAAATTATTTCTTAAAAAAAAAAAAGTTGCTACCAAGTCATCTCATGTCATAGTTGCAAACTGATTTGCTTAGGCTACCACCATCACTTACTGAATGACAAACGTACCAGAAGCACAGATTATCTAAATCTATTTGCATATATGCAAAGTCCTACTCCACTTCAATGCTTAAGTACATGCTCAGCACCAGCCATGCGTGGTTTCACTGATCTGAATCCTTGCTCCTAAAGATATATGTGTGTTGGCAGGAACAGGACTGTAGCAATACAGCAAGGGCAAATCTAACAGAAAAATCACCATTTGCACCTGAGAAGTACAGGCACATATGTTGGCATGAATGGACTGCTGTGTTATACCAAGGGCAAATCCGAAAAAAAAAAAAAACCCAAAACAAAACAGGCTGGGTTTTTTTTTCTCCCCAGAATGAAAAATATTCTCCAAGTTTAATCAGCAGTCTGACATTCATTCCATCAGATAAAGAAATCTAACATTGGGTCAAAACACGACCTAAGCAGTGAGTCAGAAAAGAATTTTCTGTCACTTTATGTTTCCTTCCAAACATCGTGCGTATGAAGATAACATATTAGACATCTCGCATGTTAGACCAAACATTGCTTTTGCATTGCTGTAAACTACTCCCGAAACCATCAGCAGAACCAGACCGTATAAAGCGGCCTTACGTTCCCATAACCCCACTTTCATCCTCAAGTAAGCTAACAGCCAGCTGTAAAGGCTCACTGCCAGCTTAGAGCAAAAACGCACCAGCTTCAACGGCAGGCGAGTCGAGCAGTCCAGTGGCTGCACCGCGACCGCGCAGCCGTCCCCACGGCACAGAAGCCTGCTCTCAACGGCCGACTGTAATAGCCACGTTCAGGCCAGGGACTCTAGAGACAGGCGGGTGGTGAATTCCCGCACGGAGGCACTCTTCGCGCTCTTATTCCTTATTTCCTGACGCCAGCCCTGACCGCTGCGCGGCCGCCGCGCCAGCCCCCTCGCCTCGCCTCGCCTCGCTCCGCAGGGCCGCAGGGCGCCCGCCGCGCCCCGCGCTCGCCGAAAACTTCGGCTCCCCGCCCGCCGCCCGCCCTGCCGCTGCGGCCGCGGCCGCTCTCCGCTGGTCGCCGCGCAAGCCGGCGGCGCGCACAAAGGCGCGGCCCGGCCGCCGCCGTCCCACCGCGACAGGAAGCCGCGGCCGGGCCCGGCACCTTCCCGCCTGGTCGCAGCAGGCGGGCGGGCTGCTGCCTCCCCCCCGCGGCGGGGCACCGGCGCCGGCGGCGACTCCCCGCACCGTGAGGAGCGTCTCCCCCCCCCCGCCCCCGCCGGCACCGCTTCGCCCGCTCCGATCCCCGCCTCGTCCTCCCGCTACCTCGGCCATGGCCGCGGCGCTGCTGGCTCGGGACAGGGGGCGCGCTCCGGCGCGCCCGACTGAGGCGCCTCCTCTGTCCCGGGAGCGCGGGCTGGGCGCGGCGCGGCTGGGCTCCCCGTCCGTGTGTCGGCCCGTCCGCCCCGGGCCGCTCCGGCGCCGGCGCCGCTGCGCTCGCCTCAGAGGTGCTCGCGGGGAGCCCGGCGGGGGCGGGGGCGGGGGGACGGGGAAGAGGCTCCGCGCTCAGCCTGCTTTTACCCCGCCCCGGAAATACATAATACAGAATACATTCCTGTCCGTTGCCGTCAAACCTCGGGCGGGAGGGGAAGAGGGAAGGGCTCTGCCTGGGCGAGGGGGGCCGGGCCGGGCCCGCCGCCGCCGCCGCCGCCCGCGCTCCCTCAGGAGCGTCGCGCCGCCGGCCGAGCCGCGAATACCTCCGCGGGGGGGGGACGGGGGGCGCTCCGCCGGGCAGCTTTCCAGGAGGGCTTTTCTCCTTCTTGTCGTCTCCCCCCTCTCCCCCGACTTCGTGCCAACCTTCATCACCTTATTTGGTGGCGTTTTTATTCGCGCTCCGGCTCCTGGTTGCCGGGGGTCGGCGGCGGCTGCCTGTGAAAGGCGGTTTCCCGCCTTTGGGGCGGGGGGGGGGAGGCCGCCATGTCTGGGGCGTCCCCGGGGGTCGGGGGGCGTCCCCAGGGCGGAGGGGCCGCCGCGGGCAGGCGGCTGTGCCGCATGGCGGGCTGTGCGCGGACACGCGTGACTTCGGGGCGGCGCGTTCCCCTGGCTGCGGAGGGCAGGGCGGCGCTGCCGGGCGGGCTGGCGGCGGGCACCGCGCCTCTCCGAGCTGGCGGGCGCTTAACTTTCACACCGGACCTGGGCACCGGTTTCGCTTGCCGCTTTGTCGTTAAAAAGCCGGATCGTTTCTTTTTCAGGCGTCCTCCTTCCTCCGGCTCCAGCTGCTGCTGCTGCTGCAGTTCCTCCTCGCTTCTCTTGGCTCTAGTCACCGCTGTGAAGTGGATGCTGCGCTGCATCTTCCAGTTGCCACCTGGCAGCAACCGCTTCCCAGGAGCGGCGATGAGCCAGGCCGCAGCCGCGTCCAGCCCTGCGGCCACGGCCACGCGAGGCGAGGAGCCCGCTGAGAGGCCGCGTGTCCCCGCGCTTCGGTGGGGCACGCCGACAGGCCGACACGCTGCAGCGGTGCTCCCTAGTCAGAGCGCCGTAGGCACCTGGAAGAGCTGTGGCGTGGTAGAGCTTTTAGTGGATAATCGGCCAACCAATAATTAATTGCGAAAGTAAGGAAGGTTAATGAGCAGATGAATGGCTTGGGCGTTACACTTCATGCGTATCGTGCTGTTACACTCTAGGAGAAGACTAAAAAGTGGAACACTTAAGTTGCTTGGGCAGTACTTGCTGCTGATTGACACACGCTGTTAACGTTCCTTAAACACGCTTTAAAATACATTCTTGGGAGATGTACTGGCAAAAAAAAAAGTGGTATTAAACACTTATTTGAAGGTAAAATCTCAAGGGAAATGTAATCTATGGACTCTACAGTTCACAGAGGCAGACTGTGCCTTTATGAGTGACCCACTGCTTGAGCCTCTGTCAGTTCTTATTTTGGTATGATTAACTAAAGTGGTGCTGCAAGCTGATAATCATTTTATAGCTCTTCTTCTGCTTTATTATTAGTTGTGCTGAAAAAATAAAAAAACAGGGCTTCTGCGATTCAAATGTATGTTCAAATTGGCCAGTGCAGTTCTTCAGGATGTAGTCTCTCAATGTAGCTGCACTAGCAGAAGCTTTTAATGCTGCTACAACTATAATTTTAAAACTGTTTTAGTGGTGTTAGAAAATGAAATTGAAATGATAGGCTGCTGTTCAAAGCAGCTTCATCAAAGGTGAGCACAACAAATGAAGTGGAAAAGAGAGAGCTTTCTGATTGAAAGATAAAGAAGGCAGAGTACATATGTTGCATGTTAGATTAGTATGTAGTATTAATACTGCCAGAAATAAGGAAAGAAACTGCTATAAAACCAACCTTTTTAAAAAGTATGCAACACAAAATAAAGGCAAATGCAGAAGGGACAGCGATCTGCCAAAAATGTAAGAAATTTAAGTACTGAGGGGAGAAAAATGGCAGTTAGCCAAAGTCTCCTTCCATGCTCCTGTATTTCAGGAAAAAACCACGTTTTGCCAGAATATAAAAATGATGAGTAAAAATATACTATAGTATACTGCAAGCAGGTAGTGACAAAAATAGCCCTCATTCTCACTGCTATGTTTTGCTGAGACTGTGAGGTGTAAATGAAAATGTTTAGCAAAGAGATGCTTCAGGCACTGCTACATTGAGCTCAAACGCTGGTGTGTCACATTGACAGTGGCTGGCTGTGCTGTGCTACAGGATGTTGGCAAGAAAAATCCCCCAAACTGCTGGAAAGCTTACTGAATTATTTGACTGCTTTCTGGACTTCTTTTGGAGCATACAGATGCGTGTGAGGGCCATTTGTTATTTTCTAACACTTCTAAAGTACTAAAGATGTCAGAAGAAGTGCTTGAGGTATCTGAGCCAGCAGTTGCAATTGCAGATGATGTCAAAATGTTTATTGCAGTGTCTCCATATTATGGTATACATGACATCTGTGAGAGTGAACATGTTTTGCATGAAGGAGCTCAAGAAACTCCTGATTTTCATGGGTTGTTCAGGCAGCTAGGAAGTATGCTAGTCATTGTTAGGCTTGGTTTGTTAGTACTAGCCCAGATGGCATGTTCTGGTTATCCACATCCTTGCATCTCGTGGAAGATGGATGAGGAAATGTGACACGGGGGACAGGATTATGAAATGTTGTGCATTCTTACTGATTTATTTGATACTTCTGGATTTGCTATTGTGTTTTAGCTACATTTTTATATGTTTATGAGACAGCTTGGTTCTTTGTTACAAGATTTGGATACAAGTCCTTGACTCGTCCTTCTCCAAGTACTTGTGTGTTGTTGAACCAATATAATAACTGAAAAATACCAGAATTAAAATATTTTCGGTGAGTTTAATTAGCTTAACTTTATTAAAATACCATTTCATTTTCCTTTTTTTTAATGTGTATTTTATACTTGGGTTATGTTTAGAAAACAAGAAAGCCTGTAATTTGGTAATGACGCCTTTCAATTTGTGTGTAGCGTATGTTCCTTTTCTGTGAATGCTGTAAGAAATAAATTCCTGTGTTGTAGAGTATACCATCCCAGGAGAACTGTCGAAGTGATGTGTGCAGAGATATCAGCAAAAATAGCAAAACAGTTTGTAAGATACCTTTCATTTTTATGATTAATTGCATACCATATTATTGAAAAATTCAGACTTCTTAAGTAATCATTAAAATAAATATTTTAGTATATTATTTCTTTGAAAATATCTGAAGTATATTTTGCACATTAAATTACTTGGTAGGTACAGTTGATTTATTTAAGTGGTGGTGTATACCTACTAGAGTTTTGCTTTAAAAGCACACTGAAGTTCTGCACACTTTCACTCTGTCTAGCAATCTTTCAGTCCAAACAACTAGCAATAAGGAGGGGCCCAGTGTCACAGAACACCACTAAGTGGTTGGTGGAGCACCAGTGGTCTGTAGGCCGTGGTTTGAGAGTCTTCGGCCTATTTTTGGTTCATTTTTTTAATATACAGAAATTACCAGCATGACCAGGCAGTGTTGTGGATGCAGTGTCAGTCTGTGTCTGTATCTTGCCTTGAAGGTACAGGTTTTATTACAAATTTAACAGGCATATCTAAGAGTCCCAAACCAGGTTTTGTTGTGTCCAGTGCACACGTTAAGAGGTAACATCTATCCCATGGGTCAACTGTTTAAACTGGGGTTTGTCAGCTGCAGCTGGGAGGCTGTAGCTGAGTGTCCCTGCAGTGCAGCAGTCCCTCCTGGTTGCCTGGCTAATAACCTTAGCAAGGGGCGATCATTCACGTGCCTCAGGGACTGCCGTATCCCTGAGGAGTAGGAACTGGTTGGTTGGAGAAGCTACTGCAGCTTCTGTGTCATTGGGATATTTACTTGGCTGCAGTTTCCCAGTGGCTGCACACTGCTGTCTGTCCGATCTGTTTTGATGGGTAGCAAAGCCCACATGTCCAGGGGTGTCATGGCCTTGGCTCCTGCCAATGTCATGGCGTTTCCCCCACCTTCTCTTCCTCCACCCCTGGAGCTTGAGACAGGGTGTATAGGGAGATACTCTGCAAGCAGGGTCACAGTGAGGAGTGTTGTGTGCTGGACATTAGCCCCAAAATGCCCGCTATTAGGCAAACTCATCTCGGTGCACCATGGCTTCCTACCACCATGGGCAGCTTTATAATCTCACCACCCACTAACGCAAATCTTTCCCTTTTGCTTTTGGATATTGTACTAGGTATCTCAGCCCAGCTCTGCCTCAGTGCATGTTAATTTATCTGTATTGCTCCTTTTTCCCAACACACTTTATTACTGAGAGCAGTGAACTTTACTCCCCTCATCTTTACTTCCTCTCCCTTTTCAAAATGCTCTTAGACGACCTAGGATATTTTTTTTTTCTCCAAAGCAGAAAAAAAAAAAAACCCAAACACCCTGAGGTGAAGAATCATAGTTTAAATACAAAAGACAGATAAAGGGTGGGAGAGAAAACAGTGCCAAAGTAATTTTTCCAAGATCAGTAACAGAGCCAGGAACCTCCTGAGGCCTCACCAGGCTGCTGCCACCTGGACTGTGCTGCCTCTGTAAACAGCCTTGTTTTCCTTTCCTGTCCTTGAGAGCGGAAGAGCAGCAGTTGCTGCTCTTTTATTCCCACAGAGCCTGCGTAGCTGTGGAGGTACACAGTGAGTTGGGAAGGCCTCGCTGGCTGTTTGTCTGCGCGGGGGGCTATGCCTTCCAGTACAGAGAACGAAGGAGATGTTAGATGTAAACACAAAATAAATACAAGGTATTATTACGAAGTAGGGCCACTTAGTACAGGAAGTGATAACGCCAAGAGGTCGCACTAATTACTTTTGATAACGGCCTCTGTTTGCTCTTTTCACAAACAATAAGGAGCACTTCTCTGGATGCTGTCCGTGAATTAACCTGGCAGCTGCTCAACAGCATACAATGTGGCCATTATACGGAGCCTTGCATTTACACTGGAACGAGGTTCTCCAGCCTTAAACGAGGGCTGGAGTAAAGTGAGTCACAGATATGACAAGCTGAACGGTTGTAGTTGATTGTACTCTGTTGACAGAGGCTTGCTCCCCAAGAGTGTCTACCTGCAGGACGTTGAATGAGCCGGTGGACTTTTCTCCCTTTCGGGGGGAAATGCTCAGCATGTAGCCACAGCAAGCCTCATACATTAACACGTGGTTTATGATCAGTACTCAGATCTCTCTGTTTTGTTTAATTAACCATCTGGCGTCTGGTGCCTGGCATGACCCTAAAAAGTTCAGAGTCCACCAAACCCTTCCTTCAGCTTGCCAGCGTTTAAAAAGCGACTTGTCCCCATTTGGCTGTCAGGCAACTAAGAGGGCAGAAGAGGCAGCTAGAGCACCTGCACCTTCTGGTGGGCCAGCCACAGCACGCTGACGTGCCCACACAACCTGCGCGCGTGTTCCCGGGCATCGGCCGGGGCGAGGCCATAGCCACGGGGGAGAAGGCAGCGAGCTGGGGGCAGCGCAGGGGTGGGGAGGGTATTGCTAAGGTGGAGGCTGAAGGGCAGCTTTCGTTAGAGCTGCACTGGGGCTTATATCTCTTTCTTTCTTCCTCTGAGTATTTTTCGGCATTTGTTCACCCACAAAGCTCGCCTCTCTTCTTTTTGTGAGTGTTCTTGGATAAGCTAAGCTGCCTCTGTTACCGTCCAGCGTTTTCCCTACTACTATTAGCATACGCATTCGCTGTTGTTCGTCACACAGAAATATTTCTTCTAGAGTTTTTTCCTGGAAATCTCACGTCATTGTAAAGCTTACTTATTCTATGTAGACATTCTGTAAAATATTTTGGGTCTCAGTGAACAAGGTAAAAATAAAGGAATCCTTTTTCATGTTTGGCCGTTTCACGCTCCAGAATAAGGGAGCAAGCAGAGAAGTAAAGTGAAGAGAGGAAAGTCTTTTACATTTATGTTAAAAGCAGACATTTATGATTACGATAACCCAGGCCGGAGAGTTTCTGCATCAGCTCCGTATGTTGCTTGAGTGAAAATATGCATTTTAGAGAACTTAATTTAAAAACATCAGGATGGACTGCACATCACAGATAGAAGACACTTCAGTGTTTAACTATACAAGAAAAGATGCCTAGGGGAGGCTAGAAACATCCCCAAAGGATAATAATTCTGAATGTACAATAACTTTCTGAGATTCAGCAGTGAGTTAATTCTTACCATGTGCTACTTTTATTTTGTGCTGAGGACTGGCTCTGAGGTCACATGTCTGCATATTCAGGTCCCTAGTTCTTGGGGGAATCCCACTGCCTAGAGTAGAGGCCAACGCACATTTGAGGAAAAAATGACTTCCACTGCTCCCAAAGAAATGCACAAGGAGGATTGTAAGAGTTTTCCTCTGCAGAATACTCTTGTGCCATGAGGGACATGCTCCAACATTTTAAATTTAATGCAGTAGTTATTACTGTGTGAACTGAAAATTAGACGTTTGTAGGGGAGAGGAGGTATAGGAATGAGAGAGGTGGAATTTGATTTCATCTGCTGCAGAAAAAGGAGGAGAGGGGAACAATCTACTAGCAGTCAAGAGAGTCTGTGTTGCGAGGGCAGGAATAAAGGTCATTTATGCTCGTTGGTATACAGGGAAAAGAGGAGCTATATGGAAAATAGAAGATTTTAAGCCAGACTAGAAGGCAAGAAACAGGAAGAATGTGGTCTGAAGGACGTAAGTAGAAATGCTGCCTCTGGGAAAGGAGATTTGGGCAAATGGAATCACTATTGTATAAGGTGATCAGCTGTTCTATTATAAAACAATAGCAAAAAAGGCAGAACTTAACCATTCTTTTTCTAATGCTGATTCTGTCAGGTAGGAGACAGAGTCCAATAAATTGACCTTGTTGTGAAATCCCCTCTTTGTCCTCCCCATTCATATGCACCCAGAGTTATGCTCCTGATTCTATTTCTTCAAGTCATTCTTTTTCTGACTCATTCTTTTATTTCTAGGACCATGTCTAAAACCCTTTGGCAGAACTGGTGATTGTACTAAGATGGCAATGATTCACAGCCAGAATTTCTTGCTTGTGCGCTCTCAACCATCTCCGTATATTTTCTTCTTACTAGGACAACTGTCGTAAATTTTCTTGTTCTTAGGTTACAGCTGGATGCTAATAGCAGTTTTGCCCGAGTATTGATTTATCCCACTATCTTGTCATCTGAGCAGAGACTGATGAACAGCAATTCTGACCTTGTTTTGTGCTATTCACCCGGTTTTTCTTTTCTTCTTTATGACTCTGCCAGTAGCAGTTGCTATTGGCAGTATTTTGCAACAATATGCTGTATATCTCACAGGACTAATAAGGAGAAATACTCAGTTTCTCAGTCTGCAGCATAAGCTCTTAAGTGCCTTATTAATTAAATCCCAAATGTGAAACTACAGTAAGGAGTAAATACTATTGTACTGGGGTAGTCTAGCCACAGTTGATATTGTAACTGTTAAAAGCACAAATTTTCATTCTGATTGCAGCTAGGTTTAGTAAGCCACCTGGGAGTGAATGAGGAAAAATAGTAGCCGATGACCTAATAAATAATGGAAAGATTCACAGGTAAATCTTAGAAAAGCTGAAAAAGGAGGAGGTGGAGTATTTCAAGGAGGTGAATTTATCAATCTAGTTCTTGTTAGAAAAATATCAAAAATTACTTTTTTCTATGGCAATAACACGTATCTGAAGTAGGCTGTACTGGATGTCCCATTTCTCAGGTGGTTGAAGGGCATTTGGCTTTCAGCCTTTTGCCTCACAGCTTATTCAGAATCTGTGGGTATTTTCTTTAACCGCGTACTTTAACATGTGGCATTGCCTTTCTGCTGTAGCTGAAGTTTAGCTAAAATTAAATTGTCTTCAGAGGAGTGCATATTGGAGTAAATGTGCATTTTAAGTCTCTTTGCTCAGCTAGCAGCAATATGACAGGCACCCTGGCTCCCTATATGATCCATTTTCCATCTTCCTTATTCTGTCCTTCCTTTTCTTCCTCCCTGTTTTCTTCTTGAGCCTCCAGATTTCTTCATCTGCTTGGTCTGAATATCCCTCTAGTTCTGCTCTCCAGTGTGGACTCTGAGGTGATGTATCTCACCTAGCAGCATTTACACCTTCATCCTTATGCATCCTAGCTTGACAGATCTATTCCTATAATCCCCCTTCATTCAGCTGAATTTCAAGGAAAGTTATGCCACACTCGTCCTTTGAAGATAGAACTGCAGCTTCCGAGAAACTCCTGCTCAGCCCCTGCATTCCTGCACTGGACTATAGATGTGCTTTCTATAGGTGAAGTTTTGGAAAATACCAAATGCTAATAAGTTTCTACCAAATATATTTGAACTGAGACAGTCCAGAATATTAAAAAATATCCAGATGCACTAAAATATCATAGGAAAGGCAAAGGATATCAGCTCAAAGGCCGGCTTGAATGCTAAACGTCAAAACTGCCCAAAAATGAGAGGTTGCAGGAATTGCTTTAGCTTACTTTTTTCTGTCTTAGTTTTACATTTCTACATGGCAGGCCCATTTCTGCTTTCTAAAGGAAAACACACAACTTCAGGAAGGTATTTTTTTTTAGATACCTTCAGCTTGATGCATGAATGTCGCAAAGCTATATAGTAGAAGAAAGCGGGGTTATAAACAGAAACTTGGCCTTGCCTGAAGGCAATAACACTTAAACATCAGCTTTAGTAGGTTTACAGGGACACTGCTGACCTTAACGTTAATACATTTTCTAGCACCTTAAAATAAATTACTACAACGCTCGCGCTGTGAAAAGCTGCAAATGAAAGCAAGATCCTATTTAATGCAAACAATTCTCCTAGATGTTATAGCACTGGGTTATATACATACAGCATATTAAGCCAAAATTGAAGTTGGCCTGTCATTTCATTGTCTAAGCAGAACCAACATAGCAAGGTTAAAAAATATGATTGATAGTAAATATTAAAATAGTTCTGCAAAAAATATTTCCATTTTGACAATTTAACATCTTTGGACATTACTGGCAACACAGGTCTTTTAAAAAAAGTCCAGTGTACTGCTTTTTGCCAAAAGCCTCCTTTTAAAATTTTCTTTATGAAAACATCCTAAAAGACTAACACTTTGCTTGAAATTCAATCTCCTACTTTCATTACTTTTTAAATAACAAAGGAGATACTTTTTATTGGTGTATATATTTATTTGTGCATTATAAAATTTAAGATTATTCTGCAAGGAGTTCTCAACAGAAGATCTCTTGTACTAAGGCCAGTGGATTATAAACGTTTTGGCAGGATGCAGATCGTAGCCTCTGCTACCTTTCATAGCTCCGCTGGACCCTCAGCTTTTAACAGTTTGACAAAGAACAGCGGCTGACCATCCATCCTAGATGCAGACAGCACAGAAATTTTTGTGGGATCTATCTCATCCAGAGACAGCTAATTAGTTTCTAGGCTGATAGAAAACTAGTCAGTGGACAGAGTGATTCATACTGCCTGAAGATAAGTGCCTTAAAAGTATCATATCTCTCTCTGTTGACTGTAATACTCACTTAACACTTGGCTCCTAACTTTTCATTGGCAAAGTTAAATGAAGAGAATTCTACCTTATCCGTTCCATAGACACAATGATGAATATCGAGACTCTTCTGAATACTGGAAGAAATGTGTGTATGTCCAATTTAAGCTGTTACAGGAAGTTGCATGACGTCTACCAAGTAGATTAGAGACTGTTGGCCAAGTCCTGAAGTTTTATAAACTTCTTACTCAGTCCTTACTCGGCAGCACTCTCTGTGAAGTATTTCCACTTAGTCAGCGGCTATTCAGCAAGAATGATTGATCAGAAACATTCCTCTAATATAAATCAGTCTTATCATGTTTAAACAACTAGAGCTTCTACCAGCCAGGATGTTATGCATGCTGTGAGAGGGAGGGGAGCAAACAGCTGGAAGGGTTTCATATTTACTGACGCTTTATTAGCCTTGGGCTTCTTTGCGTACTTGGAGAATCGCTCTACAGAATGAAGAGTTCACAAAGAGGTTCAAATTGTTTTGCCCTAAGAGCGCATAATAGGCCCTTGGTTTTATGTCTTGGTCACAGTCTACTGTTTGGGCTAAAAATAAAGAGAAAGAAATGTTAAGTATGCTGGCATTTTATTTATTCCATTAATTTCATTGCAAGCTTATAGTAAAGAGTGCCTTCCCCCCACATACTCATTCCAGGTTTTAGAGACTTCTTTTGCACTGCTGAGAATTGTATTTTTCTGTCTATAACAGTACCATAAAAGTACACTGAACTGACTCAAGCTGACTCATGGCTGGGGCAGATGATGCTTACAGCCCAGCTGATTCTGGATAGCATCACAGGTTATTTATACAAAGCATTTAAGGCTTTCAAGTGACTTGCTTATTCTCCCTTATTTAACTGTTTTGCACCAGGCAGCCCAAGGGTGCTTCTCTAACTGTGTCATCTGTTTCACCCTGTCCTTTTTAGTGGAAGTAAACTGAATACAAATACTGTGTTGTCTATGTGCAGGCTTTTTGTATTTTTTACGGGGAAGGATGGGGACTGAAGTGAAAATGAAGGTTATCATTCTTGTTACTCATTTATGCTTCAGTCATACGCTTAGGAACAGCCTGGACTTCCAAGCGAAAACAGGAAGCTGATTCACCTGTGGGAGAAGGTCCAGGCTTGCTGGTGACGCTTCACATGCCACCAGCAGCCTGTCCTTTGCTCTCGTCTAGTTGTTGGAGTAAAGCCAAACGACACAGAACTGATAAATACATGTACTGAGCTTGTTGTACCGTCTTACTCTCTTTTCCTTACCGGACTTACTCTCTTAAGAGCACTGTGTTACTTCTAGAAAGATGTTTTGTCTTGGAATACAGAAAAATGAATTAATTTAACATAACTTTTCTTTAAGTAGGTTATTTTTTAGCTTTTGATCTTTTTCAGACATTATTGAATCACGTGCTAAAAGTAAAAAGCTCAGTTTTGAGATAACAGCATGTGTTTTTGTTTGGCGCTCAAAAAATAGCTATTTGTTATAGTCTGACTCTGCAGTGCTCTGAAATTTGGTTTAGTCTCTTGAGCACTGAAGGAAGAAGTGTCTTGGGTAGTCTAGTGCAAGAGGCAAAATAGCACTTAGGCCCCTAAAGTACAACTTAGACGTAATTTATGTCTAAAAGGAAATCCCAGGACAGCTGCAGTAAATGATCTGTTAAATGACAAAGGAGGTCTCATCTACCATACTGCACAATATGCAGCTAATTTCATGACTGGCTTCTCACAATATGTGGTATTTGAAGTTTAATTTCCCACACTTATATCCAGCGATAGAGAGCGTTCTCCCAAGGACATGGAGCTGTTTTCTGGCTAACGAGTGAGTGGGAATTCCAGCATGCCTCCATAAATGTTAGAAGTCAGTCCCTGTCAGCCTCCTTTCTTTCCAGTACTAATGAAAGACTACGTGTTCTGTTTCTGCATTTCTTGAAGTGAAGAAACAGAAGTGAATTAACTATTACATGAATGAAATCTACACCTTGATTGTTCATCTCTGTACATATACATATGTGCATATATATATATCTATATAAATTTTCTAAAGCTCAAATTTTCTGCCTTCATCTTCTCCTAGGAAGTAGCCAGTTTCTTTTATGTATTAAAAAGCTTAATTTTTAATTATATCACAGGGGAAACAATCTATAGAATCTAGCTGTATTCAGAACATTTAAATAACTCTTCCAAATGAAGCAACTTTTTGCTTTTTTTCTTAAAACTTTATGGGCTAAATTCAGATGTAAGTAGCTCTCCTTTTGATTTCTGTAGCAGCGTTGCTACAATGCTTTCAAAGACGACTGACACGTTCATATCTCATATTAGCATTTAAGGTCCCATGTTTTATACCTCTGTGATGTTTCCAGTCGTTTTAGAAATGAGCAAGATCTGTTACACTGGATTTTGGATAGATAATTGCTCTAACTTATGCTGCCATATGGCCCTCGGGTGCTGCTGCTACTCATGATTTTTCTAGTGAAAACACGGACCTTTGTGGGTGAAAGAGTTTATGAGAAACTAGTGAAGCCTATTTTCCTGATCATTTGCATCTGTATGGTTTTCTTGCTTTTTAAAAGAACTATATGGACATTTCAATTTGATATCAGCATATATAATGCAATTAAATTGTTCTTCCCTTCTCCCACAAGGTAGTTGGGCAGGAGCATGCAGACTGCTATGTTTATGGTTGCAGCACCCTATTTCTGACAGCAGAAAGGATGACACAGTGCAGGTGCGCAATGCAGCCGTCCCATGCTTACGCTGTGTGCCTCATATTAGCCCTCGGATCTGAAACGTCTCAATGAGGAAATGTCCCATGAGGACTGCAGAAACCTTTGGTTTCACAGCCTCTTTCCTACTCCTAGTGCTATATATCCCCACTCCTAAATCTCGCCTCCTACAGCCGGCCTCCACGTGAACCCTCGTCCCAGGCTGCCAGTGCTCAGCCTCGCTCCGACGTGGCCGCCCAGAGCCCGGGGCCACCGCTCGCACTCATCCCAGCTGCTCCGCTCTGCTGTCTTTTTGGCTGCTGCTAGGCAAATCCACCGTCTCCTGGCCTGTCTCCTCTCGTTAGCTGCCCCTTCACTGTGCTACCTACGGCTTCGGACAAGGCTTTCAGGCTTCCAGGCAAAAGCAGTTACTAAAATTCATCCAGGTAGATCTGAGGGCAGAAAAGAATGGCATCCCTTAAAAAAAAAAAAAAAAAAGAGACTTTGGTAGTTCTGGACACATTCTTCTGTAAAAATAAATGGTCAGGATCAAAAAGCATTAAGGCATTAAAGGCATTACAAAGTTAATGTCTTTATCTCTGCTGTTTCTGAATTTGCTGGAAATCCACTAAAGAGTCCAAAAGTTACTGGACAAACCTACATGCACTTGTTCCCAGTGGTGGGATGAAAGTTTCCTGTTTCTGTATTAAACTGGACTAAAATGGAACAAATAGTGTAGAAATATGATTTGGGCATACAAAGCAGAAATATTGTTTATACAATGTATTTTGACATGCTACTGCCAGCTTCAAATTATTATGCAAATGTGCTTCAAATTATTATTCAAATGTGCACACTGGATAACTAACAATAAAAATCTGGCCACCTGGTATCTGTAGACTGGTTATTCTGTTGTTCCATCATGTTATGAAAGCTATTTTCTTGAAAACATTTTTGCAGGCCGGCTGGCTGTTTTCCTGGAAAATAAATTCTGAATAAATAACAGCACTTGGTGGAAACTCCATGGAAACTGGGGGTGTCAGCTCCACTTCCAGCTGCTGTCCTCATCCACATCCCTATTGTAGCCACTGGATCTATTAAAGTGTAAATCAAACGGTTTCCTCCCTGACGGACTTCCAAATCTTTCCCTTCGCATTTCTGCTGTGCGGATGATTTTGCGTGTGTCCTTCACAAGCCCATGAACTTCACCCACAAGAGATGACTTTCAGAAATTTCTAGCTGCTTGTGGACATTTGGTAAACCCATTTAGCCTGAAGTCCTTTGGCCTCATAGACTGACTTAAACTGTAATACTGAGAAAGGGAATTAGTCAAAATCAAGCATGATTTTGATTTTGCAAAATATCTCCAGCATCTGTTCTTGCAAATGCTGGGGTCCTTTTGTTCTGATCTCCTAAAGCTAGAATTCCCTGGAAGGTTTGGTAGCTTAGCTGGAGTTTAATTTTAAAGTGCCATGGTAAAAAGAACAAAATGGAATATATGGAGCATGTGACAAAACTGATGTTTTTTCTAGGAGCTTTTGTTCGTAACTATTTTGTGTTATGTTTTGGTTTTCATTTTCTATTTTAATAATAGAATTGTTTTCTTATTTTTTATAATACTTGCTTGTTATAGGCAGTAAAAGAAAACAGCACCCTAAAGGTCATGGCATAGGTTTCCGAAGCTGGAAAATGCACAATAAGTGTGGTGTGCTTTTCCTCTGGGTAATAATTCCGCAAGGCAGGGCAGCATTGCTTCACGTGGAATTGTCTCATTATTAACACTCTTAAACGAGTGGCTATGCTATGATTTTTTTTTCCACTAGGTGTTGCCAAAATTGTTTTAAAATTGTATTTCATTAAAACAAGTCAAAATTCTTTGCACACAAATAATTTTGGAAAAAAGCTAGGATTTTTCTAAAGAGAATTACAGATAGTTAGATTTAGCATATAGAAACACTAATCTTTTATTGGAGAGTAGAGAAAAGGCACAGCTGGCAGCAAGCTCTCCTCCTGTCTCCTGTTTTCTTGCGGAGGAAAAATGTTTCTCCTGTAGTTTTCTGAAAATTCAGATAGTACCAGCTGTCCTGAAAGTCTAATGTCCTCATTCATCACTGCACTAAATTGAGTCCGGTAATGGGGAGATGAACATCAGCGTGGAGGTAAGTGTCAACTGAGTTTACTGCAACTGCTTAAAAAACACAGTTTCCATCTGCAGCACATTTATTTTTAAAGAGGCAGTTATTTTCCAGCTGAGAACATCTTGGTGAGCCAGAAGTGGCTGGACTTGCCTGCCTCCCAGCTCCGAGCAGAACCTGACACCAGGGCGCCCTGCTGCCTCCAGCATCGCCCGCCCCACATCCGCTGGGCTTCCTTACACCGCCGTGGCTTGGGCCAAGGCCCAGCAAACGAACGCTGCTCCAGACAAAACATTTCACCTTCAGGAATCCAGCATTTTTTGACAGAAGTTGGTTGCAGAAGAACTTTTCTAATTAGCTTTAGATTCAATGCTTTTGCTTTTCCTATGGCACCAAACACTAAGAGAGGAGATGCCATCTTTCACTGTGACTTCAGGTTAATTATAGGGAAACTAAACATTTTAATAGAGCTTGTGAGAAAAGTTTTGCTTTTCTGTCTTTTCATAAAAAATCATTTGTACTGGCTCACTCGAAGTTGCCAGCATCTTTTCTCTCGTGGCACTGAAACCAGGAACTGTGACCCTGAGCCACACATATCCAGAACGAGACTTCTGGGCAAGCGGCAGTGTCTGCTTGCCCCAGTCTGGGATTCTTCCTGAGGCTGTTGATCATTGCCAGAGACACTGTAATAGATTAAATGGATGTAGTGCAATCATTCTTATAGTTTTGGTGTACAAGAAGGGCAGACACTTGCTGAAGATTCTTCTGCTGTCAGGCAATAATATATTCCTTCTTCCTGTAGATTCGCTTCCAGATACGTACATTTTCTGCTGTCTTCCAGGGTTGCAGCTGATCTTACAGCCTTTGCCTCTGTGGGGATATTAGCAAGTTTATTATTAGCAAGTTTATTATTAGCAAGTCCCCTCTGGCTGTTTTCATAAAATCTGTAGGAACTTACTTTTCTTGAGAGATTTCTAGCCTTTTGCTGAGTTTTCTTTGCAATCTATGTAAGAAAATTAAACTAACTAAGTATGGAGAGCTTGGCTAGAAAATGAAGAGAGAAGGATTAACACCTGTAAGTGCTGGAAGAGCACTGATGTCAGGGAGGCAGAGGAATTTTCTAGGAGAATTCAACAGCTTATTCTAGAATCAGGAATAAGAGTGTAAAACATTTTTGGGGCAAGTACCAGGCAAAATTCCCAGGTCTGCTCTGGAGAAGAAACTCCAGGGATAAAATCCTGCTTCATCATTTGCAGAGTCCTCTTGAATAATCTGTATGGAAGAATGTCATATGGGAGGAAGGATGGAAAAGATGACTGAAGCATCATGATTGAAATGCTCTAGAACAAATTCGCTATTGTTACTATTTAAGTAGGCTCACAAATGGGACGACAGTCTATAGACAGATAATATTTTAAGAATATTAAGTCTTGCTTTAAGTAAGAATAAGAAGGAAGGCATCATATCCCAAGAGAATTATAGCCTGAAGCCTTGATCCTGCAGTCATATCTGTAGGGATGGTCCCTGGAGCTAGAGACCCACTGAAATCTTGGGTGCGGAAGGCTCTGCAGAGACTTATCTTGCACGCGCTGAGTAATTGTGCAGACAGCAGAGCTCCTGTGCTCACTGTTCCCCCACAACGTGTCTCTGGAGCTCTTAATTACTGGAGTCAATGAAAGCTCTCATGAGCTTTAGCTGTTCCAGTCAATGCCTCTGTCCTTTTCTAAAAATTGGCAGAGTAGTTAGTTACCTTGCACCTCTTTTTAAATGCAGGTGAGAAGAAGAGGGGGCCACCGTGCATAGTTTCTAGGAGTGCTTACCAGCCCAGAATTTGGTACGCAGGTTATTAGTGCATGTTCAGACATCCTTACTTACTACTAGAATGGACTTGTCAGCCTGACTAACCTGCTTTGTGAGTGTGCAGTTGCAGTAGAGGAGAAACTGCCCTTCCCCTTTATTTTTTTTAAGAGTAACTTGCCCAAAAAGGGTTGGTTCTTGGAAATGTTTGTGCTTGGCCTTCTAGTCCATTTCTGGGAAAACGACAACAAGGGTTGTTTGATAGGATGCTTTCAGGACAAAGCAAAGCAGACACCAAACCCATGTTTGTTATCTTGTTATGGGAATTAGGCAAAAAGCTCTAAAGAAAATTGATTTGGAGGAATACTATTTTACTTTTGCATATTTACATTACTATTTTCAGAAAGTCTGGGCCATCCCAACCCCATAACTTATTCAGTGAATGTATCAAAGCTTTATGAAGCCTGAAGATGTGAGATTAAGTCTCTGTTCTGCTTTCTAAGACAGTGGCACATGAATTCTGGTACAGGTTACTATTTCTCATTTGGGCACATCCTCGTTGCTTTCTCCCTATCTTTTCCATTCTGTTTGCATGGAGGGTCCCAGAACTGCACACAGTAATCGAGATGCAGCCACACCATGGAGTTATTGATTTTTAAGACATGACATTGTATTGTGTGAGGCTTCCTTAAGACCTGTGCTCACAGCTCCGCTCCTTAGTTACTCGTTAAATCCCTCCTAGAACTTATGGATGCAATTTTTCTTCTGTTTAGCTGCCAATGTAAGATTAGGGTCTGGGAGATTTTTCTGCAACATTTGACACTACTAGCTCAGTGAGATTTTGGAGTCATTACCCTTTTCGTATTTTTTTTTTACCGTTAATGAATATAAAGTTTTTTTTGAATTTTTTTTACCTCATGGGGTGGTTTTCTGATATGACGGGAAACAGCAGAACTGCCCTTTTCCTTCTACTTTGCAATTCACCATTTGTCTCATTCTTTCATTTAAGCATCTCCTTTCTTCCCATATTCTTCATTTATACTCTTTCTGTTTTCACACATTCTATTCTCTTTCTTACCATCTTTTCCCTTTCTGGTCGTGTCTTCCCCACGCCCTTCCCCGTTCACTGCATTCTCCCACCCCAAGTGGAAAGAAACTTTGAAAATCCTCAAGCAGACAGGGTGGAAACAGCAGGAAATGAGGGTGCAGAAATAAAGAGGAAGCTCGTTTGTGAAATGGTGCAGCATCGTCAGCAAGGGCAAAAAAATAGGGGTGAGGAGAGAAGGAATGTGCTTGCTTAAAATCAACTAGAGCCTGGACCGCTTCTCTTGCGCGTTTCCGTAGCTTTTGCCTCACTGAGCTGAGGGCTTTGGTATCTTTATCCCTAACGTTACTGAACGGGAGAAACATAAGCACCCATAAGCTACACCACGAAGCATATATCTAACATTCTCATTCTTGAAGGACATCAAGAAGTAACCTTTGAACCAAAGTTTACCCAGTAAACAAGACAAGCTGAATTTGGGTTTTGAGAACGGATCTTGACAGCATATACTTCTGCTTGAGATACTTTGGGCTTTCCAGAAATAACTGGTGATTCATGTTTGCTGTAGGTATGCAATCCACTCTAAGCTAGTATAATTTTAATTTAAAAAATGCAGTGTTTATCCCTCTTCTAAATAATTAATAAATATTTTAAATAACACCAAGCTTAAAACAGTTTTTCCTGCTGGACATTTACCCTTCTCTACTCCCACTTAGAATTTTTTTTTACTGGTATGTCATCATCAGCCCTCTGAGTACGTATGCCTGTGTTTCGCTGACTGCTATAACTCGTGTTCAGGAAAAACTATCTGAGCTGGCTTCAGACTAAAATTAGCTTGGTTACTGGTAGCTGTATAGAAACAGCCAGATGAAATTCAGAATGGTTTGCTGTTTTTGCCTAAGAAGGCTCTATGGTTAATGATTTGAGTTCTGGGGTGTCATTGTTACGCTGCTTGTAATATCTGAAGTAGATATGGAAGAACTAGTTTATGCATGTTTGCACATTAGCCAAAAATGCTGCAGAAACTACAGTCAATACATACCTTCTGTGACAAGTTTCTTCAGGCCGGTCTGAGTTTACCTTTTAAGAAACAACAGTTTATGTTACAAGTGCTTCCTAAAATCAAGTTGCTGGAGATTGCATCTGTTAAATTGTTTTCATTTCCATATTAAGAAATAATGTTCTTGGTTTGTCAGACGTGATTTCTTTTTTATGACCCAGTTCTTCTGTTGTCTAGACACTAATACCTGTTTGCTGGTATTAGCAGAACAATTATTTGGCTAGGGACTTAATCTGGAATTCAGAGAGGACAACCTACCAATATTTCTTTTACCCTATTAAAAATAAATCACTTTTCTGTTCACCTGTTAAGTTGGAAAGATTCTCTCATAAACCAAGTATTTTTCCTTCTGTAAACAATAATACTGACATGAAATGGGAAAAAAAATAACCTGTATGCTTCTTACCAGGCTTGGAAGAATTTATGTGTTATGTAGCTGTAATATCACATTTAACGGGCCCACAGTACATCAGTGAAAGGGACTGTTACTGTGAGACTAGAACAAAGGTATTGTAATCCCTTGCTCAGCGTTGCTGCGTTCCAACAAGCGACCTGACAGAGCGCTGAAAGAAATGCTCTCAGCGCGCTTGCTGCCCGTTGTGCTCTGAAGGGGCCTTTGGAGCATTAGAAGCGTCTTGCACAATTCGTGCATTGTTGTAGTCCCACTAACATCCCGTCGGGTCCAAAGCAGCAGAAATACTGAGTCTGTAACAGTGAAAGAGGCTCTTTATTCATACATTATAAAGCCATAAGGGATTGTTGAGATCATCTAGTTTACCTCCTGCATATCACAGGCCTTGCATAAATTCCTGTTTGAATAAAGTATATCTTTCAGAGAACTTTTGGAGACTTAAAAGCCTCAACTGATGGGGAATCCACCACAAGCCTCGTACGGTCTTTCAGTGGTTGCAGTTTACTGCCTGAAGCGTGTTGCCAATTCACAGCCTAGATCACTCAGCTCCCATTTCCAATCTGCTCTTTTTTCCTCTGGACTGTGACCAAGTAACCTTTTTGGCTTTTTCTTTTACAGCAGGTAGGATAGAATATACACTAGAATAATAAATAAGTTTAGTGGAAATATTAGTGAAAAAAATAACATTTCAATTCTGTATAATTTTATTAAATATATGTTACTAAGATCCTGAGACCAGTCTTCAAGGATAACTCTAGATTGTTTGTGAAAAGTATTTCGGTGCACATATGTTAAAGATGCAGGAAAACCCCAAGGGCATTTTCACACATGGTAGCAGGCATCTGACTGAGAAGCTTAATGCCTTTACAATGCATTATTATTAAATGCTGTTTCACTTATTTCCCATCAATCCAGTACTATTGCATGGAGCAAGTCAATGCCATTTGGAGGCTCTAGGGTTGCTCTGAAAGAAGTGTAGCTGCACCAGCACACAACTGCTCCCAAGGGAAGGTTCCCTGCCCCTGAGGTTGCTTCTCACCTCTCTGTCCTCATTCTCAGGATAGGGGTGTTCAGTCTTTCCCATACTCTTAGGAAGCCTCCAATCCCTTTTCATTCATTTGCGCACATTAAGCTCTCATGAGCTGCCTGTGAAAATCTGTCTGGGAAGTGCTGAGAATTTTATGAGAAAAATTTGCGGCACTCTATGGCGGCAACAGGAAACAAGGGGATGTGTTGGTGGTTTAACTTTAGCTCGTATCTTGCATGAAATCTGCCGGATAAATAACAAATCCAATACAAATCCCATTCATTTTAAGCAACAAACAAAGAAATAGCAACCATAGCTCCAAGTATAGAAAAGTTTATGGCTCTTTACAAAAACATGGAGGAACTGTTTACACGTATTTAGTTCCTTTCCATCCCTTAATTATATGCAGCTGTTACAAGCAAATTGTCATCACACATTCATAACTTTAAATAGTATTTTTGGAAGTGTGCTGCCTGTAAGGCAGAGCTATTGAGCTAAACAAAATGGATTTACACAGTACTACAAATTTCTCATCAGTTTTCCTACCGTACTATCCTTGAAACAGATACACTTAACTCAAATTGATTGGAATGTTTGGTAGGAAAGGAGGTTTATTTAAAAGTGAAAAATAAGATATTAATAATTGCTATTGCATATCTGTTAAAAATCCCATGGATTTATCTATGCTCCCTCCCTCTCTCTTTTACTTAATGCTGAAGAACTTTCCAGGTTAATGGCAGTTGCAGACATAAATTCTTTCCCCAAGGTCTCTGCTTTTCCATCTCAGACTGGTCCCTGCAACTAGTGGAAACATACCTTATTATATGCGGCACAGAGAAGATGCAGGGGAGAGATGTCCAGGACACTGTTTTTTTTAGGATTGCCATTCTGGAGGAATGGAATACTTTAGGGTTCAGTCAACGCTGAAGTTATTCTCGACACAAATCAGAGTAAGTTAAACACAAATAAAACTACTTATCTGCACAATCAAAAATCGGTAACAGCAGCTGCAAAACTAGCAATACATGAACGGAAATGAAAGGAAGAAAAAAAGGCCAATGCTCATCTCTGCCAGGAACTTCGGTTAGCACTTATGGTTCCTTTCTCCCTGCTCGAGTCATCTCTAACCTGGCAGATGCTTCACCCTAGTCCTGAACCCGCACCTTGAGTTTCCCCTCCCGGGGGACCACAGGCTCTCGGTATGGCCCCCTTTGGAGGAGGAGGAGGGGGATTGTTCCCTTTCCCATCCATACATCATTTAATGTTTATCATAATCCAAGCAGGGAAGGATTGAAACCTTCCTCCTGCCAAACTGGAGCTTTCGGCTTCCAGCTGAGGTGATTCTAGGAGTGGGCTGCTCCGAGGCAGTCCTGAGCCTGGGTCTCTTTTCTGAGAGGAGTCCTGACAATTACTAACAGCTCACAGGAAGCTGAAAGTAGTTCACATCTTTTAAGTTAAAACTTCACCCACACACAGAAGTTGCACTAATGTGCACTTTACACTAATGTGATGGATCTGTGAAGCGGCATCAGGTATTGATTAATTCAGTCTTTAGGAAATCAGCTGTAAAGAGTGCTGTAAATGCTTTTTGAGGTTGCATGCTGTATCTTTATGAGCAACAGAACACAAACAAATCTTTTGCTCAAAAAAAGCTGCATTTTTTTGTTTTTATCCAGAATTAAAATAAACTTGTGCTAAGCACTGACAGAATATAGTACGAAAAGTTGGAATGGCAAAACGTATCTGTTTCCCTGGGCTTTTTAGCTCCCTTAGGGCAAGGAAAAAAATACTTACCAGTATATAAAAAGTAGAAGTAAGGACTTGCTTTTACTTACAAATTCAAATGCAGATCCTCTAACAGAATCCGCGTGGTGGATTATTCTATCCCTTGAGCGTTGCCCCAGCAGTTGCCTTTTGAATTCTAGATGTTGCTGAGCCAAGTGGGCTTTACACTCTGTGCCACTCTGTTATTTTTTTATTGTACTGAAATGACAGTATTCCCTCCCTTCGCAACAAGGCACTAAATAAAATCTGTGTTTACCTTCCAAAGCTGCCAAGTTAGGCAGAGCTATAAATAGAAAAACGGTAATTATGCTGGAGGAAGTGGGGTGAGGTTTTATTGGAAGGGTTATGTTCCCAGGGGGTTTTTATAGCGTTCCTATACTTGTGTTTTGCACTCAGGCACATTCCAGGCTGCTCCTTTGAAACCAGTTTTGGTTTCTGAACCAGAAAAGAAGTAATACAGTGGTTGCTGTGTGCCATCTAGCGTTCCAGCTATGAAGTCAACTTTCGGCAGAGGATTGCCCAAGGCCTCGTGTGCGCGCGTTACGCTGAGGACAGATGTCCCCTGCTCTGCGTTTGGTAAGACCGCTTCGCTTCTTTCCTCCCGTGCAAAGCGTCTGTGCGTTGTGAAGCTGCTGCGTCCTCTGCGCTGGCTGATGGTCCAAGGGGTGAGAGAAGGGAGGGAAGGAAGAAAGGAGGGGAAGAGTGGGAGCAGGGAGCACTACAACAGTTATTGCGGATTATAGAAAGATACTGCAGTTTAAATACAACCGGGGGGGGGGGTTGCACTGTTATATTACAAGGATCAAATCAGTGCTGTGACAACCCCTGAGTCTGAAGAATAGAAATTTGGCTTAGAGCAAATCAACTGAATGTTCCTCTGCTACAGCTGAAAGTCTGAATATAGATTTGGTATAGTTCAAATCCTGTTTCAGGACTGCATGTCCAGGGGCCCCGCAGGAGGTACTGTCATCACAACAAGAAGAAACAGTCTACCCACTAAACTATTCTATTATGTACATTATATGCCTTCTGATTAACAGCTGAGGTTAGAAAAATGTGTCATTTTTAATATGTCTGTTTTTATTGATCAAAAATTGACTAAACTCAATACTTTGAGGGAGTTGGCACAGTTAGTAACCAGCTAATTATAACTGCCCTAAACAGAATATGACTAGAGATCTGATAAACTTGCAGGGGATGCAGTAACACCGAGGTGCTTTGATCTTCTCCAAGGTTATATAAAAAAGTCTGTGATAATTCAGAAAATTGAATCCAAATGGCCCAAGTTCAGACGTATAAGCCATGAGGATCGTTGCTTAGTTCTGGTATTGCTTGTGTAATTTCTGTGGATGATGACAGGGCAAACATTTAAAACCATATATTGTTCTGTGCATTAATGAGACAGTGAGGTGTTGCGAAAGGAAACATTAAATGAAACTGAAAATCTTGAATTAGAGAAAGAAAATACTACCAGATGGGGGGAGAGAAGGAAGCAGACATGAGTAGCTGAGGAGTAAATCTACGGTCAGGTTGGATTTTGACAAGCCACGTTTTTATCAGGCTCCTTTCTTTTGGCTTAGGTAAATGTAAATTATTTTGGAGAGGTATTCTTTCCGAAGGAGGGTCAACATAAACAAATGTAGATAAACAATGCAGAAAGAAAAGCTACACCGGTAAGGCATGTTGTGAGTATTCTATGCTTACAGGTAAAGAGCACCCTGAAAAATATTCCCTGTTACAAAGCACTGTAAGGAGTCATTCAAGAACAGCAGTTGATAGAATCACTAAAAACTAATCTAGCTGCCTGATGTTGAAAGTGTACAATAAACTTATTTTGGGGATCTGTCAGAAATACAGGGCAAGCTACGGCGTGCATGGAAAAAATGCATTATACTTGATATAAGCAGCAACTGAAAATAAATGTTGTGCCTATCACAAGTGGGAACGTTTCAGATCTAGAAGCTGTCCTCCCAGGTAGCTCACACAGGCCCGAGACAGGCCATATGGTACCTTCACAGCAACGACATCTTTCAGCTCCACTGCTTTCGGCCCCTACAACCTCTGCTGACCCTCTTTCTAATGCTGTCGTGCTTCTTCTCCCCTAGTACTTACCTCCTTCAACAAGTGAAGCAAAAGTTCAACAAACTTTGCAAAATGATTAAAAAATACAGTTGACTTGAACTAGGCCAAGAAATATCTTGCAGATAAAAGAATAAATGCCTGCCTCCTTTTCTTTACCGTGTCTGAATTCTTTAGATTTAAATCCTAATCCTATTGGGGATTCAGGATCCTTCTTCTCTTACATATAGCTTCTTCTCTAAACCACGGACTGTGTCTCTTACTTTTCCAATTAGTGTGTTATTGACCATAATAGCTAGTAAAAGATTCAAATATAACCCCAGCCCCCTTTGCTGCCTTCGTGATCCATCAGGTGTGTCCCTGCTTAGGAATTTCTTCTCCGGAATATGAATGGAGGGAAACCTGAGCAGGAATTATTTCTTTCTAGGAGGACTCCAGCTGAATAGGCGATCATCATTAGCTCTGTGCAAAGGGCAGGAGTTTTCCCTGTTGCATCCTGTGTGGCTTTTGATTTAAATATGGAAGCAAAAACAGCAAGTAAACTCCACCATCACGATAGTGAGTGAAGAACATAGCTATACATCAGCACTGATATCTAGAGAATGTCTCGAATATCAAAGGGGATTTGTGAACTTTGTGTAGATTTCCCTAAATTCTTGCACTATGTAAACTAGTTTTTTCTGTTTGTTTGTTTTTCTGCGGTATGTACAATGCAACTAACAGCTGATGGGGCTGGGCACATCCTCCTATACAATATTAATAAAGAGGAAAAAATAAACATTGCACACAGCAGTATAAAATGATAAAGCAGCTAGTTTCCTAAATGAAAGATGAGATAAAGCTCAGCTCTGTAACTCAGGAAACACATCAGCATTTTCATCACACGCAGCCTGGAATGTTAGCTGTAAACAATAGGCTGGCAACACAAGGGGAGGAAAGGGGAGAATTTACTTAGTTTAAACAATTTATCTAAGGGAAGTTTAATGAGCTACTTCAGTATTTCAGTACAAACACAGGATTTTAACTCAAATGAGCAGGTTATTTAAGACAACGTCTAGGGGATTATTAGCAGCGGTGGAAGGGAGAATGCTGAGAGAGTTGGGCAGGTGCGTTTTGTCAACACTTTGAAGAGATGGGTTGCTTTTTGCCCACTTGGAGCCTCCCTGGAGGGACTGATGGAGCTGCCAGCAAAGAATTATTTGAAAGAAAGGATTTGGTTTGGAGAGAGGTAACAAGCCTTGGAGCAGACAGGTAGATCTGAGAAATGATGGTCTAGTAGTTCAATGGGGGCTTGCAAGTGAATCTTTCAAGGATGACCACTGCTTCCTGGGCTTTCTTCTTCCCTTAGATCAAACCTTCTGAGTGAGGAACTCACAGCAGACACAGAATCATCGTTATGGCAGACTTGCAGGCATGTCAAAGAAACTCTGACAACCCTCCTCTGTCCACAAGTGAGGTTTATAAATCTCCAGTCCATCTGATCCAGTGTGAACCTGCCTCCTCTAGGCAGTGGAGAGTGGGGGGACATGCTCAGCCCCTGGTGTGAAGCACCCACATGCCCAGCCTGAAACCAGTTACAGCTCATCATTGCTTTGAAAGTTTTCAGGATACATAAATGGAGATGTCTTGACTCCAGCTGCCTTTCTTCCTTAGAAGATTGGTCTAATTTCTGAGGGCATATCAGGGGAGCTGGAAAAAAATCAGAACTATGACATTATTTGAATAGCTGGCAACCTTCCCATGCTTTCAAATGGCTTTTAAAACAATGCTTTTGATGCACGTATTGCTAGGTAACACAGAGGCTGAAACCTTAATTTTAAGGTGATTAAGTTATCTGTTCCTAACCATTAGGATTTCAGTGACAAGGGCTACGAGCCCCTGAGATCCAGAGATCGCAGTAAGATAATTGAATTGTGATTCTGGAAATTTCTGGAGTTCTGTGCATCTTTATACACTGCTGCTTACATTTGTTTTAAGGAAGCAGAGTTTGGAATGGAAACAATGGGCTAAAGTTATTGCTGAATTGACAGAAAGTCAATGGTGTTATGCCAGTTCACAGGATCTAGTTGACTGGTTGATGTTTGAAAAATATCTGGAAAGTGTAAGGAAGCTAAAGGAATAAAGAGCTTTTCTCCCAGCCTTTCACAGATGCCTGCAAAGCTGCCCTATGCCTCCATGGGGAACAAACTCCTGCCTGCAGGAAAGCCGAATGTGGCTGTCCTCTTTCCACCTTGAAACTTCATGCCGAATCTGCTAACTTCTCTGGGTGGCAAACACAGGTCGCATGCATACCCTTAAACTGACTTGTGGAGGGTTCAAGCCTTCCTGTAAGTGTGTTTAGGGGAGAATGGAGAAAAGGAAAGGAATTCTTTGGAGATGAAGTAATGGCAAATATCTCAAAGATGAAAAAGAGGGGCCAAGATTTAGACCTCGGCAAGCTTGCTCTCCTGCGTAGGATATGCATAAAGATACGCTCAATGCATAACACTATTTTATGATCCCTCAGAAGAGGAAAACCATCTTGCTAGCACAATAATTCTCATATCTACAATATTGAATGTTTCAACAGAAAAGCCTTGATGAAGTGAAAGCCAAGAACATTAAGGATACTGAGGCCTATTTTTCCTTGCAATGAAGCATGAGTTGGTAAGAAGAGACACTTCGTACTGAAGTTTTTTAGCTCTAAATATGTTGGGAAATATTTTCTAGCTTGTAAGTAGAACTCATATTTTGGGACACAAGCTTTGCCAGGAAAACAGCCAAAGTATAGAACTATATTCTGATTTGGAAGCTTGTGATTGTTCTGCCAGATGGCAGCACTTTTTACTGTGCCATAAGACAGGCTAAACAGCAAATACAGGAATAGCAGAATATGGCTTAAAAATTAAGTGCTATGTAAATCTATCAGCTCAAAACTGCTTAAAAGTTTTTTAAAAATATGATTATTATTGCAAGAAGTAACTAATGACCTGATTTAGATGTTAGTGTGTGCTGAATATGTAATTCTGAACAGATGACATTAAAGATGGAAGTGCTTTTTGCATATGTGGCATATAAAAATATTTCCCCAAGATTCTTCTCCTTAAAAAAATAAAATACAAAGAACTGTTCTGCCTTCCCCTGCCTCTCCAACCACCCTCCCCAGCCAAATTCTCACTACACACCCTCACACTTGAGAATTTGTAGCAAGATGTCACGAACGCTCTATTACTCAGCTCCAGTATGAGAGTTCTCCATGAAAAAAAGAAAATAATTAAAGCCATATATTGCCAGTGTGGTCTAATGGAGCTTGTGATTGCTCTCAGGATTTTAATTTCTCTGTTAAGCTTAATGAGATAGTAAACAATACTTTTGCTGTAATACAAAGGGGGAAAAAAGTAATAGAAAGACTTAAAAAGAGAAAAGATTAAGATAAAACATATTAAAGAAGAAATAAGCACATTGTATAGCCTGCACCACATGTTTCAGCTTGCATTAACTTCACAAACATCATGACCAAAGATGTTTTTCCTACCAGATAATTAAGCCAAATACATTTCTGTGGGTGATTCATCTACAGGTTTTTTTATGTGGTATTAGGCCAAATTCTGATCACCTGCCACCATTATTTTGGCAGTCCAACACCTTAGCAGTGGGTGTTTAGTCTTGGGGGGGGGGGGGGGGGGGCAGGCAGCAGGGCAGCTCAGGGGAGATTCACACTGCTGAAATTAGGAACACACGCTTATGGAATTGCTGTAGAGACAGAGAGTGCCCCTGAAGACCTATGTTGAGCATGTTACTGAAATGTCCTTTCTCCTGCTTAAGTAGGGAGCATAGAAGGTTGCTTTAGGTCTCCTTCATGTGGAACAAAATGCTTGGAGACCAGCCAACATGAAGCCCTAAGTCTCAGGATGCTTCTGATAGTGAAGAGGTGCCAGACACATGGCTCCATTTGGACTTGGTCTCATGATTATTTCGTGTTAAGTACATTGGGTTTTTTCTGAGGGTAGGCGCTGTTTGCTGAGGGTATGAGGCTTTGTTTGCCTTGGAACTGCTCAGGACGCTGTTCAGAAACAGGGTGTTTGCTTAGAAACACCTACTGCTTCCTAGGCCTGGTGCCTTCACTTCTAGCTGGCCTGCAGGACAGTCTGAGGTGAGGAACATCTCCCTCTCTCCTGCTGCCACCGTACAGCGGGTGAGGCAAGACACGCAGGAGAACAAGTGAAGAAAAGTCTGTGGGACCTGCTCCCCGTCCTGACTGCGGGTGGTGCCCGCTGACTCTCAGGCGGGAAACACGAGTGACGTCTGGCTCCGAACTCAACGCAGTCCCAGCAAGGTGCTCTCCTCCAGCTGTGCGGAGGAGTGGAGTGAAACGCTGTGGAGTTTGCCCCTCTCTGGGCAGCTCCAACGGGCCAAGAAACGCGAGCTCAGGGCTCGACATAGTCACGGCATCGTGGTGACCCCGTCTCACAACTGAGCGCTGTTATGCAGGCAAAGAGCAGCAGGGCACTGGAAGACATTTGTTAGTGCTGTGTTTTCCCAAGGAGAACGGCTGCTCATTTACACAACGCAGATCCGAAGAGAAAGTTTTGGGGTCAAATCCAAGAGCCGCTGAGGCTGATGGAGACATTTTCACTGGGAACAAGAGGCCGCAAAATGGCCCTTTACTCTTCCACGTGAAAGGAAGGCAATGAAAGGTACTGAAGAAACATTTTTTTGTTTTGTTTTTAGAAAACATAGCTGGTAACATTTCCTTTGCAATTGTATCTTAAGTGGCTTTAGAAGTATGTCTATTTGTCTAACCTCTTATTGCCCTAGTGCCTGAATACCTAATATTATTTTATTGCAATGGTTCTATATTTGTGGTTTAGTGTATTATTTAAAGGCCCAATTTAAAAGGCCTTACACTGTCATTAAGATGAGATATATGTGAGCAAGGATTGCAGGATTTGCCTAGGAACAGAGTGTGGTACTAAAGGACTGAGAAAAACACAAGTGTAAAGGGTTTCTTTGTGCTGGCTTTAATGGAGAAAAGAAGGAATGATTATGCAGAAAGGACAAAGAAAATGACATTAAGTTCAAGCTAGTTTTCAGTAGATTAAATCTACACTGGCCATTTTAGAGAGTCTTGCAACTTGTATCGTGAGAGAGAAGGCGCTTGTTTCTGAGCCAGACTCCTAGCTTTCCAGGATCTTTGCTGTGGATATTTAATTGTGTGTGAATATTTTAACAGGAAAATACAGCATATGGCTAAACCAGGTCGCGGAAGATTTATGCGGCTCTCCCATGTAATTTACAGGAAGACTCTGAAAAGAAATGCTTTCTTGTTTTTCCTGGTTCTGAGAGGCTGAAATGCAGGTCTCCCTTGCGTCTATTTTATTCAGCATATTTATGGACGTGTTTATTTATTAATGAAAATTCTTGAAAGCAGACATAAGATGCACACATCCATTCTTCAAACCACTTACAGTAACTATATCAACTTTCTGGATCTGCCGCTTACTTGGAGACTATGAATTCCAGGAAAAAGTGTGTGAGTGGTAGCAGGGAGCGGGCAGGGAGAAGTATTTCTTTATTTTGCAGTATTTCTTTATTTAGGGCAGTGCATTTTTGAGAAGCTGAAGCTTGAAAGATGAACACTGCAGCTGTCCAGGTGCTCCCAGGCCTTCCCAGGATCTTCGTCTGCAATATGTGAGCCAGGTTGTATGACAAGCGATGTGCATGGCACAAGGCAAAGCGGGAGGAAATGCAGCGCTAGCCAAGCAGCAGGGATCCTTTCAGCATGGGGCTCCAGTAATGAGCCTATCACATCCTACACAAATCCACAGACCAGCCACAGATGGCATGTGTAGTCACCATGCTGGAGAGAGATTATGAAGTAGTCCTAGGTGAACTATGGACAAACGTCTAAATGAAACATTTCTGCTTTGCTCTGGCCGAACGTGTGTGTCATGAAACTGAGGTTGCTGTGAATGCCGATTCACAAGCTGCTACGCGTGAGATTGCAGGCTTTGGTGTTTGGGAACTGACGCTGCAATTTTCAGAAAATTTTAGGGCATTTGAATAACTAGCCCCAAAACACTCATGAGAGTGGGTTTTTTATGCTTTTCCTCCCAGCTTTCCCTTAAACATTGATGAAAATGAGGGAAAGAGATAAATGGTTAGAAAATGTTCTTCTTTTCTATGTTCTCATCACATGCAGAGCAGAACCTCTTTTGAGCTGGTGTGTGGCAATGAGTTTTTCTTCAGCGGAAGTGTAAAATACAGTTGAGCCCCTTTGTGGCCCCAGATAGCTGAAACATAAACAATACGGAGACATATGCTGAGCCCTGAGCCAAAGCTGAACTTTATGCCTCCAGAACTTTTCATGGGATTGAACACAGGGGCTGGGGTTTTAATGGGAGAGAAAAACGTCATGGAAACATGCAGAGAGAGGGGAGAAAAAGCCACGGAGGAAAACAGATTATGGCATAGGGAAAAAAGTTGATGGAGAGCTTTTCAAGTAGAGAATTGGCTGAAGAGAGGCTTGGAAGTGTGACAAAAGAAAGTAATTCCTCTTTGACTCTTATTCTGTTCAGGGAGACAGGCCTTTATATATTACTTCTAAATGAGAAGGTTTGCATCACAGGAATACTTTATTTTCTCCTCCTCAGAAAAAAAAATCCACACAGGCCCCTAGAGTAGCTCAAAGAGTTCAGGTCAAATAGATAAAATATATTTATCAAGACTTTGCTACTAGAGTCGCTGTAGTGTGCCCTTGCTGGGGTTTATCAATGCCAAGAGCATGTTATAATTCTAGAAGGAGGGAGGCTAGGGAGCCCTAATAAATAAGTTACGGGGATATTTATGCTTCCAGCCACCTGCTACCCAGTCAACTGTGTTAATGCCTGGCAAAATCGAAGTCCCAGTGAGATTTCCTGTCTCCTGAATATTAGTTTCCCCTGTAGTAGGTAGATGCCTCTCTAATGGGTTTCTGGCCACCTGCAGACCTGTCCAGCTGGGTAAATTGCATTGCATTGTAATGAACCTGCCTAAGCAACCAGGAGGAAAATTGCTTCAAAATTATTTCCATAATGGGGAAAAAAAATCTTAATTAAAATATTATACTCTTAAACAGCAAACAGAACAGTTCTACAACTGAAAGCGCTTAATAGTAGCTTGCTTTTTTTGTCTTATCTTAAGTGTTAATGAGTATAGCTGATGATACTTTTTGCAGGTCATACTATCAGGACATACTAAGATGTGTGATCTGTGTAGTGAGACATATGGGGACATTGCAGGCATTATTTGGACATGCTGTTTGGATATTTTATTAAAATACATTTTCTAGGCACTTCATAATGCACCTGGCGCCCAATGTATTCATCGTTAATAAATTCCAGGGGATATATATGTGCAAAGAAGGCAAGGTCAGGGAGAAGGTATACATATCCCATAAATAGTGCACTCCAGAGACTTTTGTCCATTAGATGACAAATTTCACCCTCCTTTCCTTTTCACCTCCCTACAGATACCCCCCTGGGGAAAACTAGCTGAGGGATCCAATGGATATGTGACTCATGGAACATCAAGAATAAGTGGAAAGGAAAATAACCTAGTTTCTCACACTGCCATGTGATTAATGACAGAAAATGAAGTGGCAAACCCTTATGGGAAAGGAAGAGAGTTTCTGGTGTAGCAAAGGTGACGTGTAGGGGCAGCCGTCTCTAACCGTAGGACCAGGGAAGATGTTGTCCTTTCTGAAATGCTCCAGCCCTCAGGGTGAGGAGATGAATGGCCTGGCCTCATGAGCTCTCTCTTGTGCACAAGCATCTAGGGAAGTCTAGGCTGATAAGTATAACCTAGAAGTGTATATTCCTGCCTTGCGTTTTTCTATTGCAGTTTCATTATTGCAGATCTCTATTTTAATCTGAGTATGACCAAATGGAACAAACCTTATCTTTTATGCCTGTCTTATATGGTAATAAACGGATTTGGTGTTATCCAGTAGACCCTGAGAACTATAATTTTGATTATTGCAATTATTAGGTTGTTCATAGAGCAACACACACTACACATGGTTATGAGTCCCCCCTGAGTCTGCAGGGCAGTGTCCATTTGACTGCAAAGGCCAGCTGTAAACAGGTAAGTTTGGCTGTGTCTAAACTGGTGGGGATGAGAGAGCTTTCCAGATTCTACGCCTGGACCTTGCTTCATTTGCATCGAGGTGCCTCAGTGGCACCAGGTGCCCAGGGGGGCTGGGACACTCACCTGCCCCCTCACCTCCATTTCCCAGGTGGCATGATCTGCAGATGTCTTAGCATCTACGGTCATGGGATAACTCTGGGCAGCAGAGATGCCCTGCAAAACAGAAAGGATGTTATGTTTGCAGAAAGAAAACTCCTCTGGAGCTTTTTTTACAATCAGTAAGAAGGTGAGAGGAAAATCTGGAATTATGAGCTCCCCTGATGCTCCTATAGTGACAAAATCTCCTTATGACCAGGGTAAATACCTACCTCTTCTGTGCATTCTGTAGCTGCATTGGAGCTTTTGCTTTTGAATTTGGCTCTGACTGAGTAAATATTCTGATTCTGTCTGGGCTTGTGGACTGTCTAGCTTCCCTTGATTTGTTAAGTGAGCCTCTGTGTTCAGTCTTTGCTCACTGACCCTATACTCCTGGACCCCAGAAAGAAACAGTCAGCAGTTAGTAACAGAAATCACAAACAAACTCAGTGACAATTCCTGCTTTGAACGTTAAAGTGTGGCAGCTTTTACTACCATTTCTGGGTTTGTGCTCCTTTTGTGATCTTTCTACAGATAGATGAAATGTGGTTAATTAACCTGCCATCACCTTCTTTTTTGTGAGTCAGTAGTCATGCCAGCTATTCTGTATGCTGTATGCTGAAGCTTTTCAGTGGTGTATGTTCCTGCCTATACTGACATTTTATTTAACCTCTTCTTAATCTACTAAGTTAATTCAGTTTTGCTGGGTTTTTTTTTTTTGTGTGCGTGTGTGCTGGTATTTCCAGTGCTCCCAGTCTTCCTAATCATTTTGGAATAGAGAACTCACATTATTGTAAGGTGACCAAGATGGTCACTCTTTCAGTTTGATTCTTAGCACTAGATTGAACGTGGCCATGCCTTTCTGGAAGGTAAGGCTTCTTTGTCTTTGCAGAATATACCTTACAATTGGAGTTCAATAACTACCTTATTTTTCTTAGATAATTTGTCTGTTATGCTAAGTTTTCAATGAAAACTACAAAAGCAGAAAATTTGCATTTACCTAAAGAAGCTATGAAAAAAACTAGAACTAAAAAATAGCCTTTGATTTGATACAGCCTTAGAATAGTGAAATTAGTAAGTAAAATTTAGATAAAATAGAGAAAGATAGCTACTACTGCAATGCAGTGAAATGGAATTAAGGAGTCTGAGTGATTCTTTCTTGTAAAGGTCAACATCATCGACTGAATTTTTGTGAACCCAATAAATTCTAAGATATGCTATAAATAGGAGCATCTCAAGGGCAATACTTAAGTCATTCAATTGAAAAATGGGACAAAATAAATAGTAAAATGATAATGAGAAATGGCAAATCAAGTTAAAATGGTATGTTTAGACCTGGCTTTCTTGATAACACAATTTTAAAATGTTACCAAATCAATTCTTATTTATAATGCGTTTTGGAAAGAGATTAACTGACTTTGGATACAAACCAGGTTTCTAAACAAGTTTTCAATAATGCCAACACTATATGTATTTGTCTATTTTTAAAGGCATCACGGCAACAAAAATCTCTCTTTACAATTTGGTGTGAATTTTAACCAGTAAATTTAATGTTTTCTGAGAGAAGGAACAAATGGTTTATTGTGTTCCATTTTATATAGAACTACAACATTTTATTTCAATTTTATCAGCTAAAAGTGCGATTCAGTAGGGAAGATAATTAGCACAGGCTTATAATAAATTTTGGCAAGCTATATTTTTAAATCTAGGATTAATTCAGGGAATCCCAATAGTTAATCTAATTTGACCTCCTACAGGGCCCTATCACAATGGTGCATTGCAGCTTTAAAGCATATTCATTGCTTTTTAGCAAATAGTCCCCAAAATTCTGTTTAGCTCTAAAACTTTTAAACTAAATTAATAAAGAGTATAACATCTTCTCTGTGGATCTGTTTTCTATGTGTATTCTTAGTTAGATTAGTGTTAAAAGTAATGCTTTTCCCTCTTACTGGCCCTGAAGAACCAAAGTATTTGACAGTTAGCTCTGGAAGTAAAGAAGAGGCACAAGGAGGTGAAGAGACATTCCCAAAGATGGGCAAAAGCGATCTGGAATGGAACCATTTTTTTCTGGCCCCCAGGCCAGGCTCTGTATGTGTGTCCATTCATTTTATTCAATACTGTAGTATATAAGTATCTTCTATGGAAAATTAACAGCAAAGTCCTGAAGTCTTTGACGCTTCTGCCTTTACAGAATCTGCTATCCATATCGGATAACGTTTCTGATGTTATGTTTTTGCTGGGAGGTGGGACTAGAAAGGGATTTCTGTGAATGATATCTTTCTCAAGGAAACTTTGTAATGTTTCCTGAATATGGTCAGATTTCAGACCAGTCTCTTCTCATGAAGAAGAATGTCTGTAGCCAGTGTCCAGCATTAAAAAATGTTTGGTTCCCAGCTGTATGTGCTTTGTCCTGACTGTAAAAATTTCGCTGTCCCAAAAGCACATCATGGTTCACAGATCAAATTTGATCTTTGAGGTACCGGAGCTTGATCAAGTAATTATTTCATCAGAAGATGAGCAGGAGCCAGAGAAGGGATTTGAGCTTGTGCTGGGTGGCTAAATTAATGTAAAGGAGATAGCTCCTTCTTGGGCTGGCTGGTTCCTTTCTTTGTGTTGTACCCCACTGAGAACACACTAGCTCTGCTCTGTCATCCAGATATACATTATACACAAGTGAAACAAAGAGTTTGTAGCTGGTGGGATGGAGAGTGAAAATTCAAACAAATTTTGGCAGCTGCAGGACGTTCTGCAGAAAGGCACAGGAAGGAGACGGCAAGCATTGTGTTTTACCCAAAAAGGTATTGCCTACTCGAATTCATTTCCAGGTCATTTGCTTTTTTTTATGTAGATGAATATTATCCACAGTCGTCTCTAGTAACAGTTTATATACTATCTAGCCCCTTGCCTGAGCTGATGTTCACAGAACAGAGTGGTGAAGGACAGCGCTCAGATCTACTCTGCAAGGTGAACTGTCACGTTAAACTACATCAGAAGAAAAATGGGAAGTTGTAGACATACCCTGTTCTCTCAAGGACTGTTTTGGGGTTTGAAAACTTTTTCATTCCCCTGTTCCTTAGATAGAGTGTTCTTCCCAACTAATGCATTTTGACCACAACTTCTGCCTTCTCCCATTTGTATTTTGTCTGCTGAGCGCACACACAGCAGGTCAAGGTAAAGTAACAACAGGAAAGCATCTGAGCGTACACGCACAATAACCAGAGGCGCTCACACAGAGCAAGTAGGAAGGTCATGGAAAAGTCACAGAGAGGGCAGAACCTAGAAGAAAAATGGACCAAACAGGATACTTAGACAAAAATGATACTGATAGCATCTTTACCTGGTGTTTGGGGCACTCTACCCCCTAACAACAGAAGCTGTGTGACTCAACGGGTAGGAACGGAAGGATGAAGGAGGAGCTGATAACTCAGCGCTGTCGCTCTGGGCATCAGTAATTTCTTCCTAGCAGAAATCAGAGCGGCGATACATAGCTGCTCACCGAGGCTAAAAGGATGCGAGATCCCAGAAGAATCTATCTCATTCCTCATTCTCTTTAGGATCTTCACAAAACTGGGAGAGATAATGATACCAGATTAGATGGCCACTATTACCTTTTTTTACAATTTTATGTTGTTGTTAAGAGTTATCTGAATCATCTCATGAACTGATCCAGTAAAGTATGTTCTAAAAAATGCCACATATGAAGTAACAGATCTGCAAACCCTGTGTCTCAGGCCTGATGTGAAGGCAGCTCCCCACCCTTGCTCAGGAAAATATTACAGAGAGAAGGAGCCCGAACAAGGAGGCACATTCTGTGGTGGTCAGCAGAGAGAAGGGGAGAGAAATGGAAAAGACCGCTGGGCAGGCTTGAAATGTGCTTGTCTTCATCTGTTGTGTTACTGCTTTAGAAACTCATTCCTCTTACCCTGTGAGCGAGGAAAAATTTGTAGGCACAATAGTGCACAGAAATCCAGTTAACTGTCTAAGTGTGGCCAAGGTGTGCAGTTTCTGACTGTTGTGTGAAGCCAACCATGGGAAAAGGAAAGGCCAGGCAGAACGTAGAAGAAATTGTGTTTTGCGAGGTGCAGGCAGTGGGTGAGACCTCTGAGGACTTCCCTGCGAGCTGAGGGCCCGTGCCCACGTCTCAGTGCTGAGTGTCCCCATGGAGCGGGAAGGCCAGGAGCGCCATGGGGAGCTGCTGCCGGCACCTGCAGAGGGGAGAGCTGCAGGAGCAGAGCCAGCGCCTGGGCAGCAACAAGCACGGTGAGGAGCAGTCCCAGGAGCGAGGCACACTGGCATACCACATCAGTTAAACTGCGCCTTGTTCCTTAGACTGGAAAGCTTTCATCCAAATATCTTCGGCAAATATCTTTGCCTTAAGGTTGTGAGTCAATTATATTTTCCTCCAGTGTACTGAAGGTCAGACAAGGTGAACTAATGATCCTTTGGGATCTCAAACTATGTAAAATGAAGTCAAGAGTGATAAGAATAGCAAAACAACTCAAGTAAGTGTATCCTGCTGGTTATATTGTATTCATTTTGGTTTTGTTTTTAATTGTAGTCATTCTCTTTTGAGAGGTGATGCAGCAGAAGTGAATTTCCCGCTGCTCTAAGGACTCTAATGAAGCAGCCCAGGTTTATTACAGCAGTTGGCACATGGGCAGTCTGTTGTAGCAGCGTCAGCCCAAGTTTGCAAGCCATTAGCATCAACTAGCCCAGCACTTTGTTTCTTCTTTATTCGTTTCGTATAATGAAATGAATTTCATGATTTATATCATATATATATCTCATGATTTATTCATATCATATTATCTCCCCAGTGACTGCTACATTGGTACGCCAGATCCCAGATACCTCCAGATCCCCATGGAACTTGCCCGTTACATATATCTTTTACAGCAGAAAAAAGTGGAGACAATTAGAAAAGGAATTTTCACTTTTATAAACCATTAGGAAAACTTGTGGAGTTCTCTAAGGCAGTTTGCAATGAAATACTTTTGTCTGAAAGATAAAATAAATACTCAAACTACGAGCTTTCAGCATGGATTAAGGAATCTAACAGCCAGAGCTGTGTTCTATAATTATGGTATTCAAGACAGGTGAACCCAGATAGTTTTTGTATAGATTTCTGAAAGATCAATATTGTCTCTCCTTTTTTATGCCTGTCCTATGACATAGATAGATACGTTACTGGAAAAGTTGCGTATTTGGCTGCTGCAGATGTGGGAGAATTACTGACAGATCCCCTGAAGATACTGAAAGAAACAATTAGAGCTTTCATTATATTCTCTGACATGTAGGAGTTTAAGAGGTTACCTATAAATGTGGCATGCTGGTTTCTTTTATAAAAATGGTCTACTTTTTTGGAGGAAAAATAACCCTGTAAGTGTTAAGATCTTACCTAACTTTGTAATGAAAAATTTGAAGAGGTGTTGGTGATGGTGAGTGATTTCTCTTCTCTCCCACAAAAACAGGAACAATAGAAGTGAGGGTCATCATGGCTACAATTAAGACACTCTTATTTCTGAATCCTGTTGTTACTTGTGTATTTTCTTGGGGTCTGAAGTTTATCAACAAACTAAAATGCAGTTTGAATCCCACTGCTCTTTTTCCCTCATAAGGGGAATTGAGAAGACCAGAAAACAATGTCAGGAAACCCTTGTATTTATTTTTAGATATATTCGTTAACAGTTTTCCCTCCCTGCTCCAGATAAGCTCCCGCTGAAGTGGATGACTAAGGACTGCAAGATGTGTCCGTTTCTTGTGGCGGTGTTTTACTTTTGCCTGAATGGAAGGCCTGGCTAGGTTCAATAGTTCAGTGGAGCAAGCAGCAGCCCCCTCCCCGAAAGGGTAGCTCATTCCCCATGCAAAATTCTGACTGTGATTAATAGAGAAAAGTGGTCTTTGGGGAGCATTTAAATGCACCTTTCTCCCTGGCACTGTGCAGCCTTTGCAGCGATCAAGCAGCACTTTCATGCTCTACATGGTAGAGCAGGTATGCCCCGAGGCCGAAGGAGGCAATCCTGCCCGTCTCTCTCTGCTTGTAACCCTACGTTTCCCTTGTGCAGCCGTTAACAGACCTGCCTGAAAGCTTACCCTGCAAAGGCAAGGCACAGAACCGAAAGAGGAGCTTTGTGGTCTGGTTGCCAGGGTGGTTGCCCAAGTGGTAATGCCAGCGCAAGCGCTGGGGTGGGGACAGGCAACCGCGGCTCTGAGGATGGCAAGATGAGCCCTTTTTAGTGGCCACACAGTCTTCAGGTGGTTTAAGCCACTTGTGAGAGCACACCCAGAAAAACAGACAGGTGGGGAGAGTTAGAAGCTAGTGTTGCGAATTACTGGGGAGTTTAGTAATAAGAGAGCGTAGCTGCTCAGGAATTCAACCCGAGCGACCAATTAAGGGATCAAAGAGCAAAGATTCAAGTGCTAAAATTAGGCCGTGATATTTGCAACAGAGAACGATTAGGGTAGTGAGGTGTTAATATTATGCCGTTGGAAAAGAACTTTAGAGAACTAATGGGTAGGGGTGAAGTAAAAATAATTACAATTACATTTAATGAGGGAAGTAGGAGAGCAGGTTAGCACTGTTTGCTCTCTGAGGAAATGAAAGATGAAGAATGAGACTGAATAGAGAAGAGAAAAAGGCAAAAAATAGTTCATGGAGGAAAAATGAAAATCACTAAGTTGTTTCCTTTGTCTAATGGTATTGTAAAAAGAAATAATAAAAATATAATTGTGACATTAGGGAAGTTTCATATTCCTGGATGATATAGCAGCCTCAGTTCCAGGAATATCTGATCATCCAGTAGATATCAGTAGGCAAATCTTTTGTCCAAATTAATCAGCTTTAAGAAATTAAGATTTAAAAAGCAGTGCTATAGAGGGTCATCTGTAGTGGAGGTAAAGTTTGCTTTCTCTGGCTGAATAGCACCATATTTCTGCCAATATGTTGTGAAAAAGCAGCTGGCTTGTTCACAAAAAAAGGACACAACAGCACATTGTACTGTATGGTTAAACTACGAACTTGAGCATCTGCTGCAGTTAGGGAGGAGTTTATTGATATATCAATATCAATGCCATATGGCATATAGACAGTTCCTTGCTATTAAAAATCTTGGTATTTATATGGGGTTGTTATTGTATCAAATGTTACCAGTGAGTCCCACCAAATGCCTGCAGGCATTACAAACAGGGAAGGCAAGTGAGAGGCCTGAGACCACGACGTCAGAGGCGCAGACAACTGGGAATAGAGCAAATCTCTTGATTCCCCAGCTACAGTGTTAACCAACTGCCTTTCTGGGGAAAAATGCAACAAAGATAGGGAGGTTCAAACAGCAGTGGGGCAGCAATTTTTTTGTATCGGTGTCCTACAACAAATTTAAAATTACTGACATGAGAAGCCAATGGGAAGAAATGGCAAGAAGGGACTGAGCACCAAAGTTTTTTGTACAGTACATATCAGGAGATGGGTAAAATTCTCTGCAGAACACAAAGTTTTTTGTACAGTATATATCAGGAGATGGGTAAAATTCTCTGCAGAACACAAAAAGGTGCCACATGTAGATAACAGGCACTTTTCTGTATGTCATCCCTAGGGTCCCACTAGTTCCACACAATCCAAAGTCTCATCTCCAAATACCACCTGAAGAAAGTATCTTGTCCATCAGAGGAGGCTGAGTTTCCTGCAGCGTTTTGTAATGTGCCTGGGCCACAGATAGTATATTAGTCACTGATGTATGCATTTCATTGATGAGTATAAATCCTTTAGATTAGAGAAGCTGCATCTTATTTTTTTCACAGTCTGCGTAGCTGCCCATATCTCCTAAGCACCATAAGGCTTTCCAGCTCAAGCTCCCAGGAACATGGGCCGCTGATTGCTGCCTGCCAGCCAGCAGAGCGAAGCAATAGCATGGCAGGCTTTGCAAGGACTTATTTCTTGTTCTATTCCAGAAGTTACTTTAGTGGTAGCCTGTTGTTTTCTCTGCACTCTTGTGGCAATGGCCCAGGTGCACAGGCCTCTCCAAATGAAGTTTGATCTCTTTGGAGGTGATCTTCTTTGATGCTTCTGGCTCATGAGGATAGCTTACCAATAAAGCCTAATATTGCCGTCTCCACCTGTAGACAAGCGGCCTATGCGTAACAGAAACGTGGTCATGCACACTGAGCTGTTTGTCCATTACAAAGCAGTGTGTGGGAGGATGCAGAAAGATTAATGCAAAACCCATGGGATGCTTTGCTTGAGCTCTGTGCTTGTATTTGCATGATGGTTTCCTGTCAGTGCATTATCTCATGCCTCTTAGGGGAGGACAGAGACCAGCACAATGTACTCCTAGCCCTCTTAGCTTCAGTAGCCTTATATGAAATATTTCTCATATTTTAAAGTACAGCTAAAGATCCAATTTGATCTGCCTGTTGTCTCACTAGAATCACTCTGTTCTGTCACAGAATATTCTTATTAATATATAATTAATATTAATCCAGGTAGGTTAGCAATGACCCAGGAAGGCTATAACAGTGGTTAGATGACTCTGAAGAAACAGAGTGCTTGTAGAGAAAAATATATTATTGTCTTTTCTACTAAAGAGGCTTGTCAGGTGTGAATACATCTTGTCACACAGAAATACAAGGGTGAAAACCATAGGTTTTAACAACTATTATGTACAGAAACACATGCACACACACATATATATTTATATACGCACATATACACATATGTGTGAACCTTATTTGAGATCTTAGAAGAAACATCTACGCTGTAATTTCCTGTTTACAAGTAGAAGAACTAAGAGGCTGTCATATGTAAAAATATATGTATATATAATTGTACATGTATATATACACAATATATATGCCCACAAATACTTTCATTTACAAAAAAATCAAACAGTATCAAAATAGAAGAAAATATTTGATAATAGTATACAAAGTAGGAAATATTATACCATATTAGTAATGTGAGGTGGAGTGTGATACAATTACATTGTCATATTGGCACATCGATGGCTTTCTATAGTTGGAGCTGAGATACTTGATTTTAAGCTTGCAGTAGCTTTGCCTATGTCTTCTAACTCAAAACTGTATTTACTTTGTTAGGTTAAATAACTTAAGCTTTACTGTGTTCAGGAAAAGGGAAGGAAGGAGAGAGAAAGAGAGAGTGCACGTGCGATATGAAGGGCAGTGGATAGGACAGTTGTTGCCCCTGTGTAGAATTCTGTGGCCCCTAAAATTCTGTGGTGCCCTTAATGATAAAGCAAAGACTTTTTGATCTTTAATGCACATAACCTGTAAGTAATATGCTATTATTGCATATGGGGCATATGTTACAGACAGCTCTTGTCTTCAATAATCAGTCTTTTGCTTTTATAGATCTGGAAAATGTTTTTATGCGGTAGATTGTGCCACCTGAATGTTGGAGGTTTCTTCTCTTGTCCTCTGAAGCTGCTGGAGTTAGCATTTCTCAGAGACAGGGTACTAGACTAGATAGAAACACAGGAACTGCCATGTCATCAGATCAGCCTTTAAACTTAGTAATGCTGGTCATGGGTATTAAAAAGTCAAGCCATGCTTCTAATGCCATTGGATTGGCTTAACAACTCAGAGGCTTGTTTTTAACTAATACCTTTTTGGTGCTTTTCTGAATCTTTAGATACAAATGCTTCAACTTTCCCAGGTTTCCTTCTCTGCCAAGAGAGCTAGAGATGTCCCTGTGCAGTGTCGAGAGTCCAGCAGGTGAGCTCCTGGGAGAAATGCCAAATACACAAGACATAATAAAATCAGGAGTTGGATTATTAGTAACTAGGCCAATCTAATTAATACCTTCTCAACCCAAGAGTTTAGAAAATGAAGCATGTAATTAGAAGTAACACAAGGCCTTTGAAATCCCAGCCTTGAGGAGGTGCATACGTGGAAACAGGACTAGGATAATAATAATTCCTGAAAGAAAAGACAGTCATGGTGGGTAGAAAGCCAAATGGTCAGGACTGCTCAAGTCTTGTGACTGGTCGGTCAGTTTGTGCCAGCTGAGGGGTGGGAGCATGTACGAGGAGGGAGGCTCCTCGTGTCTTGGCGCCTCTTTTTACTATTAAAACTCTGAATCTTCCAGCCTGAAAAAAACACATCTCAAATCACAGGGATATTGTGGGCTTTGAATTTATCATCTGAAAGGTGCAGTGGGTAGTTTTGGCAGGAAGCTGTGGCATCCTTTATATCTTAGTGTGATTTAATCCAAGCAGAGGCTCTTCCTTGGGCTGCAGAGGCTAAGGCTATGAGTGGTTTGACTGCGTCAAGATTTTTCTTCAGAGCAGAAATCGTGCTGGCAGGATAGTTTGGAGCCGAAATCACTGGTGTTATGACATTTTCCTTTTGCCATCTTTCTGTTCACAGATTGCTGTTGGGTTCGGTTCCCTTGAACTGACATGGTAATAAACTAGGCACAGGGAAGCCCTTCTTTGGCTCTCTCTGCTGCAGCATCTTCTCTTTCTAGGATGCATGGAAAAGGCAAAAAGATCCAAGTGACCGTAAGCTTTTTTTTCTCAGTCCTTGTCTTTTCCACACCGGATCCCCTCCATTCAGAGACCTGCTACCTGCCTGGTCTGAAAGGGGAGCTTCGCCATTAACTGTCCTCTTGCAGTTGCTTGGCAACACAGGGTAAAGATGTAAACAGAAGGACAAAGAAAAATGATTTAACTCACGAGACAGCCCAAACAGCTTTGGAGGTAGTTACTCTTTCTGTGGTTTGGCTCATGCTACAAAATTTTGCTCCCAGAAACAGTGTGACACCCGCAGTTACCACCGGTATGCCGCATACGTTGCAGACGCACATATGGTTACAGAAAAGAGTGTTTGCTGGCGTAGCTCCTGCTATCTGGGGAGATGGTGTAAATAGATCAACAGAGCAATTCTGGCTGGTGGCGTATGTTTCATCCACCCCGGGGCTCTGCCAGTGGAGCCCTCTGTTCCCCTTGCCGGGCAGTGGCAGCCGGAGCGCGTGCCTGCCTGTGACCCCGAATGCTGCTGCTCTCATCGCTTGCCATTAGGATACATCGGGGCTCGATTCGTTCAGCATCTCGCTGTTGCCTCAAATGCCCGGTGGCATGTTTCATTATGTAACTCATTGGCACTTGGCACCTCCAGTGCCTGCTGGAATGAGATTCAAGCCCTCACAAGGCATGTAATGTATGCGGTAGCGGTGCCAAAGCGGAGACTCTCTCTTGTAAAATGGCTTTGATACATCGATAAATGGAGCTAACTGACAAAAATTCCTTAACAATGAAATATCATTTCAAAGCCAATATTTTTTTGGAGTGCTGAAGGTACAAGGAGCCCTAATGACTAACAGAGGATCGTTATGTATGCAGGTGAAAAAGGGAGATGACAAGGATTTTAAATCAATCTATCACATTATGCATTTACCTGCCAGCAGTGAGTTTTTCACCCCTTTCATTTTCCACTGCCAAATACCACAGATTCAGGCTGGTAAGCAGAGCATTTGGGGGCAGCATTTACATTAAAAATGAACCTTTTACATAAATTATGACCTCTTTTGTTTCCCTGCTGACTGATGCACTTTAGCTGTCACATGCCCATTGTAGAGGGTCTATTCTCTCACTGATGTGTGCATGTAATTCTCCTTAACATCAAGGCGAGTTACAAGTACTCATTTGGGAAAGACAGAACCCAAAGTGCCTCTAAATGCTTATGACAGGGGTGCCCATATCGCCAGGCCCTAGGAGCCACAATCTAAAATTTTCATCTGACTGAGAGCCTCTCCCTCAGCCACCCTCTGAGGCCCGCGAGTCCCACTGCCCTAGCTCTGCTGCAGTCTCCCTTTCTCTCCCTGAATCTGCCATGAACTCCTCATCATCCATCCCAAACTCCCGCCTCTCCAAACTACCCCGTGGTGATGCCTCCCAGCTCCCAGCCCAGCCTCTACCTTGCTCCAGCTGCAACCCGTGCCTGATTCCCTGCCCTCCGCCTCTGCAGACACCCGCACTACCACCGCCTTCCTGCTTCCAGGATGCCGTATATCAGAGGCATGCTTTGCAGTCTGCTGGCTCTGTGCGTGTCACACGTTGCTCCCCCGGGGCGGGGAGGCGGACACGTGCAAGTCACTCATCCTGCTTCCAGCAGGCCTCCTTGCGTAGAGGGACCTTGGTAGAAGCTGCAGTCTTCCCCTTCCTGTTATTTGACCTACTGTTTTCCCCTCCTTGCTCTGGCACATCTGATGTAAGAAAATGAGAGCAGGCTGGGGAGGCCGGCAAGCCGTGTGTGGATCGCAAAGAGTGGTTTGGCCCCCCAGTATTGTGGTCCCAACGCACGGGGATGGCGGAGCTAAGGCACCACAGCAGGAGATTAGCTCTGGAAGTGAGGGGGCTCTTTGCACTTTATGCAGTCCTTTCATCTTTGGACCTAGTTAGCACTATCTTTGTGCTAGGCAGGGAATCAGGGTATCAGTGACTTCTCTCACTCATCCCTGAGCCTCTCGTGGTGTTAGTACTGCCACAGAAGGTATGGGAGCAAACCTGACTCTTCTACGGACGTATTGGGACTGGTAGGCAGGAAAAGAGTGGAAAAACGGCAGAGCTATTCCACAAGCTAGGGAGGAATGCCCCATGAAAAATTTGCCAAGGCTTATGTTTAATCTGTAACTCCATTCTTTGTTTTCAGTGGGTGGAAGATTACAGGGACTTCTCAGGTCCTCATTTATTAGGGCTATCAGTTTCTTTTTTGTGACACTACCCCATATCACTATAAAATAAAAAATAGCCCAACTAAAAGTACAACTAATGTTAGAGAATCTTAGAGCATAAAAATACTTCCAGACCATTTATCTCTTAAGTGCAGACAGGCCCTATTCCAGCCTTCCAAAGGCTGAAGACTAATCACGACAGTAAAGTTAACTCACAAAGTAACAAGATGTCTGCAAGGTTATATAGAGGAGGGATACTGCCTCACGGAGGAAAAGAAAATTGCCTGCCAGTGGCATTGGTAGTTCTTAAAATTAGGAGTCATGAAAGAGAGAAGGATGGTGAAAACACAGAAATGGATTATTGGTTCACCTTTGGGAAGACTCTGGGCTGGAGCTGCTGGATCCAGCACTGTGCGCAGCAGGGAGCAGCGAGCAAACCGCTCCCTGCACTATCCGGTTCAATGATCAAGATCTGCGTGTTTCTTAGCAGCATGAGATTATTGGGCACTTGAAACTGAGATGAATTTGAAAGATGCTTTCTAATTTCCAGAATTTGCTCGGGATGAAACCTTGTGGGTCTACCAGCTTTTGTGAATCCTAAATTAAAACAACAGAACAAAACAAAACACCCCTCTGGCAAGATGATCTGGGCCCATGCAACTTTGCGTTAGGTGTTCTCCTCCTGCCAGGCAACTGAAAGCATTTAGTTTCATAGTGTGCCAGAGTCATGTAAGTTCAGTCTAAGAATGCGCATTGCGGTATGATTTACTACTTAGTTATGCAGTTATTCTCAGAAATAAAGTCTTTGAATTTTGTTTCCTTAATATCTCTTATGCACTAGTACTCTTCATATCTGGCAAAAAGTCTTCTTAAATGCAAAATAGGTAGACAAAACAAGAGTGTGGCAGAATGCTATTTTCGGAGAGTGAAACTGGCAAGTGCTTGATAGGTCCTACCGGTATTATGTGGCCTGACTTTTAGGCTGGTAAACATGTGCACTTCTTGATATGTACTTTCATGTGGGGAAGGGGTGTAGTCTCAATATTTCACATATGTCACCTAAGGGAAAACAACCATCATACTGGTACAGACCAGTATCTGTGCTGAGACTAGTCTATTTTCCAGCAGTCTTAGAAAATAATAAACTACATGCTCTGTGTTTTTTCCTTACTAACAGTATTCTCTCTAGAAGGTCAAATATCTTACAACAGTTGTTTCCTATGCCTGAAGAAGGGTGTAAAAAGGGTGTAAAAGTAACAGTTCGATGTGAGAGAGCGTTCAGGCTGTGGGGGTGGTGAGTGATGCATATGTTGATATTTCAACTCTAATTAACTAAGAAGCCTTGAGTCAGTGGTGGCACGTAGCTGCATGGCCACTGGAGCAGACCAAAGATTCATCTTTTTCTAAGATAAACATCCAAGAGTGGCGGGCTGAATTGCCATCTGGAGGTGCCCATCGCTATTCACAGGAGACTGGATAGCTTGCTTAGACCTGATATCTTGCTTTTGGATGACTAGGGATCGTGACGCTGAATCCCACTGCTGTGATTCAGAGCTTGAACTCTTTCCTGGTATTTTGCAGGAGGATGTTAACTCTCTCCTTCCAAGTTTCCTGCTTCCAAACTTCTTTCCTTCCTTCCTTCCACCTTTGCCCCCTCCTCTTCCCCACGGTATGCCTCAGCAACTCTTTGGCAAGCGACAGGAAATAACCAAGGTTTTTGTTTCAAGAATTGCGTTAGGGTATGAAATTCTTCGTATCCCACAATGGAACAAAATGAGATCTCCGTTTTGCTATGTTTTGTTTTTGATGAAAGAACGATAGGCTGGTGAGTATACTTATCTGCTTGATTCAGAGTCCTTTTCACCATATGGTCAACCAATTCATGACATTGAGTCATATTCAGCTCCTCTACACTGTAGGTTAACTACCTCTAGACTGTTTACTTAGGGGTTTTAATACTAGGAGCTTTGTAACTTTCTTGTTGCATCTCTGCCCCAGAGAAATCTGAGTCTCTGAAAAATTTTGTGTTTAACTAGTTAGTATTTTCAGAGAAAAATAAAGTTAAGCTGAAAAATACTGGCCAGCTTCAATTCATTCAGGGTTTTGACTTCATCATCTCCGCAGCTCTTGAGTGGGAAAACTGTGTTCCCTCTATAACTCATAGTGAAGTCGCTGCTGCTTGTATAAACATGTCCAGCCTAATTTTGAAGTGATAACTTGGATCTTGCTAGCAGTATATATGATGCCTTTCCAAACTAATTTTTGCAGTCTGTGCATGCCAGCAGACTTCATGTTTGCGTGGCTATACCAGCACAAACACTATGTCATCAGACTGTGAACGCAACTGCCTGGCTCAGACAATTAAAACATGTAAATGGTGTGACACTTTAGTCTTAAGTAACAGCTTTGATGTTACAGTCCCTTTTATACAAGAGGCTTTCTATATTTAAGGACTGGCTTCATTTGCACTGAAATGCATTGGGAGAATCACTGCAGCAGTTAAATGGGAGCAGTCAACAGTAATGCTTGGAGTAAGGAGGGAAGAGAACTATATCCAATTGAACCCAGACAGGTGGACTTGTGCCAAGCTAGAATTTAATTAAAACACTGGGATTAAATCCACTTTTCTAGTAGCACCCTCTTTAATTAAGTGCTGAAGGCAGTAATATGACTAAGCTGTGTTTCTTCTTGTTAGGCCTTCAGTACAAAGTCTTCAGAAAGAGAGAACTGAACCTGTGTGTTCAATAGGTAGAAAAATTGGACAATTTGCCCCAGCCAAATGCTCTTATTTCACTGAGAAGAAAAAGGCATTGGTGACAACTGCTTCTATTTCACAAGCAGAAGAAAACAATAGAAATCATCGTCCACATGGAGATGAAGACAAATGTTAGGAAACCTTGCAGTCACATTCTTTGCATAATGAAGTACATCTCTTTACTTTTATTTAATCATTCTGTACACATAGACTCTAGGATTAGATATAACATATAGACTATTTTAAGTGCTCTTCAGCAACTGTTTCAATATACTTGGATTTGTCTTGAAGCAGGTTTCAAGCCAAGCTTTAAAAATGCTCTCACAATGCCAAACCTCTACTGCAGGGGATCATTTCATCTTGATCACATGATAAGATATGTTTTTATTCAGTCCACAGAGGTAGCTTGCTTTAAAGGTCTAAAAAAATCCATGTTCTTTGGAACATTCATTCTTAGAGTTCATCCTGCATTGCTCTCAGTGTTTGGAGAAGAGAGTTTACGATCAAATGATAATGATGTATTGGACAGTTGAACTCCAGCTTCTAGCAGCTGCACCAGAGTTCAATTACTCTAGAAATGAGATAGAATTTAAAAAGACAAGTCCTGTCACTACTAATGGCCATCAAATAAGTTTTACTGTAATATAGTTCTTTTGTGTGTGGAATATTGAGATGATGCCAGGTCTTACAGATGTATTTTAAAATACTGCTTATTTATCCTGCTGCATATGGTGGCCACTAGAGTCTTGGGTCAAAAATCTTGGACAGATTCTATGTGCATATTAATCAGTTGCCTCTGTTTTCATTCTTTCCAGTGAAATTAAGAGCAGGAGGGTTTCAGTAAAACTGCAACACTGCTGAATGATCATGACTTGTTTGCCAACAGCAAGTTCTTGATACTTTGGCTTGCACTGAATAGTAATTTACAGCAGGCATAGAGCATTAGAACTGCTTTTGGGGGAAGGAGAGGAGGAGAGTTTTCTTCTAAGGTTTCCTCTGTACTTAAAGAGGAATAAGCTCTCCCAGACAGTAATTCAGAATAGCTAAACTGGACTTTTAATGAGGTCTCTTGAGTTACGTGCCTAAGGTGAACCAGTATCTGTATGCAGTTATGCACCAAGCAACGTATCTTGGAATCAGAATTCTTTTCAAGTATTTGAGGAATAAGGAGCTACTAAGTTTAGGAATTGACATAAAAACTGGCTTTATGTATTTGTTAGCAACAGTAGTTAGTAGAAACTTGCCATCTGGGGTTTTCTTACATTCTGAACTTCCACAGCCTAGTTTTCATACGGTAACATCAACTGCTGTGCAGGATTTAGTGTTAAAAATACCTTCCATGCTAGGGAGCTATATCCAAGCTGTAATGATGAAAACTAAAATTATGGTCAGTGCAAAATATGATGATTATTATTTAATATTTGAAAGTCTGTGCTTATTACTAATGCTCATTTTTCTCTGTTTCTGCAATTGGTTAACATTTACTTTGCATTTTTTCTAGCTACTCTGCAGTTTTCTTTTTACAATAGTACTTATTATTACTTATCTATTAACAGTCCTCTAAAACACTGGCATTGCCTCTGACCTGGCGACAGCGGAGAGTGGCCCTGAAATTTTTCCTTTATTCATGCAAAGCTCCCTCTAATTTTCAGGGATGTTTTACTTGAAAAAGGCCTGTAGAATTGACTCTGGGAGGACTGGAAGCAGGAGGAGCAGGGAAATTGTTATTGCTCAGTTCTTTCCCCAGCTTCAGCATAGCTTAGTGGATTTCAAGACATCTAATCACCGCTATTTAAAGGACTTGGAAATGATGAGTCAATTCTTGTCCCTCTATCAGTTATGTATTTTGTTTGTACATCTTCCAGCCATTTGATACATATGCACCTAAGGTCTCTTTTATGCATTTATATTTGCTTTAGAACTTGCCCTGGACCTGAGGCAATAGTTATAAAAGAAAAAGGTATTTATTAGAGTGATTGAAGAGAGACATGGTAAATCCTTATGTTAGCCTTGCACAGTCAAGCTGGAGAAACAGAAAATGGACTTGGAAAAGATAAAAATCAAATCCCTTCAGAATATGGAGACTTCCAAATCAATATCTGAAGAGTAACATAGAGATAATGTGGGAACTATCTCTCTTTGGTGCAGCGAGCACTGAGAATCAGAAAAAACTTCACCAAGATGGCAATTTGCATGCCATATACTGTGGCCTGTACTGTTTGCCCATATAATGCAGAAAGAAGGAAGACACGCCATCACCCTTTAGTTAAAATGCACTTTTGAGATGAGAAATACAGGTGTCGCTAATGAAAGGTAATCAGAAAAGACCTGGAGGATCACTGCAAACACACTGGTGTCGATAACAATAGCTATAATAATGCTTAATAACACTTTTGGCAGTTTCTTCCAGGTCATTTCAAGGGTCTGTCCGTTCTCATTAACATGTACACATTGACTCCTTCTATATCAAAAGCACACAGTGATTTTAGGTCATCCCTCATGCTCTCATGAACGTAAGTGTGTTTCTTACTGAAAAAAAATACTTACCAAACCCTCTAATATAATTATCTAAATTGCTTGGCAAGTTATGAAATACAGCTATATGTTGCAGAAGCTTGACACTTCCAAGAGGAAGCAGAGAACACCACTTCTGAAATGTATGCTTTTTATTCAGGAATTCAGAAGGAGTGTTAGACAATAAGACTGTAGGTAGCTCAAGTCTCTAAGGAGAAAAAACCAGCCTCGTGTAAAGTTATACATATAGATCAAAATGAAACCAAAATGTAAAATGAGGAAGTGAGAAAATGAATAAATGACTCTGAGGTAGGCAGCGATTGACCACAGTGATAAGCTGCAGTACTGTAGGAATATAGTATAAATTAGCTTGTGTCAGCCAGAGCGAAAAGCCGTTTAAGAAAGAAATTCAAGCAGGCCTATGGAAAAAAAATCCAAATTTAGTTCCCAGTTCTAGATTCAGAATAAAGACACAGTCAGACTCAAGTCTGCCCAAGTAGGAAGGGTAGGATATGACTTCTTTAAGGTGTATCACACTTATGTAGGCAGCAGATGACAAAGTGACAAAGGAGGTAATGTTCTGTCTACCTTCTGAGTATTTATTTGCCTCCATTACTCAAATTGAATCTATGGGTTATTGTGAATCCTACTGTAACCTAAATGGTTAAGTTTTGCTTCTCGTTAGCAGGTAGACCAATATTTAAGATGTCAATACCAACTGTGATCAAAATTAATCAAAGCAATTCAGATCCTGGTCCCTGGGAAAACCAGACGAAACAACCACTGGTTAGTTTATAACTAGAAATAGTCAGGAAATTTATCTCATTTCAGTTTCTTCATCTAAAATTTAAACCTTTAAATCTGAAGCATTGTGATATTCTATACACAATGGAAACTGATACTCCAAGTGGAAAATTCAACCCACTCTAAGGCAGGTGTCTGAAACAGTGGATATGACTTGTGCTGTGTAGGTGACATTTAACTAAGATAGTTAGATGAGGTAGTAGGTAGACGAGGTGAATACTGCCCTTGAAGACTAACCACATTCATAGCAGCATTGATCATAGCGGCTGATCGTAAAAAACAGCAACAGCCCTAGAAATAACAGTAGATGGAGCTGGCAACAAAGGCTCGTGACAGAGACACTGGGTGCACAGCCATCTACCCTAATTTAACATTTGCATTACAGTTCCCATCCGTGAGACGGGAGTGTACATTTTCTGTATCTTTTCACATTGCTTTGCGCTATGGGACCACAATCTTATTATACTGCAGGTACTGTCACAATATAAATATTAAGTAGGAATTGTTCCAACGCAGAAAGTATTGGATCCATAAAGTAGTTGAGAAAAATAGTTGCCAAGACTCTCTCATTAGATGGTAAAATCTGAATGAGGGAGTGAGCTAGAAGAGCAACCTGAGAGTGTCCTGAAAATGCTTCTGCTGTAGAGATGCTCTTTGTGTTTCTAAGTGCATTGCACTGTCACGAGGAAGCCCCAAACCTGAGTGAAACCTTCATATATTTAATAACCATTTGTTAATCATATCGACTTTTACCTCTAGACAAACCCTCTACATTAGTACTTCTAGTCCTTCTTCACCTTCTGTTGCAGAATCATAGCTGCATATCAAGAGGTATGTATGTATTGTGCTTAATATATTAAATACACAGACAATGTATTATTGGTTAAAATGTATATACTGGTAATCATTAGCAGCTCCAAAAAAGGCTAGTGAAAAGTCTGAAAGCTCTATTGCAGTTGGTGTCTAATGAAGTGCCTTCTACAAGTATGTGCCAAGATGAAACTACAAAGGTCAGACTTGTGCTGAGCTGTGCATTATGTTGGAAGCCCAGAAGAAATGACAATCTGTATTAGAGTTCACAACCTATGCGAAACTAGGCTTGATTAAAATAATACAAGTTGTTAGCTTTGAGATGGTTCTTTATGTGAAAGGAACAAAACTCACCACACGTAACTATGCAGTATAAAGAGCACTGAAATCTTCTCATGTGCGTTTAAAGCTGTGCTTAGCATTGTAATAAAACACATGGTTCAGTTATAATGTGGGGTCAGTAATGCAGGGAGCGAGAAGAAAAGCGTTAAATTAAAGAAAATGAGAGATCTGACTGACTATCAGTTTAGCACTATTACTCATGATGAGAAGTAAAATGAAGTTCATGACCCCATCTACTCTGCCTCTACTCTCTGCTCCTTCATGTCCTTCATCAGAAGGCACTTCCTCAAGGAGACTCATAAATCCATAGTTTCTCCAGTAAATTGACACACACTTATTCTAACTGCTCCAACCACCATACTTCTATAAACAGAAAAAGAAAAGATGTTACTCTTAGAGAAGTTATGATAGTCTCTGTTTGTGACTAATAGATATTTAGTATTTTTCTCTTAAGCTAGACAGTGACATCTTCAAAGCATTTCTGCAGTCCATTTCTCTATATAGTGCTGTGCACATTTACATTATTATATACAGTACATAGCAAAGAACGAAAGAGTCCTCATAACGCACGTTACCTATTTATTACCCATAATAATAAGCTGATACCAATTTATTCCAGCTTGGAGGGTAACCTGATCTTTTGCAGAAAGCAGCTACCACTTAACTTTTTGTAAGCAAGAGTACTAACAGGATCTTCGGTAAGACACTTAGACTATAGAGAAATCCATCTTTTGCAATAATAGCTATTAAGAGCCATAAACTAATTGTGGATAATGGCCTACCATTCAGCAGCAGTAATTCAGCCACTTTGTCAAGATATATGGTTTAAGTTGACCACTTTAAGACCTCAGTATGCATGAAGAGAAGGGAATAGATTGTGAAAAGACTTACTAAAAGTATCAGAGATGATCCTTGGTAACCGACAGAATATGGCCTTGAAATGAGAGTCTAGTTTTGAAGTGAACTTTCAGTGACCTCCTATTGCAAACAAGATAGCAATGCAAAACAAGTCAGCAGGCCACGAAGGGCTAGGGCAGCAGAGCAGCATCAGCAAAGGAAATGGGAGGTCTGATCCCGCATTGCGTTTCCCATGCTGACGAGCGGGAATTGAGGGTGCCCTGCACCAAGCAAGACAGAGGGCCCCTGGCTTATTTGGAAAGTACTTTTTTAAGAAGAAGAAAGGCAAAAGAAATGCAAGGGGAAGACAATATGGCCTATAGCAGGAAAAATATAAATAGGCAGACAATGGCAATGCAAAGTGGTATCTCTTCCTGTGTGTAGCAGTTCAGGGTGCATGCAAAAGAGACATCTTATGTTGGAGCTGATGTTAAGGGTCAGAGACCCTGGTGGCAACCCTACCAACTTCTCCTAGCCTCAGTCTCAGAGCTGCTTGATATTTCATTAACTGTATATCATGAATTAATCAGCATGAACTATTGGTGGGATTGAGGTGTATGTGAGTTCATTCCTTGTTTTACCTTCCATCTTCTGAGGATTGATTAAAAGGGAGCCTAGCAGAGTCTGGAATAAAAAAGTTCCTTTCTCATCTACTTCTGACATTAAATATATTCCTGCTTTCCTTCCATTTTGCCAGCCACCCTTGGGCTAAACCTCTGTCTTCACATCCTGCCTACTCTGGTATTTGTGTGCTCCCATAACTTATGCTGTCTTGTTAAGCCTTTCCAGATGGTATATGGCAGTCTTCGGAAGGCTCCAGTGGCAGTCTTCTTACTGCTTCCCGGACATCTCAGATACCACCTCCAACCAGCTTAATGGCTTTCCTCTTCACCTTGCAAAAGCACATTTCAAAATGAAAAGAAATTGATTTTTTTCTACTTATTCAGTGAGTCTTTCATTCTCATAGATAGATAGAAAAGGAACATTGCTATGCCTTTGTTTTCATTTTTCTCATTTTTTTTCTCCTCACTGATTGAGCTACAGGAGACTGAGTCAGATTAGAAGGTTAAAAGGAGAGAAAGATAAAACACTGGCGTTTAGTTAGTAGTCTCTAAAGGCAAAATGAAAGTGACCCACTCTTGTATGCTAACAATTATGAAGCGGGAATGTAAATATCAAGTAGGAAGACTGATATCAATATTTAATTAAGGGATTAATGCAAAGATATCAGGTCTGATGTGGAAAACAGTGAGGCTCATCCTGAAATGGAGATAATTTATTAAGGGCATACTGTCTGAGCCTCTGATGTGTGGGTGAGGGGGTAGGATACGGCCATGGCAGGGTTGTGGAAGAGGAGGGGTGCGATGGGGTGGCCTCTTCTCTTTTCTTATGGCACAGAGTATGCGTGACACCAGCCAGGGCTAATTTATGCTGCACAAGCTTTTGAAATACAGAAGGCAGATGCTCTGTACTGGTATTTGGACAGGGAGGGAAGCATAAATCATCCTCAGGAGAAATATATTAACAGTATGAAATCATAAAAAATAGTTCAACTGGGGCAAACCTGCATAGAGCAACATGGCACAGAGAAGAGGGAATAAAGTTCTCAAGATGAAATGATGCATGAAAAATGCCCGTCTTATAGTCCTGAAATGCTTCCCAGGTCTTCAAAGAGAGGTCAGCACTTGTCTGCCTCTTTGAGTGCTGAGTCTGCTATTTAGGTTCAGCTAACAGACTCTTATCTCCTGGTATCCCATTCCGTTCCTCCATGCCTAGGGATTTAAAAGTGGATGCCAACTGCCAGATAGATTTTTGTGATGCAGCATTTTTTGAGCGTTGTGAAGTTTTTTTGTGATGGAAAAATGGAGGAACTGAACTTGGGAGTTTTCTGATAATTCCCTTTGCAGCTCATGTCATCCGAAATGCTCATGTCTCCTCAGACAAGCCCTTCACCGTGCAGCCCTCATAATTAAAACACAGTCTTTGTCATGACGACAACTTACAAGCCCTGCCAAACCTCCTCCTTCCCTTCTCCTCTTATGAACACCTCCTGACCTCTCTCCCAGGTACTGAAGGTACTCCAGGAGGACTCTAATTCCTTTTTTTGATAGGAACCACCTCACCCATTATGGAGGTACAACTGTCTGTACGGAAACACAGCGCACAGTGATGCTGTACAGTGACAGAGACATGAATCCAATGTCTTAGAGATGAATAATAACCATGTAAATTTAAATAGGAGAATATGATTATTGAAGGTGGAATTAGATTTGAACACGCGATAAGACTCCATCCATCTGTGAAAAATGCCAGAAGACTTTTTAATGAGATTTTCAGTTATAGTGTTGAGATACTGTCAGTCCTGAGGTGATAAGATTAGAGTTTGATTGTGTGTGACTGTGAGAGCAGAAGTTTATAGAGGGAACTGACCTACTGTAGCAAAGCAATTAGGGTCTGCAGGGGGACTAATGGGCAAATAAAAGAGCTATGAGGAGTATCCCATGACAAAAAAATAAGATACACTCTGTTATAATTTAACAAACATTTGTAGATAAAATTGTGGTTATGGGTGACGATGCATAAAGTGCTATAAAAGAAGAAATTAAAGCTCTAATAAATGAATGTTGCTTAAACCTATATGCAGTTAGGCATAATGCATTTGCAGAGAACAGGACAAATAGGGAATGGGGCGGGAATTACTTCTAGGATCTAGCATCCATGGTGCCAGCAAATTTACCAGTGATCTGAAAATCAAGATCAACTTCAGCATTTGGCTCTGGGAAAGTTGGTTAGGAAAATGGAATTAAAAATAGACTAATTGCACATGATAAAAGGCACGAGGATCGTCTTTAGAAATAGGCCAGTATGCACCTGTTAAGTCCTCGTATACCTTATAAAGGGTGGTTTTACCCTAAGGAACCTTTATTTCCACTGAAGCCAGTAGCTTTGGTCCAGCAGGCAGGTTTGTACAAGTTTGTACACTACTGTCATTTTGGGCTTTACCCAACTGTGACATCGGCTGTGCTGTCCCTGCCTCTTCTGTATGCCTGCCTTTTTCTGTGTTGCTGTATTTTATGTCCTGCTGAAAGACAGGGAAGTGAGACTGAGCTCAGTGCTGCAGATATGTGGCTGCTGTCTCAGAGCTGGCATGTTTGATTGGTGGAGTAATGGTAGGCTTTGCTTGTCTCTCCCTGCCTTACACCCTGTTTACGTACCCCGACCCTAATATTTGAGCTCCAGGGTTATGTACGTACCCCTGGCAGCGGTTATCTGCAGCTGACCCATCTATTATTACTTCTGCTCATCTTTTTCTTTCAAGTTTACAAATTAGGTTCTGAAATGAAAGTTTCAGTTCTGTGCAGGTGGGTTTGACTACTAGATCCCATTGCATCATTTCTGTCCATCCTTTATCTGACCTACCAGTATTTAGTGTGGAAAACTGAAGGCTTAGTGTTAAGTACCTTCTAGGCTAATTAATTTCCCATAAAGTAAAGAGAAAATTTTCTTCTTAAGTTGAAATACGTGTGTTTCTTTTCTCAACTTGATCCTCAATGTACTCTGCTGATTTTTATTTTTCAGTAATTAATTTCACTTGCTACTTCTTTGCCCTCAACGAGGCCTGTGGCTAGTTATCACAGAAATGGAGAGAAATGAAGTACATTTTAAAAGAATTTGGGTGTAGTGATTATATGGACAACAGCTTTCACAACGAGCTTCTGAGAGCAACCCTCACAGTTATCACAAAGCAAAATTATGTTCAGAAGCTTTCCTGTAGTTGCATCTCATATTTTAAACAGGTACCCACAATGCTGTTCCTTTGAGGAGGGAAGATCTGATATTTTCTTTTCAAGCTTCACAATCAGCAGCAAATTGAGCATGGTTACAACATTTTTTCCCTGGAGTAGCAAAATAGCTGAAGTAAAATGCATGTCCATGAACATGCAGACTTATACCATACTGACAGTACATGCGTTGTTCATGTGTACAAAGTGAAGTAGGACTAGGGCTTTTGCACACTGATCAGTATTAAAAAGAAACATATAGGTAAGTATTACATAAAATAGGAGACTTGTATTCTAAAGCTTCTGATCTGGATAAAAATATCTTGTAGGCCTCCCTACCCATGATTAGATATTCCACAGGGAAGTTCAGCACCGGACTGACAGTCAGCTAGGCTGGATGGCCGGGTCTTGCAGCGTTTTCTCGTGCCAGTGACCTGAGCTCTGCTTTGGGAGATTTGAGCGTGGCTGGGTAAAACCTGCTGACTCCAGCAGGAATTTGCAGGGAGTTCACCTTTACAAACCTTACCACTGGAGCAGAGATGCAGGATTTAGTGGAGCAGCTTGTCAAAAATGAACATTGCTTACTGGTGAAAGTCACGCCTGGTAAGAGTGTGTCACAGGATACACCTATGACCCGTGTAAGGTCTGCTCTGGGGCTTCCCACTGCAACGACGCCGGTCCCCGTATTTGGACAGTGGTGCCAGACTTGTCCTCTTAAATCTGTGTCTTTTGGCACAGAGTGGAGTGGGATCCCTCCTACCTAATTCTAGGTGTCTAAAAGTTAAGCACGTAGAGGAGCCACCTGCCCTCAGGGAGAGAGCTAGGCATGAGGCAGGGGGGCGGTGAAGCTTCCACCTCAGCCAGCTTTCTGAGACAGCCAGAGTGAACTGTGCTGCCAAGGTGTCTGTTTGTCCACCAAGTATAAGGATAGTCTAGGCAGCCAAATGAGACTAGAAGCTTAACTTTAGGAAGGTAAAACAAATCTCACCTTAAATCTAGCAAAATATATCACAATTTTTATTTTAACTAATTACCTTCCAGCAAATGGGACCATGATTAAAATATTGTTCTTGCTGCAAGATGCTAATGAAAAACAGCCATTTAAAAAAAAAATCCATTTTTTAGTATAATAAAATACATCAGGTATGGGATATTTTATGAAAATGTTTAATTCAACTGTTTCTTTGGAATGTAGTAGTCATCGTTTGGAAATTTAAGTTACAGTTCAATTCTATGTGGTTTTTTTTACTACTCAGTGTCTGAGAATACAAACGTCATTTAAAGTTAAGGCTTCGCTGTTCATTTTGAAACAACAATTTACAAGTGTCATATTGTCATAGAAAATAAAAATTTCTGTAAAAAAAATTTGCACAAAGTTTTATGATGGTACAAAACATGAAGCAATAATATACCAGTAAAATGAAATCATTTTACTACAGAAGATTTTTATAGTTTTTCAATAAAGAAAAAAATATGTTATTTTACACTTTAAAAATTATGAAACAATCTAAAACAATATAAACTGAACATTTTTGTAACACTGCCTTTACAAATTAATAACTTTATAAACATATAATTTTTTTAAATATATTTATCAGTGCAAGATACTTTTTCAATGTAAAGTTGCAGTATCATTTTTCCTTTATTGAAGAGTAACTTTCATTCTATTACCTTCAGAGAAATCAAATCTTCAGTGCTAGATCTTCATTATCATACTAAGGGCTGAAGACCACAAAGGAGATATATTTCTTTTTATGTTCACTATTCTCAGTATTTAAAGCAGAAAAAAACCCTTCACCGTTTAAATTGACCAAGACCAAGAGCTGTTCCAGAATCTATTGAAATCCATGAGAATGCTTCAAAAGGTTTTGGATCAGGCTCCCCAAAGGGGACTTTCTCTTCAAGGCAATCTATGCATGAACCTCTCCGTCAGGGGTTAACCGACTCGATGTGTTTTGAGCTAAGGAGAACATATCCTAACACAACTGAATCACACGATGATGGTGTGCTGAAAATAGTTCTGAAAAATCTTTTTTTTTCCTTTGGGTTAATTAACTAGCTGTTGCGATACCAATATGGTCAGATTACATTGTTAGCTACAAGTGAAACTCTAAAGCGAGTTTGTCACTTGTGCTAGCAAGGCCAGTTTTTCACTCTAGAATGGAAGTTTCACGGCCTAACTTTTGGGCGTTAGGTGCTCAAACTCCTTTCTCGGGGGCCCAAGGTCTCCATAAGGAGCCTGTGGAGGCCGCTCTTCCAATTTAGCTATCTAAGGTTTGGTGACCTGAAGTAGGTGTTTAAATATTCACCGTAGTCTCTTCCTTTAGGAGTCCTTTGAATTAGCAACTGTCCACTTGTTTTTCTACTCTGTATTCCTGTAAAATATTTTCACTTTCCAGACTCCTATTTTTACCTTTGATCTCCCTCCCCTTTCCTGAATTTCCACGTAACTGAGGGATTTTCTGCTGGCTTTTCTCTTTTATAGTTTGTACTGGTTAAACAATATGCTTCCAAACATTTAATTGATAAACAGTGGTGGTTTCTGCTGCTCTAGCAATTCAGGGCTGAATTAGCCCTTCCCAAGTCCTAATCCAGGGCAAGATACTTCATAGCTGTGCTACAAAAGCAATTTTGGAAAAGACTAACTCAGAAAATCCGAACTGCTTCCTTCATCCCCCTTTACTTCAGTGAGGAAAAATATGAGTGCGGACTTTTCAGGGCATCACTTTCCCTGGTGTTTGCACTGATTTTCCTGCTGGCTGGTATCTGGAGCAAGGTTAAAGTTGCTTTCTTTCACAGCCTCCCAAAATACAGTTATGCAGCCTGTGGGTCACCACAGAAAACCTGAGCACTCCCCTCACCTCCTCCTATGGACACCTGAGGGCAACACAGCCTTGCCTTCAGTAACTTGTCTCTTCTCACCCTGTTGGACCAGCTGTATAGGCTGTTACTATTATTTATCCAACAATATTTGCCCTGGCATATTAAAAATTGCCACATAATTGTCAAATACACTTTTGTGACTTTAAATAACTCAGTTCACTGAGTCTAACACTGTCTGCGGAGCAGGGGCACCAGGAAGCTGTGTCAAAGAGCTTTCTTTTTGGTCAAAGAGAAAGCACCTGGGGAGGAATGCTGATCGGATGTAACAGAGCTGTAAGGACATACACACCCTACGTACACTGTGAGATTTTATTCTGCCCTCAGTAGCCATGTGTAAGCCCAATTAGCATTGATTAGCATGAAAATACAGACTTGACGGAGAGAACAGAACTCAGTTCAGGTGGGGGCAGGAGGAGGAAAGTTTCTTATTTTAAAGACAATCTTTTCAGTAAGGGAATCATTTTCCCTCATGTAATTAACAGGCAAGTTGTTCAGGATAGAACACATATTTCATGCCTTCAGGAAAAAAGATACTGTCACTTTATGTTGTTAAGAAGAAACCCAAAGTTCGACTTTGGAGGGTAAAGTTAAAATTTTCCCTTATTTTTTAACACAAACTCTAATAAAATCCTTTGCCATTACCAGCAAGTTAAAGCTGCAGTTTTCTTTCCTTGGCAACGGCAAATGCTTATGCAATCTACTCAGAGGGAGAAAGAGAGAGAGAGAAAGAGCGAGGGAGAGATTTTACATTTGAAAATACATTCTATATGAAAGAACAATAAAAGGGGATATTGCAGCTTTATACAAAAGGGTCAAGAGACATGAAATTGAAATACAGAAAGCAGAACAATCGAGCCAAGTTGTCGAATCTGATTAGCCCTTGCCTTGCTGAGGCTACTTTCTCAAACTAAAATATACTTTTTTTTTAGTCAGTCAGCCATCAGAATATGATTAAAGACAAGGGCCTTAACTAGAGAGAAGCAGAACTGTAGTTAATGTTAACACAATGAGAAGCAGTACAAACAAAAAGGCACTTGAGAGGACATACACTAGCCAGTGCCAAGGACTTTTTTGTTTTGATTTTAGGCAGTACACTCGGTTGCCAGTTGTGTCTGATGATGGCACATACTCTTTTATGGAGTTCACAAGCACAAAATAAAGTACAACACTGAAAAACATCAATAAAATTTGACTGTATTGCTTCGTAAACAGAGCTGACACACTATATCGGTACTGATGCAGCAGTACTTCTCAAAAACATCCTAACCCTTCTTTGCCTATGCACAACACGAGCAATTATACACAAATACAAGTGCAGGAGTCCACTAAATTGCTGTTACTCCAACATTTTCTGGGCACTGAGCTACAGACAGCATGTCCATCCAAAGGACCGCACTGAATACATTTTGTGACAGCATCTTGGATTTTGCACGGTAAAATCAAAATTATTCATTAAAGGAAAACAAAAGAGAGGGAGAGAAAGAAAGACATAATGAACTATAAGTCAATCATACTTGGTCTCAACACCAGCATTTGATTATTTCAAATAAAACCAACAGAAAAAGCAGACTGTACATGATTCAGATTGTTAACACAGACTGTTGTCCATGTTTATCCGTTACACACTCATTGAAGCTCCTGAGAATAGCTTGGCTCAGTGTCATCAATGCACTTTTCAGCCTGTACAGTAAAAGAAGATCAACAGTTCCCCAGCACGACCGAGTTATGTCCTTCCATTCCAATTCTCTGAAACTTCTCTAGTCGCTTTATACCTTCATGCTTCTGAATAAGAATTCTGTGTGTTTAGTTTATCTTTTTTCAATTTTACACCATCGACCAGTTCAAAATTGTAATTCTCCAGTGCAGACAAGTTCCTCTCCGACATCCCATTGTGCCAACAGGCACAGTACAGGACAACTCCACAGATGGCTCCTAAAAGCACGCCAAGTGCGCTCATGGCTATGATAGTAATGAGGATTGGATCTAGGGTCTTCAGGACGTTGCCTGGTTTCCTGGAGATGTTATCGTCATAGTCTTCATCTGTATGATATGGAGGTGTAAACCCTGAAATGGAACAAAGAATTGCAAAACTTTCAGAACTGGTTCTGGTTAGAGCACGTGCTTTGTTTGACGAGCTGGAAATTTGGAGAAAAGATATGAGGATTTTGACACAAATAGCTGCATAATTTGAAAACCTAGTTTCTTGGAAGCAGCCATGAAAGCTAAAAACTGTAATACTACTCAAATAGTTGTTGATTTTTTCATTTTGTTCTCCAGTCCTTCAATCTGCAGTATCTTAGTAGGGGGTCTGAATCTGCCTTTTATTAAGTGGGAGAGTGGTAATGAATAACTAGAGCTTTTGATCATGTTTTGTCAGTTTGCAGTATTTAGTTTCAAAATCTTAATTAAATCTTGTATAGTTCAGTGTGAATGTTTACAGTTTTAGACATCAGTTTGGACTCTCCAGGCATTTTTGTTCCATCTCCACCTCACTGACTTCAGGATTAGACCTCGAAATGGAAAAACTGAAAGAAAGGACACAGAAGAGCATTCTGCCTCCTCCCGTAACATGTTTGCTGGATATCATAACGTTTCCCCTCAACTCTTTCTAAGTTTCTTAAAAAGATTTGATAAGCTGCTTGCACACCCTGCTAATTGTTGCAGTAAAAAACCCAAAAATCTGCCTCAGTTAAGCCTGCTATCACTGAAATCGATGATAACAATCCCACTGAATTTAACAGAAAAGAATTTAAGCTCTTTGCCTTAAAACTGTGAGTATATTTTATTATTGGGACAATATGATGATTGTAAACCACTTAACGATCCATTTACAACTGTCATCATTGAAAAGGGTAACGCTTTCGTAGACTGGTCATAAAATGACATTTTCAGCAAGATCTGAGAAATGATTAGTCTGAAGAGTTTTGAGTCTTATTAGGTAGACACTGCATGAGATATAAATTATAAAATATAATTATATTTTTTTCTTCAACTTTGGACATGTCATCTTGATAACAAAATATTAAGGAACTATAGCATGCATGCATGCGTCTGTATACAGTGTAACAAATATGTGTATATAAGATTGGAAAGGTTTGAAATAGGTATACATAATAACAAACCATAAGATTATACTACATAGAAAAAAAAGATGTCATCCTTAGAATAAATGTAAGCCTTCTTAGTATCTGATCTAGATAAATCAAAAAACCTCAATACCATATACAGTTAGAGACCACGTCTATAAATACATAAATAGAACATACACATTCATATGAAAATACACTTTTTAATTCATTCCCTTTTAAAATAGCACAATTTTTACCTGTTTGATTACTTTCTGGGTCTTCTTCATTTGTTTCATTTTCCACATCAGTTGATTCTAATGAAGCAAAGAGAATTGACATTGATTATTAGGGTTACAAACACTGATTGACTATCATGCAGGCAATAATGGTATAGCAGATTTTTCTGTGTCAGAGCATCATTATGTTAGCTTGACAGAACTGTTCATTATGATGGGCTCTGAAAATTAATGGAGAAAAAAGAAAGATTTGAAAACTCCTCTCCGCCCAATCTTGGCACAGTTTTAGAGTTATCAGCAGGGGTTTTCCATGTCTGGGAAAGAGAAATCAGTGTGATAAATTAGCATCTCATTCATTGTATTTACAATTTTGGAGCCCAATTCCACAACACTTCATCAGTGAAGGCATAGTTAATCACAAGAATAACATCACTGACTGCAGCGAGACCACTTGTGTTGGGGCTGCAGATGTAGCATTTGGCTTTAGCTCCCACAGGCTAAAATCTTTGTCTTTAGTTTGAATAACTGAAGCGTGTGGAGGAAGGAGAGAAGTTACTTTCCTCTGCCATTCTGGTTGCAAAATGGCAGAGGAATCTGGCAAATATCATTGCTGTGGTCCCAGCACTCTGCTTTGCCCTGAGGACACTGCAGGAGGACCTGTGTAGTGTGTCCTGCCTCACTTTGCTGGTAGCTGTCACTCTGATGGCATACAGTGAGCCGCAGGAGATGGGCTGCACAATAAACAGAGATTGTACAGTCTTCTCGTCCTGCAGTGAAATTATCGTGTCGTTGAAGTCTGTCATGTTATCTTCAGATGGGGATTAGATACAAAGGGTGAGGAACACTCTCCTTTATCGTTCACAGTTGTACTGCCAATGCAAATGGCGTAAATTTATAGTTCTGATGCTAAAGCTTCTCGGTTCTATTCCCTCTCCTCTATAAAGGTCATTACTTCATCTCCACTATGGAGGACAGGGTTTAGCTGCTTGTGTTTATCTGGGGTTGCTGTGGCCAAATTACGTGCAGTATGCAATGCATATGTGATCATCAGTGACTGAAATAACTCAAGACTGGCCAAAAATAAAAGGATTGAAGTAGTGGCTTAGGAATAGTCTGGCTGAGAGGTAGAACAGGCCATGTGCTAACATTACTCAGTGTCCCACGTGTCTAGGAGCTGATAACTACAGCCAGTGAGTCACAACAACCTCAGAATTAAAAAACAGCAGAGGACAGAGCAGGGGCCGTTGCACCATATCTGGTTGCCCATAAACTGTTTGACACAGTGCTTTGAAAAACCTAGGATAGAATTCAAGCAGGCTTGGTGGTAAGTGATCTAAAAGTGGTGAAGAAATGAAATTGGAATTGTGAGCATTAGGAAAAGCAGAAAAAATCAGAGAGAATAGTAATGTAACATACAGGGAGAGATGTGAGGATGTGAATGTGCACTGACCAATGTTGGTAGGATGCTAATTCCCATCCAAAAGACTGCACTGCCATGATACTGAGGCCAGCCTAGCTCCCAGTGGTGCTTACCGTCAGTCGCTGTGCCATGCTACAGCAATCCCAGGATTTCCATCAGTGTGGAGCATGGGCACCGCAAGTTCCCATGAACAACAGCATATTGCACGGACGATCTCTTAAGCCTGCCTTTTAATTCTGTCTTCTGCAATTCTATAGCTGTTTTTCTTCTGAGACTGTTATTCCTAGCTAGGAACTGGCATTTTTAAAATGATTTCAAACACAGTGGTTGTGTGCTCTGGATGATAAGTAAAACCAGCCTTCCTAGTCTCTCCTAACATTAACAAAATATGAATTAACTAATGTCAGTAATGGTCAGAAATGTACAGCGGAAGTGCCATGAGTGCCATTGTTACCAGCGCAGGTAACAATTTCTTGACTTCATTGGGAGTAACAGATAAAACTGGGAGTTTTGCTTGAGTAATGAATAAAGCTATGGGCCAGATCATGATGTTTTCAGTGCAAAATTTCCAGTATAGTCAACTAACATTTATCCCTTTGTCACAGAAATAACAGCTATCAAAACAAAATAGATAGTGTTTTGGATGAAATTTCTATAAATTCTTGCTATTCATACTTACTTCGGCAATCCTCTTGTGCTACACGATTGTCAATGTTAATATCATCCACGGCAATTCCTCCATTTCCTTTTCCAATTTCTCCCTCAATAACCACCTGGTGAAATAAGATAATTTACACATTGCTTTCATGTTAACACCCAACTGCAGCGTTCAGAAAATCTTAATTAATTGTTAAGCACGCATCTTCAGTTGTCATGATGCCACATCTTCATATACTTTGATTGTGGCCTGCCAATGTGCACTGTATGCCCTTATGAACTTATATATGCAAATATGAATTTTTGTAATTTCATTCCTTTATTAAAGACTTTTACATCAGCAGCAAAGCTGTGGCAAGGATGCCGTTTTGTGACAGATGAGAAATGATTTCTAAAGCATTTATTTGGCCTTCTATCATAAATTGCTTGTATCGCTGTCATCTGAAATACCATGAAATATGCCACTGTTATTACTGTCACAGCAACAGCACCTCATCTCTACGCTGTTTATACAAATCCTTCAGTGACATTTTCTGCCATGACATATGAAACATGACCAGGCAGGTCCTAACGGCATTGGCTCTGTTAGATCAGTGAAGAAGCTCACCTGATAATGTTTCACAGACTTATGAAGAAGAACGCGTCCTTCCTTCCAGCAGTTTGCCTGGTGCCCACTCAGGGTCCACAGCACCTGGTCGTATTCGTCAGGCTTTTGGTATCGCAGTTTGATCTTCAGGGTGCCGACGTGGGCGCCGGACATGTGATACCAGAAAGTCATGCAGTGGGCAGAGTTCTGCGAGTAAATCACGGGGCTCAGCAGCCGGGCGACCTTGCCTTTCTGGCTTTCGTCAGCTTGCGAGTAAATGAAATTGCCATCTCCTACTGTGACAGAAGGACTGTGTTAGGAATAGCGACCAGCTTTCATTTTCTTTGTTAACCTAAGAAACCCCAGGTGTCCCCAGTCGTTTTGTCTCCCTTCCACACTGATCCGCCAGGAGTCTCACAACAGAGAGAGGCGGAGGGGGGCGGCTTGGGAGCTCTAACAAAGCGAATGGGCTCTAAGGGGAGCTTGTGTCTTCCCCCAGTCGCTTTGCTGTTCACCAGGATGCTTTGTGCCCGTAGTCAACTGCAACGCCGTGTTCACTACAGGGTGCACAGAAGTCATTTCATTTGCTCAGGAAAGGAGGCAAAAGCATGTTTGTCACAACAATATATACTCTGTTCCTCTGTGTGCGCCTGCTAGAGGGAGCCATTCCCAGTTCAGCAGGCTAGACAGAACTCCCCCGACCCCCCCGGGCCTATTCCACACTAATCGTGCAAAGAGCTATTTTTAATCTCTGTTTAAAGTAATCTGTGTTTGAGAAGGCAAAATTGGAATGGGAAGAAGACTGAAGAATAAAATAACTTTGAACAGCCATGGTCAGAGATCAGGGACGGAAATCTAAACAGTGCTACTGAATAGAGACCTAGCATCGCCACAGATCGTGCCTGGGGGAAAGTCACCTCCAGAGTTATTCCCTTGATTTCAGGAACAACACATTGGGCTCTGAATATATTTTTGCGCTGTTGCCCAAAAGATTAAGATTCTGGCTGGTATCTTCTGAAGAGCATAATGGATTTATGCACCTTGAAATCTGAACAACCAATATCCTTAACTTTGAAGATTACTTGCTTAATGATATTTGGAGAAAAATGTGAGAATGTAATTAGTTTGGTAACAAAATAATGCTAGGTAAGATACTGACGAGAGTGAAGCATTTCTGATTAACACCAGCCAGGCATTCTTTTCATAGTCAGCTTTTGAACAGCTTCTTAGCAGAGAACTGTGATGGAAAAATACAAGGTTCATCCTGCTGTTGATAAAAGTAGACTGCATATGTGATGTGCTCACACAAAGGGATGTAGACAGCATTTACTGGCATTAGTGTAGAGTTATTTTGAAAGTAGAAAGGAGAAAAGGAATAATGAGAAATACTATTTCTCACGTGTTGAAGTATAGTATACTGCTCATACCAAAGCAAAGAAAAGCAAGAAGAGGCGAAAGAGGACATTTTGGGAGGGTGATGTTTTGTCAGCATTGGTCTTTGCTTATGCATGATATTCTTGAATTTCATTTCAAATAATGTAAAAATGAAACTTGCTGGAGTAATGGTGTAGTCCTGCACTGGTGAAGAGCTCATTTGGCAGATGAGTACTGCCACTCGGGGGAGTATAAGAGGGACAGGGTAGTAAAAGATCAACCAGGAACAAAGAGGAGTGGGTTAAACCCAGTTGCTGGCAGGAGGGGGACTAACGAAAGAGAAAGATAAATAATTCTTCTAATGTGAGACAAGGACGTTTCCTCTTCTTAGGATCATTTATAGGCAGTCAGAGGTACCCTGGCCAATACATATATGGAAGTATCTGGTCTTTGGAAGTATTTTATAGTAGGAATTAAAGGTAAATTGCCAAAAAAATTTTGTATTTTTTTCCATCTTACTGCAATAACATCTCGTCCAACTTCTTAGGCAGGAGTGTTTGTGCCTATATTCTTTCCAACTTTGCTTCTATTCAGAGAGCAGCATAAACATGTGCAAATCTCATCAAAGAATGGTGATAGGGAAATCCAAAGGGAGGAAAAGAGGAACACAATCACAGCATTAGGATAGCTGTCTCAGTTGGAAAACCTAACTCTAGCCAGATTTAATCATAACATGTATAATTTGAAATGGCATACAGCATATCCTGCTGTCTTAAAGCAATTGCTGTTAAAAATCATTTCTGTGGAATTTCTGCAACTTTCTACAAGTGCAACTAGGAGCAAAATATGACTGGGAATTGCTTGTTGCTGTTCTCCCAATATTTAAGCAGGCTTTGCTGAGTAATGGTCACACTGAGGGGCTGGTTCATCATGGCAGTGCCATTCAAACTGCTGGTGATCTGCTTTCACACTCATCCCTCTATCTGTTGGCAACTGAATGGCAAATCCAGCAGGTAAAGATCACTTCAGAGTTGAAAGGAAATTGTGGAAAATACTGAAAGTTAGTGTGGTAGGGAGCAAAAGGGCTGCCTTGAAGACTTATTGAAGCTACAGCTAACAGAATGAATAAGTCTTCTGCAATATTGCAGAATATTCTGCCCAGCAGAAACAACAAAATCTCATTTAAAGAATACCATTTCTTCATCTCTTGATTAAAGACAGGTTCAGTCTCTCTATAATCCTTGGTGGCAAAGTGCAGATAGCTCTCATTTCCAGAATATTATTGCAGTGCTGGGTCAGGAACTCTGTCTTCATTGTCTTAATTAGAGCTTTACTTATGCATGCCTTTTAGATTTTGTCAGTCTCTGGCTAACATAGCTTTTAACCTCCTTTCAATGTCAGATCCTACTGAGCGATTTCACTTTACTTCACATCAATTTTTCCACCATTACAGCCTTCACTTCAGTTAACTGCGTTTAGTTAATTTGATGCCATTTATTTGTACAATGCCATTTATAGTCAAAGTATTATAAGTTTTTTTTCCTAAAACTACTGTGCTTGTCTTAAGATTCAATTGAAAGTGTCTCAGAATTTAAGAAGTCCAATTTTGTCTAATTTCCTTGTCATTCTCATTAGGCAAAGGGGTTGCAGAAGTGAGAAGGGGGATTCATCTCTAACACATTTGATTAATCTGCACGTATGCAAGGGAACACTAAAGCCAAAGGATGTGTGGGTCACACAGCACCCTCCCTTCTCCACTATCCAGCAGCATATTTATTGCCTCATTATGCAGAAGCAGGAGTTAGATACTACAAAACCAACCACTCAGTTTCCTGGAGTGATATTTCTGGAAAAGCTGTGTGTGAGTGAAGGGATGGCTGGAATCTCCATCTCCCGTTGGAGAGGAGTAGGACATGAGATAAGTCCATTGGGGAAGTTACACTTATAGTATCTTTCCATGGTGGACAGTTCCTGTAACTACAAATAGGAATTTTATGAGATTTGCTCATGACTGTATCACTTGTTAAATGACTTTTGCAGAATATTTGGTCATTCAGATGTTTTTCCACCAAAGAGGGTTTATCCAATGGGTAATTGGGAGTAGGGAATATCTTCAGTTCCTAACAATAAATGACCTTTATGCCCCAACAGAAGGGACAATTACTGTCATTAAGTAAGGTTGCCTAGAGAATCACCTTTCTGACTATACTTATTTTACCTATTATTACTTCATTCAGCAGGCAATTTCTCTGGTTTTGGAAGGCACTTTGGTATTAAACAACCTCTTCCCATGTAAAATGTCTAAGTCATGAACTCATGATTACCTGTGTGATCTTGAATAGGCCCAGTTTTGCTGGTCAGGATTGCCCACTTTAAATCCACCTGGTTGTCATGTTCCCAGTGGCACAAAGTCTTGTGGGAACCCCAGCCAAATCCACAGTTGAAATTGTATACCGGCAACTCTGCAGGAAAGTAGGAAAATGGAAGGAGGAAAAGTGATTATTAATTGTGTAATTTAGGTATTGTACTTCAATACCAAATACATTTACTCGGCCACTAAGAGAGCCATTTCTACTTGATACTCTGACAAGTCATAACGAGCTGCTAGGAAGCAGATGAAGAATGACTATTTCTAGCAAATGACATGTTTATTTTATCTCTTTATGAACCATATTTTGTGATTTTATGTGGCTAGACTATTCTTCATATTTGCATGCGTTATCTGATAACTGCGCTGTAATATCTATGGTTTAAAAAAAAAAGTACTGGCTTACTCACCAGAAATATTTGCTGATTATTAATATCTATTTTTGCCATAACTGTGCAATGTTGTGTAGCAACTCACAATATGATTTGGAGAAAAATAAAAAGAAAGTCAAAAACACTAATGGAATGTCCTTGGCACAAAAGGATTTCTGGTGAAATATATATTTCATGGCTTCAGCAATAAACTTATTTCAGCATCTTCCAGACAGTTAAATAGGACCACAAGATGGCAGCATTGAAATGGACAAACTGAGAAGGAAAAGGGACAAATGTGGCTGATAGCCAAATGAACTCAAAATAAGCTTCAAAACAAGCTCCATGTAAAACAAGGGAAGTCTGGTATTATGGTCAGGATGAGATCATATCTTGTTTTCAGCTTCTCTTCAATTCTGCCCAAAGGTTTAATACAAAGTAGCTTATTTTTTTCAGTGGAACTTGGAATTTGAATGGAAAGATTACTCAAAGATAGCATATAAATTCCTTGCATTTCTCATTTTCAGAACCAGTTTGCAGTCTTTTGGATTTTTGGTTCCTGCCCCATTGGCATGAACTTTTACCTCACTTTGAGCAATGGCAACTCCCAGTAGAGCAATATCCTTCCCACAGCAATGTGACCAAATCCTGAAGTCTTTTCTCAGGCATGACTCACTCCTTATTAAGGAAAAATTTAATGAGATGCTTTCTGCAAGTATGAACTAAGAACAAAGGACTTTGTGCTGCCATCAGTATCAGCTCTGGGGGAAGAATTTTGTTCTTTTACTTTCTTCCCCGTTATTTAAAAAAAACCGCCAGTGAAAGATAATGCAACCCCTAGAATGTCTTTTGTTTGTTGTGGGAAAATATAGAGACATTGGGAAGTGTGTTGGGACCTGAGGCTGGCCAGAGATGTGGGGCTGATCTCTTCTAGTCTGAAAAGGCAAAGAGTGCCTCTATATAGCGTGCTCCCCAGGTAAGAGTGGAAAGGCTTTTGAGTTCAAACCCCAGAATTTAATAGAAAGTACACTAGATAATTATTTTATGAAAGCAGAAAAAAACCTCAGGTGAGAAGGTTAAGACAGAACGCTTTATAAGGTTTCATATCAATCTCGTCTTGCCCGCTAAGTCCTTGCATAGTGGGTCCTTGCTCCCAGACATAGTTTTCGCTCAACTCACTGGATTCCTGCACTGCAGCAGCTTTGCCCTCTCCCCTCTGGCCCCTAGAAAATGCACTCCTGTCAGCAGGGAGGTCTGACTGCATGGCTGCTCCCTGTCCCTCTCCTCGGTCTTTCAGTACCTCGGCTGTGCTGCAGGATCGCTTTGCACTGAGCCCTCATTCTTTGCTTCTCCCTTTTCATCTGCTCCCATCCTGCTTCCCGCAGCCGCTGTCTCTCCTTCTCCCTCCCTCTGTCCTCTGCAGCTCCTCCAAGCAGAAGCCATCTCTGCTTCTCCTCCAGAGGGGTCTACCCGGCATTGTCACGAATGTGACATCCTAACTGAGAGTAAATGAATAAAACAGATACGATCTGTCACAGGAATTTAATGTGGCGAAAATATGTTTCCTGTGGGACCCTAGCCCTTTCTGGGAAAGTGGAAGATTGTAGATTTGAGGGGAATAATCTCTCTTTGGACCTTCAGGCTCAAAATGTTGAAGAAGCAGAACTCAGCCTCCGCACACATGGGTGCAGAAAGCAATCCATTATGTTTCTTTCTTCAATATATGTTTTTTTTCCCTAGACAATGGGGCTTCATGGAAGAGCTCTTGCCCTAAAGGGGACATCTGAAAATCAAGGGACGTTTTTAAAGAAACAGAGTCACATTGAAATGAATTAAAGGGTTCTAAGTTCATGAAAAATATCCTTTCATTGTCAGTGAGGCCTAGGGAGAGCTATATTGCATGGCTTTGACATCAGAGCCATGAAACAGAGCTTTAAAACAGTCTCAGAAACCCTAAGACAAAATTAATTTTATTAATCCCAAAGGAGTATATCTTGCAAAGCTTGTGATAGCCTGCGTGGTATTCAAACCACAAGAAAGGCGAACAGTGGTATATAGATCACATCCGTTTGAAGATCTCACACAGCATAAATGAGCACATAGCACAAAGAGACTGAAAGGACTGGGATTATTCAAGTCTGAATAAAAATAAATAGCAGAGGACACAGGAAAAGTATGTAAATGAGTGAAGAATCTAGAGAAGGAAGGTTAGAATATTCCGTTTTGTCCGTTTCATAGCCTGAGAACTATGTGATAGCCGGTGAGGTTCAATACTGATGAAAGGAAAAACTTTCTCCTATGATGTGAGTGATAGGTGCTTCCCTAGAATGCTGCTAAGGCTTAACACAATTCAAAGACTGGACAGGGGACACTGGAACTGGACACTGAAGTGGACAAGGAAAATATCCAGAATTTAACTGTTAATTCTAAAGTGCAGGGAGTGACAAGAGCTTCTTGTTTCATGGTTTGAAACAAGCTCTAAACATTGGGATTAGAATGAAAGTTTCAAAGGATGGTTAAATTTCACAGCAATATCTAATGAAGAATTTCTTGCCCTTTCATTTGAAATATATAGTCCAGGAAACTGGCAAAGAGCATAAGTCTGATACCCACTAGCCATTCCTGTGTTCCTAAGCTTTGGTCTAACAGACAGCATGATGTAGCATAAAAATGAACTTCTTTTTTCCATGCAGAAGTTAATCAGAATCCCGTGAAAATGAGCAGGATTTGGCCTGTAATCTGCTCTCAGTTAGCTATTTCTTGCTAGGTCCCTACTGTTTCCTCAATGCATGCTTTACACGATCACAGTAACAGGAGTGAAAGTCAAAGGCAAGACATTTCAGAGAGCTCTCATTTTATGGGCTTTTTAAACATGCCATCTCTTATCGTCTGTTCTTATGTCTCTGCCAATGCTTCTCCCAGGGACCCATAAAAAGAAAATAGACATGCGAACCAATTAATAATAGCCACTTGTAGCATCAGGATAGGTTCATTAGTTGTATGGACAATGGATCTGCCCCAGCAAAAGACAGAATAGTTCAGCACTGCTATTAAAGATCCCAAGGGGCTGACACAGTAGCTAATAGTAAGCTACAGACAATCTGTCCTCTCCTTTGTCCTTGAACTATAGCTTGGCAGCTCTTGTGGAAGGAAGGAAGGAAAGTAGAGAGGAAGGACGGACGAGTAGCATTTGGTGGGTTGCCTCCGCAGAGCTGGCCCGTTCCCCTCCTAGGGTAATTCTCCTGTCAATAGGTGAGTGATCTCGATGCTTATGTGAATCAAGAAGATGAAGTAAACCAGCTATTATGTAACTAAATAGCAGCAGTTTAGATGAGAGTCTGAGAGGGAGGTGTGATGAAATCCCATATGCCTTTTTGAAAATGTAGGGTACGTGATACTGAATTAAAACAGATTTATCCTCTCAAAGAATAACCAACAGCTGTATTTCTTGACATCTTGCTCACAGCTGGAGCCATTACTGCACGTGAACAAGAAAGCCATTTGAAAATCTAGTTGAGTGAGTTTCTTGCAACTCCATTAATCTTTCGTGGCCCACAGACTTTGACATATTTTTATAACTCCTCCAACAAAAGGCAAGAAGGAGCATGATGGCATTAAAGATGCTAAGAAAACTCTCTATGCCAAAGGGTAAATCAACATTAAAATGGGAAATTACAAACATCATTTGGACCACTTCACAGTAATATATTGGGTTTGATTCTTATATGCATTTGGCCTCTTAATACCACTTATGCTGGCAGCACAGAATTACCTTAAATGATAGTAAATTATGTTTAAAGTGCTTTAATATACCTTTACATCCCTATACTGATGTAAAGTTGCCCCATCATAAATGAGAATCAGACCTATTTTACCTTCAGATGATTTCTTAGCATAGATTTTAACCTCAGGATTTCTTCGTTATATTTTTCTGAAATATATTTTTCTGCAATAGGCATAAGTGAGAAACAAAATACTTCTTGAACAGTCTGCTTTACAAAGGACTGAGGTTACATGCTGAAAGCATGTAATGTAAATGAACAGCTTGCTTTATATGTAAATAGCTAAGAGTCAAGCAGTTCACAGAGTTCTTTGATATTGAAAAAGATGTGTTCAAAAAGACTGGATGATGCTGAGTCTTAGGACTAGGGTCTAATAGGTATTTGCCTTGACAGAGACATTTGCTATAGGCATATTTTTAAGTTTGAGGAGCAAAGCAGATCCTCTCTTACAAAGCTCCAAACCTTTAAATATTTTTAACCATTTGAAATCAGGATTACGTTTTATTTTCTTATAATTCAGTCCCCTTGAAATGAACTGTAAAACTCTCTTTGAGGGAGAGCTTGTTTATACATGAAGGCTTTCCTGAGCAGCTATTTTACTTAACTATTTCCACAGTGTATGAAAACTGGTTGGAATAGGATAATCCCAGGTTTTGACACACACAAGCGTGTTACTGTGGGATAACAAGATTAAGGCGTTTGCAGTCTGGAACACAGGCAGAAGGACAGTGATGCACGATGTGAGCGTGTACCAGAAAAGTGTCCTGCTCAGCTTGAGGATAGCCAAAAGAGAACAGGAGCCCCCTGATCCTCTGCTAGCTGGGGCCAAAGGGGAGCTCAATAACTTCATGGCAAGTTTGAACTGTGTTATTTGGGGCTGCCATAGTGGGGATGCTCACTCCCTGCTCCGTGGGCTCTTGCTTGAGTCCTCTCCATCACACCCACCAAGCTCTGTGGAAGAAGGAAATGCTCACCCCTGCCTCCAGACCAGCCAGGGTTTCCCCACATGGAGGGGAATTTCTGGCTGCCCCTTTTTGGGAGTTTTCTGGCTGGTTTTCGGTGAGGAATTACAAAGGAGCTGGAAAGCTTTATGTCTTTAACTGGAGATTCTGGAAGCCTTAGTCTTATTTATTAACATCTGACTGATCTCTATCTGTGATCTTTGTAATGTGCTGCCATGTGGGAGCCTGGAGTTTGGGACGTGAACTTGTCCCTTATTCCCGGAAGGAAACAGTTCCTAACGACACAATGCAGGGAAGTAATGTTGGCATGCTCTGAAGGCAACCTCATACACCTCTCTACTAGAGAAAAAACTGGGCTCACCATGGAGTAAATGAAGGTAGAGCGGGAGGGAAGTGAGGAGAGAAAATGAGGATATCTTCATCTCTGGGAGAAACAGTCAATTTGTTACTGAAGAATCCTACCCGAGCCAAAGAGATTAAACACAACCTGCAAATATGACTGGCATTGGGAAGGAGGGAGGGAGGTTGCATTGCACAGAGGGACTGGTGAATTTGTAATTAGCTTTTGTTTAAATGCAAGAAGATATTTTATAAAACACCCTACCTTTATCAGAATCCTTCATTTCAGCAAAATCCAAGTCAAAGGGTATTAGACAGAAAAACTAAAATCTCTTACTCTAAAACTGCTGTAATACCCTTTTTTCATTTTCCTCACCCTTCCAAAATGCGGGATCACCACTTCAGGAAGTGCGCCGACTGTGAGAGAAGTGTCCCACAAAGGTAGGCCAGCTGGCCTTGGTGTCTCTAATTGCGCTGGTATGCTACAATCTCATCCTGATCAGAAAGCAGGGCATGGCTTGAAATAATATATACTGACTAACCAAAATTTATGACACTGGAAACAAATTTTGAGGCGAGTAAAAGCATTCACCTCTGTAATATCAAAACTCATAGGCTGAGAATGGGAACATCTTATATAAGTCAAGTCTATTGCTTAATCAGGTCGACACCATCACTGTCCTTTAGAAAACTTTTGTGTTATTAGTATCACTCTTTTACTTGAAGCAAAAGCGGATTGCGCCATATGGTTAAGGAAACAATGATAAACACTTACCCACCCTGTTAATAAATCACTTGCAAGACTGTGCTTGCCCGTACTTTGACGGAGGAAATGGGAGTAACTGAAAACTGACCTCTGTACCCCTCCACAATTTTTAATGCAAAGCATTTTAAATTGGTGCTCGTACCTTTCGGAGTTGGGATTTTCTGCCCAAATCCATCCTCTCCCCCACCCCCAGTAAATTATACAGGATATTACAAAATGCAATGAAAGCTGTGGAAGCAGCAAACTTGCTAGTTATTGTATTGATTAAGTAAAGAGGACCTGCTGCCACTGACATCTTGTTTTTCCCTTTTCAAGTTCATGCTAGCAGTTTATGTAACCCCATTTTGAGACTACTTGCTAGAGAACAATGTTGTAAAACTTCCAGCTCCCTGGTGGAGAAAACTGGCAAACTTTACTTGTCTTAGTTTTGTAAAACCATGGTTATAAATAGTGAATGTGCCTGTGTGGCTCTGTTTTTATTTTCCTGGAGTTTGCAAACACACTTTGTGTCACTGACATGCCACATTTAAACAGAGTGCACTGTGTGATTAAGTTAGTTTAATTTTGTCAGCATTTGGCATTTGCTGATGCAGAAGGAAATCTTGTTCTCTGCTGTGTCTACATGTGGATGAAAGGAATAAAATATTTACTGTACAGAGCTGAGAGACCAGATGCTTCTTTACTTCAGAGACTTTTAGGGAATGGGAAGTCAGGAAGTGCTGCAATTCATTATTTTGTCTCTGGCATGAAATTTGGGTATGGAATTTATTTCATTTGGAATAAGAAAAATCTTTTTTTTACCTGGTTGCAATGTATTGTCTATTACTGTTGGCTTTTCTGTATTCAGCACTGTAGTACCACCTGGAAAAGAAATAATGCATATCATGATACATGGGTTAGAACAAAGGACACAACAATCATTAGGGATATCCTACATGTAAATCTGAAGCACTACCATCTAATTAGGTAAGTAACTGAGTGTGTGAGCTTAAGCACGCAAATGTGACATTAAAGATCTGGTTTCCTTTATCAAAAAAGAAAATCAGAACTAATCTTCATCACTTAAATAGAGCTTTAGATCTTTGAAGTCCTTGCAAACACCAACTAATCAATCCTCACAATGTCCCTATGACTGTCCTGGTTTTATAGACAGCAATTTGCTCAAAATCGCATGGGAAGTCAGCAACTGTCTCCCTAGCGCCTCCTAACACTCACCAGCTGGTGCATTCACCCACGACATGTTGCTTCTCATATCAGACATGAAAGAGAGCTGCAGAGAATGAGCTAAGTTCCTCCAACCCCTGCCACTGTGGGGTCTTCTGTATGCATTGTTGTGCAGCTGCACTGTGAGACCAGCTCACAAGTGAAGTGCATGGGAATTGCCTGACTTCAGGTTATAGTCTAAAGCAGATTTCACTTCTGTCTCAAAGAGCAGGAGGAATTAAGAACTTGCCAATTGTCTTCTTGAAGCAGATGCCCAAGAGGTGAGTGGGGTCATGGCCCTCTCCCTAAGCTCACTAACTGATATTTCTAAAATACTTGACTTTTTCAAGTAAGCCTCATATTGATAAAGGAAACAAAAAGTAAATTAGCACAATTATAAATGCGCAGTAGGGTGCTGATTACCAGTCAATGGCTTTCCTTTCTCCAGCAAGCAAGTGCTTAAAGCATTATAGAAAGGATGACTATGATGACTTCCAGTGAGAATGAATGCCCAAGCTGTATCAGCTTTATGTTTGTAAGAATGATCTGATGGGAAATGCTATAAGCCATGCAAATAGAGCAGCTCTGTATGGGGTCCAAATAGAGCAGGAAGGAATCTGGCCTACAGCACAATTACAGTTAATTGCAAGGGAGGCTTCATTGTGGTACTCACATATGTGCAAATACTATCAGGCAAGTAACTCTAACAGCACCCACGAGAATGCAGCACTTTGCACTCACATGAGAATGAATAAAGGAGGGTAAACCACTGCTGAAATCCCCTCTGTATTCCCCTGCTATCCTTAGAGCCAGTGCTAAAATCACCTCTGTATTGCTCTGCTGCCCTTAATGGGCCACAAGTTTTATATACTTTCCTTCTATGCATTTTTGAGGAAGAAAAGAATTTTTATAATTACATTACTGATAAAAATCACATATCTATGTGTATTTGTATAATATGTAACATCACACATAAAATGCAGTGTTTCTACAGTATCCAGAACAATGGGGCTTGCAGTAGTCGGGGTTTCTAAGTGGTACAGTAATAAACAATATTCAAGCACCTATTTGCACTCCTGTAGAAGGGCAGTGCTGTAATTGTAAATTTTAGTAGTGAAAAGGGTTCAATTCCCCCAAAGGGCTGGTGCTTGGGAAGGCTGATGGCCACTCCTTGTTCTGGAGTTTATATATATGCTTCCTAAGCACAGCCCACAAAAATTGCCAGAGGGAATTTCTGCTCAGTAAGCTTTCCCTAAGGGACCCGTGGGATGCAGTCCTGAGCTCCGTGAAGTGCAGGGACTGTGGGTGCACGAACAGCGAACATGCTTGCATAGATCTATCTCCTTCCCCTCGCAGAGTCTGTATCTAGGTGAACTTTGTCTATACCCATTGGGCCTTGCAAGCTAGCCCTTAATATAGGGCTTTGTAGGAAGTGCCAGCTTTTTCTGACCCCCCCCCCTCCACTCCTAGATCTGGAGGTGATTTCAGAAAAATAAATGCTTTACAATGATTACTAATGTTGAAAGCTTTCTGAGTTATCCTAACACAATATACACTATTTTATCAGGCTCCTTGTGCAGCTGTTTTCAAAAAGAGTAAGATTCATTTGGGACAATGATTTGAAAAGCAGCGACAGTGACTGTGCAGTGTCTTTTCCACTTAAGAATTGTTTTTAAATGTATATTTGCAACTTGCCTTTAGAGGACACATTGAAAAGGCTCAGGAAGAGTTTGATGCTGAAACTGCACTTTTGTTTGCCTCTGGTGTTCTACTTGGCTGCTTTTAAAAAGCCAGCCTCTCTCTTACCTAAGGTTTCCCAAAGTCCTCTTGGACAGCTATTGCCAGATTTTAATGATATTTTATAACATGGATATAAGAAGCAATAAACATTTATTAGACAAGCACACTAGGGAGAGGAGATGAAATAGCTTGTGTCACTATGTCCAAGAAGGAGCTCTATTACTGTAGATGTATAGATGTGCTACGGGAAGACCTCATCAAACAGGCCCATAGCTTTGTGGAGCAAGTGACCTCCAGGAAAAGATCAAAAATGTAATGGTGCTGTGTCAGCTCTCAAAAGGATAGTGGTTCTGCGCACAAGTGAAAAGATACGAAAACTAACAAGCTTCCTCCCTTCCCCATCTAGGCTATATATGTGTAGATAACTATATATATGCATGCATATATATCTGTATATAGCCTATTCTAAGCCTTTGCTTTCCAGTCATGTCTCTCTCTCCCATTTTTCTGCTGGTGGTGGCAGCCTGGAGAAGGACAGCCTCTTTGGCTGTAATACTGTGCTGACAGAGAAGCTCATGGAAAACTTTCTGTTGGTATTTGTGTGACTATGCTTTGATGCAACAAATCTGCTCCGTTTCTGCCTCAGAAAGGTTTAGGGCTATGCGAGTCCTATAGTAGATGTTAGGTATGGAAGAGCAGTATATATATATATCTTGAACCTAAACAATACTGTCATTTTGAGTTCTCCTTCAGTCTCAGACAATAAACCTCAAAAGGCTTGTCCAGCTTTTTTCTTAATAAGAGAGAGTTTGATTAGGACATTTGATTAGACACAATTCCTACTCCAAAAAAAAATGCCCTCTCCTCCAGCTAGTCACTATTATTTGCCTCAAAAATTACATAGCTGAGAAAACAATCAAAAGTATTGTCATATGTAAAAGGCAGATGCCTATGTTTTGACAGCACTGGCAATACGAACTGCATACCAATGTCCATTTATGCTGAGTGATTAAATCAGTGCAAACGTTTAGCTGGTAACCGATGATGGATATGAGCTAAAATGAAGCTGCAATGGAATGAGGATGGTTTCTGCACCTGTCAGTTGGTAGTCATCACCTGTTCCACTGTGACAGTTTGCCTGGTCATCATCACACTCATCTACAGGTTTGCCTTCAGAAATGGTAGGGACAGCCGTAGGAGCTGAAACAAAATCCAGTCATTCAGTTAAAACATGTGCTTGAGAGTCAGGATGCAATTGGCAGGAACGTTTTGATGAGCACCATATGCTCTCTTCATGCGTTATAGCTGATGAAAAGGATCAACTCTATTCTGCAGGTTAGTTAGTCCTTCTTTGTAATGGGAAGTCTCTGTTCTACATCCTTGCAGTAAGGCATTTGCCTGTGTCTGAGCTCATGCCCTGAGTGGATTTGGAGAGTGCATCCCAGGAATGCCTGTTCACTTGGCTGATAAGTGTTTGTTGTTCCCACCAGTGAAGCGCAAACGCCTGGCAAGGCAGAACATGAGTCTCGTGGAGGAGAAGAAAAAGCATCATTTCATTGCAGGCCAAAGTACCCATGAGCAGACCTGTCTAGAGCAGCAGGACTTGTGCATGTTCGAGGCTGTAATTCTACAGCACACACCGCCTTGCTGAGGAGGCAGGTGACAGAGAGGAAACGTCTGAGCAGAGTCCTGCTCAGTGGCAGGAAGGCAATGTTATGTAGAATCACTTTGTGCTCACTGAGGAGATGTGGAAGAGGTTTCTTTTGTTTTGTTGAAGTTATAAATAAATAAGACATTAATGATGTCAGTCATCCCTCCTGGCCACCTGCCTGCCTCTCATTGGTGGTGACTTTCTGATTGCTACGGGTTAGTTACAGTCTGGTCTTTGTTATTACAATTAAGAGCTTGTGATTTGTGCAAGGAGCCAGAAAATATATTTAAGCCCTAGTATCCACAAAGCAAACACACATCACATCTGGAAAATCACAAAATACAGATACTTGGTGCTATGTTTAGGTTTACATCTAATGTTGGAAGTATAGTTCCCTGGCTTAAGATAACCAGTCTGGGAACCTGATCCAAGCTTTTGTCCGTTCTCAACCACTATTTTTTTCATCAACAATGTTTTAATATCATTAAGAATAAGATACAGAATAATGCATGTCTTTCTTGGGCTGTTCTTTACCCTTCTACTGGCTTTGGAGTTGGCTTGCCACATAAGATCTTATGCACTGACTTCTAGGATGGAAAACATCAGGACGAACAGTAGTTTCTTAAGTAGCAATATTCTGGGATGAAACATGGCTCTTTAGAATGCCAGCCTATGTTTTACAGGTACAATAGCTCTAGTTAAAGACAGAAAGGGTTCTCTACCTATTGTGAATTATACAGAGTGTTTATTTCCCACATCTCTTTGAAGATTCCTCTGGGAGCTCGCTCTAGCTTTCTACATCAAGTTAAGTTTCTTATCTTGATCTTCATGCCCTTGTATAGCCTCATGCTTGCCTACATCTCTGCCGTCATTTCATACATTCCCCTCGGGATGCTCTGAGCGCACATAACTTCCCCTTGGTCATTACTGCTACAGTGCTGCTTTCTACTGCTGTCTTTGTGTCTACTTCTTTTCTCATCACAGCTCCTATCCTTCTCAGGAAGTCTCAAGTGACTTCTCTTCATTCAGTTGACTCCTAAAACACAGTTACACAATGAAGTTTTCTTATTATGCTTCTCTCATAGTTAAATGGGAATTGACCCTGCCTGTCCATGGGTGACTTACAGGTGAACACCCTTCAGAAGTGCACCACAGTGGATAGACAACTGCAAGTGGATGTCCCAGGGAAACATTATACTTGCTGCTGCAGTCTGCCAAAAGCAAGGGCAATTTGCCTGGTCAGTCTCCTCTCCGGCTTCTCCATCTCACTGAAAAATATGTTCTTGTAAGGTGGCCCATGGACTCAGTTCTTCACATCTGAGCAGCTACTGGAACCCAGCGGCAGGAGGACTTTGCCCACAGGTTGCAAGTTTACATGAAGCAGGTGCTGGGTTTTCTTTTCTCTTTTCTGAGTAGCACAATAGTCTGCAGGAACTAAGAATTCACAAAGGAAATGAGGACTTCCTACAGGAACTAAGAACTATTTCCAACCTCCCCACTTCCGGGCCAAATAAAAAACACATTTATTCAATCTGGCCTTCACTAAAAACAATACAGAACTCATCAGCTCTCACAGCAATTATCTCCCACACTTCCACTTGGGAAAGACGTGGTGAGAAAGAAATGGATGCAGAGTAGTCGGTTTCAATTAAGTGTGTTTAGCTACTTCTATAGGAAGTACCATACGCAACCCTGAGTAAGATGAGCTGTTATTCCGTGTGTATTGTTAAGCTGTGTGATTTATAATGCCACTCCATTATACTATCGTCCACCAGATAAAATTATGAAATTCATGTGGTGTTATCTGTAGTTATCTATGGTGTTACATAATTATTGTTTATATAGCAAGAATCAAAGCATTATCATGTCACAGTCCAAGGATAAATGTCTAAACTTTGCTTTTCCTGGTCTTTCATCTCCTGCATACTTTTTCAAAATTAAAACTCGCTAGGGAGCAAACAGGCGACCTTCTCTCCTCCCTGTGCAATGAACAGCGCAGACACTGTGCAGCCAAGTAATCACTGCCCACCATACCGTGTGATGCGACTTTTACTTCCTTTGCAAAAGTACAAGATGTAATTTCTCTATTTATTGCAAAGCTCCCTCTGCAGTCTCAGAAAACATCTCTTCCTGGGTTGTATCATGGCTAACACAAAATATAAGATACTGTCTTTTTTGTCTCTTAATAGCTCTATGCTTCTTCAAAGTATAATCCTAACGCTGCTTAAGGGAACAGAAAACCGTGTGGGGAATATCGCTGTGATTCAGAAAAGGAATAGGAGAAAGAATAATATTTGTGCCTTGGGCTTATTCAAATGTCTTCAGTGAAGGAACTGATTAGGCCAAAGAAACAGCACGAATGGCAGTCGTGGAAGCGAGAGCCCAATGTGCTGCCTGCACAGGAACTGCAGTGTTCAGCAGTAGGCCAAGCAGGAGAACGTATGTACGGAAATAATAAAACGCATTCATCTCTAGCAGAGCAATTACCTTCAAGTTCACAGCCCAGCAGTTCCATTCGCAGTCCCAGTCCTCCGTGTGTGGCTCTTTCTGGGTAGACACGGATGAATCTAGTCGATACAGGTTCAAAAGTCCGCAGTTCAGGAGTATCATAGTTGGTGTTGCCTTCAAAAGTCTGTAAAGCATGACAAATGCTACTTGTTAAAAAAAATGATATTTTCAGCAATTGTCTTTTTTTCTTCATTCGCTAGTCTTTGAATTAGGTGAGAAGTAGGCCACATTCTAACCATTTAATAAGTGTCTGACATTCCTGTCTTAAATGAGAATGGAAAATATATAGTTAAAGCTTCTCTGAAAAGTAATGCATTTCATTTTTCATAAACTCAGTAGCAACCAATCCATCATGGTCATAACAAGAGCTGAGTGTTTAATGAGACATGTTTTTAAATGACACTCTGATCTGGGGTTTAACTGGGTGACATTTTCAACATTTCTGGGGGAAAAGAATGACTGAGGTGAAGATCCTGTCACCTTTTAAGTGGTTACAATAATAATCCAACTATTCAGGAGAAAATTTCAATCTGATTTCCCCCAGTGACAGAGTTTCACAAGTTGTAGTCATTTCAAAAGGCATAAATTAAACTCCAGGAACAGTAGCTGCAAGAGTTCTTCCAGTGAGACTGCTATTGAATAAGAATAAAAAGAAAGAAAGAAAGAAAGAAGAAAGCTGCTTCCTGACAAAACTGCAATATAATCTAACGGGTAAGGCAGGTCAATGAACGTGCATTTCAGACAAAAAACTCTTCTCTGAGCTGCACTGTGGGTTCTTCAGCCATCATGCAGCTCTCAATGGCATTTGTTTGATACCTTCAACTTCTCCTGTCAGCGAAGTTTTGCATATGAAATAAGTTATAATTTGTGCCTAAAGTAACACCTCAGATGCATCCATTGAAATGATGAGTCCTTAGAATGAATTACTGTACAAAAGGCATGTTAAGAAACAGTCCTTGCTGTGAAGAGTTTACAGCCCAAGGCAGGCAAAAGAAGTTATTTTTCGCTCTTTTACAGTAAAAAAATGACTTCACAAGATCATAGAGAGAATGCTCCAAATTACAAAATATAAAAATATATATTACAAAGAAATAAAAGTAAAGTATTTTCAATGTTACTTTGTATGAATTAGTTAAATGATAAAGCATTAAATGCATCTTCTGTGAACTGCAATTCAAATCTGAGATGACAGGTACTATTTTAAGGTAGTTCCGACTCAGTTGTGAGGCCTGAAGCTTCCCTCAGGAAGAAGATGCCAGATGTACTTTGTTTTGGATGAGAACAAAACTCAACCTGAGATAAACTCCTCCTAATGATCTAGGGGAAAACAGAGCCCATGGGAAGAAGTGACTGTATTTCCCAAGACACAAAAAGACCATGGGTAAAACTGATTGTTGCTTGTATCTTCAAAAAGCCTTGCTTGTTTTTGCTGTGCATGTCTGTATAGTGAACTCTTTCTGACTGTTGCTTAGAGTGGCAGTCACAAAAGCCAGTGATGACGTGTGCTACCACCAACCGGCTTACATAAATAATTTCAGCATTACTACTTCTGCTCCTGTTTCCGATGGGAGGTTGTTCCTCTGAGGTGGCTCCGAGGGGCAATGGTTCACCAGGTGTTCTGACAGAGCTTGGAAGACAGTTGTCAGGAATCATACGTGGATGGCCTGCTAGGTCTAATTAACATGCAATTACTAAAGCTTTCTTATGTTTGAATGGCGATACAACACAAGCGATCAGAAAAGCTACCTACCATAAGAGAAAGGATGAATGCTATTTTATGTGTAAAAAGTAGACAGACACATGTATCTGAGGAATCCTTGCTTCCTTTTTAATAGTAGTCTTAATAGCAACATATAATAATGAAAACTGTTTTATAAAAGACATCAGTACTGGAGTACTGACACATAGACGTTAGAATTCAATAGGCATCTAGAATTATATTGAATCATAATTATGTTGAATCACTGTCCTTTGTAGTGCAGAGCTGCCTTTGATTCAATTTTGACTGTTCATTTAAAACACGTACTGATATTCTTTGTGGGGGAAGAGGGAGGAGAACACCGTAAAACTTCATTTTATAAGTGTCTTTTATACAGGCTGTAATACAAAATGCTTTACTTCATTACAAAGATAGGTTATAATAAATAATAGCTAAACAAAAGATAAGCTAAACTGGCAAAAGGAAAAAAGACATCTTCCTAATGTCTTTTCAAATCAAAATAAACAGCAGAAAAATTTAAAAAGTTTGCTCCAGACAGCAGGATATCCAGAAAAGAAGTTTTGTGCACCAGAAATGACCGTAAGGGTTGGAAAGATATAGGAGTATATATATATATATAAGTTTTCTGTAGGTAAGTGGCAGAAGTCAGGAGAGAAATACGAAGGAGAAAGATGACTTTATGAAGTGAACTTGAGCAAGACCACTGGAGAACAAATACAAGTTGGATCTCGAAATGAACAGCGGTTCAGCATGGCTGTTTGAGGACTCAGGTGATGCTCCCCCCTTCACATGCTTGAGATAGGCTGAAGTTGGAAATATTCTACACATTCAGGAATAGCAGAAATTGCGTCAACCAAAGAGAAAAAAGTTATAACAGTCCTAGGAGCTGCAGGCATGGAGGACAAGATGGAGTTGAGACAGAAGGTGATGTTTCATCCTTTGGACATATTTTGTTGCTATGTTTAGCTTGTTATAGCTCCTTCTTTTCCTGACATGCAGTTGTTTGTTTATTGAATGTCAAGACTTTAACCAAGTGAAACGATGTGTTTCATTTCATAAAACAGGCCTGTTTCTAATCCACATTCCTGCTGTGACTCATTATAGCATTCTGTCCCATCCAACTCTACTTACATTTTAAAATATTACATTCTGGTATTAACATTTTAAATCCATCAGTCTCCCAAATCATAGGACTTATCTGATTCTCTTTAAATGAAACTTGTGCTGTGGAAGAAAGTTTATTAAATGTTCTGAATTTTTGGGAAGGATTATAATTATGCCACAAGAGATTTAAATTCCAACCCTCTCCGTTCCATTAATCTTGAAAGTTAATTTCTGGTAGTGATGAAAGCTAAGGATGGACTGAATGTGTTAGTTAGCATTCTAGTTTTCTTGTCAAACTGCTAACTTCTGACAATGATGGCAAGTGCTTGTAGTAAAAAACAGAAAGCCGTGCAGCAGACGGCGCACTGCTTTGAAAGCATATGGCATTATTTTTTTTTTCCTCATTGAGCCACAGTGTAGAAGTACGTGTCAAAACAATATCTATTTTAGAAAGAAAGTGGTTAGATCCCATTGTTGATTTACACTCTCTTCACACTTTATGATGAAGTCAAAACTCATGGTAACAAGAGAAAGGAGTTGACTGCAAAGGCTGAATTCATTTGGTTTTAATCCCCAAAACAAATGACGAAAAGTGATGAGAAGTGAGAAAATGCAGACATATTCAGTGAGATTAAAACAGGAGAGAATGAAGTCCAATATTTACCAAATGTGCCTGGAAAAGCTACATCCATGGGCCCACTCAGCTATTCCCTTAAGGAAACACAGGTTTCAATGGATGAAGCTAAATAGCAAAAGAGCTTTACATCTAATTTTCAGACTAACACTGCTGAGATACCAAATAAATCTGAAAGTTCTTGACAATCAAGTATCTCACCAGTTCGCCTTTCAAGGGCACATTTTCGGTGTATGATTTTGGTATATGGTTCCCTGATCGTTCCAGTACTGAAGCACCATTTCCTGCATAGGGCATGGGTCCACTGTCTTCCTCAAGGAGCAGGGTAAGAGAACTACGACAGGGTTATGCTTGGGGGATGGAAGACTTAATGAGATTTGGGGCTATGATATTCCTCAGTGCAATGCAGATCTTGCAGAGCATACTTCCAAAGACAAACCAAAGCAGATCTATTCCTGGAAACTCTGCTGGGTCACGCTCATTTTCTTTTTCGTAGTGTCTAACTCAGGAATTCATTTGACCTTCTTCTGTAAATGTCTTCCTGTGTCTGCTTGGCCCTGTGAACCAGCCGCAGTTTAGCCCCAGACATGCTCCAAAATGCTTCACTTGTGATAGTATAATTGTACTTTTCATTTGGGATGGGATAACATGTCAACAAGGCCATCACTATTTCTTTCGGTGGGACTGGGATTGAACCATTACAGAGAGTCCATGGCAATCTCACAGCGCGCTGCACGCAGGTCAGCGATCCAGCAGGTACTCCTTTGAGCTAGATATCACCATCCTCATTCTACAGCTCAGAAGAAAATAAGCAAAGGACGAGTGATCCAGTGACTCAAATTTTAAGCGCCTGTCTGTGGCAAAACTGTAGAGGGAACTCTACTACGCCTCTCTCTGGCAGTGCTCGATATTACCTTTACAAGGGATTTTGGAATAACCTAGGGACCACAGATGCACGCCGAACTTGTCAGAAATCAAGTCCTCTGAACTAGCTGCTGAACGTGCGAAAATGTGTCTGTCCACAGTGGTGAGCTTTAGATTTGCTGCCCTGGGAGTCCTCCTGTTTAGGTTCCTCCCAACTCTGCACCTTTTTTTAGGTCATGTATACATGAAGATTTTATGCAAGCTCTTCCCTGTGCAGAGTGTTCCCCCTTACCTTTATCTTTTTCTTGCTGGAATCCATGATCATTTTCCAATCTGATCCATTGTTGCTGTAGCCGATCTTGAATTTTTTCATGAATACTTTGTTTTCTCTGTGCTTGCCTCCTTGAACAATTATGCCCCTCACTTTTTTCTCTTCACCAAGGTCTATTTGAAGCCATTCATTTGTATATGGATGAGTAGTTGGTGGTAGTGCCCAGCCTGAACGGCTTGTTATGAGGCGGGCATTTTCTGGGATCCAGTTTCGATCAACTTGAGTAGACGCAGTAATCTGAGAGTCAGGAATGAGCCCAGACACCATTCCCAACATCCCAGAGCAAGGATAATCTATAGAGCGAAAACAAATAAATTAAATAATTAATCTCAACAAGCACCAAAACAGAGAAACAGGACATATAAGTATCATAAGAAATTACTTTTTTTTGCTTCTTATATCCAAAATAATCTTTTTGGATTCTTGTATAATTTTTATTTGTTAGAACTTGCACATCCTAGTTTTGGCAGGAAGTGGAAGTACCAAAATACCACAAGTATTTCTGGCTTGATGGGAACCAAAAGGATCAGAAGCCCCTATTCTATCCTTGTTTTCCATTCTTCTTGCTAAGTCAGCGAGAACACGGTCACGTCTGAATTTGTGGATATTTCACCAGAGAAAACTCCCCAAATCATTCAAAAACTGGTTACAGATTACTTGATTTTGGTGACATTGGAAATGGAAATATTGTATTATTCTGTACAATATAATTTATTGCTCTTTCTTTGGTCTCTCAGGCTTTTTCAAATGACACAGAAACAAAATGCTTGCTTCTTTTATGGTCCCAGATAAATATAAATTAAAAAAAAAATGAGAAGATACTAACAAGGACTGAAGGTTTCTGACATAGAGTGTAACAGTTCTGCTGATATTACCTTCAGCTGACCTGAAAAGATTTCATAGAATGACCTAGAATTTTTAAATTCAGCAGTCAGTAATCTTATTTCCTACTGGTTGGAAGTCAATCAAAAGAAATATTTTCCAGACTAGAGAAACAGTTTAAGGAAAAAAGATTCACAGAACTTTTCAAAATTAGTGTCAATGGACTGCATAAAGAACTCTAAAAGGACACTAGACATTTTTACAAAAATCAGCTTTTAAAAAAATTTCAATTATTAACATTTTCTTTATTCTATAATATGTCATAAGAGATTGTAGTACAGGAGATTATTTTTATTTTACACATAATGTTTTAACAAATTTGCTGTAGGAAATACAGAAATCTTAAAACGGAAAAAAACTTCTAAAAAATTTGCGATTATGCCTCTTTTATTTTTAAGATAGTGTTTTGATGATAACAAATACCAGTCAGTTCTGAAAGTACTTAGGACTGCTATTTTGGTAGTTATCTATGTGATGTGAAGGAATTACAGTCCTGCAAAGTAACACTCATCAGCAGTCGGAACTGGGTTTATAGGTCTAGCTGCTGGAATAGGCTTTAGATCAAAGTATCTTGCATCTTACGTTGTTTTTAAACCTAGATAGGTATGGTTGTTCCTTGGCAAACCTGCCTGAGACCCCCTGAAGTAACTGCAAATAGCAAGTATGGGAGGGACTGGAGAGTAATGAAGGAAAAACAAGAGGGGAATTGGTATGAAATCTGTGTATCTATCTATCATCTCAGGTATTTTGCATGAAGCTGTAAAATAATTACAAGAATAGTAATTATACTTTATTTCTTTCACTTCTTAGAGCTGAACACTTAAAAGAACAACATTCAGGTAACGCTGGCTGTTTGGGTTGTTGGGGTCTATTTTCTTTCTGATTTTGTTTATATTTCTAAGTTGAGACCACATCTTTCCAGTGCAAATGGTGGAGCTGTATTTCACTAACAAAAATAAATAATTTCAAATAAAGAAATGAGATTTTTCATTGCTTTTAAAATTCTGCCCAAGACCTACCTGTTATCTTGCAGCCATAAACTTCAAATCTCAGTGATACTCCATTTTCCCAAGACACAGGTTTAATTCGTACAAAACGTGTTAAAACTGGTTTGGCAAAAGGTCTGTAAACAACGTCAGTGGGATTGCTGTTCCCTTGAAATACCTTCACGTGAAAAGAAAAAGTATGCATTTGTTAGATTTTCTTTTAAATGTTGTTTATAAATCCATGTTTTACAGATACTAATTATGCAAGATCTAAACAGGGTTATTTTTGTGGGGGACAAGACATAAAACTTGCATGAGGAACCATTTCATTAAGCTCATAACACAACTTTTGCAGAGAAGTAAGCTTTCCTTGGGGAGGAAAAAAGAAGATGCAAGGTGTTCAATGATATTCCATGGAATATACGCTACTTGCGGAGTCCCATAACGCCTTGTAATGCTGATGGGTAGTCCAAGAGAGCCTCAGGACCATCATGGGAGCAGGAGCTCACCTGAGTACAACAAGGGTCTGACCGCTCACTCCTATTTTGAGACACTCCTAGTGCCTGGATCTATATACAGGAATTACAGACTTTGGGTCTTTGCTATCCAAGGGTTGCCATGTCCTGGGAAAATCCCTCACTGCCCGGATTGGCCATCTTTACTGCTTGCGCACTTGTAGAATGATGCAAAAAAGCTACAGAACCTCAGACTCAAAATTAAAGGTCTGGATTTCAACTAGATGGTGTAACAATTCCTTTGCGGAGTTAGGATAAAAATATATTACTTTGCTGTCCTTGGACATAAGTGTTTTGCGGGGTGTAACCTGCAAACGTGGCTTTGTTAACCTTCTGTTGTGCAAAGCCTTTTTAACAGGCCAGCCCTCCTTTCTCCTTGCACACTGAGATGGAAATCTGTTTAAAATCTAGGTAGCGGATTTTAAGATTTTTCTCTACATCCCCTGAGGCTAACAGTCAAACTAGATGAACAATACGACTTCCACAAGAAGGTACAGTATTGTGCTGTGCTTTCATGTTGAGGATCCTGCAAACACGCTCCTTCCTAGCAGAGCAGAAACCTTGCAAAGTTCTAGTCGAAAGAAGGTGATTCAGTTTCCTGCTTCTTCCTCACGTAGAGGACCAATTTCCTGTTGCTTTCCATGGATGCAAACTCCTCGCCTTTTATGGGCCTTTTCTTACACACGGTGTCGAGTTTCCTGTTTGTCACTTGCAGTAGCCACGCTAATTTGGAGCGGAGGTCAGCAGCACACAGCTGTCAACTCATCAGGCTCAGTTTTTTCTTAAATAATTTAATATAGGAGGTTAATATCTAGCAGGAGATTTTAAATTAATCTACCTTTCTTTTCAGCTTTTTTTTTGCTGGGAGGGCCCTCTCTAGTTTTCTCAGGGACTGCATCTGACAGAGGAACTGATTCTGTCTCAAAAGCACACAACTCCTTGTACGTGGTTTAGCACAACGTTAATGTGAAGCTTCCTTGAAGATATCTGTGGCTGCCATGCTTTTGTTTTTACTTCAGTAGCTCACTCTCCTTAACTTTTGATTTAGAATGATGATATCAGAGTGAGGCTGGTGCATTTTTTCCTGCCCTGATCAACAGCAAAATATTGTCATTTTAGAAACCTGAATTTTTTATAAACTCTTTGAACAAACAAGACAGATCTAGGAGCCATTCTCACTAACTAAGGACACCATGTACAATAGAAACTCATGTAAAATACACTCTTGGAGGGTTTACAAATTGAAGCTGTTAGTAAAAATCAGGCACGGTCTGATTTTGAAAGAGGCATTTGTTCGGATTACGGGAACGAGAGCCAGGAAACCCTGTGTTGGCATAGCAGCCGCAGCATTGGCTCTGCCTGCAGCTTTGGGCAAGTCACTCACGGTACCTTTGTACGTCATTATACAGTGCCCACATTGTGGCATTTGACCCTCTAAGGTTCCTCTTCATCTGTAAAACCAGGATGATTCATTTGTTACTGTTTTACAAAGTGCTTCAAAGATGAAAAATATGTGTTAAACACTGCTACCATTTTGATTAGATAAATTTAGTGAACTTGGCATAGCACTTGCAGATGTATCAGAAGCAAACCAGTAACTAAATATTTAGAGTTAGATACGTTTACGTTGACAGAACTTAATATTGACGCAGGTATTCTCGGACTGCATTAGAAGGGTCAAAACAAAGTTATTTTTAAAGGAGGTGTCACAAAACCTTTCCGGTTCCACCCGCTCCCGGCAAACGCTGGGGATGCAGCTCCTGGGCATGTCCTGAGCGAGGTGGGAAGGGAGACACAGAGTCGCTGGGACTATTCATGTGAGAGCCTGAACAGAATTGACTTCTCAGTAAAAAGCTTTATGCTCATGGTAGCGGATAATAAAGATTTTTCTTATGAGTGTCTAAAGCTCTTTCATTTGGAGGTCAGAGAGAGCAAAACCACCGATAAGTGGAAAGATGATAAAAATCTATAAGGATGGAAATATGTGCCTAATTATCTGTCTGTACGATCCCCATCATTGAGGGTTTTGAACCTGTAACAAACTACTAATGACTTACCAGCACTCCTGCAAGACAGCATGGCTATGTATAGGGAAATTAGGCACTGAAATGCTGTGTATCCAGAGCTTCACTGCAGAGAGGGGTCCTACATAATTTTTATAATGTTCCATGTAATGTTTTTCTCAAGGTCACATCAGAAATCTCTGGCAAACTGCGAGACAGAAGCCCAGTCCGGGGAAAAGACCCAAACTACTGAAATTCGTGTGAGCACAGCCGACAAGGCAGGCACCTTGCACCCTTTCCAGCTCTCTAGGCTGTGGGCAAACAGTTTCTGTGGCCATTAGTCCTGAGCAAATTATCTTTTGGATTTGTGATATTGCTAATGCTGATTGTACTGATTAAACCTGTGATACCTTAACACTTTTTTAAACAACTAGAAGTAACTAAGCAGTTCAACAGCCTACTTCTTGACAGAAGAGAGGCAAAAGAGAAAAGACTTACAAGAGGCTTGTTTCCCTCCTTAAGAGTAATCCAGTCCTCTCCATTGGAGCTGACATCTACGCGGTATGTTTTCAGATAATATTCTTTCTTTGTTTCTTTTGAGATGGCTCCTTGGGTCCCAATTCCAGAAACAAAGCGGAGAAGGCCTAGATCTACCTGTGGTAGTGAATTGGGACATGAGAACAACCAGATTAGAGCATAAGAACATTGCAGAAGTGAATCGCCCTCCCCTTGCCAAATGTGTTTTACAGACATAGTAAGGCTTTATGCAAAGAATATTGTAGCACATTTTTGATAATAACATGGTCACGATCTGCTCTTTCCTTAACAGTGTCACCACAGGAGGCGAGAACATTTGCCTGATCAGTCAGGAAGGTTGTTGACGTGCTGGAGAATTATCTTCCCTTCACTGGGAGAAACCAGAGACTCCACCAGTGTGGGTGGGAGCCACCCGTCTGCAGAGGAGTTACTGGTGAAGTTCCTCAAGGACCAGTCTGGTGAACAATCTTACTTAATACTTTCATTAACAACCTTGTGGAGATGCTAATGAGATTTGCTGAGGATACAAAGCAGCAAGGCATTTGCAATACAGAGGAGAATCATGCAGGGAGAATCGAGCGACCCTGAGGACCGCAGTATTAGAAAGGGGATGAAATTTAATAGTGTGATATCAAAGTCACGCACTGAGGGAATGATAACAAGAATATCTGCTAAAACCCAGGAGCCCATCACTTGCAAACAGAAGAGGAGAAAAGAATCCCATGGTGTATTTGTTAGTCACAAGAAAATTATGAACCACTGTAATTTTGTTGGAAAAAAGGCAAATGAGTTCCAGTTTGTACCATATGAGGTATGTGCAGAAAAGAGAAGGAAATATTAACACAAGTGCAATAATTCTGTTCTAACTGACAAATGAAGTGAACTTTAATCATGAGAAAAGAATGACATGTTGAACTTGCTGGGGAAATTAATACCATGATGTGCGGGCGAATGCAAGTCAGAGGCATTCTCTCTTCTTCACACACTCTCTCTCTTTCTCTTTCCCTCATGGAGTTCCCAAATGGAGAAGTGACCCAGGGTAACCCAGAAAAAATGTTATTTTTAATCCAGTTCAGTCCCCTGATCTAGTTCATCATGTGGCATCATAAAAGCGGTATTAACATAATTGGGAGGGTGATGTGGGGTGCAGGAGTGTGGCTACTGAAATCGATTTTGCCGGTGAAATAAACTTTTGCCCCAGGGTGCAAGTCCAGCTGCCAAAAGGTTGAAACTAGGCACAAAACTTTCCCACAGCCAGGATGATGATAACAGCTTTGAACTATCTGCCGTTTTCTTTCTTTGTCCTAAAGTCTTTCTTTAGGCATAGAAACAAACTGATTAAAAACAAATCAATTACCCTGCTTTCTCCACAGCTAGAACCTTCTTCATTTCCTAAAGCAAACCATTTAATTTCAATATAAAATCAAACTAATCACAAAATATTAATCAGAATAATTTATTCCCCTAAAACTGAGTTCCCTAGACCTTAATAAGATACTAATAGGCTGAATTAACCCTTTCTCATGTGAATGTCCAATGAATGTTTCAAGCTTTTTCACTGTTTCCAAAGTATGCAGAATGCAAAATACATCTCCCCTGTGTCCCACAGGCATCCTTTTTCCTGAACGTATGTCATATGTCCAAAGGCGCTGGAGCAGTTAAATCAACACGCTCTGTATTCTCTCTCAAAGGGCCGAAGGAAGTGCTATTGAGGACAGACTAGCTGCCCTCTCAATGCTCGTGTCAGATGCAAGTCATTTTGAAGTCTTCCAGCACAAGAATAGCAGCCTTGTGTGTGAAAGATAGGACGAGCTTTCAGTGCAAAGCTCTTGTCCCTGCCGTAATTTTTAAGCTGGTAAAGGCTATACTTAACATTTTAGCCCTGGTCTTTAGGGGTGAAAGACTGCACCATTTTGTTTTGTCGTGATAAAAAAAATGAGTCTTAAAAAAAAAGAAATCTGAACACTGCCTTACAAAAACAATCAAGGGATTTAAAGTAACTGGAGAGTCTCAGATGTCAGATTGTTGCAATCTGAAAGTTAATGGGGGAATCTGGGCATCATTGCACTGAGCAATCTCAGCTTAACTTCAAATGCTCTCCAAACTGTACTCTGCTGATTGTAAAGTGCGCTGCACCGAGTTATGTCCAATACCACATTCACTTCCAGGCTGAAGTGCACTTGAAAATCTGGAAGTCTGAGGGAGTGCAGAGCTAAGTTATTTAAATGATCTGCTTCTCTTACAATTTGAAACAGCTCTTCAGTTTTGAAATGATTAGGGTCCCAAGCCTGTACCATTCCAACTGATTGGAAATGATTCTAGCAGTTTTTTTTCCTTTTTAATATACAATAAGTACTTCATTCCGAATAAAGTCAAGCAGTGGCCTATTACAATAGTTCTAGATATTTGAAGCCAAGTTAAAATTTAGCATCGCGGGTGTAGGGGTAAATTTGATTATGGGATGTCCGGGCAAGTAATTACAGCTAACCAGTCACTGAACATTCAGGCATTTCAGGCTTTTACCATGAAAAAACTTTCAGTGCCTGAATTTTGCTCAGGCCTAAAGCTGATATTCAAAACTCCCACTCAGCTCCTGAGGCACTGAAAGTCCTAAAGCACTTTCACCTGGGCCACTCTCCAAAAGCTAACTGCCAAATGTGCTCTGGATTTAGACATCTATCTTCATGTCTAAAACCTGACAGGATTGAAAAATTAGGTGGAAACTCTCCTATCCGAAGGTAACAGTTCACTGGGACAGCGCGAAGCTGATTAGGCCTGCCATTTCTGGCCTGCAGGCTGGGAGGAGGAAAGCTCAGCTGCAGACCCTAGCGCCAGGAACTATTTAATGCAATGGAGGAGGAGGAGGGCTGGGACCTACATCCCCTGTCGCTGAGGGGAGCGGCCTCTTCACACAGATGTGCTCTCCCTCCGGATCAGCAAATCTTTATGTATTTGTGAAAATGGGAACTATGTCAATAACAGTCCCGTCCTGGAAAGCCTGGAGATTGATGGCGCGAGTGTTCAGGTGGGCACCACAGCTTTAAACCCTGTCATGCAAAGGCACGATATAAACCCAAATTTCCTGCGTTCCAGGCAACATTTGCTCATAAGGTATAGAGAAAAAAAGGAATAGCCTAGCTCTTGTCAGTGCTTTGTGAGAAAGGAGCTGTTCACACAACAAAGGTGGGGTTGAGCAGCTGAGGAGCAGAAGGGCTGGAGTTATCTGTGCTAATCCAACCTCAGAGCAGAAGTCCAGGAGAGAGGTAGAGCTTAAGGCATACTCCTTCTTTTGACAGCTCTCCGCTGTGGCCTTCAGAGGAGCTGTTCCTCTCCAGGCATACAAAACCAGAACTGCAACACCGAGAGCCTCTCTGTGGTGCCCAAGTTGTAAATCAGGCTCTAAATTTACCTATCTTCTTCTCTAACTGAGGTGATAGAAAAAAATTGTAGAAAACTACCCTGGAAACTGTACGACATGTTTCACAGGTGTGTTAAACTCACCCTTATTAATCACTTTGTGATGCATTTTGTTTTTGTTTCTCATGTTTTTTGAAACTTTACCATCTGTAAAATACAAGATTGTGCAAAAAGTACACATTCTAAATGTCATCGGAGTTACTCAGAGTCGAAATTCACCCGTATTAACTTCTATTACAAACTGGAGCCTGAAGGTACCAAAATGTAGCTGGAGTAATACGCAGCTCTTCAGTGCTACAATATCCGGAGGAACAAATGCAGAGGATAGTAGTTCTAGGACAACTATGTCACTAAACAGATAGCATGTCTTATGCTTTTTGGAGCTTCTACTTATGGAGTCCAGCTGTCCATGTAAGTTCCAGTCAAGTTAGTATGTCCTTTGCACAAAGGTCTCCAAGTGTTAACACGAACAGAGGTAGCCCATTTTGCTCAGATCCCTTCTCCACCAGCTGAGATAATAGTACGAACCCTTGACAATTAGCTTTTTGTTTTGGACTAGCTGTCCTTTTTGTTTTAAGAACTTCTGTTTCATGTTAAAGTGACCTGCAGAGAGATGTGGTGATGAAATACCGTACTTCTGAAAATGAACATCAAATGCATTTCCCTACAATTATTTGACATTTAACTTTCTGCAAGTATGATAAACAAACGTCTGGTATTTATTTTACAGGATGCAAAAAATTTTGTAACTTATTGCATGCTGTATGGCAGTGATCCGAAATAGGCAGCTGTCTCCAAATCTGAAATAATGACATTTCACTTCCGTGACCAGGACCTCAGCTTTAACTAACTGTAGCATGCTGGTAGTTCTTTTTTCAAATGTCCCTCATGTTCATTCAGATTAAAAAGCATGTCTTCTGTAGAAAATGATGCCTTGGGACCCTATCCAACAAACACAGCCTTTGACAATTGCTTGTGTTGCAATGCGACTGCCCTTATTGGTAAGTACAACACTGAGCAAACCTGCCTGTAGGAAAGGGCCCTAATACAGAAAAAAAGAGGAACATCTCAAATGTATATTTTTTTCCAGGAGAGAAACATCCATATAAAAAAGACCCAGCTTCTAAAATCAATTTATTTCCTGTGACAGTATATTGTGAGAGGCTAGCTGTTTCTGCATATGAATTACTTCCTCACTATTTATTCTTCAATGCTTTTAGCATCCAGGAAAAATATTTTTTAGCACTGTCTCCAAAAATGTGGGCGGGTGACACATTTTTAAGGCATAGACATGCAAGGGGTGGCAGGCACGTTTTACTCGCAAACAGCTAAGAAGAAGGACAAAGAATAACATTTAGCTCTGCATAGTATATCATGTAGCAAATCTTAGCTAATTGCTGGTTAAAAAGCAACACACAACATGCGAGACATGGAGTGAATATTGCTGCTTCCTGTAGTCATACATACCCATGACATACTATGGAAGACCTTATTTTTGGAATGAAAATCTGCCTTACTGAATAAAACACAGTCACTGAGGCAGCTGTAGCAAGGGAGCAGCTTTACTAGCTTTTAACGCTCCTACTGTAGGTCTGCTCAACAGCCTGAGAAAATAGAGGACGAAGCGCTGGAGTTTGATTAACAACAGGAAGCTTTTTGTTGTGGGCATCTCTTGTGACTTGAAAAGCTGTATAATCCCTCACTTGATAGAACATACCAAAGTAAATATTTTTGGAGAACTGTGTCATTTCCCTAGATAGCATACGTTGCTCTGAGCCACATTAACTGTTGTGATGCTTCACTGTTCTTCCAGCAAATATTTTAATTAAGTAGGAGTTGATCTTTTTCATTAGTGTAACCTACATTTTTTATTAGGTTTATACATTTTTTATTGCTGTTGATTTGACCAGTCCCATCATCCCATGATGTATGTAAAACTATCACTTAATTCCTTTATTCATTGACCTTTAAGTAAAAAAGGGGATAAAGATGATAAGTACAAATGGCACAGACTAGCAGTAATTCTGAAAGAAGTTCCATTCATTTGGCAGAAAATTACTTCCAACAGTTTTTGTCCTTGAAGTGAGCGGTCATTACAATAGCACAACGCCTTGATTAATGACAAGATGTAAATATTTATCTTGGCTTTAAGTGAAAAGTTAAGGCTGTAAAACATCTCAGATTTCTGTGCAAAATTCTCAGTGATACAGTGGCAGCTCCATACAGAAAACAAGTAGAAAATATTACTGTTAGTAGGATCTCTCCTGAGTCATTGAAGTCTTTCTTATTGACCTTGACAGGCACATCCTAAAGGCCCCAGAAGAGAAAACATCTAATCACATGCTCGACTTCTGGTCTGTGCTTAGAAACTGTCCTAAATTGGTATGCTTTACTGAATTGATACTTATGTGAGTTGGCAAAAATGGGAAAGCATGAAAGAGAAAGATGCACAAACATTCTTGCCAAAGAAATAGGAACGCTTGGCAGTAGAAAGGGAATGAACTTTCTTTAGCAGTTGAAATATTTCTCACAGTCTTAGCCCTCTGCCCGAATCCTTTTTCTGCAGCAGAAAAAACGCAAATGTAAAGCTTTCCCAACCTGAAAAAAGGAATTGATTCAAAGTAGGCTATCACATTCAGATACTGATGCTGCGATGGCAGTATTGAGTACAGCAATTTTTTTTAAAGGCAGGTCAGCCAGGTTCTACAAGATAAAATTTAAGAAAATGATGAAACAATATGACTGATATAAGCCCAATCATCCTTACGGTGCTGGTTGGAGAAAGCAAAAATGCATAAGAAAAAAAAAGCGTAAGAAAAATGAAATCCAAAAACAAAACAAGAAAAAAGAAAAGACAAGAAAAAATGAAAGAAAAGGCCTCTGTGTCTCTGACAGAGAAAAGATAATGCCTGTGTGGGCTGTGTTGCATCTGGATTCATGGCACATTCTCCCACTCTTATGTTAATTTTTTTTTGCATAAATCAGAAGCAACTAATTAAAAAAGAAATATTTAATTCTGACATGTTCTTTGAACTGGTGTTCCATCTGGTTCTGTTTGAATAGTAAAATCTGCTGTAGTTGTAAAAATTGGCAAGCAGCACTCTGGTAAAGAGAAACAAAAGAGACTCAGTACAGCAGGTTAATACACTAGCATTTCAACTTGAGACATTTCCAGAATTCAGCAAACCAAATCGCTCCAGTATGGAAACTATAAAGATCAAATGTGAAAGAGAAATGCGGTGAGTGGGCTGGGAGAAGCGTTGCCACTGGCATACATTAGCTGTGCGTGATATTTTTAGTGCGAGGCTTTGAAGGAGTTTGGTTTAAAAGCAAGGGCAACGCAATGTTCTCCTGAAACCGGCTAACTGTATTTCATGAAACGCGTCCGCTGCACGCTCAGTGATAGGGAACGATCCTTCAGCTATTCATTTTCAAGCGCCACCTTAAGCCTTCTTACAGTACTCTGGCGTAACATAAGCACTATTCAGAAGACTCAGCAAATACCTTCTTCCTAATTTATTTTTTACTTGAAAACTACTTAAAACCTGAACACCAAGACACAATAAACTCTGATAACAAAGAGAGGAAAATGTAATAGTATTGGGATTTCTATAGACTCCCGGATCTAAGTAATCAGCATCTTATGCCATTCGAAACCTCTCTGTAGCAATGAAGAGAAAGGCTGATTAACTCCCAGTGCTTTAGAAAAAAGATTGTTTTACATGTTGCAGGAGCATATCTGGCTGTGAAATATTACTTCTTTAAAATGAAAACCTTTGCTTCAGCACTACATTAACTTGCAAATGGATAACCTAAGACATTTACAATTACTTGGTCAAAAAAAGGAGGAATGTGAATGGCCCCTTTCTCCAGCTAAGATACTTAGGAACCCTTGCTGAGCAATAAATGAGTCAGGAACGTAATACTTTTAATTAACGTTTTCTGAATACTTATTTGTAATTTACATTTAATTTTAAACCTAAGCTTAATCCTCTGATCTGGAATGAAGACAACTATTTAGTGCAGCTTGAATGTAACCTTCCCCAATCTGTGTTAGAAACTATAGAAAAGGGAAACTCTATAGCAATACTTGCAGAACCACTCTTTTCTGAGAGAAGGGGATAATTGTAGGACTTTTCCCCCCCCAGTGTACTGAGCAACTAACATTCACAAATGGAAAACAAGTAACCCAAAGCTTCTCTGTCAAACTGTTTCACATGTGAATAACTGGGCTTTGCGGAGAAAACACTGAATTTTGCCTAAAAAGTCTGCTGTGGCATCGTTTTGCCAGCTGCTGTCCTGTTGAACTCAGAGGGCGCAGGCAGCAGGGCTGTAGTGGTAATACATTTTGTCATTTTAAATAAAAGTACAATATTACACATGCATAAACACATAGACATCATCTCTGCTTCTTCCTTTCTCTACATATCTGTGCTAATTCAGTGGGAAGCTGGTAAGTGATGGTATGATACACTATGACAAATTAAACCTCTACTGTCTCAGGCCTTGTTGGTATAAACAGATCTGACTGTGCCATCACTACGTTCAGAAAGGGCTTCACTGAAATCACTGGCTTTTGCTATGGTTTTGAAAGTTCAGGCTCTGGATTTTCTGTCAGAAATAGCTACAAAATGGGAAAAACTGATAGTGTCTAAGACTTAATTCTTTTTAAGCCTAATTTCACTGGCAATTCGAATAGGTATATAACTTGTGTCACGTAGAAATATATGTATTTTCTTGTGATCAGCTCTCTCATCTTGGAAAATCGGCAGTCTCTTTAAATCAGTCAGTCATCCACAGGAGTCTGCATTCATTTATTCTCTGTTAAATGGAACTGTCAGTTTTGTTGCACTAAAATTCGATTTTCTATTTCATACACATTGTGTATGATGATTTTAATTTACTGCTGGGTCACCAAGCAAGTCACCCTTGTTTTAAAAATATGAGTTTCTGCTACCTTCTAGAAAAATGTCAGGTAACTGTCGTTAGATAGTGTGGTGAGCGTACTGTAAATGTGCGGAGAAAAATGGAAGACAAAGGATATACATGCAAGCATCATTTCACCTCTTCTTTAGTATGTCCCTCATTGCTCTGAAGAAAGGCACACGTACAGACTAAACGCCTCGGAGTGTGATTTGCAAGAACTCCTGGTCCCACGCCAGAGCAGGGCAGGAGGAAGGGGCACAGCAGGAGCGGGGGGCCAGGCTGGCGGCTCCCGAGGACATTTCCCCTCCGGGGCGGGGGCGAACCTGGGAGAGCGGCTGCCCCCAGCTCCTTTCAGCGAAGCCTGCTCAGCCTCCAGTCTCTGCGATCTCCTTTTCAGGGTTTCTCTGGCCAAAGAGCGGTGCCTGGTTTGCGTGCCCCCTATGCTCGCTCTCTCTCAAAGTCACTCTATCTCCAGCCAGGCAAAGGACAAAGCTATTGATTTTTAAGTGTCGCAGCTTTTTAGAATAAACGCAGGATGTACTTTCTTAGTTAAACATATCACGAAAGGGAGTAACACTACTATGGATAGTTAATTTTTACAGCCCGATAAGAGCATTTTGAAATTATTCTGTGCTATGTCCGCCCTTCAGCCCATGGTTTGATTTTAATAGAGTTTGCAATGGAAGTGCTTGTTCTTGCCTGTGTTAAGGCTGAAAGCCACTCTAGTGAGCATTACAATATCTAAAACGCACATATGACTAGTTAAAATACGCTAGTTTTCTATGTGATAGGATAAATTAATCTTTTCAGCAGCTCAGAGGATCAACAGCAGAAATGAATTTGGCCCAAAATGTTCAACACAGGAGGTTGCAAAGGAGAGAAAGACCAGACTCCACAGGTACAGCTGGTTGTTGGAAGTTATGTGTAAACAGTCCTTCTCTGATGAGAAGCCAGTTGTTCCTGAAAACAGATGAACCAAACCTCAGTTTAATGTTTGGTCAACTGTGTTTTCTCTGCTAGTAGGCTTTGTTTGCCATACAGCTACTAAGTTTACACTGATGCCTTTTTGAAGATTTTTTTTTAAACCTTGAAAAAAAACATAAGAGGGAAGGAAAAATGGAATTATTTCTCTGTTGAAATGCTCTCTTTTTTGTAGGAAGAAGACAGTCTGAAGGGCAAGTATTCACGTCTTGGAGGAAATCTCATTTATCCTTTCACTTTACCTATTTTGCTACTGCTGTGAAAATGTCACCTAACAGGCAGAGCAGAATTAAACTAGGACAGAAAAGCGGGATAACACGAGGATGGGGGAGGTAAATAATAGCTCAGCAACAGAAAATCTGGAGCATGGATGCAGGGATGAGGATGGACCCATAGGACTCGTGAACTCTTCAGCTTCTTACTACCGTGCAGGTGTGGAAAGAGTGAATAAAAAAGCATCGTCGTCTCTGCAAAGCACTCGACAATACACCTATCATCTCCAACCCAGGGCTGGCCCCACGAGAACCAAGCCCTTTAGCTCAGCAACAACTATGCTTATTATAACATGCCTCAGCTGCACGCTCTTATCCCAAACTGTGTTTGCAGCCGCTACCCTTAGTCGTTTAACTTCTAGCTTTGAGCTCTGTCTCGCCTGCATTTTGACACCTGCCTAGTCTTGTAGATTAATTTATTTCTGCTGGACTCAGAAAAATCTCCTACTGAGATACCTTCCTTCACATCTGCAGAAAGCCCTGGCCGTGGCAGAACAGATGCGTGTGCAGCGCGGGGTAGCTGGGTGGGCAAGGCTGCCTGAGCCCACACGGGGGTCTGCAAACCGTCTGCGAGCCAGTTCTCCTACAAAGCACAATGGCACAAACGGCTGACTTTTTTGGTTGGAGGGCAGTTAAAAACAACAAACAATACAAAATGTTTTCAGATGAGCTAAAATACACAAATCCAGTGAGTGGAAAAAAGAGAGGAAAGAAGAATCATTTTGTACTGAATGAAATATTTCACTCAAATGGGAATGAAAAATTTTGTCCTAATTACCTGTTTTTAAGTGGCTTTAATTTCTGTGAAAGAAAGTAGAAAAAAAGTTGTTGCATTAAAAAACATTGAGGTGTTTATTTTAAAAACATATTTAAAAGTTTTAGTTTTTTCCCCCTGGAACTTACTATGCAGTGAAAGTAAGATAAATTCACAAAAATCATGTTAGTAGCTGCTGAATCGGTGCTTTTTCTGCACACATTTTTAATTCGCTATCTCAGCTCTAAAGGGCCATGTGCCTTGCAGCCATGGAGGTGCTGTAGGGCTGGCCGGGGAAGTGGATGCAGAGGTAATGACGGAGTCGCATACAAACCACCCAGACCTCTGCACCCCTGGAAGAGCTGCACCGGTTATACTGATTAGGCTGGCGGTGAGGCTTGGAGGGCTTCCGCTTCTGCTGCGCCTCCATATGTTGCGAGCGGGATTGCTCGAAGCCACGCAGGACTCCCCTCTGCATCCAGGCTGATGCTGAAACATGTCAGAGAGATGCAGAAGGGATTTTCTTCTCTACTGTGTCTTGCACCTGCACTTCTGGAGCAATAAGGCTGCCAGCGCAGTTCTCCGAGCATCCCTTCAGCCTCCCCAGAGTGATAAATCTATGGCTGGGAACTTTCTGGTACTAAAATAGCTCTTAAAGCCCTTCGAATAATCAAAAAAACTTCATGCTTTCTAGAGCCCTTTTATATTTCCCTCTCCTTCTTGTCTGATTTCAGTACTTGCCTTTGTGAAACTCTACCATTTATTCCCATGTCACAATAAATAAAGGTATGAATGTATCCTGCTGGGTCAATTAACCCCAGTTCTGCACTGTGTCACAGTCTGTAGAGACGGTGATTTCCAGAAAGGGATATTCTTTTGTCATTCTTTACCCATGTGCAAACATATGTTAAGACCATAAGATAACTGTAACACTTCACACAAAGCTAGTTCTGCTTTTTATAATGTCTGGAGTGCAGTTAGGAACTGCAAAATGACATGAACCAAAAACATGATAACGTATATTCTGAAACGGTAGAGAAGACGAAGAACGGACAGTTTTTGTGCTTTCATGTCAGTGTAGTCCCTAATGATGGGTAAGCCTTGCCATAACGCCTGTAAACTTCAGCAACTTCTCAAGCAGTCCTTTAAAGGCTAGGAGAACTTGAAGGCTGAGGTTTCACATTACTATATGCAGTAGTATGATGCACTTCACTGCAATATCAAACTCCAAAAGAAACAGAAATAATAATAAAAAAACCAGGCATTGTTGACTCGCACTTCCTTGAGATTTCATGTGAAACATTTAGATAAGCTTGCTCAGTAAAGTCAACCCAAGCAAAGGTCTGTGTAAGAGTAAACCTGTTAACAAAATAAATGTGCTGTGCAGCAGCCTATATAAATACTGACTATATTTTTAAGTGAATACCTGATAAGGAAATAAGCTACAACACAGATAAAAGGTTGAGATATCAAATGATGAACTGCAATTATTTTCAAATCTCCTACAGGAATAAATCTGTATTAATCTATATACCAGTTTACATCAGTAATGCAAGCCTCTGCGTTTCACTTCCAAAGGAATGAATAATGCAGAATACAGGTTCCTGCGAGCGTAAAGGAACGAAGATGAGAGTGGAAGGCAAATTCCATCGCAGAGGTCCCTCTCGTTCTGACGAACTGGTGTATACATAGAAGTGTTTTAAATCAATGGAAGTGTATTTTCCTAGCACGGGAGACTTAGTGTTAAGTAAACAACTGATATTTCAATCAGTGGAGGCGAGTAGGATCTCCCAGGTTGCTTTCCAAGGAGGCCTGTTCTCACCTCTCTCTGGCTTTTCTCCCAAAATGCTGCAAGATGCAGAGGGCTAATTTTGTACCAGATCAGCTGATACTCCTAGCGAAGACTGGTCTAGAAATTGCTATGAAAGAGTCGTAGGTGCCAAAAAGATGGGTGTGGGAGAAGGTCTAGATGGGCAGGCAGAGGCTCGAGGAGCCAGACCAGACCTGCCCTCTCTGCAAAGTCTCTGACTCAGGCCAGTGTCCAGTCACTGATACTACATCCGCACCCTGCTGAAAAACCCAGTAATACAAATCAGCCATTTCTGTCAAATTAGCCAGAGCGCACAGTATGGAGTTTGTCTTAGCTCCATGGCCTTAGGTCCACTGCTGCATGACAGATAATACCCAGTCCAGAGTGTAATGTCTACTTGTGCAATGTTAACCCCCATAAATTTGAAACAAACTAGAACTGGCTGAGTGTGTTTATACCAGCTCAGTGCTTTTTATCCCATGGCTGCAAAGTTTTCATCTGCTAGTAGGATTCTTAAGGCTAGATTTACTGTTTTGTCCAGCCCCAGCCATAACATGACCTGAAGAACGCGTGTTATTAACAAGCGCACTTTGCTTTCTGGGCAAACAAGCTGGAGGTCTCACTCAGCATTACATGATGAGAGAAAAATCGCCCCACCCAGAAACTATCACCTAACGTGGAGGGAGGGTAAAGATTTGTTATATGCATTAGAAGAAACATTTTGATAGAAAACACACTGATTCTGCAAGTAAAAGTACCCAGAAGGTATTGCTCATTGTGGGTTTGTGAACCCACACCGCCACGAGGATTGATGATAGCACAGGTTACCAGTGACCCTAGTAACAGGCAATCAGTCTCCCTCTAAAACCACACACACGTTGGTCTCAGGTGTCTTTAGTTTGACGCACCTATCTGGCACGGGGCTCTTTCTGGAGCTCTCCACACTTTTATGCTGCCCCGGGGAGAGCCGACCAAGAGCTATGAGCGCGTCTCTGAGCCCCAAGGGCCTGCCGTGTGGAGCAGTCCATGGCTCATGCTCAAAGGCTTCGAAAAACGAGATAAAAACTGTTCCCTGAATATAAGGACTTCACATGTAACTTTTCACATGAGTGTAAATATAACTGCTGTTCTTAAAAGTGAACATTAAATCTACTCTGTAAAAATACAATTACTGCTGCCATGGCAGAAATCTGTCGTCCCTTTTGAAGGAATGCCTTGAAAATGCAATCATAAAATCCCTGCACATTATGGATTTCATTAACATTGTACTCCCCTAGGATTCCCAATTGCACAATAACAGGAGTTCTTTAAATTTTAAATACCACAGACAGGAACAGTTTCACTAAAACCAGATGTGAAACCCTCGCACTGGCCTTCTTACTGGTTCTAAGTACTGAAACTGGCTGGTAATTGATACCTATTAACATGTTTGTTGTTCAGATTACAGAAATGGAAACACTATACTATTTTTCCTGTGAAAGGATACAGTAATGAGGGACAATGACTTATATTTCAATGGCAGGTCCCTGCTCTTGATTAAATTAAAGGGCTGTTTTTATTTTTTATTTTAAATTATGTTGTTTCACACTGAAGGGCAGCGGGGTGTGTGAGACAGTGTAATGAGTAAGTAGGCTTAGCTTAAGGTTGGGGAGTTAATAACATCCCATACGACAATAAACTAACGCCATGCTTATTTCTGGCAACCCCTGCCTTGCATTCTTTTTGTATCTTTATTCCATTCATATTAGAAAATCCATAGGCTTTATTAATGTGTTTTTAAAGAAGAAACTCAATCTGGAGCGACTCTGTTTCTGATTATGGAGTCACTCCAAATCTGAAGCTGCCTGAGCAATTTAAAAAAGTGTATTTGAGGGTAAAAAAGGCAGACTTATGGTGTGATTGTGGGTATTGATATTTTGAATAAGCTTTGACATTTATTTCAAAACAAACAAGGAAAGAAAAGGACAGACAGCTTTCATTTAGCAGAGACTGGTAGGAAGGCGGCATTCAGATGAACTTAGGAGTTAACATCTTGCCAGCCAAAGGAGCAATCTAGTTTTTCCACCAAAGAATGGATTTCATGTCCACAGATGGAATTCATGCAAATGCATTACCAACAACAAGCAACCACTATTTTCCAAATTCTTTTCAGTGAAACGGTCCACCAAAAGACGTCAACACCTCAAAGAAGACAATCATATCGCATGCCCTCTAGACGTCCCCTGTAGATACTAATCTCCCTTTGCTGATACTTAACTGAGGTTTTCTGTTTCTTTTGTCTTAGCAAAAACATTAACCTTGAAGGGAGGGGTAAAAGGAAGGGAAAGGAGAACTAATATTTCCCCTATTCAAAAAATAACATGCTAAGGAAATTAGCATTTGCAGATGTATTTTCAAGCTGCCTTGCCCATGTATGGCCATATGTACCTCAAATATATGCCCAAATTACAAGAGCATATTAGCAGTTTGAAAGCAGATTGCTACTTAACCAGCTATAGTGTGCATGTTGGTGTGGGGAATGTGCAGTTGTGGAAAGATTAATAAATACTGATGTAAGCAAAATCTCTGTCTCTCAGACAATGTCACATGTAGGAAGAAAAGTGCTTCCACTTTAAAAGTTCCATGTTTGGCAGAGCTGTATCAGTCAGCCTGTTTTTTGCAGTTGAATATTTTCTAGAGCTCTTACACTGTCCAATTAACATCTATTTTGTACTGTATAAAAGCAAATATTTCATATAAATGACGAGTTTACAGTAGCACACAGAACAAAACAGAACAAAGTGACCTCAGTATTCCATATACAAGTGTCTTCCTCCTTTTATAAAATATTATGATTTTTTTCAACTGGTAATTTCAGAGTATTTTACTAGGTGCATGTCTTTGGCTGTTTGTCTATAAGCCCTTATGGAGATGAACATCTGTTCCTGGGGATATTTATACAGAGGAAACACAGGATTTCAATATTTTATCCAGTTACAAACTTGCAACATGTGCCTACTGCCAGTGGTGTCAAGCTTTTATAGACATGGGTTCTTATGTGCAAAGATCATATTAGTGAGGTGCCTGATGGTCTGAAGAGCTTAGCAACTATCTCAAGACTGTCAACTGACTTCAACAGAAAAGCATCTAGGACACTTCTGGAGGCTTACATGAGCAACCATAGTATTGAATTAAACTATAAGAAATATTTAGAATAATTAGTATTCCCCTGACAACAAATGTAAAAACTGGGGGATGACATATTCAGCATACAGTTTGGCCATTTCTGCTACGTAGGATGAGTGACAAGGACGATTAATAGCTCTTCCGCAACATGCATGTTGTGTAAAACGTGCAAATTCCATGCAATCAGTCTTCAAGCAGGATTTTGTAGGCTCAGTCTTGCAGACAAGACCCAGCTCTGCAGCAAAGGCTGCTACAGCCTAGATTGGCTCTGCCATGAAGCCTGCCCAAGGGATGCTGTTCCCTCAGCATGGGCTATAAGCAGCGGAGGAGAAGCCCTAGGGCTAGACTGCTTGGGGAAACAGTTCACACAGCCTCTTGCAAAGCAGGCGCTGGGGGAAGTAGGCTGGAGCCCTGGCATGAGCAGCACAGAGTACAAAGGAGTCCTCCAGTTCCTTGGCTGATGTGGCAGCTAGGGGCAGCATAGAGCTGCTGAAAACCATGCTTGGTGGTTGCTTTAACCCAGAGCATTCTGCAAAGGAGGCTGAGAAATTCATGGGCAGGAGGCTTGAGGTACCCTCAGCTGTTTTAAGCATAAATGTCAAAGTAGCTTAGATTCTGTTATGTTTGCCATTAAAATGGTTAATGGTTAAAAAGCCCTTTGAAACTTTTTCTCAGAAAGATCTAGTTCTAAGTGAAAGGATTAAGGCATACATATATGTATGTAGTTATCATAACTTAATAAAGTTAATAAGCACAGAGAGCACACAAATGATATTTGACTGGCGCTCTTGCTTTGATTATCTAGTAATAAATGCATAAGTGACAGCAGAAAAGAAGGAAATAAAGAAAAAGTGGCAGCCATATGACCAGACGAAACACATGGAATTTGATTCTGATGCATTCCACCCTTCTTCCACATGCACTCCATGGATTTCAAATGGCAATGATTAATAACAAGCCTAGCACTTAGATAAAGCTGGGGAGATTTTAACATTTATTCCTAAGTAAGGAAAAAGGATCAACAGATATTTTTGCCATTCTGAAGCCTGATTAGGTCCTCCAACCACGATTATCAAGTTGCCAAGAGCTCAGGATGTGTAGGGGCCCCCAAGCAGGACACCTGAGAGTCCCATTGTGTGCAAAGGATCAGAATTGAAAGATTTCCCCCTCTTTCTTCCCTTTAGTAACTACTACTCAACATGTTTTTAAGCTTTCTTGCAGACAGCAAACCTCACAGGAAACATCAGTGTGACTACTCTTATTGACGGCTAATGACGCATTGTTTTTATATGTCAGTAAGTAATTTCCTACAGAAAGCAACAGAAGCAGAAGGAATGTTTCAAATATATGAATGAGTTTTCAATATTAGTATTATTTATTTAATGTGCTCAAGACTTTCTCCTAGTTTTTGCCAATACAAATAGAATCTAGATCACAATTAAGAAGCGTGAGTCAACCTATATGGTTAAGATAAATCTGTTTTTTCACCTAATGAAATTAATTAATTATCCCCTTAGGATGAACTCTTATTTGTAAACAGTATTTCATATGAATAATTCTAATCTGTTCAGGAATTATGTACCATTAAGCTACAGGCCTGATAACAAATAGCAAACAACAAGCCTCAGTAGACCCACTGAACTCAAGGAGTCTCTTCATGGGCACAAGTGTTTACAGGACTTCTGCTGTATTAACAGAACAAAGGCAAGACAGCCAATCTTAGTAAAGTATGTTATGTTTAATGATACGAAAGAATAGCCACGAAACAGAGACCAGTAAACTCATTTCATGTGTAACTTATTCTGGAAGGGACTTAGGTCTTCTAAGGTGAAATCTGAGTGCATTAAAACACCATATTAATGCTTAACTATAATCAGCTTGAGACGTAGCACATGCTCAGTTTACCGGGACATTCCACTTTAAGTGCATGTTAAACTAATATTGACTTTTCCACTAAACCAAAATCTCTGTTATTTGTGCCCAGAAGACTGAAAAAACAATAGACGTGGGAAGCAGAAGAATTAATCTTCCTGACCTTTTCTTTTTTTATACCTTTGGGAGTCAGTCTTTGCGTGTGTGTCTAAGAGGGAATGTGAGCTACTCACTCGCAATGATTCTTAGATTATATAGAAGTCCTTTACTGAATTATTTTGTTCTTTCTTTTGCATTCTCCACATTCAATGAACTCCACAGAGTATTATTAATAATATCTTTAAAATATTATCTTTTTACCTGTATCCATTCTTTGACAGAATCTTCCCCTGGGGTCCATCCATTTTCAGGGTAATTTAGCCGGGACCTTTCTGAAGACCAGATAGTGCTGTACTGGGAGGAGACAGTGATTTGGTCAGAGTGAATTTCTCCTGACTCCATACCTAGTGGTTCCATGCACTGGAAATCTGAAGAAAAATAAATTACCATCATTACCATGGTCAGCTTTCGGATTTAGACTTTGAATAGTGAAAGCGTTTTCCTGCTTTGAATATGAATATCTAAAGAATTTATTTTTATGTGACTTTGAATTCTTTAGCAACTCTAAGTGAGGCAATATTGGGCTTATGGTGTCATTCTTAATACTGTCATTCGAGTTGCCATGGCAATTCCTGCAATAATAATGCTATACAAATATTTTTAGCCCTGTGTTGTAGCCATTTCAACATAGGACAATGGAATTCTCTTTTCTAGGGTAGCACAGGCAGTTCTGTGGATTCATAATATAAAGCAATTTATGTTCAACCTATAATTCTGCACAAAAGTAGGAAAGACAAACCAGATGACCCCCAAAAATAATTTTTATTTCAAAACTATTTACTGTAGTACAATAAAGTAGAACGTGTTTTTAAAATATCATTAAAAATCCAGCTACTCTCTTTGGATCCTGGACACTGGAAGGAAATAAACCAAAAAAATTTGAATCCAGGCCAGATGAATATTGACCTACGGGAATTACTGTCTCTTCTGTATTTTAAATGAGTTGATCATCTCCATCCAATCTCTTTTTGTGTTAACAAAAATTACCTAGGTAATTCAGAATCAATTGACAATCTAGTCAATATACTGAGTGCAAAAAGCTGATAGGGCATGGAGACTAAATTCTTCTCTCATGCTTACAAAAAGTTATGGCTCCAACCCCTACCGAAGCAACGAATGCTGGTGGTTGTAGACAGGATCCTCATACCCAGCTGCTCACACACCCCTCTGTCAGAGGTTTACAACCCCCATTGCAGGGGCAGAAGAAAAGGACACGTGCCTACACTTCAGTCTGGGCGCTTCGTAGTCCAGTAAGTTAGTATAAAGTGCCTTTACTGAGAGTTTAAGGTAAAATACCAGTGTGTGAAGTCAAAGCCCTGACACTGGGGTGCACGGTCCTCTTCATCGCACCTTTTCTAGAGCTGATGTGATCTCTAATACAGACAGGTGCTTAGCTGAGGGTTTCAAAATCCACCAGATGCAAAAGCACTAGAAACTGTTGGCTAGATTTGGTATTTAGTTCACGGCTGAGATATGTTACTATGACATAGTAGAAGCCTGCTCTGTTGCTGCCTCTGGTTTACCTATCTGTTGAAAAAATGCAAACTTTAGCGTTGAAGGCCATAGTCCATGGCTTTCACACATTGGACCTAAACTGGAGGACAGCAGAAAGGGTTTTGTAACACATAAAAAGAAAAAATGAACTCAGGCCCAGAGAGTAACTTAAGAGAAATAATTTTAATGGATGAATTAAAAGAATAATATGAGCTTTTAATAAGTGAAGTTTTGATTTTTCAATGAAAATTGAAATATTCTGAAAAAAATATACTTGAAAACTTTTAAAGGGGGACCAAAAGTTTCTATACAGAAATGCTAACTGGGTGCCTCATAGGAGTTGTATTTAGGGTGCCCCATATGTGAATTACCAAGCTTGCTGGTGAAACTGTATTTCCCATAGTGTATTACCCTTTTACCCATTTCTGGACTGCTTCAGTGTACTTAGATCCTTGGGATCTAAGCTGAACTACTTTAGGTAAAGAAAGTAAATAAACTTCTGCTTGGAATCAAAAGGAGAGCCACAAGCCACTATGAAGGACTCAGGACATGCTAGGAGGGAGTCATAACATCTAAAAGTAGGTGTCTGATCTGTGGCAGACATATGGGCTTCCCCTACAGTCTAGTGAGAGAGATAGGTACCTCCTGAGGTCTTTCAGGTGTCTGAGATAGGTTGAATTGTCCTCTGGAGGTGACTCTTTCTATGCTAACAACACAAAGACCAACACTGCCTGAAATTAGGTGAGAAGAATCACTCCTCTGTTATAGAAAACTGTTATAGAAAATGTTATAGAAAAAGAAAACTGTTATAGAAAATGTTTCCTGTTATTAGTTAAAACAGATTTCATTACTGAGGGAATTAGTGTGCACATTCACTGGCCTCTCTTGTTTTGTAGTCCCCTATTTAAGAGACGAAGGCCCTCCAGCACAGTAGATATTGTTAATATTGGTTCCAGCACGTTGCTTCTACAGCATAGTGGGAGGATGACTGTGGAGCAGGTGGCCATGGGGACCTGCACTGCCTGCGCTAGCTAATGAAAGGGCAGGAACAGCAGCTCTGTAAGGAGAAGCCAAACTAGGCAGAGGTATGGCCTGAGAGAGAGGAAGATGCTTCCCATCTGCAGAGACTGGGGTACGGCCCATTCCCTCCTCCAGCCTATGTACATAAAACGAGATGTTGGAGAGGCAAGTGCAGAGGAGCGGTGGAGGAGAGGGAAGGATAATTTCAGTTTACTGAGTTTTCTCTGGTTAGCTGTCTCTGACCAAACAAGTATATTAAATCCGGGTGAATCTGAATCTGGACAGTAAGTCACAAAAAGGAGAGAGTTTAATTCAAGGTCCAAGTGTTTCATCATCAAGTAAAGTAAGGAAATTGGCAATGGCATGGTGTAACACTGCCTGTTTTCCCCTGCTCTTCCCTCACTTGGTTTCATTCTCTGTCCAAAGGGTAAACATGAAAATGAGGCAACTGGGAGAAAAATCAGAGATGGAGAACAGAGCTTAAATGGCTTATGAAATGGTTTAACAAGACCATGTATATTAAATATGTTCTTTTTACTCAAAAAATTGATAATCAAAGCTTATTCCACCTAATAAAAGAAAGCTTTAGATAGTGCATTCATTGTCCATATTTCACTGTTTCAATGCAACTGTTCAGTTGCTCTGCATTCCTGGTTTCCTCTGTCAGCACAGTTTTTCACAATAATTCTTCCAACTTCCTGTTAATATTGAGAAATAAAACTGTGAGAAGAAGTCTGCTTCTTGCATTGATTTTCAAAGGGTAGCTGTTCTTTGAAAAAAAAAAGGAAAAAAAACCCAAAACCAGCCCTCCCCCACTGCCTTATTTATTTAAGGTTTCTTTAAAGTTTCATGTGATACCTGGTGTGCAAGAAGACATAACAAAGAGTATTTTCCAAGAAGCTCTGCAGGATGGATAAATACTGACCTTCTGATATGCTGCTCTGTGACACGCTGTAGTTTGCTGAGAAGCCCTCTTTTGCTATTGCACTGTCAGTGTAAAATACCATTGAAAGAATCCCTGTTGATGAACGAACGCGGCCTGGGTTGTTCTGCCCACAATAACGCCCTATGTGCGGGCCAACTGAAAAGAGACAAAATATAATAGTAAACCACCTCTTTTCATACAGCAATAGATGCCACTACAATAGCCTCCTGAAGAGATTCCCTCAGCAGGAAATAGCAAGCCTTTACAACAGTTTAAAATCACAGTCTCACCCATAACTTAGCAACGAACAATAAATTGCTTATCCTACCATGGGAACCTCACTTCTATGTTCCAGGTAGCACTCCACAAACCTCCAAAGAGGTAAAGAACTAGATTTTCAAAAGGTCTCTTTCAAAGTGCACAGAGCAAGCAATGATGCACAAAATTACATGTATAAAACAGCAGAAGTATTTTCCAAAGTGCAATTGAAGCACTATTTATGATAAGGACATTGCATGGTCCAATTTACCCACAAGCTTACAAGACGCTGGACACCCTTAACTCTGGGAATAGAAGTTCAAACAGCACCTTTCAGGATTTATGCCCAATGCTTCAGATAATCTGTTAGTTTCATAGCAAATTTAGAAAAATGTTTTTGCATTCATATTGATGCAATGAGCAACAGCTCTTTATTCCCTCCTATTTAGGCTTTCAGCACATCCTCATGGATCTTTCTCCCATATGCTCAGTATTCAAGAATACTGTAAAAGAATTCACGAGGAAAATCTTAATCCATTAAAAAGAGCAAGGATTTCTTAAGTATATCTCCATGTCACAGGACACACATATACACACATACATGATGTCTCCGCCTGTTAATAGTATATAATCGAGTTCCTGATATTTTTCTGGATTGCCAGTGCAGTGAGACAATTTTTTCCTTTAATTAAGCTACTCAATCCACAACCAACATATGTGGCCTCTAGCACTTGAGCATTCCCTACAGATAGGTCTCTAGGCTGTTGAATAGTGATACATCTGTGCTTACAAACAACAAGAACACATAATGCGAAAACCCATGCAAAGAGTCAATCATAATACTAATCATAAGATATCATTCTCATGCTTACACCACTGGCTTTCCATGCTTAAATTAACACCTCATCATTTCTCTAGGAAGTCCATTTAACTTTCAGTTTAAAATATAAAATGTTTATATAGCCTAATTATTCACAATTCAAAGAAAATCCTCAGCTAACATATTTTGATAGTCATTTATTGGCCTTTCCCAACAAATAAAACAGTTCCAACTTGGAATAGCTTTTTTGTATAAGCTACACATTTCTGTAAGGCCCTAGTGTTGCCAGAAAGAAAAAGCTCAGATGATATAGCTCTTGCTGCCAACATATATTTTTCTATCCGTGTTCTGGCCACAGTTAGTCTTCAGTTGCCTTGGCAATCCTGTGGTATTTAAAATACCTGCCAGTTCTACCTTTTTTCACCAGGGCTGTTCAATGCGTTATTAGTGGAATGAAATACCCTCTAGAGACAAGAGCTGGATTCTTTCTTACCCTGGAAATCATTAAAGCTTTATGGTTCTATTATCTGAAGTAAGAAAGTCATCATTCTGGAGTGCTAGCATTACTGTCTTTTCAAAACTATAAAAGAACGCCCCTACTTCAGACTCCAATTGCCCCAGATGTATTTTTTTTTTAATTTTGTATGTGCAAACAGCTCTGAGCCTGCTCTTTCCCATGATGATCTCTCCATTACAGCCACTGATCTTGCTCTGAACTGCAAGAGACTAGGGAAGATGAGGCCACCATGTTACAGTGCTCTGAGCTCCCTCCTCCCATTTGCTGCAGGGAAGGCCTCTTTGAACCAGCAAACAGAAGGGAACTTTGTTTAAAGCAGACAGGCTTTAAGCTTCCCCATGAGTCACTGGCTTATAATTTTAAAGATGCATTTAGTGATTCTGCATTTCAGCCTCCTAAAGGTTGCCCCTGCTATCGCGGTGCTATTCCCTTTACCAGCTTGTGTAGATGTAAGAGCCACAAACTTTGCGAACATGACACAAAGAGGTATTGACTTTTTTTGCGCAACATGTAAACCTTAGCCTACTGAGCTAATGTGGTATTGATCTGTGCAAAACTAGATGAAATAGAGATTCTTATTCGTCTTATATAAATAGCTAACACACTTAGAGTTCTTCTTTTTCCATTTAAGTCTCAAAAACTTTTGAATGATAATAAATTAGCTGGCGTTTCACGTGTCACCACATCAAATAAACGCAGCGTGGGGGACACTATCTGAGCAATGATCTAGAGGAATATACTGGCTATCTGCCTACGTAGACTCTGATGCTGTTTTTTCGTAGCGTCTTCCTGACCCTTCTTCTTTATGAACTGAGGAGGGAGGGGTTTCATACATTCTCACACTGCTATAAAAGACTATATACAATTCAAAATGGGAATTCTAGACGAGCAGGTACTGAAACGTGATTAGGCCTAGAAAGTCCTTTGCAGCCTTATGGGTAGACCGTCGTGTCACTTGGTCAGCTTCCCCCGGGAAAGCCTACTCCGAACAGGAGTCACTTGGAAGTGTCCTTGCCCAAGGTCAGTTCTGCATTACTCTGTTCAAGAGGGACATTTCCCTGAGCCAACCAGTTCTGCCTGACTGCCCATGCTCTAGCTGTTTCTGGGATCGTCTCTCCTCTTTCCATTGGCATAGTGTGTACAGTGGGAAAATAAGTTACTTTCAAGTTAAAAGATGGAGGGGCAACTAAGAAACCTGTTTTGCAAGCGTTTTCCAAAACACAGAGTCTAATTTGAGAACGAGAATAAATCCTTGGACTATTTTGAGTATGTATGGGTGAAGGTTACCGAATCTGATTTATAGTATCTACAGAATATGGCTAGTGGTTTAAGACTAAACACAAACCTTAACCCTCCCTTCTTTTTCTACTTACCACTGATGGCATGAAAATGCAATGTATTACTAATCTAGTGTTTGCCTTTCTGACTAAAGAGTAAATTTATTGTCAAGCAATTGTGATACTTGTTGGAATACATATTTTCCTATCTAGCTGAAATCTTAGCTCTTGTAATTCAATTTAAAAAAAAAAAACACAAGCAAGGAAAAACGGTTTATCAGACTTCTAAAATATTAAAAGAAGTGTTACGTTATCTAGGCATTTCACTGAATTTTAAAGTTGGTCTATGAAAGTGTGTTACTGTGCTGTAAACTATTTTCAAAGCAGTGTGATTCCTATTGACAAAATATTTGCATGTACAATTAAGGATGCTAAAGAGAAAAGAATTGAAAAATGAATTCTGTCCTTGTAGCCCAGTCTCTTACACTGAGCCTGTATGTATTCTTATACCTTAACAGCGTCTCACAAGAGTGTTGAAGGCAACCACAACAGAGGAGAAAAACACCCAGATTAATAGCAACCTTCATTTGCATTGGTGTTAACAACCAACGTAAAGTGCTCTTTTTTGTTCTATAATTCAGTGCAAACTCTTCTGGTATTGACCAGAACACTAATGCTTAGCCTGTGGTTCTCAAACCATATGTAAACTTCTCTAAATTACTTTGGAGCCCCTAGTAGACAATCTATAAAGCTTCAAAGAAAGCTGCATGCTGAATATGTGCAATTCATCATTTAAGCTAGTCCTGGTTTTGAGTGGGCTATTTTTCTTCAAAGTCATCAATGGACTGTTCTCAGCCAAGGCTGGCTGAGGTATATTTGTGCCTTGGGCAAAGACGTTTTTGGTGTCTAGTTTATTCATGCAAAATCATGCATTTCTCTTCCGTGATCTACTTGTTCCCCTGTTCCAACTCCACCTGTTATCTTCTTCAAAGCGTTGTCTTGCTTCTGCACAGTGTTTTCCAAATGCACCTGTAGTTCCCAAATACTCTCCAATAGGGCCTGTTTCACTTATTGCTGTGTTTGAAAGAAGAGACGAAAGGGTGCCTTTGGTGTGCAGTTATGCAGAAACAAAGTGCCGGTTTGAGGCTTTCCTGAACAACATACCTACCATTCCCCTCATGAACTAGCAAAACACTTAGGCTATTGCTTAACTTCAGACACACAGTGTCCCCAGAGAATTCCTTTTGAAGTCAATGTAACGACTTACATGCTTCAAAGATAAGCATGTTTTGCAAAATCAAGGTGCAAGTACACAGCACTTGCCAGATTCAATCCACTAAAAGGATAACTAGGTAGACTTAGGGACTCCAAGACTGTGAAAGAACACTTCAGGATTAACTTCAGGATTAACACAAATGATCATTGTAGTTGCTGTCAAATCTTCTAACAGAAAATTGTTCTCCACCAGAAAAATGTCAGCTAGGAAGAAGCAAAGTGCAAATAGAGGCATACTGATTTTGACATTTTATTTTAAACATAATTTTGAAACTTCATTTAAGAGAAAATATTTTTTTTTTTGCTTTTTAGGGGCAAAGAAGGGAAAAAAATAAATACTTCACAATTGCAGAATTTCTTGAAAACAGCAAATTCAGTTCCTGCTGATCTCTAGCGCCTGTAGCTGATCAAACTCTATCACGAAAACTTTTTATACATATGATAAGATTCATCTGCTCTAATTTAGGTATCTAAAGTTTACATCCGAGTTAGTGACCCAGAGCTCCCATTATAGTCAATGAGATAAGCACCTCCAGAGGACCATTCACTGCATACTAAACTGGATGTCTAAGATGGCTCAGTGAGGAAGTGTTGTTCTCCCGTGCTGAGGATGGCAGGGCTTGCGGTGCCTTGCTCAAGCAGTGACGCCTGGCACCCAGCGCTGGGTGAGAGTGCCAGGGGTCTGCCCAGGTAATCCTGCCCTGGCTGCAGCTACAACTGCTCTCTGCCAAACCAGTCACTGTGCTCAGCATCATCCCTGCAAACCATAGCTGTGCGGCTGTGGAGAAACCATAGCTGTGCAGCTGTGGAGCTGCTGTTTTGAATGGAAGGAAATACATATTTTTTCCAACATTTTAAAAGTAATAGTTTATAGTAAATGAAAACAAAATATAAAATTACTTTCTGTGCACTGACTTATTGCCAGATTGAGATGTTTACCACTTTCTTAGTACTAGAAATCCTTGCTTTAGTCTATGTTTAAAGAAAGTGTGGCAAAATGGGTGCCTTAACATCTAACGTAACTGGGCCTGTAAGCAGTAGTGCAGTATAACAAAGCAAAACAGATTAATTTTTTATGCCTATGTCTATATCACTAAATAAAACACTGTGGCCAGGGACTATTCTTTGGACCAGACAAACGGCACAACACAGCTCACTTCTATATGGGTCCTCCCTCTAAAGCAGGATGGCCATGTCCAAAGTGCCAATTGCTGTCCTCCAAACTGTGCTTAACAATTACTTGGGAAAGGGTAGGTTGACGTGGGCTAAAACAGTGCCAGGAAACGTGCTGACAATTAAGAACTACAGAAAACCATAGACGGATGCCCCAATCCTATTTTAGTTAATAATATAGACTGCACCCTCAAAACATTTTTTGACAGACTAAAGGAAATTAGGGACAAAGGTCTGGGTGAGTGTCCCTTTGTCAAAGGCAACCATAATATCTAATCTTTTTCAGAAACTTACTACTTCCATCTGGATGCAAATTAGATTTATTTTGGCTTCTTTCTTGCTTTTTTGTAAGATTATCTGGAGTCTCCCTTTCAGATATCTAGAAGCTTATTTTAATTTCTATCTTCAGTTTCCTGTGTCAGCTTTGCTCTTCAGTTGAAATAGTTCTTCTCCCTCCCTAGTATTCATCCTGTGATATATTTCTGGAGAAGCAATGACGTCCTCTCTGCCCTTATAGTGCTAAGTTAAGCAAGAGAGAGAAACTTCTGGCTACAGAATCATCCTACAGTGAATCATGCATCAAACATTTTCCTAGGACTGCCACAAGCTCCAACAGTTTGTGTCTAAGGAAACATTTCTTTCTAGTCTACAGAATCAGATGAATATTTATAAATGTGTAAATGTACTGGATGTCAGGATCAGTTTGGGTTTGGATAGTTTGTGAGGCAATTGGAAGGCTGATAATGCATGTTGTTAGCTGTTCTTTGGTATGGCTCAGTTAGTTACTTTCTTGAACTAGAAAATTACCACTGTGAAATCCTCTGACACTAATAATAATGCATTTTTTTCTGATAATGTTACACATAAATTGATTGATTGGGTCATTTTTTTCACATGTCAGTTGTTTAAATCCAAGTTCTTCAGAAATTTAGCTTGGAAAGATTTGGCCTATATGCAAATAAACCTGCTATTAGGTGTTCCAGACATTGTTATTGTACTGTTACAATACTGTTTTCCTAACTGAGGAATTAAATACTAAATCGTATTTCTACTACTGTTATGGCTCTTTCTTCACTATTTACTGGAGTGTTAAAAGAGCCGTCATAAATCTATTAAAACTAAAACAAAAGAAAAACAAACATGTAAAAAAGCAGACAGCTGTTTGCTACAGCATCAATAAAAACTTTAATTGGAATGATATTGTGGATTAATTTAGAAAACAGGCAAGTTTAAATGTGTTATTAAAATTTGTTACTAAATTTATACGTTTTCATTTAAATGAAACAGTAATGTAGGATTAGCAGTTTGCAGAAACCACCACTGCTGTTCATAAAAGCAAAGAAAATATCTATTAAAATGGGTTATCACACCAGCAGAAAACTGACATAGCTGTAATTAATGCTCAACACAAATGACATGAATCCTGACTTGTTGACTTTTGCTACAAGTTACAAAAGAAAGACTAACATCTACAAGATGCATCTCTTTATCAGCTTGCATCATACATGGAGACATTGAAAAAGGCATCAAGAGCAATTGGTTTAACATTGCTGCTTGCATAATTCAAATAGATGTTTCAGCATCCAAAAGGTTAGGTACTCATGTGGGCTGGACCCTTAGCCTGTCTAGCCAGTGTCTTTTGAGAAATGCTGCACAGCTGCCCTAACTGGGGGGAACTTGGATATCGCAGACCCATTGCCATATATGAAAATGTGGAGAAATCATGCGGCTGTTGCGTGCATTAGTCTGGCATAAAATAGCGATTCGAGACCGGGCGCTGGGTGAAATGAGGTCTCACTGGCTCCATAGGTGTAGCTCACATCTAGCTATGCACTTAATGACTTTAAACACAAGGTCAAGCGTGGCCAACAACTAAGTGGAAAATTACTAAGATGGCAAAGAAGTAAGTTTCGGAAGGGTATCCAACTGGCAGCCTGACACATATGCCCAGCTAATCAGTAGAGATTATAAATTAACACATTAAGATAAGACTTTTGGATTTGCTTATACTGCTGTAAGAGAGGAACCCTGCAGCACGCCTAAGTTAGCTGAACGGCTAACTGCAGGGCTGTTCGTTGAGCTGGGTAATCATTTAGTGACTATGCTTTCAATTGCACAGATGCCACGTTTGCTCTGGTAAAGAAATTATCTGCTTTGACAGCTGGGCACTAACCTGGTTCCTCCTCAGGCTAGAGGGGCTGCATCTGAAGTCCAGTTCGGGCTAACCCAGCAAACCTAAATCAAGTTGTAGGAAGCTACTGGACAATACTCATGTACTGCCCTCAAAAGTTTGGGTTGCTTTATAAGACTTCCATGTGTAGTCTATTTTAGCATAGGTCCATCACATATCACCTCTGAAAGCAGATTCTTCACCCAAACCTACTGTTCAAAATTAAGCATATTTCATTAAAAAATCATTCGCACTGTGATATACTTTACTGAATTAATTTACAATGTATTTCTCCCATTAACTCAACTCATTTCACATAAATCAAACAAGGACCTCTCTACTAGGACATTTAAAAAAATGAGAATATGCCTTCTGTAGCCCACTATAAAGTAATGGCTATGCACATCACCATCCATTTTTCTCTTACCATCAGGGAATCCATCCCAGATTTCCAATCGGTCATAGCGACAGAAGGCTCCCCCTGGAGTATTTGAATCAGGTTCTAGTTCAAAGCTTTCAAATTCCAGTATAATCTCTGACATCTTTGGTGCAAAGATAATATAAGTGCATTCAAGGCTATTGGGATATTTTTCAGGGAACCCAGGAGACTTTATCACTCCACTTGATGAAGTAAAGTTTCTGGAACATTCAGGTCCTGTAGGAGAAAGAGAAAAATACCTAAGTTAACACTGTGCTACTAAGCACAGTAGTTAGCTGGAGAACAAATCTGGCCATATTGTCTTTCTAGCAGCAAAGGTGGCTTTCCAACGAAACACCTCATTTTAATCACTGCATTAATCATTCAGCCAGCTTGGTCCTATTATTGATAGTCAGGTATTAAAGCACAATTCACATATACTGTGTGATCTCCAATTTGCAATTTGTATGGAACAATATGAAAACTTGTACCAGCTCTAGAAAAAATTATGACAAATACAAAGTCATGTGGGAACAATGAAAATGTAAGCTGCAGAAATCTTGACAGAGCCCTAGAGAAATAATTATAGCCCCTTCAAGCTCAAATCTTTAAATCTTATGGCTGACAGGCTTTTATTGGTGAAACAGAACATTTTACGAAAGCGAGTGAGTGAATTCAGTAGAGGGAGTAGTGGTTTCAGATTCCTGGAGCACTGACTCAGTAACTCTGCCAGATGTGACCTATGCCTCCTTGACAAACTAAATGTGAAAGGTAATTCGTACATGTACCAAGGGTGAGTGACTCACTCTGAGTGGTGTTGACACAGGTGCACCAGTAAAATGTTGCTGTTCGTGCAGGCATGATAAACTGTGTGATTACAGGCAGCGTTGCTAGAAGTCACCTAATGTCAATGTTGACATACTAACTTTCCCCAATGTCCCCACCATGGCATAATGCGATCCTCCAAAAACTGCTCTTGGCTTAGCAGATAAGCGGCAGTGAGAAGCAAGGGTATAAAAGGCCAGATCACTGGACGTGCCTTTGTGAATACAGGGGTCTAAAACCAGAGTCCATCTCTTGTTGACAGATCGCATTTCTCCTTTATTTAGGTCCCTCAGGAACCCTCTCCTTGGATTCCACATCTGCAGGTGTGCTTGGAGCAAGCCGCAGGCACTGCCCACATGTCCTTCCCCTGGGTCAGCTTAGGTACCTCTCCCTCTCCGACTTTTGACACTCCCAATTTAATGAAAACTAAGTTACAGGATTTGGGGCATTACTAGATACCAGCTGGCTGGGGAGTTTGGGTAGGATGGCTCAGATGAAGCTCTTCAGATATGGCATAGAAGAATGACACAGGCAAGAGTTTGGTTGCAACAGGTCTGTGCTGGGCTATGAGCCTGTGTGGTAGCTTTCAATTTAGATGAGGATGCCCAGCTTCCTTAGAGACCATATTCAGGAGCCTTAGAGGATTTCCAATGCTTAACACAGCTCATTGATGGAAAACAGTCTAGTTTGTTGCAAGTATGAGTACTCTTATTTCACTATAGAAAATGTTTTCCCTGTGAATGTGCCAAACATATTACCCCCCACAGATTTGGCCACCTCCCACGTAAATGCAGTATGCAAGAGAGAGAGATCTGAAGGCATCTAGTCAGTTCAGGTGTTTTTGTCCTTCAGCAGACACTGATAGGCAATGGTTGAGCTATCAAATTAATATTCAGAACACTTCATGGCATATTTTGGAAGAGGTAGATATTAATGGGCACATAACCTGACCTGTTCCAATTTAGGAAATTACATTTTGCCTCTAATTAAATCTGCCCCTTACACGTTAGGTGGATATTTCTCTTCTCTCTCTGTCATTCCCTTGTCTCCTTGTCATATTTGGGAGGGTTATATTTTGGTTGCTGCTCCTCACTCCCACCAGTAGCTGCTGTACCAGGATAAAATATCCTGGAATGGCAAAGTATGCCATTCATAGCATAAAGTGCTCTGTATTCCTCCTGGAATCCAATAAAAGGTGCAGTATAAAATGTAAGTCAGGATCATTACTGCTTTATTAAATACAATGTGAGCATGGGATTGTCAGACTCCCTACACTCACACATGGCATCTCAATACCACCTTGCTGTGTTTTAAAGACGTTCAAACCAGTTTGCTGCAAGAAACAAACGCTATTTTCAGACGAGTTCCCTCACTAAAATGCCCTCCACACATTCTGACCCTTTATTGACGCTATGAAGAAACTGCAGGGTTAAATCAACTCTGAGGCTAAAAGGAACTCCATGGAGTTCTGGCATAAAAGGAGCCCCTCAGAGTAGATACTTCTGAGATGGAGAAACTGCGTGCATGTATGTGTATGAAATAGAGAGAGAATCTGAGGAGAGAGGGAGAGCAGAAGAGGGAGTGAAAGAAAGAGAAAGAGACTATATTGGAGATCATTTCATTTGTTCTCTGTAGGAGGTGTCACTGAGTCAGAAAATCTATTGCCTTCCTGCTTGACAATGTCTTTTCTTTCAACTGAAACCATTAATTAAGTCCATCCAAAGTTAGGAATATAGAATGTTAATCATCTAGATCGTCTTGTAGCCATGAGGCCATTCATCCATCCTAAGACAGGCTGGCTGCCAGAGCCAGAATGACAAATATTTCAAATGGGCTAAACATTAGGTGATATGGATCTCATGTTTTCAGTCTGGGACTCAACGTCTCCTTCAGTGTCTCTCTAGTTAAAGAGCTGGATGAGAAATAAAGGCAGCTCCTACTCTCAAAGCCACACCACATTTATCATGGTCCTTACATGTGGCTGTCTCTCTCACAGTTTCCACGGCATGCAGCCCGGTGAGCATCAGCCTTACAATGCACCTTACTATACAGGCAGGGTAATGCAGCTTTTCTTTTCAAAAACTAAGGATGGCCTCACAAGAATAATTGGCAAAAATATGCTGTGTGTTTGAATGCAACTCAGCCTTAGGCTCAGTACCACAGGACCTTGGGACTGAGCTCTTTTTAATACTTCTTTTCATAGCTGGGAAATGATGAACTAGGGTGTGAATACGCTAAAAGATGGCATATTAGACTGGTGTGAGTGTCTTAGCTTCCTCTGTGTAAGAGGGTAAACTGGTCAGCTTTATTTGGTGCAGAAATTAAAATGCAAATTTGTAACAGCATATGTACATTAACTCAAAAGTAAAAATGACTGTGTTCCCACAGCAACCGTAGCTTGTACCCTTTGTGTACGTACAGTGTTTTCTAATGCTGTACCTGATGATAACTTTCCTGCCTTAATATAAAGTTTATGTGGAACAAACTGAAGTTAAAGTTGCTCTGGGAGCCATAATTTTGAATTTCCTGACTTCTGTGTGTGTAAAATCACATTCATAATGCCATCTTAACACGGTTAATGTGTATCACTGAGAGATGTAAATGACCGCATGAGGAAATAACCACAACATCTCCATCAGAGCTCTGAGTTGCCACTACACTATTAGAAATAAATAAAAGTTTTTTGCTTGAAAGGGCTCACTTGTTAAAATAGATTATTCCATGGGCCATTCTCTCACTTGTTCTTGTCTTTCAGCCTTGGTCTTTATGAAAAATGGTACTGTATATACAAGCACTGAGAAACTTCAGGACACAATTTCAAGAGTGTAGCTTCTAAAAGACACCAAAGTAAATAGAGATATTTTTCAGGAAAGCTTGGTGTCCTTTGGATGTTGAATTCTTTCAAAAAATGTGACCCTGAGGGTCACCAAAAGAATTTCTGGGAGCCAAGAGTGGATTTGCAGACAGGGAAGATGGTGAACAAGAGGTCTGTGGCCCCAATTAGCAGTGTGCAGAACAGCAATAGCATGCAGTAGAAAAGAGACTTCACTACTGCGCTCCTCCTCATTAACAGTACAGCTGCCACCAAGTGTGTATGCTGAACACAGCTGAAAATCTGGCTCCAGTTTGGGTACATAAAAGCGAGCTGAAAATGTGGCACTGTCTGTGGGTGTTCTGCATTTGAAATTTGGGAGTTTTGAACTGTTTTGAAAATATGACCCTAAACATTGATGTTGAAAGCAATATTTGTTTCTGGAAAATTTAGCGTATTGCCTTTTTATTTATTATCTTGTTTTAGTTCAGTGTTCTCTAGCTTTAAATATATGAATTATTTATTTCCATCCAGCTATAAGGAAGGTGTATGCCAAAAAAATGATCTCACTACCACCTTTCTAGCTTTTGACTCAGAGAGCTATTGAAGGGAGGCTGTCTATAGGTCTGCTTAATCCTGGCCTGTCTCGGCTGAGCTTTCTCTGCTCCGCGTACAGCTATGTGGGCTCACTGGCCTTTACTGAACCCCTGGCGCAAGCATCCAGCAGGGCGTGCTTGCAAACAGTGTGGGCTTCCCCTCTCCCTTACCTCCCAAACACAATTTGTGAGAGCAGCAGCAATTTGACGCTTCCATCATCTGCTGCCCATGTGTACTCAGGTCCTTTCTGAGCCCACAGCTATCTCTTGGGAATGCAGAGCAAAGCACTAACCAAAATAAGCCAGGGACTCAGAAGGTTACAGTGCTGTTAGGGCAGTAACATTAAATCATACAGTAATTATTATCACAAAGAAAGAAAGCTAATGGTGTTAAGCAGGTCTAAGCAAACAGCTGATGAAGACTATCACGTTACACCCAGAGGAGTCAATCCTCAGCTGCAGCAAACTCATTGGATCCATAATGATTTACACCCATTGAATACATGCTCCACATTGGAATGACAAGAGTGATGAAACTTTCACCTTCAACCAATTTCCTGCATTCCCCCCATTCCTGAGAATTACAGTGCACTTTTTGATGAGAGTAAAAAAATTACAGCTTATGAACTATATAACAATGAATTGTTGCTCACCTCTTTTGAAAACTTCGTAACGGATAGAAAATCCTGCTCCATGAGTTTCATAGTCGGAAACAAATTTAATAAAAAGATATGGTCCTGAAGACACTAAAGGAGGGGGAGCAATTTTTCCACAGTACTTTCCCCATAAGCGTCCTTCAGCATTATCTCCATCAATCACTTCAACATAATCATACCTGGTAGATAAATGGAAGGAAGAAACTTTTAACTTCCAGGAAAGAAGGAGACCTAATTAATTTAGAAACCATAACACAACATAGATAATCAAGAAAAATGCTAGCTTGCCTGGAAAACGCATTACACTGAAAGATGTAAGCAAAATGAAATAATTAAAATGGACTACATTATGTCTGTAGACATCATCTGGCAACATGGAACTATTAGGAAGAATGGTGTCCATTATGCTTGCAGACAATGTCAGCTAAAGTAACCAATTAACAAAAAAAGGAAATCTCATGAGCACAATTCTGTATTATTAAATTGTGTTCCTTTGTCTGTGTAGTGTTGTTATCAATACATAATGCACAGCATTCTTTTCAAACTGTGAAGTTCTGTTATGAATTCAAAAATGTCTCTTTGGCTGGAGCTCTCTATGAACAATACTTTGATTTCCATATGCTCTCCTCCAAACATATGTCCACAGAATAATAAATAAATCCCTAAACATTAGATTTTGTTCAAACCTCACTATGTTTCACATCAATGATAGAAAAATCTCTCATTTTCCCTGCTAGTTGGACAAATAGTTTTGAGCAAATCTCGAAAACCACACACCAACCACAGCACTTGATTTTCCTTAGACAAAACTTGTTCCATTACAAATCATCTTTGTTTAGGTGTTTGAATGATGCTATAATATTCATACTTGTACAGCGTTTGATTATTGAATAATCTGGGCTAAATCCTCCTCTGGTTACTTGCTTGATTCTTCAGGAATTAATAAGAAAAAGTAAAAATGTGCAATAATAATTGGCAATAAAAGCTGGCCTGAGAGAACAGTCACGTTAAAGTTCCTCAGCTCTGTGACCAGAAATGCCAACATGTAGGGTTTGGTCTCACAGATTTGATTTCAGGAGGAATGAGGAGTGCCCAGCAGCTTGGCGCACTGAGCCAGCTGAGAGAATACAAATGAGAATGATAGTCACGGAGAGGTGCAAGCTGCAGGTGCAGACACAGGTCTCTTTTTAAAGTTTATTAACTGATGATTTCACTCAGTCCTGGACAAGAAGAAGGATAGACATAATTTGTAGAATGGGATTCATCTTTTCCTAAAATGTGGTGGCATATGGAGCCTAGGTTTTGCTCTGGGTCTCCTCCTGGCTGTAGTGAAAGGCTTTTCTTTGCCCGTATTTCTTTGTGTTTCAGCCATGCCGCCGTTTTATTTAACAAGTAGCTGTTAGCCAGACAATCTCATTTACTTTAAATTATCTTACTACAACTGCCATTAAAATGTTGCCATTAATTTGTTTAGACCTTTATTCTACTGTTATGTGCACTGAAATGTCCTGAGAATATTAATATAAAAAGAAGAGCTAAAAACGACAGTACAATAAAGTGTATCTGACATTTTTAAAGAGATCAAAGGAAAAAAATGTCTTCATGATGACCAGTGTCATCTTTAACAACCCTGTTGCAAACTGCCTAGGGCACATTACTTATGTTTACATGAAGTCCCATGAGATAAATGCAAAGATGATATCACTAGTTAAAATGGACAGCTTAAGGCTCTTTAAATTAAAAATGACATTACCTCATGAGTCAAAATTGTATGCCAGCTTTGGTGTATATCAAGTAGAAAATAAAGCTGACACTGATGGAACTGTAAGCATTAACATATGTGAAATATTGTGTTAACTGCATTTCCTCTTATGTACTTGATTTTTCTAGTAGCAATTGCTCAACTACTTAGCTTCACTGTCCCATTTCAAACTGATGGAAATACAAAGAGGAATTGTTCATTTCTGAGATAATTTTAGAGATGCTTAAAGTAGCAGCACTTTTTTTAATTAGACCTCTGTCTTTTTATGATATATTTATATAAAAGGATCTGAAAGTTGGGAGGAGAGTTTTTAAAAGACCTCAGAATTGTTCTACTTTGGTTATATGCCTTTCAAAATATACTTAAGAACACCAGTGCTATGTTCCCTGGAAGACCTACTGGATGTATTCAAGGATGTGGATTGCCAGCTTTCAGACTTCAGGGAAAAAATGAGTGTTGAGAGTTTTTAGCAAGATAACTTTCTCCGAATAATTAATGATCATAAAAAAGAAAGAGTAATCACATAAAACCAGAGCACTTTAAACACTTTGATTCAAGGAATTTTCTTCTAGCTCAAGAGCAGATGCTTAAGGCTATTTGTGTGTTTTACATCATCTGAAACTAGCAGGATTCAGACATTTAAGTCCCTTTCAGAATCTGAATGACAGTCTTTGCTCTTGTCTCTGATGTTATTACTTCACCAGTTTCTCAGTCACCATTCATTGCTCAAGCCTCGACAATAGCTGGATTTTCAAATGAGTATCAAGAAGAACCCTACTTCTGAATTATTAAATGATATAAACAATTTTAATAAAAAATGCTAATCAGATTTTAACATGACTTTTTAATATTTGTATAAAGGAAAAACAAAGGGTGTGAATTCAGCATTTTTCTTCTGCTATGCTTTAAAAAATAAGCAATTACCTATGGTCGTACTAAATCTCTTGTATACAGCCAAAAAACCATTGACAAATAAGTACCAACTCTGCTATTATATGAAGTAATATTCTGCAAAAAAATACTCAAATTAAATTCTGTCACTTTCCCAAGTTTTCTCCTCTGTATCTATAGTCTGCCTGCACCTTTCCATTGTCCCTTACAGTGACAGAATTGTAATTTACAGTGGTCTTTTTGGCTGCTGTGCAGTTGAAAATAACACAGTTTGGTTATTAAAAGGTTATCTTCCAATGGCAAGTTGGAATGAGCAAGTTTCAGCTCATACAGACCTACTGAAGATTGGAGGATTTTTTCTATTTTTTTTCCTTTTGCTTTGAAAAATTATATATGGACAGAAAAGAAGTTTAGCTATGGGACAAGAGTTATGAACTAAGATTCGAAAAAGGAAGGGTTTAGAGATCGGCCCCACTATCTTCATATTCTGTGGATCACGTCTTTCACTTGGCAACTAACAAACGGATTTGGATTCTCCCACACTGGCAGCAACATCCACTATCTGGGCTGCAGTAAATGGGTATAGTGTCTTTTTCTTAGGGAAATCAAATTACTCTCGATTTTACTAGTTTATATTTGAAAACCAAAGGCCTGCTGTCGTTTTTGCACTTTTCAAAATCTTACCAGAGACCGCAGTGTATCACAAACAACAGTTCTTGTAAATAGGAGGAAGTAGAGTCACAATGTGAAACTGGAGCTGCTGCCACGCAAGCTCAGAAAGCAGCTTGCCTCTCCCTCTGGACTTGGTACCAGCCCTTCTCCATAAGTTTGTCAGGAGAAGGTGCCATGCCAGGGGTGCAGTTGGCACGCTGGCACCCCTGCGAGGAGACTGAATGTGTCACCTCCGCAGCACCCAGACAGCCTTGGCGCGCAGCCCAGAATACTGAGTTTGCAAATTTGGATTTCCCAGTTGGCAATTCTTTGCTCAGCTACTACTGCCAATGGTGTGGCAAATGTTTCTTGTAATGTTATAGGCCTTTGGGGTTTATGGCACAGAGATGTAAATATAAACATGGCGCTAACCATTAGTTCAAGTTTCAGGTGAAAGAGTCGAGCACGAGTTCATGTGCAAAAACAGGAAAGGCCTGTTCGTAACAGTGGGTAATCAGTAGATATTTCTTGGAGCCACTATGTTAAGGCAACATACCGTGATGCAAAAAACATTCTGTTTTTGCTTGTCTGGGTCTTCCTGGATATCCCATTTCTATTCTCTTTCTGCTATCACTGCAGCAAAGCTCTCTGCACTACGAGGACTGTACGTGGCTCTCTCTCGAGTGGAAGCTTGCTGAAAAGCTCTGCAGAGATCTCGCACTCCCCCCACTCCTCCCCACTGGTGCCTGAACATGCTATTACTAGACAGTCCTAATTTTATGCTTCAGTAAGACAATGTCTGGGAAAAATTCCCACTGGAACGATGAGTGAATCTAGAATTCCTCCATGAGTTCTTGAAGGAATTGCTAAATGCTTGTTCTGTTTTTGGAAAGCGTTAAGTTATGGCTTCAAGGAAAAGGCCAAGTTATACCTATAAAAAAAGAGCACTAGGCAATGAAAAACATAGACAGCTGCAAGATACTGATTTTGGTGAATTCTTCATTTCCAGGTTCTAGTCGGTTATTACAGTGTTTGTGTCTGTTTTCAGTTCTGAATATGCTGGTGACCCCTGAAATGCACCACAGCATGCTATATACTATAGAAAGTAAAGAGAAACTGCTCCGAAACATTATCTGCTGCAGAAGTCAGCCACTGTACCAAGGTATGCTCAGCTTCTACAGATTTTCCTGTTATTAAGGCAGCAAGATCTTACGCTATTACTTACTGTTTACTGCATTTCTTTCCAAGACGCAGCAGAACAGAGTTGAAATCTAAATATCTGCCATTTTATCTCATGAAACAATCAGTGAAACCTATACAACTATAATTCATAGCTGAACATGCCATATTTTTCTGCAGCCAACTATTGTATGAATCTGTAGGCTGGTTATGGGTATTTGGGTTATTCATCTGTTAGAATGGAAAAAGGTTGCGCCTCACCTCTCCAGCTCCACTTCCACCAGGCTGCTAAGTCTCTCCCTGTTACAAATTATCTACCCTGGTCCAACTGTCTGTGGTTCTGAGAATTTTGTTTTTTGGTATGCCTGCTTCTTTTGCCTGTTTTTTTTTTTTATTCCTCACACAACTCCATTTTAGCTGAACAGAAGGCATTGCAACAGGAAATCTAAATAAAGAGTTTCAAATTGGTCTGCATTGTGGATTTGTGCCCCATTAGTGAGTGATGGTTAGCAGTGTGGGATTTACTGCAGCGCTTGTGACACAAGGCTATCCGTATCCCAGAGCTAAAAGCTTAAGAACTGCAGGCACTCAAGGGATACCAACCATAATCCCAGTTTATTAGCAACAAGAAAAACAAGTACATGCGATTAAAAAAAAAATTAAGCATAACCCCAAATAGGTTGCTTTTCTGCCCTTAACCTCAGCGTCTGTCAGGTTTCTCTCCCTCAGAGCCTTCACACAGCCTGGCTGCTCTCCGGACACTCCCATTTCCCAGCCTGGTTGCCCGTCCCATGGGTTTCGGATGGGGCAGCAGCCTGCTGTGTAGCATGTGTCAGCCTTCCCAGGCAGAGGAGACTCTCTGAGCAGGTGTCTCCCCGGAGGGGACTGCCACAGGGGCATGCCTGGCACACAGCCCGGAGGCGCCAAAGTCCTACTTGCAGCTGAAAGCACACTTTGATGGCGATTAAGAAGCAGGGGCCCCTCAGATGATCCTGGATGACTGCTGTAGTTGGTACAAGCTACAAGCCCAAAGTGGGGCATAAGAAATCCCCGAGCATGCAGTAGCTTAGGAATTACAGGGAACAAAAGATTTAATTGCCTTTTTAGCCTCTTCCACTGGGATGCAAGGTGTGCGTGGTGTCACATCGTCCTGCATGACAAATTCCTGCCTAGCTGCTCACTCCCAACACCCACCGCTGGCTTCCCAATGGAGGTCTCAGACTCCTTCATCCTGTCAAATCAACTGTTTGGGTGGACATGCCTTTGACAGGATGAGTGAAGTCACCAAATTTTTTATGTTTTTTTCCTTTTTTAAATCTATAAAAACACCCAGGAGATCATTCCTCAGAGTGTGGACACTCACACAGTTGAACAGGCGCTGCGGAGGCAGTGTAGTCCCCGCGGGAAGGACGGAGGTGGGAAGGAGCGCCTATGGCGGGAGCTTGTCACGCTGGTTCTGCTTGGGCAGGATGCATGGTGAATCAAGCACCCTCAGAGAGACAGAGTGTCGTTTGAACCCCACAGTTCTCTAAAGTGATGGATATTTAATTAACTAATTTGCAATTGATTAATGATTTGTAGCGTACTGAAATCCCTGTCAGTCTGGGGGACTTTTGTTTCCGTTAGTCTTTTGTGAGTTAGGAGCTGGTGTTTTTATGGTCTTCACCCAGGGCCAAAACTCACTGAAGTCACTCATACAAAGGTCCTGTCAGCCTCAGAGATTTCTGGGAATAAGGCCATTGGGATTTGGCCACTGTTCAGAAATTTACTAATGCCATTAGTGGGTCTCCATTAAGAATGAACTAGTGAGGGTCTATTTTAGTACAAAGACAATACTGTAGTGAAAAGAGAAAAGATGTAACAAAGACATTGAAGAAGATCTACAGTTACTCACTGTAACCATTTGATTGTGACTAACGTTAGCAACAGTTTTGTTATTAGACTGGTTTCTGGAATTGTCTGGTACTTTACAATTTGACCTTCCACTTAAAAATTAAGCTTTTTAATTCTCTGCAAGGTACAAAAAACTGAAATGCAACATACCTTGACCAAAGGTAAAAGTGCAAAACCCAGAAGTAATAAAAATAATCACTACTATTTAAAAATCCGATCATTTTTCATCTTATCATCTGCTTCTGGTCATTTGGCTTGTGGGTTTTGAATACCGGGGACTGGCAGAAGTGAAGATTTAAACTAAACAAGCAAGATTATATCTGCACTTTTATCTATACTGCTCCACTGAGAACAGTAGACAGATCTTTAGCTGCTGCAAATGAGATTAGCTCCTTTATGTCAATGGATCTAAGCCAGTTTACACTGATATATGGTGTGAGTGATGACAGAAAATTGTTCCTTGTATTTACTTAGTCCTGTTCTATTTATATGAAATAAACCCTGGAAAATTATTTAACAAAAATGTGAACATCAGGATTCACCCCAGGAATGAATGTAATAATGTCATGCAGCAAATGAGGAAGAATTAGAAGCTGTGGACCAGGTTTTGCCATTTGAGTAGTTCAATGTCCTACGGGAAGTAAAAGCAAAATTCATCTGCTAAGTTATTCAGCATATCTGTCTGCAAAAAACATTTTACCAATGAGAAGATTTAATCTTGAAGTTAGGGCAAACTCCGCTGATTTCATTATTTGCCAGGTAGTGTAATAAATTATAATATAATGATCCCAGTATATAAAAATGAAAATCTCTTCTGGGAAGAAACTATCAATTTTAAGCCTCTTTAGTGGGGAACTTCAGTTCATAACTTTCTGGCATAGAAAAATGCTATCTTTTCAGGGAAAAACGTTTCTGTCTGTCAAATAAGACAAATTTACAAATCCATGACTTCCACTTTAAGTGGGGGAAAAAGAAACACTTTGCAGTTTAAAGACTTCAGAGATGAGGGAGCTTTCTAGTGTCAAACTGGTGAAGTTTAGTATTTATAGGAAATTCACATGCCTCTAATTACTGCAAACTCAGTTCCCAAGTAAAATATGCCATCTGGAAGATATTAGAGTCATTTACAACTTGTTCACCTCCCTATTTCACTGCAAAATCTTACCTCTTGCCAACTTCCCAGTGTTCTTCACAAAATAAAATGCAGTCTAATTTTTACTCATTGTTTCACAGTTACTTTATCCACCTTGAGCAAGTTAAACATTTAAGAAACTGGGGAAAAAAAAATCCATTTCTTTCTTTTTAACTAATTTTCTTATCACTCACTATACTTCCAGTTTATATATATATATATATATACATAGCATGTGTGTATATATATATATATATATATATATATATAAAAATAGATGTAATATTTCAGGTATGAGCACTACGCCTTACTTTGTTGTTAAGCCACTAAGGATACGTAGTTAGATTTGGAAAATATTGTAAGTGATAAGACAGAGGAAGAAGATAGCATGGATGGTCATCTAGCACGTGAGTAGGCTCTTGCAAGCCAAAACATTTATTTCCAGAATTCATTAAACAACAGTTCAGAAACACTCAATTATATAGCTTTGTTTTTGGGTTTTCTGACCTCCCTTGAGAGATCCATCAATCAGAAAACTTCTCGTTAGTTGAGTAACTTCATGCAAGCATGCCAGTCTGTTTATAAGTGAAGCTTTGCAACACTCCTCTGAGGTAAAGTTGTCGTTCTCATTGTGCATATGTGGAGACGGAAAGGAGAGACCAAATGCCAACACTTTTCCAGAAATGCTACAAAAAGCCAGGAACAAAGCCTAGACAGCCAGATAAAAAGCGCTTTAAATGTAAGAGCCTGATCCAGCCCTTCCTGAAATAATGGAAAGATTCCTAGCAGCTTCTGTGGGTTTTGGGTAAAACTCCGTAACAGCAGCTTGAAACTTGGAAGTTTTCTTAAGCCAAAGAATGACTGTGAGAAGGGGCTGCAGAGCCTCATGCAGTACAGTTTTTAAAAAATAAATACATTTGCGTGATTTCTGTAAGAGAGCTAGACTTACATACAGACACTCATGCATACACATGCGTTCATGCTGCTGCAAGGAGTCAGACACTCTCTGTATGCCACTATATCCATTAAGCATTGTTTTTATGTGCCTAACTAGTTTAATGATTTCTGGTTGGATTAGTGCTGCTAGCATGTACTGCTGAACTCACTAAAAAGCCATCCTAATTGGTAAGTTATGGAACCCCCAGCTTTGCGTCCCTGAATACCTAAAGAACAGAGAAGGGCCTGCTCCGAGCCAAGATCAGAATCTTTTGTGATTTCTTTTTCTTTCCCCGAAAACAGAAAAGGAATCCTTCAAAGCGATGGCAACCTTATAGCACTCCATTTGGGAGTTTTGAACTCCTGATTAATTTGTAATTATCCTGTTGGGATCTATGTGGTATATCAATCATAACCTTAGGAACTCAACTTTTAAAAGTATTAGGTAGACATTAGCTTTTCACAGAAACTGTGAAAGTTCAGAACATAAAACAAGATCCATGCCTTTGAAACTCACATATTTGTCCCTTGTGGGCTGTCTATAGTCTCTCTGAGCAACCCCCATAATTAATGAAACTAAAAGAGGCTAAAGGAGAAAGGAAATTGCAGGCATACATATCAGCTGTAGAACACAACCATGCCCTGAAGCTCTGCAAATGCAGTAAAATGACGGTATTTATTCAGTTGTTTACATTTAGAAACTATATTAAGAGAGTATTACGGATGCAGTGTTGGGTACTCAAAACTCAGTATTTCCCAACGTTGTTCCCTCTGTCCTGGTTTTTGCATCACGTTCCTTTTGGGCAGACCATTGGTCAAGTGAAAAATCTACCGTGGGATCAGTGCCTTTGTACACATAGCACATTGATATAAATGATTCCTATGTGTCTTCCTGCCTAAAAAGTGTGACACATGTAAATAAGTGCACTGATTTTTGCTGAAACTATATCTAAAAAAAGTACGTAATCACCCAACTAGTCTAGAGTGTAATGCATACTTAAAAAGAAACAGAGTTTTTGGAGAATATACCGCTACACTGCCGACATTTTTGATTTGTAAGTGCTTAATCATGTACACATATTAAAGCTTTTCCTCTTTTTTTTATAAGGAGATACAGACTTTCTTAAGTTATCATCAAAGAAAAAAAAAATTGAAATATAAAAAGAAGATCAAAACTTTCAAGGCCTTGCTGGCCTGAAAACAAAGTCCTAGCGTGTGCAAAATGTGTGGAATTATTAGCTAAATATTGTCATAACGCCGAGAAGATCTTCAGCAGTCTTTTGCAAAACTTAAGAGATGAAAACCGTCTCTCTCTACTTCTTTCATACAATATAAACTTGGAAAAACAAAGTGTCTGGCCAGAGCACCTAGAAGGCTTCTCTGGCACCCAAGGCGCACTGACCTGACTAAGAAGCGTTTGTAGTTCAGAGACAGCGCACTGACTTGCACGTCTGCGCGTTTGCTGGCAGGCCGGTATCTCTGCACAGAATCGCTTGGTTGCGTACATTGCCATTTTAGCAAACAGCCCCGAAGCAGCATGAGTAATACGCAGAACGCATCTTTCAAGAGGCCACGGCTTTGTGAAATCTAAATGATATTTCACAAGAGCAGTGCAAGGAAGGCACTTCCAAATTTCAGGCTTCTATTCCCAGTAAGTGTGGCTGAAGAGCTGCCTGAAAAAGTCCCACGGTTCTTCTTCTTCTATTCTGCAATGGGAACATGAGTATGAATGTATGTGTGTTTGTCTGTGTGTGTATGTATTTGTATTCTTTATACTAAAAAAGATATGAATCATTTTAGCTCAGTCTTTCCAAAGAAATTCATTCTCAAGCAGAGAACAAGCTTGGGAAACTTTCAGCATGGAAGATGTTAAATGCGAAGCAAGTAAAACAAGGGGGAACAGGGAATTACAGTGGAAAGCATTATGCAAACTCAAAAAAGTTTATGCTCTTGAAATCTACACTGAGAAATTCAATAGCATCCTCAACACCATTTTCTTATAAAGTATGAGGATACTCAACATTTATTACAAACAGATTGCTATTTCTCTTAAGCTCAGTTTAGTACAAAATTACAGTACTTTGTGTTTGTAATGGAGCTCACAGTTAAACGGTACCAATTTGAAACATCAGTATATAAAAGTTTGTCCCATTGCGCAATTTTATTACCATTTTATTGTATCATTGAACTAAAAAGTATACATAACTTCAGTGAATTTGTTTTTATTATGATAAAATATACCAAAGATGTTTAAAGCTGCTAAGCCTAAAGTTAAGTTCATTTATAACGTGTATCACAGAGAATGTCACAGTTTTTATGAGTTTTGTGACCTTATGATTTATATAGGCCTCAAGAAATAACTATGTGTTTAGAATGGAGGAAAACAGTGGCCAATAAACATTCCCAGTAGCCTAAAAACAGGAACAGCTTGTTAGCTGAGGTCAGCCATATGACCCAGGCTGTAGTGAAACTGCATTGTTACGGCTGGAGCATGGGGCAATTCAGCCATGCAAAAAACCCACCCCAGTAATGCACTTCTCATTAAAAAGTCTTTCTTAGAAAGAGAGGCATGTGATAATGACTTACAGAAAGGAAAATGCACACAGCAGACCAGCATCATCCCTGGTATAAATTCACAAAGTTTAGTGGAGTTGCATCAGAGCTGGATTGGCTTAAGCTATTTTAAAACCAAAAAAGTTGAAAACTTGCCAGAATTCAGAGGTGTCAGCTAAGGAATTTTGCATAGCTTTCTTCTCATAGTAAATGCTTATTTGTGAAAGCAAGCATGAACATACACACAATACAAACTCACATACACAGCTCATGGACTTCAATAATTGAGACCATACTGCATAAAAAAATACACTGGCTCAGATCCCCACTGGGAGTTGCATGTATGTCAAGGAAGAATTCATTAGATGGGACAGAGCTTGTCTTCTTTCCCCTCCTTTTCCTCCCTCCCTAGTGTAACTGCTTCGGATGTACTCTTTTAAATCTGCTGAGCATTTGGATCTACACGCAGATCCTGCTTGGAGTCGCAGGGCTGTGAGATGACCCCTGCCTTTGGAATCAGTGCACGCAAAACCTAATGCAGGACTAACGCACTCACACATTGCTGCTTGGGAGGACAACAGTACTGTTCGCCTGGAAACACTCTCTCCATCCTTGTCCTGGCTACTTCTAGACATCTCATCTAGAAAACTACACAGCCTTGAGGAAGGGGCTATTATTGAGTCCAAGAAGGCAGGGGATAGTGATGAAGATTTGCTGTCTTCTGCATTTGATGGGCCAGGCTTCTGTCCTTGCTTTCTACCCAGGGAAAGGGACTCTGTAACAGGGAGTTATAATAATGTATTATCTCAAATATCAAGGGGACCTCTAGGAACTCAATGAATTACAAACATAAATGATGTTGCAGCTTCATTTCTTTTGTTAGCCATTACAGAACAGTGCTTTAAGTCTTCATTAATCGATTACAACAAATAAGCCTTGAAAGGCAATAAACCATTACATGGCTGACAAAAACACCTACTCTGCAACTAAACGGATAAAATCCTGATTTGATGTCTTTTGTTTCATTTATAATTCTAGTCAGGTATCTATTAATGTTTTTACTTTTGTTTGTCTACTTAGTAGTGATAAGCATATAAGAACAATCTCTACAAGGCTTTATGGTATTAAGCATCGATTCTTTCCTCTCCTTCACTCACAGCAAACAACACGCTAACCCAGAGAGACAAGCTGTGAAATATATTTGGGCCAGATTCTCTTGTACGTGAAGAGAATCTGAGTGAGACACTCCATGCTTTCCTTTGCAATCTAATAATGGAAAAGACAGCTTTTGGCACACTGGGGAGAACAAGGTTTGTTTGCTTTATGCATTCTTCAAGGTATAAATTGCCCAAAACAGTAGTAGGAAGTCTGGGAAGGAAATGAGATAATGCCCCATCCCTTTCCTCACTTCAGGACCCCTGAGCTGGCTTACAGAGATGTCTGGCTTGCACAACAGGAACAAGGGACTCCTTTTGGCAGTGCGGTCTCCATGCCGCTGCTGCAGAGCCCTCCCTGTGCCGTGTCCGAGGCCGTGCAGCGCCCGAGGCGCACGGCCGGCCGCAACGTGCGGTTCTGGAGCATCCCCCACCTCCGCTAGGGGTACAGCTGAGCACTGTGCACAACCTTGCAGCATGTGAATCAAATGAAGCCTGTTGTTTTGCTCTCTCAATGCCAAAATATCCTAACCAAAGTAACCAGCGTCCTACATGTCCTTGAGTCAGAGGACATTTGTGCTATGGTCATCCTCTCTTCTGAATAAAACGGTTTGTATTTGGTGGGGGGAGGATGTGTAGTTGAGAGGGATCTTGAATATTTTCTTAAGAGGACTTACTTTTCCTCAGACTGAAACATTATTTTCATTGTTTTTTTACGTACAACTCCTTCCCGTTTGAACAGCTCATGTGTTTCATGCCATTGAGGCTAGGTGTCCTTGCATAGTTCCCTTTAAAATTTTACAATGCAACATAACCTCATTTTGTTACATTGTAAACATTTCCAAGATATAAGATCCTGTTTTTTATTACAAGGGTGAAATGGTAATAATCTTCCCTCTTTCCTGAAACATGCAGAAAACCCTTTTAACAAATTAAACGTATGCATTCTTCATTAGCTTTAACCTGAATTTGGTCTCACAGGCACCGTAAAGTCAGTCCTCCTTTCTTTCTTTCGGCCCAAAAGGATGTTAAGAGACTAACAGAATATTACTGAGGGAAAATTCTCCCTGACTCACAGTAACAACACATGTTGAGATGAACAGACTCCTGAAACAGCTCCAGTGAATTGAATTTTCACATATTTGGCATATAGCATACCGTATTTCAGCTTTTCCTCATTTACTGCACATTTCTCCTAAAACAGTTACCACGAAGTATCTTTCCCCCTCCTTGCATGATTGCCACATGTCTAACTGAGGAACCACATCAGCCAGACAACTCCGAGAAATATTTCAAACCTTTATCTCTTCCCTTGAGAAAATTCCACAGGGGAATTCACACAAATCAGAACTAGCAGAAGAGAGGAATTGAAGAAGGATTGTCTGTTTCCCATAGGAATAAGGATCATGGAAGAGCCTCCTATGCCAGCAACAAAAGGATATACCACCTGGAAAGAATCTGAGTAAGGTTTCTTTGTAGCACTATGCTCTAGGAAGATCACAGTATCTCTCATTAATGGTGGTGCTCAGAGCAGTGATAACCTCTACTAAAAATTGCTATTCTTGCATTTGGAGATGTGATTACAGCACAGGGACACAGGCCTAAGTTTTATTACCTGAGGTACTAATAGTGTCATAGATTTTGTTCAATGTCCCATGGTCCCACCTAGGGCAACAAAATCCATGCCTCCACAGCTTTGCCATTGTCTAAGTGGATAAAGTTTTGGCATCCCAATGCATGCCTCAGTCGTGTCTTTGATTTCAGCTTGGACCGAATGTCTGACATGTCTCAGGCTGGAAAATGAGAGTCATTCAGCTTTTGAGAGAGGCCCTCAGCCTGGAAGGAAGGTGTTCTGGAAAAGAAAGGTGCAGGAACATCGTGCTGCATGCAGGTCACTGCTCAGGCACCCGTAAACTTCCCGTGTCTTTACAGCTCCGTGCTTCTTGCGCGCTAGCCAATGAACCATAGGGTAGGGACATCAGAGAGACTGTTGAGATTTCATCCTTTACATGCCATCAGCACGGTGAACCTGGATCGTCCGCAGCACTCTGGTGGTTATTTAGGTCATTTAGGTGTGCCACCGCAGCTGGCAGAAGATGACAGGAGAAAGTGGGCAGAGCACTGCACTGGGATGCTAAAGACACCACCTGTATTGATCTGCCATCACTATCAGAGAACTTGAGTGTCAGCTAACTTTCCGGCGCCTCAGTTTCCCAGTCTGGAAAATCAGATATTGACATTTACTTGAAAGAGAGTTTGAAGGCATCAGATGAAATGAGACGGCTACAATGCTAGCGATACTGTCGTTAGTTCTATGATTTAATAATGTGTCTTTTGTAAATAGTTAAACATAGTTAATATCGCTGGATTCTTGCTCCTAGCCCCTTTTTAGCTTTTGCTTACACTTTTTACCTTTATGTATGGACAATAAGCAGCAAGGACAAATGGACTTATAATACCATGTACTTTTTGTGAGTCTCCACTTAAAAATGTCTGCAGTGAAATACGGCATCGGGCTACTCTTGACACTACATGAAACCCCACTCTAATCAGCACATGATAACAAGCAATATTTCTTTATAATACAGAAATACTTGGGTATATAGCCTTGTCAAGACTGCAGGGATTACACACTTAATACCCAAAGGCATTAAGAGTCTTGCATATAAATCCCTAGGTGTGGTAAGAGGCCACCACGTGTCCCTAAGCTCCTTAAAATTGGTACTTACTTACAAGGATCCTGAAGATTAAAGCATCTGGGGGGGAGTTAGTTTTCAAGCAGAAGGTGATTGACACCTGAGGGACCCATAATGGATATGAAGGGCCCAGGTCTTATCTGCAAGCTGGCTGAACACCCCTGAGATAGCTCACCAAGGGTTTTCCAGGCTCCTCTGACCATCACACAAATCCCCAGCCATAGTTTGAGGTCTCTAGATTGCTTTTTTTAGACCAGACATGGCTTCCCATACAGGGGCAGGGCTGCCCTTGTGCCTTGCCTGTTCTTCAAGAGAAGTCAGCCCTGAACCAGCCTGTGCTGAGCGTGCTAGTGCTGCGATCTGGAGAACAGGTTGTCCAAGTATGAACCCTGGTGTGCTATCCACACTTGTTTCACTCTTAACTAAACAAATCAGGTGAATATATTCAAAGGATTTCTTCTTTGAAGAGGGGAATTTCCTGCACCTGAGGTCAGGTGTGAGCGGTTGGCCTGTTCTCCCCTAGTCTTTTTAAATAAGTGATTATGGTGATTATGTGTCAGTCAGTAAAACAGAACAGACAATGAAGAGATGTGCTATGTCCTTCACAATCCTGGCAGTATTTCTTGTGCAAAGCTCAATTGATTAAGCTTTTTCACCCTTTGATAGTCAGCATTACCCAGTATGGTAATTGTACCCGGGTGGAGGTTTTCCACGTAAAGTTACTGCAAAAAAATGTCTTATTGCCTAAAAACCTTAGCTAAATTGTATACAGGATAGATTACATACACTCCACAAAGTTGTCAAAATATTGTGATTTGATTAATGAGGCTGTTAATTCTCAGACTTGTCTCCCATACAGATCCCAAGCCTCTTCAGTTCTAGCAAGAACTGCGAGGTTAATGATATTCCCTGCCAGCCATTGCATGAGTCTATCACGTTACAAATGAATCTCCCTCTATTTGCCATGTAGCAACTGTCTTAGACACCTGGGGCAGCACTTGAGGAAGCGGACACATTAGCAAAACATTTCACTTCAGCACATCACTCTGAATGTGAAATTCCTGTCATCCATTATGACCAGTTCCTATTAAAGCCAGAGCTTAAGCTTGCTCTTCTCCAACACACATTTTGTCTCCTGATGCTTTTAATCCTAGAGGCTGCAAGTCCCACTCACTTCTGCGGTTCCTTGCCCATCTACCTTAAACCAACATACTTTATGAGCAGAAAAACGGAGAGCTGCAATAAGGTAAGCAAAATAGTTTCATATGAATTGAATCCTAAAAATAGCCCATCCTGTGTTCCTTAATCTGCAGTATCTATGTTATTCTGTGAAACAATCTGAATGGCCTTAACATAAGTAAGGATGATAGAACAGTTCTACGTAATTACTGGTACAGAGATCTTGTCCCTCAGTTCAGCTCTCCCTTTGTACACACAGACCCAGGGACATGCAAATCCATAATTAGGAAGCATGGTGAAAACCATGCTAAGTATGGTGATTAATCACGTGTGTGTATTGATAGCTTTTTGTTTTAATTTCTTTCATTTTAAGCACATTAGTCTTAGTTACTGGTGCATTATTAAAATAATACTATCCACTACCCATGAACAACCTATTAATTACCCAGTAAGCCAAAGAAGTTCAGTTTTCAGTCAGTCTCTTATCCAGGCCGTATGCCTCATCTCACAAAATTCAAGATAAGAACAGCAGTATCAAGAACTGATATGTTCATGAAACACTTCAAGAATTAGGCTGTACAACCCTGGTTTCATTGATAGCAGTGAGACTACTCACGTGAACAATGGTTTAGCAGCACAGAGCTTGGATATTGAGCTTTAGAGACAGGTTTTACTGTTCTGTAGTACGACATCAAGTTGGGATAGTATCTATCTTTCTGCAATTAAGCCAACATAAATGACAAAAACAACAACAAAAATCTCTTCTTATATTGTTTTAACAATTTCAATTGTAAACTAAAAAAAAGTCTTAGCACGTCTATGTGAATTAGAAATGCGCAATTCGTAAAGCTGAATCACTTAACAGAATTACAGACAAGCCTTCTTATATTCCCTAAGTGCTTATCAGCCTCACCTAAGGCAGGTTTCAGGTTTTTCATCAAATTAGTTTTATTTCAGTCAATACTGGTTAAGAACCTGTTACAAATCCTGCAGCTTCTACATGATTCAAATACCTTTGAATATTACATTAAGTTTTACAAAGACATGCTCATGTTTTCAGATGTTGTCCAAAGTGATGCTGGAAAGCAGAAATACAATTTCTACACATGATTTGCACCAGCCTGTCAAGAACGGCATAAAAGGGAGAGAAGAAAACAGGCTATGTGATATGTTTTGCTATTGTTAAAAGAAAGAGGGCATCTCACCTAATAATTTAAATAGGATCCTGTTGCCTGACATTTTTAAAGCCTTTTGATCTCTTTCTTCTGGTTCCCTGGGCTGTGCTCTGTCGGATGCAGTAGATGGAAGGCTATGGATTAAATTTCATGTTGCCTATGCTCCGTGTTATTTTGCCAAAAACACTATAAGTGGGCAAAACGAATGGGTGGTTTTATGAAGCACCACTCCATTGGAAATGGTAGAAAACAACCTTTATGAAAGCTTTTTGAAAGGAATGGGATTTTTAGACACAGGCCAATCTATAAAACTGCCAGGTTCAAATTCTCTGTTATTATCAAGGCAAAAATTCCTTGGCACTTTGTTAATATGATTTGCCAGTTTTGCAGGCACGAATTAGAGACTGAGATTTAACCTCCTGTAACCTGAGTTTGAAAATGAATTCAGCACACACTATCCCCCCAAATAATTTAGGTGTAATGCATTTGTTTTGCAATTCGCTGCACTTGGATATAATGCTAGGAAATGACAAATTTTATCTTTCCAGAGCAAAGACAGAAAGAAAGAAGTGTTATTATCACTGTTTCAGTGCAAGTGGATAAGCCTGAACAATCTGAAGATAAAAACCATAACGGAATATTTAGAACTTCAGCCATACATCCAGCTTATGTGTTTTCTCATTGAATGCAACGTTAACACAGTCATTAACTCTGAGAGTGGAAGAAACTTGTTCAAAACGTAGGTATATTAACAAGAAGTTCATGAAAATAAATATGAAACAAGCATAAGAAACCATAGAGATTGGAGCAGATTTATTCACTGTTGAAACCCAATTAGCTTTGAAAGAATTATATGCACCATTATTACGGCCCCTTATACTTGCAGTGGGTCAGATTTAGTGTAGGAGATTGTAAACTGGTTTGTAGGGAGCAGCTCAAAGTATTTGCATTCAATTTACATTTATAATATGCAGCACAAGCTGAGAAGAGGCTGGAATGCTCTTTCCAGAGCGCTCCATTTTATCTGTACATACGCACTAAATCTCAGCGTGTCTGTCAGCTTTGCAGGCTCCTTTGGTTTGGCAGAGCCTCTAGCGGAGCAGCATGCCCCTCCCCCAGGCATGGAGAAATACCTATTAATTATCCTCCAAACCATCTCTGATAGAAAAGTGTCACTTCTAGCCTTGACTGTCTCCCCTGACAGCCTGTTACTTTGCTTAAGTGATCTCATAGTTACAGCATTTTTCATAATATTTAACCAAGATTTTACTCGCTGCAGATTAATCCCGCTCCTTCTGCTATCGAGCACAATAGTTTCGCTGCTCCCAAGCCATATTTCTAATACGAAACAGGAATCCAAGCTAGGGCTCGCTCTTAGAGTATGTGATGTCAAATTGACCTTTGACTCTCACACTTTAAATACATCTCTTGGCATCCTGTGCAAAAGAAAACAGACACCACTTGCTTCCTAAAGATTTTACAACTTGCTCGGGCTAATTAAGCCGTCTGCCGTGCACGCGGCTCAGCGTTTACCTGTCTGGAGGAAGTGCAGATCGCAGGAGCAAGGCAAGGTTCGTCAGAGCTATCGCTCACCAGCTTCTTAATTAATTAAGGAACAGACAAAGGGAAATCGGTACACATGGTCATGTTTTTCTTTCTGCTACTGTGCCACAGTCCCATTACCCATTTGGCTATTTCATTATAAGCAAAAGTAGTAAGAATTAGTAAGATTTTGGTTCCGTGGCCTATTTTGATTCCTAGCGTAACTTGGCCAAAGCCAGTGAAATTCCAGTAGGAACAATTTGGCCCACTGTGTTTAAGTATTTAACCATCTGCACAAAAACCACAAAAGAGATGCCTAAACCAAAACCACTCATTTACATAATAAGGATGTGAACCTACTATAGCCATGTGAAACTATCATTTTTCACATATGCTTGTGAATCTTTTCCCAGGCTTTCGCAGAGGGAGGGGCAACCTGAGGGTTGGGATATATGAAGTGAGCACAGAGAAATGTGTGGGTGGGGAAAAATGAGGGTTTTAATTTTTTTTTTCATTTTATTCTTTAAGAAGTATGCAGCAATTACTTCTGTATTTTAAAGAAATGGTAAAAATACCCAGAGGTTATAGATTGATGCTTTTCCTTAATGTTTATACAAATCTAAATGCACAACCAAAATAAATACAGAAGTAAATTGAATACACCCACCTCTACAATTACAAAATTACTTTCCCATGGGGAAATTTCATCGTATCCCCATCTGTTAGAGCTTGGATTGTGCCATGAACCATTATGACTTATATCCCTTAATTATTTTGCATCATATGAAATGTAATTGTGGATGTTCTATATCTTCCTTGCAAATCCCTCATTTTCTTTCTTAAAGCTACCTATATTCTTGGCCTTAGTTCTGTATTGTGGAAATGATTTCCCAGGGTTAATTAGGCTTAACAGAATAACTCACGGTCCTGATCCCACGGTCTCTGCATAAGTTATATTCTCACAGAGATAACAGAACTTTTTCCAAGGTGAGAAATAAAGGGAAAATCCACGACCATGACAGTCTGCCATACGGCTTTGACTAGGAGCTCCAAGGGAACTGAGCCGCAACGGTGTTGCATCCAGGCCCTTGGCAGGCACCGTACCCCACAAGGAACCTAAAAAAGCCCCTTGCTCGGCTGCCAGGCTTTCCTCCGGTGGCTGCTGCGAAACGCCGCTGACCTTGGCAGCAGAGGGCATGGCAGCATGCAGGTTCTGTTGATGAAACAACATGGGAGCAAAAAAAACGTGCTCATAGTTTGTTACTGATTTATGGATCTGAGCTCTTAAATGGCAGTTTGAAATCTACAGTTTGCAAATACATTTGAGCACTTCTTAGAGAATTTTTCTGGGAGCTGCTGCGCGTGGGACTCGCATGGTGCCTGTCCTGCTTGCTGCTCCAGCTCCACCACAGCTAAAGACTGACCCAGCTCTGTGACTTTAAGTGGATTCAAGTTAACCTGCTGAGGCCTAGCTTTAGCGGTGAAAATGCAAGTCCTTCTCAGTGTGCCTATAAACATGTAGCACTAGATATATTTAGCAGCTGCCCTTAAAACTTGCAGCTGAGATGCAGTTCCCAGTATTGTTCCTCCAGTGAAGAATGTGGGATGTCCAAATTGTGGTGGTTTGACAAGACTTGCATAAGACCAGCAAACACGCACCTCCCTATGCATTCTGCATGCAACCACGTATCCTGCTTCCCAAGTGCATACGTCAGACTCTTAGGAGCAGAGTGAGTCTGTATTCCTGGATACTATTCCTAAAAGGAACAGTACTTATGATATTCTCAGCTGCTGAAAATAATGGTATGATTTTGACTTGAAAACATAGGTTTCATTATTTTTCCAGTAACACTATTTCATGGTTTTGAACTAATGTGTGTTTTAAAGCTGTGTCCATTTTTGAATACTGTCTAGCTGCCTTTTCCTCTTGGTCAGAAAAGAGACTTATTAGGGTAGAAACGAAAATATCATGAAGGTATTTTCACAACGGTTCAGCAGAAAGCCTCAGATGCCCAAATCTCAGGCCTGATACAACAAAGAAGATGATAGATTGCCTCTGTTTAAATTAGAAAGCCCACTGCCAGAACAGAGGTGATGGATTTCTTACTTGTAATGTCTTACTGGATATCTGATATTAGATATGCTATAATAGACTCGCAATAAACCACAGCAGATGTTTGAAAGGTACATAATTTGCAATTGATTATACACATATATCACAAATCAAGTATTGTATATATAATATTACCTGGTGAGCTAGCCTCTATTCATACTGCTTATGTTAATTGGACATTCAGCTATTCAGTCGTTGAAATTTTATCACTTGTCATCTACAGGAAATACAGCTTTGTTTGCGGTACGAATAACTTTCAGCTACAGTGACATTTGGGATATAATTTTCATAAAGCTGGTCTCCAGCTTCCCTGTGTGCAAGCCCAGTTTGCACTCACAAAATGAATTCTACAGACTGCAGCTACAGAATGTAGCTGCATTTTCATTACTTGACTTTCACCTGCAATTCTTCACTTTTATTCAGGTATGCGTATCAGATATGGTCAGAAAAAGAGAAGCTATTTTGCTATCAGGTAAAGAGAAAAGTCAGAGAGTAAGCTGGGTTGGCCTTGATACCTGAATCAGATGCAACAGAGGAGGTTCAGAGGTGGAAACCCAGCACCGAGAGCAGTGTCAGGCTGGAAGGGGTTTGAAATGAGCTTCCTTGTGGCTTTTGGAAGCTGGAAAAGGAAAGGCATGTTTCTTCTGAAGATTTTGAAAAGAAGAATAGATGCATCATGATCACTTCAGTATTATTCACCCACTTTCACATATTCTTTTTCTCCTTGGTGGGTTCCTGTCTGCTTTCACATGAACTGAACACTGCTGAAAACATACAGACATTTCCACACAAAAGAACACAAATATATCATTTCAATGTAAAAGAGATGCAAAACAGTGCTCTCATTTAAATGATGCCTAAAGTCAAGAGACACAGGGTCTAAGATATATGAGAACAAGACACAGACATCTCTACCATGTTTAAAAGCACATTTGTTTAACTATTCCATGCTGAGACTATGTTCAGTATTTTTTCCCTAGGCCTGGAGTTGCTGAGACAGACAGTACATGGCTGACCTTTGGAGTGGGATTTTTGTAAAATAAACAAACTAGATGGCAGAGCATAAAAGTTACAAACCTCTTTAGAATGCCATATGTGAAAATCTTACACACAGTCCATAAATATCACCTGCTGGGTAGGACTTGAGGAAGCTGCTGCAGAATTCTCTACTAGCATTTTTTCCCCCTGAAACATTGAACCACCTGGCAATGGCAATTTATGCTGTAGCTTTGCTGTTGGCATGTGCCTGTAATTATAAAACATGTTATTACCAGCTTCAGCCTGGAAGCACCATCACCCTACAGCACGGGTTCAGAAGCACTGTCAGACCGACCAGGAGGTCGGGAAAGACTAAAATACCTACAGTGACACCAGCAGAAAATTTGCCTTTGTATCTTTGAAGGTAACTTTACTGAAGTTCAAGGCGGATATTTTACTAAATGTTGTGATTGCAAAACTTAGCTCTTAGTTTTTCTTCCAGAAGCTAACTTCCTTATGAGGAAGTTAGCATTCGATCTAATTACCACTGAAGAAAATGGTTTTTTCCACTATCAACATAAGGAGTTGGACCAAGCTCAACTGTGCAGCAGTAGGTTTTAAACTTAACAACTTGGTTGTGACCATCTCTGTTACAATTCATTTTCTGAAACAACAAAAGCATTGATTGCTTTAAGATTTAATTTCTTTTGGGGTTATTTTTGAAATAGAATCATTTTTCAGTTATACATCTGCAAAAAATGTTTAAAGACCTCATGCTTTTTTACACATAAAACTTCTGAAATACAAACATGATGCCTTTTTCTATTAAGAAATTATGTTTAAATATTCACTTTTTGGCTGACTTTCATCCTGGGAGTGAATTTTTATGGCTGATATTTAAATCCCTGAAAGCAGGGGCTTAAAACAGAATTTTGAAATATTTTAAATTACTGTGCAGCAGCCATGGCTGGCACTGCTCTACTAAGCACTGCTTTTAATCTACAATTTGAATATACTGCTCAAGAAATACTTAGATTTTAGTGGACAAAATAGATGTGGATCCTAAATGACTTGCCATGAGTAATGGAATTAAGAACAGTACATATGGTTTAATAGCTTTATCATTATGAACAGGCACAAAGGCCGACATTTTAAAATCATTATCCTCTTGCACAAGCTGGTACAATTATACTTTTAATCAAGAATTTCTACTTCTTCTGTTACTTCCTGCCTTTCTGAGTTCCTGTGATATACAGTTCCCATTTTGGCCTCATCCTGTTTTGCCCTGCTTCTTGTGCATTAAGAAGTCTAGCTCTACTGTAGGCTAGCATTTTTCAAACGCATCAACATACAATAAACAGGAAAGATTCCCTTAGAGACACTGTTGTTTTTAGCTGATCAAAAGACCGTTCCAGCATCCGCTTCTTGCTCAATAAAAATATTATTTGAGGAAAAAGAGAACTCTAGACTAGCATTGCATCCGTAGCTTTGTGAAAGCCTCAGCAAAAGACAATGCTGGTATCATCGCTGCTTAATGTGTCGGTGTCTAAGTCAACCCTTTTTTAGCTACATAGGGTGCAGAGACTAACAAATCAATTTGTAAAAGAAAATACAATGATGTCCTCTATTTTTCCTGAATTCTAAACTAAAGCACTACTTACTGCAGTTTAGCAAAACACATCTCAAAGTTAAGGCGGCAGCCCTGACAATATGCCAGGAGTCTATGAACTGCAGCCGATTTGCATGTTTCGAGTCTGTGGGAGTTTTGCAGTAAGAGGAACTTCACGATTTGGACTTCATAACTCGGTCTAAGACAGGGTCATTACTTTGACCCTGATTAAGGAGAATTTTGGAGCTCAGACCTAAGTGGAAGCACATGAGTAGCCTTCTGAATGGCAGCATTTTCTGGCGCCTCATCTTCCATGCAGCGTGGTCTGCTGAGATTACAAGTCCTAGCAGGCGATGTCCCATCCTAATAGAAGCAGTCTTGTTTATGTGTGGAAGCACAAATGTTTGGGCCTCAATTCAGTCACGTTATTATGCATGTGCCTAATTGTAAGCACCTGTTAGCCACATTAAATTAAGTGGGATTTTAAGCATGTGTTTTGGTAGGTGTTTGCTCTGAGTGAAGACCGAGGAAGACAGAGTGAATGAGCTGGTTTTTAAATTAGGCAGTCTACGTTGTACGCCCTTCTTCTACCCTGCTACTTTCCTTTCCATTCCCTTTCACTTCATGGATGCTGCTCAGACCCTTATGCCCTATTAGAGCCTCTTTTGCTACAGCAGAGCTCTGGCCGCCGAGCGGCGGGGGGCTGGGGCGCACGCGGGAGCGGCTTTGAACCCCCCGCGGCGAGCAGCCGCAGCAGAGGTCTTTCACCTTGGCACGTCAGGATTCAAAAAGGCTCTGAATCAAGCCACAGGGGCTAGCCAGATCTCAGAGGTTACAGGCAAATGCACTTTTTCACTGTCAGCATGCCAACATGTGGTATATTTTAAAAGCACAGTTTCGGTTCTTGGAGAAAACGCTTACTTCTACGTAAACAGAACATAAAGTTCCCGTGCTCGTTTTCTGCTTTCATTTTCATTTGTAACCAGATTATAACGCTTACCGCGCATTAAGCTTAGCACGTGGCAAGCAATTCTCAAACAGTTACTGGACATTTTTACCTTCTTGGCATGAGCCGATACTGGCAATCGGCTCTGTCTCCACCACGACAGACACGAGCTTCTGCAGCTATCTAAGTCTGCCAGCTTTCCTGTCCAGTTCAGGCAGCTTTCCTGAGGATTTGGCATGGAATTTACTTCACCTTATGGTAGTTATCTGAAGTCGGGCAGACACTCTAAGCTAGGTACCCCTTGGTAGTCTTGGGGAGAGAGAGAAGCTCCTCAGAAGATTGATTTATCCTGTTGATCAGCTAGGACAGCATTCTTGCTGGAGTCTCTCTTTCCCCATAAGCCATAGGAGAGCCCCAGATACCCAGGTTTGAGCAAACATCTAGCTTTTAGAAGGCTTAATTAGGTGAGGTGATTCCTACTCTTTCTGCACTTTGCCACTATTCTTCTAATAGTCGTTTGGAATCAGCAGTTACTTCTCACGCCCGGTCACGCCTTGCCCTTCTAGCCACAAGGCAGTGCCACAGTAAATACGCTGTTTATTTCTTTCGCACAAGCTAACACCGCACTCTGCGACACCTTCCTTCCACACGGCAGCTAACGCTGCACAGCACTTCTTTCGCCAGGAAGAAGCCTCTTCTGTGGATCATTCTGAACCGTTTAAAAGTGAGCCTTGCGTCGTTAAGCTCAGTTTTCAATCGTCAGATGAAGAGAGAAAACTGCAATGGATCACAGCATAGGGACAGACGGTCTGGAAAGGTTTAGACCTTAGCAGAGAAGTGAAATTCTTCTGGAAGTTATACTGGTAGTGAAGTTATAAGGGTGGATGAGAAAGGTGTAATGCTGGGGGAATAGATGGAATTTAGCCCATAAGTTTGGCCTCTGGCCCGAACTTTCATGTGCGTACAATACAGTTAGTAGACACCTGCGCTTGGGACGTGAAACTTGGCTGGTCAGTACATCCATGTGGTGTAAAATGGCATGTTCGGACTTTGATCTAATGCTGTGACCTAATTTTCCAGGAAGGACAGCTCCCGCTCTGTCACTCACGCTCTGGGCAAGCTAGCGATTTTTGTGGTTGAACACACGGCAAGTTCGGAGAGTTCAAAAGTGAGGGTAGCTCTCCTTGTGGACAGAGCCAACAAAGGCAGACCTTGGCAAATACAACTGATTCCTGCCTCGCTTATCTTTGACATGCTGCCACTGTTTTACAAACACCTTTCAAAGGAAACATGTTGCAGCCAGGCCAAAGTAGCAGTGTGCATTTCCACTGTTTGCGGCTCAGCAGAGTGCTGCAGTGGATGTGTACGTAAGCATGAAAGAAGCCGGGCGCTCAGAGGGGCACGTACTTCGTACGCATCAAAGGCAGCCGGACCCAGAGCCGGCTCGCAGAGGGTGTGCTCCTGCTGTTGCAGCCAGCAGAACGGCGGTGCGGCCCTTGCCGGCTGAGGCGCAGATGTGGGAGCGCCGCTTGACGAGAAGGGGCTCCAGAACTGGGCTTTCCGAGAGCAACTACAGGGATGTTTAAACTCTGATTTCCTGCAAATTGGCTGTTTGCTGTTTGGCCGTTGCGTGTGATCAGAATGGGTCAGTCCTGCCAAGGGAGGCAAATGCAATTCTTCTGTCAAACAGCATCTAAGTGTTTCCTGTCTTAAGTGGCACAATTGCTTCCTACTTCACAGAAGTCTCTTCAGGCTCCTTAGGTGCCACTGACACAGTTCATGGCTCACGCATGCCAGCTATGCTAATATGAAAGAAATAACTGGAAGGAAATGTAGGAGTGGGGTTTCTTCCCACAGTAACATTTTCAGCTTCCCCTACAAAGGAATATGCAATAACGTTACCGTCTGTGTCACTTTATTCAGGCCAGATCCACATTACAGCTAGAACAGTGCTCCCATGCTGAAACACTGCATCACTACTAGCAATTACCAACATAGCTCCATTATTAGCAATGGGACGTCTACAGCCAGTTCGTATCCTCTGTGCTGCTTTTATTTATTTTGGAGAAACAATGAACATGAAATGTCTCTGCCGGACTCTGACATAGTGTGTACAAAGGCAGATGTCTGTCGCAATCTAGGGGGCGGATAGGGAGGAGGTGACGGGAGGGAACTGCTCAGCCACTGAAAGTTACTTTCATCAGTGTTTCTTTTGGCAAAGCCTGCTCAGAAAATGCAAGGAGAGAAAGGGGCGGGAGGAGAAGAGGAGGAGGGAGATGGAAAAAGCCAAAGATGAAAAGTGTTTTTCTTACTGTAGTGAGTTCAGAAGCTTTTTTGACAGATAATTGCTAATTATTTGGGAGATATACGCATTATTCTCCAGATAACTGTCTTTAAACCTTGTAGAGTCAGGCTGGAATAGCCTTTATCACCTACTTTAAAAAACCCTAAGAAGCAGCAGACAGCAAATGGTCTACTTAACACCTGGGAAAAGTAGATACACTGCAAGAAAATATTAATCTCTCTTCAAATACAGACAATTCAAGAGCATATTTTTGCAGTGCCTTTTGATTCATTCACCGAATCAGTTTTTTGGTTACTGGGTCAGGATGCTTAATGGCTGCATCAAACACAGCGTGACACACAAGCAAAGTCCCTGGTTAAATGGCTAGCAGATGAAACCCACTCTAACGTCTGCGGGTGCCCGGTTGTGACCGCTTCTCTTCAGAATTGGCCAAGAATGCACATTAAAAGAGGCTGCAGGGTAAAAATCTTCAGCTGCCTGACAGACAGGCAGCAGCCTAATTTTACAGAGCTCTTGCCTGTGCTCTGCTGAAATAAAAACAACAGGCTGATTCATAACTTCCAAATTATCCATGCAAGAGAAGTGGATTTTCCCCGGCTATAATGAGAGCGCAGCAGCCTATGTCCTCAGCGCTGTGCTGGGGACGCCGCCCGCAATCTGCCCCTTCGCTTCAGCCCCTCCAGGCCAGGCACCCGGGCTCCCCGGGAAGGCCACAGCCCGGGCGAGGAGGGAGGCGAGGGCACGTGGCAGCGCTCAGTCCTGCTCCTCCCGGCCGGGGCAGCCGTCTCTGCTGCCCTTGGGGCGCGAGCCCTGGCGCGTGCGAGGCATCGTGAGCCCCAGCATCAACTAGGAGAGATGTTTGCTGCGGGCAAAAACCATGCCAGACACCATGCCAATAATTTAGCGAATGGGCCAGCGCTGGGATCCGTGCCCTGGTGCCATTCATTTTAATAATAAAACTGTAGCTCTGATGACCAGCCTTATGATCTGATGGGTAGCTTCTTCATCTTTTCATAGAGCAGGTATTTCTTGGAGTGGGGTATATTCCCCTTCAGCACTTGAAAAAATTCATGCATAATAGGCATAGGCATATGCATAATAGGTTTGTTAAATAATTTTTTTAAAACCCCACTTAATATTTCTATGCATTTTAAAATGGAAAGGTAGGAGAGAAACAATTTTATTAAAAACATGAAATATAAAATTTTAAAATTAACAAAGAAATCTGGTGTGAAACTAGTATTTATGCGAATAGAAAAGCTTGTATATACCATGAAATAAAGATTCTGAAACATCCTAATCTGGAATGATAATGTCCAAAATATTTTGTTTTACTTGGATTGCTTCATTTTAGCTTTTGTATTACATGAAATGCAGCTCCTTTGAGCAGGAAGTTGAACTAGATGATCTCCTGAGGTCCCGTCAAATCCAAATGAGTCTATGTTATTAGGCAGCAAAATTTATTACAATTCAGTAAAATTATCTTTTAATACAAGAAACAAAGGAAAGAAATCAAATTAAAAAGATGTTTCAACATTTTCCCATCAAAAAATTGAATGAAATTCATGCCAAAAATTGGATCGAATGCAGCCACTCTGCTTTGGGGGGAAGAGAATCAGCCTGTTTGGATGTAGGCCATTCCACGGCAATTGACCTTGGAGCCAGCCAATGGTCTTTGCCTGTTTTATTAAATAAGTGTTTACAGTAGAACTTCCTAGTTTGAGTTCAACTAGTTTTTCCCATGAAGAATTATTTTTCTGAAAAAATTTCAACTAGTAGTAAACGGTGTGGCATTTTTCAGCGCATTTCCCACACGTGTAAAAACCACCAGCCATCTAAGTAACACTTTTGCTGATGCTGAGCCTGCGCTCATCTGGAAAAGTCTCATAGTACTTTTCTGGCAAGAGCTATACAAGATCATACTTTGCTAAAAAGGCATTTTCCCTACAGGTTCCTTAGTGTAAATATAGCAAAAAAGGTGTTTCTTGGGATACAATAATGAGCGTGTGCATGGGTATACGTGTAGAAGTGTGAGATTTCTCTGGTACAGAAACATATAGTTGAGGTTTCAGCAGTGACAGTTCCATTATAATCCCATTTTCACATGCTCCTAGCTTTCTGATCTGTATTATTTTGTCAGAGAGGCTTACGTTTGGCCCTGAGCTCAAAGGTGATATTTTTTGAGGTTTCACAAAATCTATTAATCCATTTTTGAGTTACCAGAGGGTAAATAAATGCTTTTCCTGCCTCTTAGATTCTTGTAGCCCTGTTACGGCATTGATTTTTACACAGAACTCTCTGCAGAATTTAATAGCAATCAGCTGCCTGATGTGTCTTAATGACTTCCTCTGTGCATTCAAAAAATGGCTAAACTTGACAAGTTGAAGCCTTCCAAGGGGCCAGCGCTCACTGAGTAATAGCTCCCAGGTCAGTTTGGGATTATTATTTTAGAGTAATAACAGAATAAAGACATTAAGATTTCCTTGACTTTATAAAAGTGTTTTGAAAATTAAGTTTGTCCTCGGAACAACCCCCGCATTTAGAGCCACTTCTCAGCTTGTGCACATCAGATTAGCTCCAGCGCAGTAAATGTAACAGGAGGAGCTTTCACCAGTGAAGGATCTGGCCCATGATGGAAATACAAAGCAGCCATTTACAACTTCATTGACTTCACGCAGGCGCACACGGGCATAAAAACGCTATGGTTAAGTGGAGGATCGGACCCTTAATGTACATGTTGCTTGCACAATTTTTTCTGTAATAGCTGAAAGAGCAAAATTCCCTGAAAACATAAACATGCACAATATTTAAAAGATCATGGCACAAGAAAGTTTTTCTGTGCCAGTCCACCTAACTCGTCTCCAACCCTGCCTGCCAAGGGATGACAGTGGGGGAGTGTAAGATCCCTCCAGCAGCTGTAGGGAGTTTTTCCTAAAAAAGTGCCAGTGATTTGCAGATCGGGGTTCTCCTGAGCCAAAAGTGATGTTGTTGTATTTAATGGCTTTCTTTTCATTTCTTTAGCTAGTCTAAGCTGGCTTTGAAGGCGTACAAACACTTAGCTTCCATAACAACAGAACACTTAGGTTATTGTACAGATACTACCAGAAAAGGGTGGTAAACTGAGAGGGGAAGAATTTTGCTTTCTGTAAGTTTGATCATGCAGTAAGGGGTGAAGAAACAGCAAAGCAGTGAAATCAAAATAAATGAATACTTCAATTTTCTTTTGATTCTATTTTTCTTCTATAAATCTGTCACTTCACCTGGAGGATCTGAGCTGTCACAGAGGACAGAAACAGTATCAGGAATTTAGGACTTTAACAAGAATCCAGCATTGGCAGCTGTCATGATGTTTATCACCAGTGTCATGAAATTTGGCGGGAAGTTTTAAAGCATCAGATGCAGATATCATGGTATTTCCAAATTTCCGATTTAAGATGGAAGAATTTTCTAGCTATTATCATCACAGATAAAAGCCCCAAAATGTAATAGAAGGAAAATAAAAAAGAAATCAACAACAGTTGTTGAGATACAATGATTTTTATATAGCTTTGTAATTTCTTTGAGGCCTAACTTATGATTTACCGAACTTGGAGTTGAGAATATTGAGAAAGAGAATTAACTGTGTTTTCCTTAGGAGACTGTAAGCTTTTATATTACCTAAAGAAAGGAGATAGATAGGAAAGGAGCAGATGCAACAAGGAAACCACGCAACAGCCCAAAACATTCGGAAAGCAGCTTAAGAAGCAAGGTAGATGACCTAGCACAGTACTTCATGCAGTACTCCGACAACAGAAAATTAGGTATTTGTTGCATTTCATCGTTTTAGCAGTACAAAATGCATTCGAAAAAGCATGGGCTACTTTGCTACCCCACATGCGCTGTCTATACTGGAAGGAAAGTAATGTCTAAACCAGGAAAAATATTATGAGATACACTAGCATCTGAAAAGTGCTCTTCACAAGGGTTTTGTGGAGCCTAAAAGCATTTTGTTCAGCTGAAGCCCCACAGCGGTGGGGTGGAATTTCCCCTTGACTTTGGTGGGGGCAGAGTTTTACCCTATGTGCAAAGACGGGCAAGGCTTCCTCCAGAGACAGAGCAAGCCCCAAATCTTTGTGTCATCTGCTTCCACCCAATAACAGCTTTATAGAAGTAAGTTAAGAATGAATAACTTAAAAGCTGCCCAAGGCAGCTCTAAAGTGCTCCTTTCCCTGGCTGCACATGAGAAGACAGCCATTAGTGTTGCCGCTGTTAGGTTCACTACTCCTTGGGGGACACTGCGTTTGCAGAATGGCCTGGTTTCATACTGACAATATGCGCACATTTGAAATTGCTTGCATTTGGATGCTATTTGGTGTTCAGTTTTGAGTTAGTGCTGTGTCTGTTATAGAGTCTTCTCATCATGGATAATATGTCTCTTGTGAGCACGGGTCCTATTCTTTATTTTTGTTTGGATAACACTTCTCTCTGAAAGTCAATAGATTGCCACATGCATTTTTAAGCAGCGGTATATTCTAAAAAAAAAAAAAAGAATAACAGCTAGAAAATGAACAAATACAGAACAATGGCAAATAACTATTACACCGCATTACATTTCCATCCAGAAGTCTCTAAGGACTTTACAAAGATTAGTAAGTGCATCCTTAATATATTTTCAAAGCAGGGAAATATTATCTGCTCTAAGGAAACTGAGGCACAAAAACAATGATTGACTTGCCCAAGATCAAGTAGTGTGAGGGTGTTAGCACCATGAACACAGACACAGTGCCCTAGCACCCAATCCTGTATACTTCTTTAAAGCTCTTAGTGAAAAGAAAGATTTGTATACATGACACAAGGACTTTGTTTTTTATTCCACCTATTTTTAAGATCTCACCTATTCTGCAATAAGTATTAAAGCCTGATCTCATTGACTGGCAAAACTTTAACTGCCTTCACTATGAGTTAACACAATTTGAGCTACAATGCGGTAGATTTCTAGAGTACTATAGAAATGTAGAGTCAACTCCTCAGCTGATATAAATCACTGTAGCTCCACTAACTTCAGTAGAATGATCTTTGGACAAATTAAGAATCGGGCTGATGAAACACAGCTTCCTTTTTTTAACTATGTAAATTAAAATAATCCAAAATCTTTCAGATGAGAAAGAGCTGGAAGTGGGACATGGGTTCCTATAGCAAGGAAGGATATGTTCTCCTTTCTGCGCTGAGTATATGGGGACATCCAGAATTACCTGGTGATCAGATGTTTATTTTCACAGCACTCATAGCTTAATTTCAAAGCATCAGATGAGCTGCGGTTACTCATGCACAAAATGTGCACGTTTTTACTTTGTGGTGTTGGGGGATGGAGGGAGGAATAACTAAGAAAACTGATAAACTACCTTGCACAGGATATGAAATATCACAGGGTGAGAGTGTGCATATGGACAGTTTCCATGAGGTGCTTGCAAGGTGCTTGAAGTTCACGCCACAGTAATTTATCTATCTGCCTAGTGAGGCAAGTTCAAAAAAAAAAAACCTCCCTAGAGAGTGTAAGTTACAGTAGGCAGAGGAACAGCTTTGCTTAGGTACTTTGCCTAAGCTTTTGTTTGAAGACTAAAACCTAGGAGAAAATAGACATGTCAGTAAGTCCTCCCAAAAGAAGGGAAATAGGCTATGTGTGCGCATATATATATATACACACACATATTATACACACACACACACACACATATATTTGTACTTTTATATTTATATGCATATATGCAAGCAATTACTTGCAAGCAGTAAGGCAATGTCATTAATTTTTGCTAACAAAATAAGCTAATACACTATCCAAAAACCTCTACAAGCATTTGTGACTGGTTATACAGCACAGAAGTAGGTCTATACATTTTTTTATGGTCACTTTAACTATACCAGTTTAGGAACCATTACAGATAAAGCAGTACAGTTCCTACTACAAACTGCTGACACTAGCAAGGTTTATTTCTGCCGAAGTACTAACATAAGGCATCTTGATACAGGAATATGTGTCCCCCCGTGGTTGCTGAATTGTTCTACCTATACACAATTAGGCCCCTAATTGAAACAGTTAAATCATACAAAAGTCAGTGCATGAAGACAAGGCTTTGGAAGACAAAGATTCAAGTTTCAAGGAGCACACAAGTAGAGTTAATAGCATAAACAAAGAAGTACCACGTAAAAACGTAACAGGCAGCAGAGGAAGGCTGGCTGCTTGGGAAGCGTGAGACTGGTTATTGGTAGTTAGTTTAGGTTTGGTTTGGGGAGAGCTATTTGAGCGGGAAAGACTGAAGAGTGCTGGTTTCCTGAATAATGAAATCCTAGGATGGGAAGAATGAGAGCCGATTTGGGTACTGTTAGCTACTCTATTAAAGAGTAACAAGAAACTTGAAAATGATGTCAGAGAGATGAGATAAAGACAATTATACTTTGTGAAGACCATCATCTGCTATAACTGGAGGATAAACGAATATGGAAATCAGTAAGGAACATAATACGATATGCCTATAGTATTTTATGTTGTTCAAGCTACTAGCAGGTGCAACACCAACAACATCAGTGAAGCTATCCTTACTTGCTTCACAGCTCAATATGGTCCTGTACCTATTTTACATACCTACATTGTATAATACATGCGCTATTTAACACCAAATAGAAAACTTCTCAAAAGTATTAGAATAATGTTAGACTATATAAAGTGGTTTAAATATCTGTCTGTTTTAACCAGTTGCCATCTGAAACACAAGGAGATGAACATAAATTGTCTGCTGTAAATGCATATAAAGAAGTTTTGGATTTGAGCTCAGATACGAATATACAAATAGATAAAGCTTATAGAATTGTGACACAAAGTCTCAGGGGTCTTCTGGGAATGTCAGAAAGCAATCAGAACATACGCCTGCCGTTTTAATACATCATATGCTTCTGTCTCCGAAACAGATTATGGCGATGGCTGTGAAACAGAAAAAAAAAAAAAAAGAGCTTTTGTTTAAGAGCTACCTTTGCATATTTTTTTCCAGACTTAACTAAAGCTGCTCAAATGGAGCGACAGCCTAGGATTTCCTCTAAGAAGAATTTTTAGCACGAAGGATGTAAGCCTCCCATTTTGCATCTGGCAAAGTAGAGTGATCACTATGGAAATAGGAAGCGTAGCCTACATTTCTGCATGGTGATCGAGCTAAAGCTTTTCTAAATTGCTGATCTGCTTCCCTTGTTACATATGAATACATCACAAGAAAGTCAGTAGAAGTTGTTTGGCTTAATGACAGATTGGCACAAAATTCCTATAATGAGACGAACTTTAATTCTAACCCGTGCACTTAGCAATTTGTCCCAGACCTTCACTGTTATGAACTAAGATTCTGGAGAAGAAATGAAAACTGATGATGATGATTTATGAACCGATGGGACAAAAAGAATTGAAGTTGAAGTTCCTAGCGCATTGTAAATTAGTCTGCAAGCATCTGAAATCCATTGTTATAAAAAGTAACTGTTAATTTGTATAGTGTCATAAACATACGTCCTAGCTTTCAAGCGCTGTTAGCCCTACACAAGCGAGTCTGTTGTTTTAATTGACTTCAGTGGGACTGTTTATGTGAATAAGATGTGCTCAAGCTTGGCTGTAAGAAAGCATTTCTCAAAGCCTGAGGTAGAGTAATCACAGGGGTGTGAACAGACCTCTCTTTTTCTTTAGATTCTCAACTTCGAATTTAAAAAGGAGTGCCTTTAGAAAAGAAAAAAAAAAAAAGGAGTAGCTACATCTTCTTTTCCAAGACGCAAAGCAGCGGGGCAGCTGCATGGAGCAGGGTGCCACGCAGCTCTGCAGGGGGGCCCCAGCGCTGGCAAGGGACGAACCCAGTCTCCCAGGCAGTGCCAGCGTGCCGTGTCTGCGTTTTACTGGGGGCCTGTCACCACTGCAGCTCCCCGGCAGCCTGGAAGGCAGCGGCCAACCAGCCTCGCTCCTCCTGTACAAAAGCTGGTTATTGTAGTGCTGTGATGCACATAGTTTCTTCTGGAGGAAATCACCATGTCAAATGGATGTCTCTTCTGTACATGCATGTATTTTTCTCAATGGTCCTTTTGAGCCATCTAAATTCTTGATTTTAGAGCATTACGTAAAATATTTGTAATGCTATTAACATTCAAGATGAGTCTAAATATGCACAATCCTTTTCTGTTTAAATGAATTATTATAAATCTCACACAGTTCACAACAAGCTTTGTGGCTCACAAAGCTTCACAGAAGCTTGTGGCTTCTTATGTGTGAGAAATGATCAGAAATTTGATTTTTTGAGATTATGTTTTTCAAAACCTTTGATATTGTCCACGAAAATCAATTTCCTCCATGGAAGTTCAGGACTTGGCAGGGGGAGGGGTTATTTGCACATTTTTGTGAATTCCTACAGAAAAGCAAATGACCTATGCTCCCAAAAAGTTGGCAGGTGACTTATTAAACTTCTTTCAAATCTCCTTCAGGAAGTTCATTAAAACTCTATTTGGAAATGACCAGGTGCTTGCTTCCCACAGCACAAGAGGGAAATCTATCACCCTGTTTAAAAAATTGTTTGGTTATTTGGGATAAAGAAATAATCATTATACCAAGCTGTGCGGCTTTGTGATGGAAAACTGTGGCTTGGTGAGAAAAGTGCCAAGGTCAATGCAATGAAAGACTCACAGTGAACTCAGACCTGATTTCAGAAGTCATTGGTGGATGGAGGCCAGGAGAACAAAGTCTGTTCTGTGGTTCACTTGAAAACACTTTTTAAGATTCTGCATAAAAATAACTCACCAGTTTGAGAGAATGTTTAACTTGAAAAAATATCATTAGAAAAGATTTTTATGTGTTTTTTAAGGATCGCCACAGCTGACAAAATCACCTTGTTTGACACTGGATCCTGACCTAAATACTACGGCCAAGTCAACTAACAGGAAAATAGTAGGGCTAAGGCGTTTTCATTCTTTATGCTGCCAAACCACTGCCTCTTGCAATCAGGATTGATTACAAACACCCAATTAAGAGGCATTTGGAACATGATCTGAACACTAATCCTGTCTCTTGTTCTCTTTATACCTAATTATCAGCCTTAAGATGGGTATTAGCGCGTTAATTAGTAGATTTACTTTAGGAACGTCTACATAAACTAACAAATCTATACTATGCGCATAAATATGGGTACATATGCACAGAGTTGTACATAGACCATATATGCCTATATCCAACTTGCTCAATATCATATATAAGTCTTGACATACACTTGTGAGTGCATGTGTCCCCTGTTTTCAGATATAATTTCATTCTTCGGAAAAATTACAAAAGGAAATGATTGAACTTAGTTTTACATCAACTATATAAAAGTCTCTGTATCATAATTATCAAGTTGTGATCAAATGTCACAGCTTGCAAAAAGTTATAATTAGGAATCTAATTTTCAGTAACACATAGGTTTTTGTTTTAACTACATTAACACAAGGGATGTTGGGGGGAGAGGTGAGTGGGGTGGGGTCCACTGAAAGCATACTGAGTGTTTTGTAGGGCTAACGCCAAGGACTCCGGGTTTCAGTTTAGAAAGGGCTCAGCCCTCTATTCTGAATTTGTTTATCTGTGTCCACTGAAAAGCTGAAGGATTAGGCCTGTGGGAATCCGTATTTTTCTCTCAAACTGTTTACTGTCTGAACGGCATCTGGTTGTAGCACCTCAAGACAGAATTTTCCTCACAGTTCACTTGACTATCTAGCTTAATATAAACGCCTGTATATATACTGATATGATTATTGCTACAGTTTTAATGCAGTAGTGTACAGAGACCCAAACCAAGGTCAAAGCTCTACTGTGGCAGGGAAGGTACCCACATACATAGAACGGAAAAAGGGCTCTGCACCAAACACCTCAATCCCTAGCAGAGGAGAGTGCAGACTGTCTAGCTACAACCAGCTTTGTCATGGTTTCCCTGATAGCTTTTCCTGAGAAAACTCAAAGTCAAACTATTACTCTAAAAGCAAGAACCATGAAACAGTTTGACAATAGAGGCTTTCGCAAGAGTTAACTGCTTGGGTAAACAACAAAAGAGTCTGTTTATGACACTGTGTAATCAGAAAAACAATATAATTTTCAACTTTTTTCAACTCTTACTTAGTCTCTAAAGTACAATAAAATGACAGAACTATCCTTAGATACTTGCATCTGATACGTGTTTGCAAATGCTCATTGAATCCTGTAACAAAGAGTAAACATTTGTGTATATTTTTATGATGCAGAACCTTTAAGCTAAGGAAAAGTATTATTTGTATGTGAGTGGGTGGGTGTGTAGGAGGCAACAGCCCCGTCCTCAATTATGCTCCATGTCTACTACAACAAGTGTTTTTGTCTCCCTGATCCTGAGCAGGCCCTGGACTGACTCCACTCCTTGGCACCATTTCCTATAGCCTTGCAGAGAGTATCAAATATCCATGGTCACCAACAGGACCGCCTGGAGAAATAGCACATTCCCTGAGAAACACTTTTCACACGCTTAATATTAAGTAGAGAAATGCTCTAAGAGTGCACCCAGAAGCAAAGAGATATCACATATCCCCAAAATCCACTGCAACAACTCTTTTCCTACTTCAAAACTACTCGTTTCTTATTTTGAAGGTCATAATGAAGGATAGTTCCCTCGATCCTTATACTCCAAATAATCCCTTAAAGGTCCCAAATCGCTAGATGTGCCCAGTTAGGGACAGAGGCACTGGAGAGGCAGGGGGCTGAGAAGGTCCCCTCTGCTCCGGCACAGCCTCCTGGGTGTGGGCGCGGCAGCACTGCTCATGGTGGCAGCTCGGGGCTTCCCTACCTGGACAGTTCAAGTGTTCGCCCGTCTTCTGCAAGAAGGACTTACGGGATGGCTCAAGGTATGTGGGATGGGTGATTTAGTTTATTCCAAACCAAAAACAAAGGTATAAATGTGGGCATTATTTCAGCTGCCCTCAGCAGAGGAAGATGGGACATTCACACCTGTTCCAGGTACCCCATTTTGAGACAAACAGCTAAAAACCCAACACTGGCACCCAGAGGAGCCATTACAGCCTTATTTCTGTTTGAAAGCTCAGAGGCTCTGGCTTATTCAGAGTTTTCTTCCGAGTTTACTCAGGGTCAAAAATGCTTCCTGCCTCTCCAGCGTCCACCAGGGATGAATTAACTTGTTCCTTCACCAGCTTTGTGGCTTTGCTTGTGTTTTTGGCTGCCTTCACTCCACTGCCTACTGAGCTCAACCCCAGCTGAGGGAGAGGGGATTAGGAAGCTCTGACTGACACCTGCCATCAAAATGACTATACAGCTATGAAACAGTCTTGCCAGGCCTGCGTTTTTGCTTTCTTCACAGCTGTAAAGAACAACGGGCAGTGCTTCTGTGAAAGGCGAGGGTAAAACTCCCGTTGCTTTCAACGGCAGCAGGGACAGGGCTGTACCAGGTCCAGGCCTTGCGTTACACCTGCTAAGTCCTTCGTACAGTATGCAGGAGCAATTCAGGGCCGGTAAACCCACAGCAAGACTCTAGCCGCACCTCTGGGCAGCCTGACAGCAGCTGTAGTTTGTGCAGCTGTTAGCAGTTCAAAGCGCCTTTCTGCCAGGTTGGGATTGATGGGCAGCCCACCCCTTTCCTTTGCATGCAGCTCTCCTCTCACTTCGTAGCTAGGGCACGTGCAGTGCTGCCCAGGGTCCTCTTACTCCAGTGAGCCGAACCCAGTGGGTTCACACTGACTCTGCGCGAGAGAAACACAAAGCAAAAAGTCTGCACAAAGCAGGGTTTGCTGCGTGAAAGAACAGCAACCAGGATGTAGACAAACGTAAATGAAAGCTTAAACTTTGCAGAAAGGCCGAGCCGTAGCTTGCCCACCTCCTATTTATTCTACCAGCCTTAGTTCGTTATGCCTATCGATTTACAGCATAACTCCATTTATGTTATTTAGAAATAAAATGGAGGGATGAATTTTTAACATCATTAAGGTCTTTAGAAGTTGTGTGCGGCTACAGTTTTGCTCTATATGTCTGGATAGCTATGTTTCCTACTAGACTGAAGGACATGATGGCGCTGTATTCTTCTACATAAACAAATACAGGTATTTTTTTTTGCTGACTGCACTGTCTATACAGTCCTCATTAGTTACTCATTAGTGCAACTTATCCTTGGTAAACACAATATTAAAAAAATTATCTATGACACCGTTCCTTCTGCAACTTGAATGTTTCCAAAATGGGCAATTTTTCCATTCAAAGTGATTTGACAGCAATGTGTATACTCTATAATTGTTAAGCAAGGATGATATTTAGTCTCTACATCTATAAATGATGTCCAGTAAAACAATTGTACTGCGTGCTGTATCCATGAAAACCTTGTAAAACAATATAGTTAAGTCTGGCAACAAAGTCAATAATTTGTCAGTACGGAAACCACTGTTAGGCTTTCTCTACCCAGCGCTCCACCTTTCTTAAGCCCTTTTCTTCTGAAGCTTCACATTCATTTTCTTAATGTTTTTAACCTAGTGTCTGTGAAATTTTTATTGCTCCCTAGATAATGACATCTGATCTGAACGTAACCACACACTTCTTTGCTCAGCAACATTTGTCACAAACCATTATAAATTATCATGCTGATAGTGTGCACTGCTGGGAAACCGGAAAAGTTCCATAAATTCAAAGTACTGTATCAGTGACATTCTTGTTTATCATCCCGGTATAAAGTTTTACAAGATTCAAGATGGCTACATTTACACAGTAGGATACTTCAGCAACACAAGACTTGTACAGCTTGCACTAAGTGCTGAAAAGCATTTACCACATGCAACAAATAGTGGAGCATTTTAAGTCATACGTAGCCATATGTTTTGTCTCTTCTCTTCGTTTTAACCATGTCCCTCACTCAAAAATGCATGGCTATTATTTGGGCTTGCTTGAGAAAAGGCAAAACTGTAAACAGAAACTACTTTTCTCTTAAAATGCAAACCTAATTTTTGGTTCTTTGCCTCCTCAGGAGGAGGCATACCTCTCATTAAAGTTAAAAGTTAAAAGAGAGAGCATATTTTTCATTATAGATTAATGTCCTTGATAACAATTTGTGGTTGACAGGGCTGTATATTTCCTGCTGAGACCTAGCATTTCCGTTATGTTGGTTCAGTAGTTCTGGCTAAAACGTTTTCCATTAAATGAACATAGCTTGTGTGAACATATTTTTAATTATTTGGGTATCTTTATTCTTCAAAAGTGTGAAACTTGAGTCCTTTGGAATTTCTCCAGAGAAACAGGAATTTTCACTATGAAATTTAAAACAACTCAAAAGCTTCTGATCTTCAGAAAATCATACATTTCTGAAATTTATTAGAAGTCATTTGAGAAATATTTATCAGCTAAAGCTGATAAATAGATAAATCAAAGGCATATTTTTGATATGAAACCCAAACCTTAACATACAAAGAGACTAACTGAGTGCAGCTTCAGAAGAGCTAATACTTTTATTTGCTACTTCCAATTTTCCTTACACTTTTAGCAGTTTTACATTTCAATGCATCTAGTCCTATATATACAGTAATATACATGCATGTTAGGTAAGGTTTCTTGTTTTTCCTGTTGGCATACAAAACAAGAAGAGAACCTTTCCAAAGTCTTTTCAGTGCTAATTAAGGTATAAGATGCAAAGAACGGCAACTCTTGTCAGAGAAAGGATTTTGGGAGCTAGGCCAAAAAGCTAATCTTCTCCTCCAGTCCGCTATAATTGTACAGGGCAGTATTGGTTCCCAGACATGTATTCCCATGTCTCTCATTTTCTATCTGCATTTCATATTTAACTACTTATTAATTTCCAATGCTAAACCTTTCAATAAGCTAGAGTGTAACTTAAATTGCACATTTCTAGATTGCATACAGAGCTCCTAATAAACTAAATATATTAGGAAATGAAAATGTACTTAGTATTGCAAAACCAAAAAAGTGTGTGATATGTTTTATTACATTAGTCTCCTGTTGTACCCAATACTTGGTACAACGAATGTGAATTTCCTAAGTAGACAGTGAAATTTCAAACCACACAGTTTGTTGACAAATTCCTATTGCTGAAATCATTTTCTGTTATTCTGGTCCTAAGGTTTTTGGCACAAATACAATGCCTCTCAAGTTAAAAAGAGCAATTTTAAATATAAGTGAGGTAGCAGCTGAGTAATTCATAATAGCCTAGAAGATTTGCATTTCAGCATAGACCAAACAATAGTAAAGTCATTATGATCACACACCATAATGACAATGCAAACAATCTTGTCTGGAGACTTTCTTCCACCTACTGCCATCCCGTTACGGCAGTGGGCCCCCTTTCAGAGGAAGAAATACTGCAGGATGGAGAGCGGACAATGAATATCAAGACGGGAATGATGAAGGGAGGGAGGCAACCCCTTCCCCGGACCCAGTTCAGCTCAGCCTAGCATTGTTTGGTACAGCCCTATGCTACAAAGATTACTTGTTCTTTAAATAATTGTATGCTGTACACCACTTTACTGCTGTCAAAGAACATGTGGGTTTTACAGCCTTGGAAAGCACGTATGCTAGCAAGGAACAAAAAAGGGCTGACACTTAAATATGCTCGATTTAATTTCCTAATCTCTACCTAACAGACAAAGAGAAAGAGAGATACAAACACTTTTAAGCATTAGCACTGTCCTGTAGAAAGAAAATAAAACCTATATCAAGAAGACCCAGGGAAGTGAATCATTGCCCAAGTGCAATAAATAAAAAATTAAAGAATGGGAAGTCAGCTTGTGAACATATGGTGTGAATATGAGCCACAGCTCCAACAATGCGGTAAAAACTCATTTTAAAAAGAGCCAGTTTAGTTTTATGAGCCCAGGGTTTTCCTACATTATCACTCGACTATGGTACTGAAATACTGATATACAAGAGATTATAAAAACAACAAAATAGCAACCAGCTATCACACTTCACCATTAAAGAATTTCATTTTAAGGGAAATCAATATTTATGATCTATGAATCAATTTATTAAAAAACAGGAACAAAGATGAGCATGGCAAAAATTAAATGCTGGAGTGCAATCTTTCTCTAAGTCCGGCCCTCTAATCCTCATGGTCTGTTACACCCATTCCTGATGATGCTGACCAACATTTTACAGGACTTAATCTTGTAAAATGTTGAATACTCCCTTGAAATGTTAGACATCAATGACTGCTGAGTTTAATCTTTCTGACATGCAGAGAAGACCTTGAGAGTGGCAGCATCAATGAACAATGACTCTCTCCTGCATTTGTCAAAAGGGGGTGAAAAACTCATGATACTCAAGCAATTTTTAAATAAGGAATCATTAAAATATTTTCTTCATGAAACAAGCAGGCTGAATTTAGAAGGTATGCTGAAGAAGGGAGTGATCTGACTGTGTGTTGCCAGGTGCAAGCTATGTGGTTTCCAATCACAGATTTGGGGAAAAGTGGAGAACAGCTTCTGGGAAGCTTTGACTCCCTTTCCCGCTGTTGGAAACAGGTGGTCAACGTGAACTCAAGTATCGGGGAGCAGAGGGCCTTGGCTGTTCCTTTCCTTTCTCAGGGCAGTACAGTAGAGCAGGAGGAGGGAGGGGGACGACGAGTTACCAGCTATAAATCAGCTGCAAAGGGAGAAAGGGGGAAATATGACTACCAAACCTGAAGTCCTCTGCCCCTTAATAGGCCAGAGTAAATGTCAGACTAACTCTGCATTAAGAGAAGCTGATGATTTATAAATTGCCCGTTTCTGTCACAGGCTGTTTAGCTGTGAGGATACAAAAGGAAAGGGAGCGGTTTTATTTCGAAAAGCTCCAGACTTTCTTAAGGCGGCAAGCTGGCAAACAAGCATGCACTGGTGCTTCGCGCGGCAAAACCTCTCACCCTAATCACACTCCCATAACGCGTGTCATCAGCCGCCTGCCTCTCCCATCATGCATACATAACCCAAATGTACTTTAGAAAGCACAAAAAGTTACCGAGATTTCTTTCTCCCCCCTGAAGGACGCTCCACTACCCCAGTCAAACACCTCCTGCCTTTCGCCACAGCACAACGCCCGCCGCAGCGGCCTCTCCGAGGCACCCGAGGACGCAGCACCACGAAGGGGAGGGCCGGCGCGGAGCCCCGGCGCTGGCCCGCGGCGGCGGCGGCGGCGGCGGCAGCGCTGCGCTCCGCCAGGTGGCGCCGTGGCGCTCCGCAGCGCGTGGCGCTCGCACTCACTTGCAGTCGCGGTCTTCCAGGTCGAAGTGGGGGTTGAAGTTGATCATGATCCTCTGGTAGGGCTCCGGGGCCTGGATCAGCCACTCGCACTTCTGGCTTGGGTGGTAGGACTGAGGATAGCCCGGAGAGGTGAGGTACCCGGGGTTTAAGATTTTGATGGTGTCACCGCATTTGTCTGCAATGGAAGCACACACATTGCCTTCCTCAGTACCCCATCGCGCACCCGTTTTCAGCCAGCAGCAGAGAGCAAGCCAGCTGCTGTGGAAGTGCTGGGGTTTTGCAGCCACCTTTAAGCAAACTTTTTCTGCATTCTTGCACCTTTAACACAAGGGCATCTCTGCCACATTATCCCAAGGAAAGATGCCTGCCTCTCGGTGTCCATGCCTAAGTCTACTGGTGGGTAACAGAAGATACTCCAGTTATGAACAGTGCCCCTTTAAAAAGCTCCCCTGGGCAAACAGTGCCCCGTGCAGCGCTAAAACCTTGCCCCTTCACCACAGTGTTAACAGCTCAGACGGGTGTCTCAGTCTCAATTATCTCCAAAAAGTATAATCTTCTTAAGTAACAAGTTTTAAGTAAACTGGGGGGGGGAGGGAGGGGGAGGGAGCTAAAAGGATGTTGTCTGACCCCCTGCCCAGCTATGTGATAAGCCTGGTCTGTGTCACTGCCCACTGGGATTGTCCTCAAGGATCCCTGCTCGTTTGCAGCAGACCCTCCTTTTGTTTTATCAGTCCATAAATCTAGGCAGGTCGAAACTATCTGTGCTCTCCAAACTCAGGCTAGCAGAGAACAAAGTGGTTTTAGTGAAGCAGAAATCATCCACTATTTATTCCTTCAAGGAAGTTTGTTCATGCTTGGAGACTGCATCAAAGTAATGGAGCAGAACAACATCCTTTCCTCTTCCCTCTGTCCCTCCCTCCCCCAACAACAACAAAGGTTTTCTCTAATAGCAAAATAGTTGGAAAAGTTTCCAGAATCACCAAGTGTGGGTGTGAAATTTGGTATGCTGTCTCTTGCTCCTCTGGTCAGTGTTGTCAGGGTTGTATTTTAAGGTTTATTGGGAGAATAAAAAGAGGCAAGAAATCTAATCTGCATGATCACTCACTTCACAGTCCAGTGCAGGCTTGTGTTATCACTTTTTTTACTACTATGGATTTCTTTCTATAGATCTTCAGGGAGAAAACCTTTCCCCACACACTGATTGTTTAATTTTCACCAATAAAATATGATAGTAAACTACAGACAGGAAGAATGTCTGCACTAAAAAGCAAGTCTATACACCACTATATCCCAATAACTATATGTACAGACTGCAATGCTGTGTCTAATACATTCTCTATGACAGCCAAATGGCATTTCTTGCTCTCAGCATGAATTTATAAATGTACAGAATTTTATTGTAGGAAAACCAGGTCAAATGGAAATGAACAAGGAAGTACACATCAAAAATGCATAAAGCTGAACACCTTAACGGGGATTATTTGCCATAAATTAGAAAGGAAGGCGATGATATGTATTCTGCTGTCTGGTCAAAAAACAGATATTGCTAAGCATGTTGCTGGGAATGGTTATCTTATTATTTATTTCCGCTTTGCCTTTGTAAAGCAGGCTATTTGCCTCTGACCAGAACAAAAGGCGTTGCAGCTCAAAGCTCAAAAGCTGTCACTGGTGATCTTTCTAATCCGCCTTACTAGGGCTCGCAGAGAATCCTGCCTTTTCCTCTCTCCGTAAGCACACTCGGAAAGTGATCCTGTCTCATTAAATCCACTCCAGCCCTGCAAACAACATGGCAGAGTCTGGCATCTGTTAAATGCCTGAAATAAAGCAGTGCTGCTTCTAGTCACTTGACAGAGTCACTTCAGTGGACGCTGAGGTGGACTCACTACCACCAGCGCGCCTTAATCTCCGACTTCTGGGAAAGTGACAGTGTAATAAGATAATACGGTCTGCTAGACTCCCTGGCTCTGTGCAATCTCCCTCACACTTGATTAAGAAGAGCAGTTTCTAATGACTTTGGACCATTAGTTCTAAATGAGGTTAATGAATTAATTTAGCAGACACTAGCATGGGCTGTAGGTGAAGGAGGTATTAGCAGGTCTGGTAGGTTACAGAGGAGGTTAACGGCCTGGGTGACTCCAGGAGGGCCACCACATTACCCGCTCAAGGTAGTGGTTCTGCCCAGCGGCCCACCCTTCTACTTTTCTTTTAAGGGGGAGTAAACGATCGAGAAGACCGCAGGGCGCCCCCTCCCATGCTCAGAGGGGTGCAGAGCCAGGAGCAGTGCCGGGCTCTCCGGGGGCCAGGGAGGCGGCTGCCGGCCGCCGCATCTGGGGCTCGGGGCAGCTCGCCCAGCAGCCCCCAGCCCGGCTTGACGCTCGCCTGGTAACGCCTTCGCTCCTGCGCCCCATCACCGGGGGAGGCGGCTCGTCCTTAGCAAATCAAGCAGCTTCCTCAAAATATATTGGGAAAGAGATTAACTTCCATCATAAAACATGCGATTTTAATGCGCTCTCTTCCAAGAGGCTCCACTTGCGGTCTCTTATTAAAACAATATACCAGCGTAAGTGGAGGGTGCTCTCTTCTTTTAATTACTCTGATTTAAAACCCAGTCAGGCAAAAGTAAATATTTGATAATTAGTTAATAATAATTGCTTAGGATTTGTCGGGAAAGGAAAACTCGCACGAGCTGTTTCTGGAACGAGAGCTAAACGTCAAACAGTCCCACAATTAGACCGTCTTTAAAAATGCATCAAGCAGTGAAATATTCCCGGTGCCCTGGCATTGTTCAGGGAAGGAGGAGCGCGTTGCTTTTAATTAATTCTGTTTTCACGGGCTGCCTAATAGTAAACTAGCTAGATCAGTCATTTGTTGGAAGATTTCGCTATTAGAAAGGAGTCTTGAGCCTTCACACAGAGGCTCAGCTTTTCTCTTGGCACTGTGCAAGTTGCACGTAAACTGCACACTTTGGAAAAGGGTACGCTAGGGAGATCTCCGTCTGCAGACTACCCGCAGGTACACACACAGCTAGTAAAAGGCATGATACTCAATCTTGCCCTTTGGAAAAGAAAGGAGGGAGAAAAAGCCTTTTCCTTAAAGTGTTCATTATCTTTCAGATTTCGGAGGCGACACTTATTTAATTGCCTATGGGAGGAAGCATTATCAAGATAATTGACGGTCCTGATCTTGTGAGAACGAGCAGCCTGCTTTGTACAACAGCCCCAAAGAGCGGAAAATAAAGTGAGAAGGCAATGCCAGGGCGGGCGAAACTCAGGCGAGGACCGCGCCGCGTCGGTCCTTTGGCAGAAAGTTCCCCGCAGCCGGGCTCGGGTCGGTGCCGGCCCCATTGTCTGCCGTGCCCCATTGTCTGCCGTGCCCCATTGTCCTCCCTCAGAGCCTCGGAGCCCGAGCGCTGAAACTGCTTGCCTACGCTGAGACCCGACGTCCCCTGTGACACTTACCGCTTCGCAGAGCCCTGGCGAGGGTGAAGGTGAGGGCTGCACAGTGCAGGAGAAGTCTCCAATCCATCTTCCCTTCCGAGCGCAGCGAAAGGAGGTTTAAAAAAAAAAAAAAAAAAAAAAGCCCTCCACACACAACTCTTCCTAGGTCTTAAATCCTCCAGCTGGAGTTGGGAGCAGAAAGCACGGTCCGCAAGGGCAGTCCCCGTGGCCGAGAGCTGCTGGCTTCTCTTTCTGTGCCTCAAGTCGCCCGCATCCTGTCATTTAGCTTCGGCTCCCTCTCCCTTTCCCCACACTTGTTCCTTCTCCAGGCGCCACTGCCCCTACCATTCCCAGGGAGACTAGAAAGCCAAATGAAAACGAGGGAAAAAAAAAACAGAACAAAAAAAAACCCAAACACACAAACAAGACAGACAAAAATCCTTGCGGCTGCCGGCACCTCGGAAGCGCTCTGCCAGGGAGGGGTCCGGGGCACGGGGCGGGGGTGCTCTGCGGAGAGGAGAGAAGCAAGAGAAAGCGGCGGTGAGCGGGGACGAGACGGGCTCAGGAGTTTTGCGAACTGCATCCCGCCCCGCCGGCCCGGCCCGGCCCGGCCCGGCCGAGCTGCCGCTCCCCCGCCCGGTGCCGGCAGCCCGGGGCGGCGGCGGCGCCCGGCGCCCGCACTCACCTGCCCCGGCGGGAGCGAGCGCGCCGCCGCCGCCGCCGCCGCGGGGACTCCGGGCCGGCCGCGAAGGGGGAAGCGCCCGGGCGGCTCCTGCTCGCAGCCTGAGGAAGAGGAGCGCAACTCAGCGGCAATAAGAGAGGCAGAGGAGCCGCCGTCTCCCGAGCCCCAGTCCCCTCCCCCTCCCCGCCCTCCTCCTCTTCCTCCTCCTCCTCAGCCCCCCAAGACATCGGCAGCGCCGGAGGATCAACAAACAAACACAGCGAGCCCCAGCCCCGAAACCCAGCGGCGGATGGGTGGGCTAAGAGGGGCGGTCGGGGGGCGAGGGGCGAGGGCCGGCCTCCCCCGCCAGGCCGGTCCCGCGGGCAGGTAGAGCGGGCGGGCGGCGCCCACCTGCGCCCGGCGAGGCGCGGAGCGGAGCGGAGTGGCCGCCGCGGGTCCTGCGCGCCCGCGCACCGCCGCCGCCGCCCTGCCCTGCCCTCTCTGCCCTGCTCTCCCTGCGCCCCGGCCCGGGCACCCGCCCGGCCCTCCCGGACCCGCTCTTTTCCTCCCCGCTTGCTCCCCAGCAAGTGCATGCGTGCCCCGAGGGGGCACCCGGCCCCACGCCTGTCCCTCCGGAGCCCCGCCGTGGGGCAGCACCGTCCTCTGCCAGCCCAGGGGCTGCCGGCCTCGCTGGCGGGGGCCGAGCCGCGGCCACCCCTTTGCATCCCTGCACCCTCTGCCACCCGCCCCTATTGGCACCCCCTTTCCCCCCACCGTGGCTCTCCTTCCCTGCCTGCCTCCGCTTCCCTCACCGCTTTGCCCCCTCACTCTGCCCATCTCCCCCACCACCTCTGGAAGGGCCCGAGGAGCAGCTGGGCTCCCCCGGCCGCCTCTGCTCCCCAGGGAGGCTGCGCGACCTCAAGTCCTCTCTGAGGAGTGCGTGTCTCCTTCTGAGCAATCCTCACACCGTGCCGGGGACAAAGGGGACACGGCGGGCTTTGAATCCCTCTGGTGCCTTTGGTGGTCTGGTGCTCCCCAGGCGAGGGCCTGTCCTCTCCTTGCCCTGTTGCTCTGCCTTACAGGCTGCCCCTTCGCCCAGGGAGTTATTACCTATTTGAACCTGGCTGCTGCTTTTATGTGGAGTGCTTTGAGCTCCCTCTGTGTCGAGGGGAGCGGCCTCTAATCTGCTCCCTAGAGCAGGGGTTAGAGGAAGAGCTCTGAAGGCTGAAAGTTGAAACACAGTGTTAAATGGTCCCAAAAGATGGGTTTGCGCTAGGAAAATGACCTGTGGCCAGTGGTGGATGTCAGCCACTCTCCTCACCCACAGCAGAACTTGGAACTGCTCCACTTGGAGTCTTTCTGAAGGATCAGAAGGAAAAAAGCCCGGCTTTGGTAGGAGGCAGGGTCATTTTCCTGGGGCAGCTGGAGCAGTAAATCCCTGTCCACTCCAGAGATGTAACTATGTTTGAAATAATTTTCAAACATAGTTGTCAGTTTGCAGCCGCACAGATTAACTACAAATGTGTTACATCTGTGTTCAGAAATCATACACAGATTCGGCCCCCTCCATCCCTTTGTCTCCCGCCTGGAGTCTAAGCCTTCCACCCGCACTCTCCCTCGCTGCCCTTTTGAAGCCTCGACTTTAAGGTCAGCTGAAGTCTGGAGATTAAGTCCATAGGAAATCTGTCTGCCGGTTTCATGCTGTACGCTCTCTCATCCCTACTTTCTGAGTTTTTGCCAGACATTCCCGTTCTCTTCCATGACTGCAGTTCTGTAATATCAGGCACTAAAGCACAGTTTGATCCTCTTATATTCTCTGTGTGCTTCATTCTTTTCTTCTCTTAGTCTCTGCCCCTGCCCATGCCAGGGTCTGCAGGCAGGCCACGGTCCTCAGCTGGGAGCTGGGCAGGCTGGAACTAGTCAGGCTGAGTTATTGGGTTCAGTCTCATTTCCCTGTCTTTAGGCAGTCGCTGGATCATCATATACAATACTTATGCATTTTCTTGATTGATTGGGATGTATATTTTATGGGTAGCACATTAAGCCCCCTTTAATTTTTTTTCTTTTAGTGAAATTCCCAGAACAAGGGGGAAGGGGAGAAGTAACAGTGCTCTCTGCTTGTTAAAACTCTTATGCTGCTGGACAGTCCTTGAGATAAATTGGTACTGTCCTGAAGCACATTCCAGTCTGAGACTGACTGAGGGACAATACTGCTATTTAAATAAAGTATATCTATTTTTGAATTCAGAAATTGCCTACTAATGGTAGCTTATTGGAGGGTTTGAATAAGTGTATACATACATGTTCATGTTAAAAGCTCACTCTCAGAAGCCAAGTTTAATTTTGAAAGTGAAAACTATTAAGCAGAAATTCAATGGGTGTGTATATTAAAAAATTACATTTATCATGTAGAAGTGGTGACTGTCTCGTTTTGGGATTAGCATTGTCCTATCAGATAGGGTCTATGAATCTGAAGAGAGAAAATTACCTGTTCCCAGTTGTATGCTCCAAACAAAAAAAAATTTTTTCCCCATTTGTTTTCCTACCAGATTAGCAAGTTATTTTCTGTAGATTTAGGCACAATATATTGTTAGATAGTATATTTTAAAAGAAATTCTGAAAGAAAAACTAAATACTTAATTTTAGGTTATTTACATTAAATGAAGCTGGTATAATATGCTAAATGGTCAAGTCTAACGACAAAGGTTGCTTTTATCACCTCAACCTACCTTGTAACCACTAATCCATATACCAAGGTTTATTTCAACATGCTCAAGTCTAAAAGATCATTGCTTCCTCCTCTTTCACAGAGATATATGCACGAGGCTGCAAAGACAATTTACCAGGAATAGCCTCTGTTGCGGCGAATGCGGCCCGTGAAGCAGGACTTCTGCCTTTCTTCAGCACAGCGTGGACACTTTGGGTTTGACACCAAGGTTTTTTTTTTCTGTAGGAGCTTTTTTTCCTAAGGCCTAGAAAATATAGCAGAGTCTGCCCTAGAAAATATAGCAGAGTCTGCTATATTAATGTCCTCTCCTATCATAATGTAAATGGTATTAGTCTGTTTTTGCTACCCATCTTTTTCTCTGTGGTTCACAGACATAGGCACATGTTTCTATTCATGTATGAATTGCACTGAAATGAGGAGTGAAGATGTTCTGTCCTTGGTTTACATATATTTATCTGAAAATGTTTAATCTTTAATCATCATGAATATAAACTGGCATCAAATGAAACATTCAGAAGTCTTTTTTTATAATCCACTTCTCACATTTTAGTCACGGTATTATGGGTCCTGATCCTGCAACTGCTTACACATTTGTTCAGCTCTCCATTTTCACATCAGTAATGTGATTTTATGGAAAGGATGAGTTAGTGTTATAAGACTGAATCTGAATCCAGTGTATGTAAAAGTTAATGGAGTGGCTAGCTCTGGGGTTTGGGTTCAGGCCCATCTTTGCTTCGCAATTTGACTTGGTGCTTATAATGCTTTTTTGAAGATTGTCTGCACTTCTATTATAAACTTATTTCTCAAGAAGTTTATAATTCAGCCATAAAAAATATTTGCTGTGGGCTAAATCATGTAATGTAAAACTTAAAATTCCAAAGGAAAAAACAGTTTTCCTATTTTAACAATAGCTGAACAGAGCAAACTGATGTTTACTCCTTTATGCTCTCACATAGCACAGTAATGCATTTAATTCAAAATTAAATTTGGCAAATGGTTAATCCATGGCTGAAGACACCTTTATTTGGCATTTTTTTGAGGAAGAAACACAACAAATTAAACCCATTCATAATATTAAATTTCTGAAAACTGAGACTTTCTACCAGTATTTCCTGGAGAACTAGAAATGTATTTCCTTGACAACTAGTGCCTGCTAATATCTTAATATATAGTCTGGTACTCATTTATGACCTTTGTATTAATGTTTTCTTTTCTTTTGTTTATCTTTCCCGAGAATCTGTCCAAAATTAGGCTTCTGTGTCGTCTCCTCTCCTGTTGCTTTGGCCATGTGAATCACTACTTGGCTTCCTGTTGCTTACTGTACTGAACTGCAGCTATTCCCCCTTATCTTGAAGATCAGACATACATTTTCCCTTGTCTCTATCTGTCCTCTTTCAACCCTTTTATCTCCTACATCTTTTATCCTCCTACTCAGTCTCTCACACCCAATGCTTCTTTACCCCGTCCTCTCACGTTACACCTCTTTTCCACACATAGCCACATGCATCTAAACGATCCTTCCTCTTTTCACTGCACATATTATCCTTCTCCAAAGAACCATTGCAAAAACATGTTTTTCAAAAAACCGAGCCAACTAATTTATACATTATTTAAACATACATATGGCGATACATTGCAAAACACATTTAGATCCTATATTGTATTGCTTAGAGATCAGATTCATTTGCATTTACATCATCTCCACATTAACTACATTGTTAGGATTGTAGGGACTTTACAAATATCTTACCAAACTCCTTGCAATCACAGCCGTGATGTCTCGCAAATGCCTTATCAAAACATGTTCATCATCCTGTCCAAACACATTCCACTCCAACAAATTAGCACAGCCCGAGGCTTTATTAGTTGATTATCTGATTATCAAAAGTCAAATGTTTTCATCTATGTCAAAGGCAAATCATCACACATATCATTCTACTTCCATTCCTATTTTGACAACAAGCTAGTCAGGTCTCTCCTAAGACTAATTCTTGTTTGCTTGCACTGCTACAGCTGCCAAAATCTGAGTGTGGTCAACACCACACGCTTCCAAATCTTCCCCACCCCTTTCTTTTCTCCAGTACTGCTTGCATATTCTCAGTGTTATCTGCTTTTTTTCTAAAATAGGATGTGGGAGACATATACAGGATAAATGTGGATTTATAATAGTATACTTACTAATAATACGTGATCATACGTGTAATACAATACGTGTAATACAAAGGGTTCTGAAATAGCTATTTCTATGATGAAGGAAATAATGCATAGTAAATCCACCCATATGGACTAAGAATCTGACTGTATTTCCATTGATGGTAATGACAAACTCCGTCTGACTTCAAAAGGAGAAAAGCACCCCCAAATGACGATAATGGACCCTTAGATTATGAACTTCTTTTCTTAACTTCAGTTTTTCCCCATTTGGTTGCACAACAGGTATATCAGTGTCTGTGTTTACACTGAGATAACTGCAGCAAAAAGCCAAAATAACAGTTTCTTTCAAAGTAGGGCCTTGCTAGACTGAAAGTCTATAATCATTAAGAGGTAGGTGAAAGTAGTGTTAGACGTATCCTTACATTTCTTGCCTTGTTCTGTTTTTGGCTGGAAAATTAGTGTCCTGCTCATCTAATCTATTCATCCATAGAAGCCCATATAATTATGTAATATTACTGAAAATTATATGCACTACTTTATGTTACATGTTACGTTTGATAGAATAATACTAGGAAGAGTGCAATGTCATTAGGGAAATGGAAGCTGTCACGATGATGCTGCATGGTTGTCAGGTATCCCCGTTAGCCACAATGCAGCAATCATTGTAAACAAGCAGTTGCACTGCATCCATTACAGATCAGCTTCCCTTTCTCAGTCATCTCTCATCTTCTTCAACGGATATTCTCTATTGTAATTTTCTTTGCCACTTACTACAGCTGATGTTAAACGGCTTTTCAACTAAATGCTTGTTTGGGTTATTTATTAACTAGAGAACATTTACATTGGCATACTTTGATGTTAAAAACCAAATGGAGAACCCATTTGTGGACTATAGTGGATTAACTAGAAATTCAGGGGATAGTATTCAAAGGGATTAACTCTTAGGCTATGGATTACCTCCAGCTGGTTGCTTCCACTGGAGGAGATGGAAGCAATCCCTAACACAGAGATCCTTATTCAGGAGATTACCTATGTTGGCAGGAATATTATTCAAATAAATTAAATATAATAAGTTTATGTGTGTCTTCTTGTTGGTCTTGTACCTTTAGGATATGGGCTCAGGTCTGGAAGGAGCACTCAAACCGTACATTGGTGAACTGTGTTTCATATAGGGCCTTGAAAGTGGAGAACAATAAATATAATTGGTTTGATACAATGGATTCATTTTCAGGATGCTGGTTTCTGCTACTATTTTCCCTTTATTGCTAGACATGTAGGAAAATTACTCTGAAATGTTGTCTCTCATAAAACTGCTTTGAAAAAAGAAACAGCCATATTTTGTTTTGTTATTCGATCAAGAAAATCCAGTTAAAACAGAAAGACATTTTAGCTGTGGAGCATGGGTGAGCAATTTTTTTAAATTGAATTTGTGGGGTACGAAGGATGGAGGTCAAAGAAATGCAATGGGGGTGACAGACAATTGGACTGCAAGCTTCCCAGTGTGTAATTTGAAAGAGAAAAAGAAAGTAAAAATGAGCATGAACAAGCACTGACTGAATAGGAAATTATGTTTTAAAAGGCCTCACTTATCTCAGAAATTTGTTGTGTTTGTCTATTTTCTCCCTCCTGTCTTTTCTGCTTCAGTTTTAACAGTATTGGGACCACATAGATGCCAATAAAATCAAGCAAAGAGCTCCCGTTTTGATGAAGATTGTCTCAAACAACCTTCCAAGCAATACCCAAAGTAGTTTTTAATACTTCTCGCAATCTTCTCAGTCTTACTTCTTGAAAAGAATAACAGAATCATTGTGTTATCTTTCCTGTAATTTCCCAGGTATGTTTTTACATTTCTTAGAGACTTTTCTGGAATCTAGTTTTCACTGTGGCCTCATGTTTTTATGCAATTCAGAAGGGTTTTCATGAGGAGAATCACAGTTGCCCAGATTGTCATAGCAGCTAAAACTTTCCCTTTCATGAAATTATCACCAGCCGCTTGGCTTCTTGTAACCAAATAACCAGAAACATTATTAGTTTAATGAAGAAGCTCTCCAACAGGCTGTTTCCAAATCTGTAAGTTATCTGTCCAACAAGTATGTCACTGCTGTGTGCAGTATTTTATTCACAAAGGCCATCTGGACAGCCTTGACAAAGGGTTTGTATCATTTGCCAGAGAACATCTTGTTTACTGTGAAAAAACATTAATGCTCAATGTTTTTCTAAACGTACCCGGAGATGTTGCTTTTTCTTTCTCCACTGCTCCATTGGCTTTTCTGTGTTGAAGCTTCTTTGTCATCATTGCAGAATTCATAAACATGATAATGTCTCCTTTTTCATCCCTGTAGTTATAACCTTATGTACACCATTGCTCTTTAAAATTATTTCAGATTCTTATTAGAAACAGTCATTGATTTATTCCAGCGAGACCTGTGTTTGCATGGAAACTCCCTGACATTTATATGTTATGTTGTTTTTGAGATTCCCTTCATGGCTTGTTCATCATGCCATAGCATATCATAAAACTTCCAATTATTTTCTCCTGCTTTGGGGCAAATTCTTCCATCACAAAGACCTTAACGAGTAATAAAGAGATAAAAGAAACAGGTACCACGTATAGACTGGAAAAAGGTCAAAGCCCACTTTAATGCTTGGCAATTGCATGTAGTGAATCCAAAAGGTGCTTGGTTTTTATTGACTAGAATGAAGATGATTACAGCTAGGCAGAAAATACCATGCTGTGACCAATGGCCAAGAACCTCACTTCAAATTAATCCTGCAAGATACTGAGCAATCTTATAAAACATTGAGTAACTTCACCTGCCATATTACACTGAATGGGAGCTGATGTTTTTTCAGATCTTTGGTAAAACACCAAGCATCTTCCTGGAAAGCGCTGTATCCTTCAGGCAGAAAGTTCACGCATTAATATAAATTCAAATGTTCCTTCACCCAATTACCCATGATTAGAAAAGGGCTGCCAGACCTTTGTGAGGCAGTATCTGGATGAAACGTTAGAAAATTTATGAAATTGTTTTTTGACATGCGTGGTATCGCTCACTGAATGTCATTAAAATACAGTTTTTGAGACGGATGGGGACTTGCTGGATTTATTGAAAATGCCGCTTTCTGTATTTGCTGCCTAGAATTTTGTCTTGTAAGATGACGTCAAGCAATACATATGTGATGCAATCAACATAAATATAATACAATTTGCATTCATTAATACATTGAGAATCTCACTGAGTCTCTGTTCAAGTAAAGCATAGGCACTGCTTTGGGGGAGTTTAAGGTGAACTGAAATTAAAAAAAGTGCATGAATGGTTCTTAATTATGTGAACACGGTACTTGGAGAAAAAGAATATAAAACTCTTGATGAGGCAGTGCTGAAAAACTGTTTTTGCTTTTAAATCTTATCTTTTTTATGGCTCAAGAAGACCAGATAGTGGTGATGCTCATCCTTCCACAGGCTGGCACCTTTGCACGTGAAAGGGGAATGTTTTATACATTTACTGCTTTCAAAGATAAATATTTAGCTGAAAATTTTAGCATGTCTAGTCATGGTGACAAGATTGCATATATACGCTAAAAATCCAGCCCAGGCTCTGTGGCTGGTATTTAAAGGAGACTGGCGATATTCAAGAATAATGCTTTCCTCGGCTAAGAGGAGAGCTACTGAGCAGGTTAAGCTCGCTATTATTGTCCGCTCCCACGTTCTAGCCGCACGCCGCTTTGTTGTCAAGTGAAGCACACTCAGGTCCTTTAACCAAGATATTAACCTACTGACCTACTGCCCCAGAATGAGAACGCTGCCGGCCATCATCAACTCCCATTTAATATGGTGTTATAAACGTTGGAAAGAAACAATTCCTTAGCAACTAATCATAGGATTTACCTGAGAAATACTCATTAAAATAAGCCAGTTTTCTTGGGGCGCTCTACTCCTTGCCTATGCTTTATAGAAAATTCAGTATTCATAAAATTCAGCTGAATGTATATTAAAACAGATTAGGATAATTTCATTCAGCTCTCAACTTATTTTTGAGTGCAAAGAAAAGTTTATTTTTCTGAAGGATGAAACAAGGAAAGAGTGCTGCTGTGCAGCTTACAATCATTTCAATGCGTACTTGAATCAGTTTGAAATAATTTTATATTTCAGTGGACTAAACAGGCCATGTTTATACTGACAAATGAATCGGAGTGTAGCATGGACCTGAGCACAACTACAGATAATTTCCAGCATGATTTCTGGATGTCTTTGGTCGGTACCAGCCAGTGCTCTTGCAAGCAGTGCCTGAGCAAGGTTCAGCGTGGGCCAGGGACCATTCCCAGAAAGAAGTGGGGATAGAGCTGTCCTGTTCCGGGGTGAGAGAGCATAGCCATATGGAGGCAGATGATACTGTGTTAGCTGGCATCAGACCAGAGCACAGACCCTGACCTGTTTCATCAACTAGTATAGACATAGTTTCAATAGCTGCACAGTTAGTTACTACAGCTTCACCAAAACTGCCGCTGCCCAGCTAATAGAAAATGACCAGAATAAGAGTTAACCAAAATGAAGGGCCATTTGATTTGGGGAACACAATTTTTCTGTGGGGAGGAGACAATCAAACTCAAGGGTGACACTATACGCTACAAGCTGTGGCTCAGCTTCCTGGTGCAGCACGGTCCCCACATTGATGCTGGGGGACCAAGCACCGCAGAGGCACTAGGCAGCTCTTCAGCGAGGGTATTTTGGCACACAGCAGTGTGACCTGCTCTTTGGCAATGGACATAGTACTCCTCTGCACTATCTGGAGACATGCAGTACAGTGTCTAGGTATGATAAAGTATTACAAAACCTCATTACAAACCTACGAACTAAAAACCTTGACCTTAAACTTTTGCCCATTCTTGCTACAGTCCCTTGGTCTCAAATGCAATGTTTGCAGCTGTATTAGGTGGTCATCTGGGTTTTTGCTGCTTTTGCTGACAGTGTGTCCTGGGAGGTCTGCCTGGAGAAAAGCTGAACGCTGGGGACAGCGGTGCCTTTGATCATGCCTACTTGGGCAGTGTATCTGATGAGGCTGCAGGAAGGGGGTGAGGCAGAAGCAGGACAATGGGCGGTCGGCAGGTTGTGTACACTGGGAGAGTATCACAGCGTAATGTTGACACTCCAATGGGCATTGGGTCAAATGTCTGTTACGGTTTCAAATGCCTTACCGGAAAGAGAAGGATACCTTAGAGAGGGACAGAGCAGCAACAACCCATGTGGCTGTGCCAGTTTGCTGCCCCTCCACATTCAGGAGTGGGTCTGCTGTAAGAGGGGAATACATACATTTCTACTGCACAGTCGATGCCTATCTGAATGACAGTGAGTGCTGTGCTCCAGAAGAAGTGTGAAGTCCTGGGGAAATCCTGAAGGCAGTGGGAGAAGGCGCTTCTCCTGCCACAGGTCCTACCTTCCTGTTCTGGGTCCTGAGCCTGTCTGGTGCAGTGCCCATCTTGTCCCAGTACGCTGGATCACCCACAGATCTTCCTAACCCTTTCTGCAAGGCATACCTAAGTGCTTCCAGCCCAGTCTGGGTCAGCTGTGAATGGGGTAAACACCGGCGAGTGGATGGACATCAGAAAGCTGGGAAGACGGGGAGCTCACTTTAGGGGTTGCTTTTGGGTTACTGCTGGGATATTTCTGGAGTATTTTCAAGGCTGTGGATTTGGCCTGTGTCCAGTGCAAGAGTGTGTGTGGGAGGCTTACTGCAGCAGCTATTTCATCTTGACAGAAAAATGTAAGTCAACCTCCAACTCTGCTAGCTGAGCTCACTGTCTTCAGGTGGAAGGGAACAGGGTGTTCACGTGGCTGAGATGCGGGGCCATTTTTGGAGTGGCACCACGTCCTCTGCCCTGCAAGGGAAGGAAACATTAGGAGGGCGATGTGTGTGAGTGTAGCTATAGGCAGATGGTAGGGTCATCCTCGGCTGGGAGATGTGCACACTGTGCTGTATTTGCCTCATTTTGCACCTTAGGTCTCTGGCGTAGCGACCTGCTCTGCGACATAGCTGGTTGCCATACAGATGCTCTCCCTGGCTGCCACTTTGCTCCCTGATGTTGCCAAGGGACACTGCCCATTGGATAGATGACTAACTCTCCTTCTGCTGGTACTTTCTCTTGTTCCATGTCATCTGTCTGGTGTCACACAGTATGTCTGTGTCTACCACCTTCCTTCCAGTGGTACCAAGTGACAGGTCACCAGTGGTGATCAAACTCTGAGAGAGCGGTGGACAGGACTCTGAATCATGCAGCGACGATAGGCCATATCAGAAGACAGCCCTTGCCCTGGGCCCTCTTCTGGGCCCTGCTCCAGTGCAGTGACATGCAAGAAAGGGGGTCTAGGTAAGTCTACTGCACCCCCAGCCTCAGGCCATAGACAATGAAAGGCACGGTGGTGTTTGAGTGTAAAAATTGTAAAACTGTAAAAATTGTAAAAATACAATTGTAAATAATTGTAAAAATACAATTTTGTATTTTTAACATGTCATTTGCTTTTTGTACTTGTGTGACCAATATGGCCTTCAGAGGGTGCAATATCCTGGCACTTCTCTGGGGGGCATCCGGCTGGCCTACCCATCCTGTGCTTTCTTTTTGCCCATTGGAAGGGCATTGGGAGGGCCAGGCCAGCTCCACAGTGCTCCTCAGACATTTGCTGAGGTGGTATTAACAATGATTGTCATCAGGGCCGGGCCCACGGGCCTGACTGCTAATATGGAAACTGCTTTGCAGCCTCAGGAGTAGGATTTTAATAAGTGTGATGCGGAGGATGTACACAGGCCCTGAAATGTGGTGTAAATATTTGGGGATGCATGTGAGGGTATGCAGTCTTTGGGGGCTAATGATGGAGGATGGTGACAAATGGAGATAGCTAAACATGGTATGGCCTCATCCATACAGCTTACTGGGAGCTAGCCCCAGGATGAACTCAGGTTTCAACTTGAAGAGATGTAATGGGAAGAGTCCAAAACACTGCAAAGGACAATGCAGTGTGGACTGCAAGGGCCAAATGCTCAAGCTTGCATCCTCATCCTCTTTAATTTAGCAGGGTGTATACACATATATGTATGCATATACTCAGTCAGACTTCACTGCAACTTCTGTCTTTCTTTGCTAGGAACCATTCTACTGTTGCTTTAGTAATTTACGGTGTTATTAGAAAAATACTTTTAAAAACAATTTAATTTAAAAAGTCTTAATAGCTTCCCTATGATGCATCTCTCTCTCTGTTAACGCGAGAAGGTGTCTCAGTTTCAAAGGTGGCATTGTCTGAGCCACATCCTGATCAACCATGGTCACTATCACTGCTACAGACCATGTTCTGACTGCTATTTTGCAAAGACATTAATGAGTTTCCTAGATCAAAGCCGGCTCTTTCTCAGCATAGCTTAACATATATAAACAAAATCTGTTGCAGTAACTGTGAAATCATTTGCATTCATAATTACAGTGTTTTTTCTCATAAATTGCAATCATATCCAAGAAAACATATAAAAATAGAAATACGTTACTTATGCTTTATTGTTCAAAATGGGTTTCTATTTTATCAAGCTGCAATGATAAAAAAAATTACATTTACTCAAAACAAGGAACCTGGAATATCATAATGTGGCAAGGTGGTGACAGATCAAAATCAAGACTAGTATAGTTATCTACTAAAAAGGAGCTAGAACCTTTGAAATCACTATCACTGTAGCATTAAAAGCCCCCAACTAAAAACAACATCACACAGTATAGACATGAGATGACATTATTCTAGCTGAGGGCCTCAACCGAACCAAAACATTTGAATTTTTTATAAGGTTTTACATTTTTGATGAAAATATCTTAGTATGGAACTGTTACTAGATTCAAAATATGTCTGTCAGAGAAATATTCAGGTCTGCACTGTTGTGAAAGCTCTTGGAAGTGATGATGGATGTTCAGTAGATCAAAAGTCTCAGCCGATTTAAAAGGCTCAGTAAAATCCAATTAAGCAAAGTAGAGACCAAGGAATCAAAACGTCTCCTTTTCCATACAAGTACCTGCATATTTTTATGAATTTAAATTATTAGTATCTGTAGTCTATGCAGGAAATAACAAAATATTTCTCTTCCAAGAATTTTAAGTTATATCTAAACCCCATTACTCAGAATATTTGTGATGGAAATATCGTATTCAGATGACAAGGTCTGAGTTGGTCAGCTGGAGCAATGAAGAAAGGAGTTCAATTCTTATTCTATTACCATAAAAACAAATTCTGCCACTGTTACTCTGAAGATGAAGATGTAGCTTAGTTCTCAGTATCTTACACCATTTTGGCAGTTTTACTATTAACAGAGAATAACATTATCTGCCATGGGTACACACAAAAATTTGGGTACAGTGACAAAGTTTTTCTCATAGAAAGGATTTTTCAGTATTCTATATTAAATATGTAGTGGTATAATTTCTGGTTATTCTACTGTGGTATTCTGTGGTATTCTACTCAAGTTTTCCGCTATAATGGATGATTTGGCTGCAATAAGAAGTGACGGGCTTTTCCCATCTTAGGATCAAACATAAAGTCCTTTTGGAGTTTGAAGATAGTTTTGTTAATGTCCTAAAAATTCCTCCCTGCAATTCCTAGTTTTAGCTAGAACTAGAAAAGGAAGTGCTGAAATGTCGTAAATAAGGCTACTCTCTTGAGTTTTCCAAACCAATTTTGCTGACCCAAGAGACAAGTCAGAAAAATATTGAATCGTGTGAGTGCTTATTTGAACCACACATTCTGAGGAGCAATGGGTCACAGATGGAATCTTTAAAATAAGAATCCAAAGCCCAAGCTTGTTTAGATCCGGTTTTCGTGTCAGCTCAGCGTAATTTCATGAAGATCCCATAACTCTAATGCAATATTAATGATGACGTTAAAAAGCTCATGAGCGCAGAGGCAATTACTCTGAGATTCCCAAACCAGCCCTTTGTGATAACCGTGGTGATAATCCAAAGCTAGGGAAAAGTAAAGGGTCATTTACTGTGCCAATCTTAGCACATTTGGGTTCTGTTGGAGTAGTTGAGGATGCCAATTTTGAAGCTGAGAGCTGTTTGTTTTCAAAGCATTGCTACTGCCTCCTCTTTGTCTAATTCTAGAGCTCTAACATTACATTGTCAGAAATTGCTTTGAGAGTTCACTTAGCAGGAGATGCCTTCTCAAGAAGATAGGACCCAGGTCATTTAACACTTTAATTTACCATAGAAGTCAAATTCATTAGGGAGGGAACCATCCCTTCAATGGGGAGGGAGACAGAATTTTTGCCAGAGAAGCTATCTAATACATGCTCAGTTGTTCACGTTGCCAAGCAGGCAAGCAGCTGGTTTCAACATGCGCTATTGTTTCCAGTTGGTCCTCATCTGTAGCCCCGTATAGAGCACATCACAATAATTAAGTCTAGAATTTACAAAGCCATGGATTGGAGGTGGCACTGTCCGAAGCCAAGAAGAAGTATGATAAATGTCTAACCGAAGCAGTTATGAAGTGTTGTTTTGGGCCCTCAAAGCCACCTGCGATTTCAAATAGCAACAGGAATCCAAACTAACTCTAGGTCAACCCTCTCTCCTCCTCCCCCTAAAAAATGGAAAATGGAAAAGAAGTAAGATTACCCCTGTTTTCCCTTACCACAATAACACCTCCTCTGTCTCGTCCAAATTAAGCTTCTGTCGGCTTGCCCTTATCTACGTATTAATCTCTGCCAGGCACAGGCAAAGCAAAGATGCTGCACCATCTGGGTTTGATGAAAATGAGGCATAGAGCTGTGTGTCATCTGCATCTTGATAGCACAACAGCCCGAATTGTATTATTATCACTCTCAGCATCACATAGAGGAGGGCCACTAAAATATAGCCTGGCAGAGCCTGTGTGAAAGTGTTCTTTGGGCACATGAGCGATTGATCAAAATCACTTCCTTTGATCTCCTGGGGCCTAAACCTGTTTTAGCTGAAGCCTAACGCAGTTTTGCAGTTGAGTTCAGTAGGAACTAGAGTTGACATTTGGAGAGGAAAGAGCAAAATCACTCAAGTGAGTGATAGCATAAAAGCTATGCTGTTTATCACAGCTCTGGACCATGGATATCAAAGGCTGCTGGCTGATCTACGAAATTAAAACAGACATCTGATCTTTTGACCATTGCTAGGAAGAAATCAACAAGCAATGAGCCTAGAATACTTACTCTCTGTGCTATTCTCATTACTCAAATTAATCTGAAAAAGGGATGAAGGATAGAAGAAGGTCCAGAGTGATTTGTCTAGCCTCATCTCCCTTGCTGAAGACCCTCAGAAAGGAGACGTTGAAACAAAGTGATAAGAGCAAAATTGCAAGTACTGAAACATGCATTTTCTAAGGACACCAATTGCTATGTAGTTTTGGAAAGATGCTATCTTTAGTTCTCATAAGGAATCAGAAATATTTAATCTAATGCATTTGTGCTTAACTTGGCTCCAAAATCCAGGCTGCAAAATGAAATCTCTTCTCAAACTTCAAAACTGCTGCTGCTTAAACTGGCTGACATGTTACCAGAGAAGAGATCACATTTCTCTCTTCCACCTACAGCTGAGTGGCTGCAGATGGGGACACGGTTTGTCTTGGAGAGCGCTGAAGGTGCAGAGTTCATTTGCCCAATCTCCTTTCCCCCAGGTAATTCACTGCAATGAAATACGTTTGCCTGGCTTCCACTGTACTAGGGTGACTTCTATTATTCTGGATGGGGATGCAGCTTTCTCTACCTTTTGGGGTCTGCATAGCTTAAAAGCTACATATATTTCACCTGGGATCACACTCAAAAGGTATTTAACATATAGGTGAAGACCTAGATCTAGGGTGAAGATGGAGGGAAGAACTAGTTGCTTATAGCCCCATTTTCTCAGTTTTTTACTTTTTTATCAACCACAGCATGTAAATGTGCAAATGTCCTGATGGACTGGTCACATATGTATTAAAGATCATGCTTTATGTCAGTCTGCACATATGTCCTTTGAATGGAGAAAAGAGTCTCGTCTAAGCAGTCTGGGCTACTGGCTTGTATGAGTTGAAAGGAAATCTTTATAGCATTTTAATCCTAGCAATTTTCTGGAAATTTGTGAGAAAAAAAAAAGACTCAGATTAAAAACTTAAGCTCTTACACTAGTTAGGAAAACCTAGCAGTCTAGCATGATTAACATTAATAAGTAGCGCTTTTAAAAGTGGCAAAAGTATCTAATCCATGGTGAAGCTGCGTTTTAGGCATTTTAAGGTAATAATTTGAGTATTAAGCTGTGAGAAATTGGTCTGTACCAGAAGGGAGCAGCTGCTTTGAAAGCTAATGCAGAAGGTGAAGCAGAAAAGACAAAATCCTCTGTAGAGAGAAGGAGAATTAATATAATAATGACACGGGGATATATGTGAAAAACATGAGCCAAAATACCTATGTCAGAAGTGGCTATTTTAAAAAACAGGTAGTTTTCTGATGATCCCTGAGGGAAAGGACACTTTAACTCATGTTAATATCTCTTTTTAATTTAAACACAATTTTATAATAGGCACTACTTCCTCGGAGTAGTAATGGTATTTAAAAAAGAGTATGCACATTAACTTTTATGGTGTCATCATGACCTGTAAGTATTCAAATGTGGCACATGAAGACAATGTCACAGCTTTCTAACTGTAGAAAGCCAAATCATGTAATAGTTTATGGATAGTAAAAAGCACTATGGCTTGTATAGGAGGGAGTAGGAAGTTTTTATTGTTATTATCTTCACTACATTGCCTTTCTTGGATTTGATATAAGTATTTTAAAATGTTTTTTATAATTAGATTTAGTAAGTACTTAGGGTGGTAAGAAATAACACTGAGAAATTAGTCTTTTTGTCATAAAAAATTTCATTTTGAACCTGTGCAAACTTTTTAATATAAATGTGTTTCTTATGATTTTGGGTTAAACTGTGCAGGCTGTATTCAATATCCTCACTTTAGGATTCTGATGACACAAAAGTTCAGAGTTCATTTTGCCTAAGGCATTCTTTCTCTATTGAGATTTCCGTGAAGAACAGTGAAATGTGACCAGAATAACCAAGTAATGACCAATACTCTAAGTTATCAGAAAGATAAAAAGGATTAAAGTGGCACTTTGAAATACAGCTCTGAATGTGGAACATATTGGAGAAAACATTTTCAAAGACAGAAAAGAGTTTATATACTATCTATAGATTAGCAAAGTGCTGTTAAAAGAGGTGGTTGAAAGGTGAGATCTTTCCTGTCAGTAAAGGAAATTAACAGAGAAAAACAAGAAGTCAAGAAGTCTTTCAGAATTTGAAAAACTATGTATGATCCATGCATACTTGCAATTTGTACAATTAAGCATGTAATTTTATAACATCAATGGAATAATGCGTCATATAAATTAGAAGCATTTTCTGGCCAAAAAGCATTTTAAGGAAGATAACAGATATCCTATCCTTTTACTCTCACCGGAATAAAATGAATTCTGTCTGACTGGAATCTACAAATAGAGAACAAAAAACATTTAATCCAGGGATAAAATATACCCCCCACCCACCAAATTGTTATGCTTATGTAGATTCTTTTTGCATTTCTTTCTACTACTAGGCATATAAGGCATCTTTTCTGGGAGCATTAGTACTGTAAAGGGTAGGTGGCCATTTGCAAAAGAGTTTAGACATCTCACTAATGCTGTATGTGCCCTCCAGGTGCAGGGATCTACATTTTCAAAACCAAGTTTAGAGTTAGCCAGGTGAAGGTGCTATGAAAGGAATAGCTGGAATCTGTTGTTCATCCAATTGCACAGTCAGCATGCACATATACATAATTGCTGCCATTCTCTACTTCTGTCTGTGCATGATTTTCACTGTTTTAGATTGCCCAGAGCAGAGCAAGGGGAGAAATTATTTGGGATGAACAAATTTGGCATTTCTGCCCTTAGTCTCCAGGGCACCTTATTTTGGTTGGCACACTGAAAGCGCACATAGCACGTTGGCAATATCGACTTCCACACAATGTGCTTTTCGCTGCCAGTGTGGCTGGGAGGTTCCTAGAAATAGTTAGTATAAAAACCTTTTGAATAGTGCCCTGCTTAGAAATGACCTGAACTCTGGGCCTGTGGAAAAGAACATCCTCTGATAACTTTTCTAGTCCCATGTTAGAGGGCAAGATTTGGATTGAGAAGCAGGCTTTTAGCTTGGCAACTACTATGCCCTACTTGGGAAAGGGAGGTAAGAGCCACAGATTTGAGACCCTCTCATCTGAGAAGGAGGTGGAACGGGAAAGTTTGTGATCTAACCCTCACCTAGAGACTCATAAAGGTAGATGTCACTGGGGTGTAGCTGTCTGTGGTGGTGTTCAGCAGATGTTTGCGCTGGAGTGATCCTGGGGCTAGACACTATCAGAAAGACATGCATAACAGTGATCAGTATTCCAATATACTCAAGGCTTAATGAACAGAGCATTCTTTATCCTCGCCTTAAAATACTTAAATCTGCTCTTTTTGCAAACATAGAAACTGCGTATCAGTTATGACACAGCTGCCATAAGGTGTCTCTGACAGTAGCTACCAGGATCACTCCTCTTTCTTTTTTTGTGTTGTAAAACAGGTTAGCAATAGCCAGGAAAAAAAAAAAAAGTATTTCTGTGCATATTCATTAACTTTTAAAAATTAATTGGCATTAACTGTGTTTGCTTACCTGTTAGGGTCACCTTCTATGTAAACAAGATACATCATGGCAGAAATGTTCACAGTATAGTCAGGATAAACTCTAAGCACCTATGAATACTACTTAATCATAGTAGTGCCTGTTTTCTCTTCAGTAGCAATTTTGCCAACAATCAAACAGTTTTAAGTCAATTTGAGAGCATTTATGCTGACAGCAAATTTTAAAAATCAAATCAACACATTCACATAAAGAAGATCATTGTGGTATCTATCTTATCAAATAAAAAAATAAATGTATTGGACGACTTGCACATCTATTTTATGGTGCTGCAATTTTGAATTTCAGTGATCAAATATGTGCAATGAACTGTTTACAGTTGAGCTATATAGCAAAAATCATTCAACAAACTCTTTTGAACGACTTATACATTCAAGGAAGTTGTTACCTGTTCATAGATATTTCATAAGCCTAAAAATAAAGGCAAATTACTCAAATAAATTATGCATTGTAAATCACTAGTCCAGTTCTTCTGAAATCCTATCCCTTTACTGTAGCTCCTGCTTTACCATATGGAGAAATAAAATGCATTTCTAATTTGTTTTCTAATAAGTACTAATTAGTCCAGGCCTTTGAGATCCATAAGGAAATAAATTGTGTCCTTGTAGCCTTCCAAATAAAGCTCTAAAGCTGCAGCTGGTACAATCCCACATTGCTGTTCCTTCCATCCTCCAAGAAGAAATTGAAATCATCCTTCATTTAGATTTTAATATGAGATTAAGTTAAAATCAAAATGACTAAAAGGAGCAGCAACCATTTCGTCAGTGGGCAATACGTTAGAGCAGCGCCTTTGTGGTGACTTAGCATACAATCTGAAAGAGAATACAGAAAATGTTAAAATAGAAAGAAGTAAATGGTTTTAAGCTGTTTTTCCTCAGAAGGTATTGTTTTAAGAAATGGTTTCCCAAGGAAAATCTGTTTTGCTGTGGAAAAGCCTATTCCTAAACCAGAACAGCTCTGTAGTGATGATGTCCATGGTCATGGCAGCATCTTCCAGGAGTCACTGTTGGGATGACCCATGAATTTGCTTAGCCTCTCTCCCTCTATCCATTGAAGAATTTCATAATTTATTCCTCAGCATTTGTCCACCTATATTTTACTATAAAACTGGACCTTTTCTTTAAACTCAGGACCCCTTTTTAAGGAATAATTAAGTATTTGGATACTTTGACTGTTCCTCTTCTTTCAGTGCAGGGGTGCTTCCTGAGTTATGTACTCTGGTGCATTTTTTAGGAGGCTGATCATGTCCGAGTGTTTTTGTACACTGATGATCTCTGCAATTTTCCTCATGATGCATGAACAGAGCAAAACAAACGCTTTATCATCTGTACCATTTCCTCTGCCCCATTCAGTCTGCTTTTAGGGGTCTCCGCTTGTGCTTTTCATCTGCACTCGACTATGACTACTGCCTGTTCTGATTAGAATAATCTCCCCAGTCAATATCTGCCAAGCCTCTGGGTCCCTTCTTCAAATCTTTCCTGTAAAATTTCCTTTCCTGAAGCAGAGAAGAATGTCTGCTCATTACTCCATTACACACAAACTGTACAGAGAAAGGTGACTTCTTCTTGTAGATATTCATATTTTAAAAAAATTTGTTCTAACTCTAGTTAGGAGAAAGCAATAAGGAAAAAAAACCTCATATTCTTTTCTACCGAAGGAAGGAAAAGATGTTTGATGATTGGCCCTGCACCTGTAGGCCCTGTGCACCCAGCCACTCTCCCTGGTAGGCTAATGGGAAGCTGGGCAGGTGCAGTGGCGGGAAACCAAGCTGATCACCAGCAGAAACTTAGAGGACAGGTGGGTCTATGAGACCTGGTCAGGGCTCTGTCCCTGCTTTGCCAAAATCAAACCACTTCTGTCAAACTCTTCAGTGTTATGAGGCAGCAAGTTCTTAGGCAAAAATGTTTCCCTGGCACTTCTGTGACCTGCTCCAAGTAAGTGTTGATCTATCTTCTTGGATTAGGCGATGAATAGCATGAAATTTGGGGAGAGGTGGCAGTGTGCTACTTGGGCCATTTGCCTACACTGTGTCTAGAGAAGACGGGTCCACTCTCTGAGAGTACTTGGGTCAGCTTTCCGTGGTGCGAAGCAACATTTGACTTCCTCTGTGGCAGCTTAGCTAGCTGCTAATGTAGAAGCTGGCCTCGAAGAGCAAGCTGCCCTCCTCTCCCCTCTCTTTTGGCAAGCTTCATTCTGCAGGCCACAGTGGACTCTGTTTCACTCAGCTGATCATTAAGCACGTGCTGAACAGAAGCACGAGTCATCCCACTGACATGAACTTGAGCTGATGAACAGAGAGCAGTGAAAAAGAAACAACAAATACTTCTGTTCATGCATGAAGCCCCTTGGTTGTGGAGGGATACTGTTATCTGTATGAACAATACCATATTCTCCAATGTTTATCTGAATGCCTGAGGAAAAATGGGAAAAGGGCAAGGCACCGATACTGCAGAATCATAGTCCCTGGAAATTTTACAAATACAGTCCCTGATGGACTTTCTTGTCAGTTGGTCATCTCCTGTAAGGATCACTGGTAACATTTTCTAGCATGCCCAAAGAGCTAAAATTTCTTTTGTTTTGCTAGCCAAACAGGATTAAAACAAATTGTTATGTTCACTTCCATAACAAAAATGCACTCATATTTTGTACAATATTTCCTAGGCATAGCCTCAAGAGTGCTTGGGAAACCGTACGAACCAAAAATTCAGTGTTTGGGAATCTGAACATCCCCAGACAGAACTCAAACTGAGGACTTCTAATTCACGCTATTGAATGTTATCACCTTTTTATTTGGTAGGAGATTAATTGCCACTGTGTTTGAAAGGAGTGTCATTATTATATTTGTTGAGTTCCTGAGTCTGTTGGTCATGCTCCCAAGGAAGCTTAGGTGGAGAATGTCTACTTCCAGAGTGCCTGTTGGTGTTACTGATGAAGTTTTACAGGACATCAAAAGTGGAAATGTACAAAGAAATATTTGTAGGAATAGAGGGGACTTTATAAAAGAATAGAGTCCCTAAGGAATTCAGGTTGTTCTTGAGTTAGATGGCAGCAGAGGGGAGAGAATTCAGAATAGCAATTAGTGAAAAGGCTACCCAAGCCCCGTTATATATGCCTACATCCTTTCATATGTCTAGCCTTTGGGGACACGCTAAATTTCATTTTGCAGTCACCCTCATTTTCCTCTTCTCTTTCTGAGAATGATGATTTAAAAAAAAAAAAAAAAGCATTGGATGCCATATCCATTTTTGGTAGATGGAATCTTAAAGGAGAAAGACTGTGATGTGAATTCCTAAAAACTGGTTGTGATCCAAACTAATGTTCTCTGCTTGTTTGTTATTTTTACTGGTACCTATATGGCTGTGTCTAGTTTGTGTGTTACTTTTTCTGCTCATTTCCATAAATAAAATGTTCTTTCACTGCCATGTTGTTGTTCCCCCTGATTATTTCCCGCTGTGGCCTTGGTGTAATAGCATTTCTTCTTTTACTTAAAACAGCATGCAATTGCATTTTGAGTTAAGTTAATGGGGGATGGAAAGGATGCAGCCAAATCTCTACAGGACTCCCTGAGTCTCACCACAGAATCTCTACAAAACCTTTCTAAGGGCCTGGCTTGGTTTTTCTGCTGATTTCTGTCGGCTTTGTTTATTACCTACCCAAGTAGAATATTTTGTATGTCACTTGCTATTTAATGAAAGAGCCTACAGTAAGCTGGATTTCTAGTATTAGCTTCCAGGGAACCAGTTAGAGTCCAGTTATTGTTACTGCTATTGGAGCTATACTGGTTCTTTGCCATCATTAAAAGAATAAAGTATTACATCTGCTACCCTTGCATTACAAAGCAGCTACATAAAGCTCAATGTGAGCTTTATTATCTGTTGGACTTCCCATAATGTATAGCATACAATACAGTGTACCTATTCAGCAAAAAGGTTCCTTCTGCGATTGAACCTTCTCTTAGAAATAGAAAAGGATTTTCAGGCTGTGAACCTGCAGGTAGTAATTTTAATAGCCACTAATGTGAATTAATAATTCTAATAGCCTCATTTCTGATGCATTATCAGAATACTGGAGTGAGTTGCCATGGCTGCTATATTTTATCACTCACAGCTGTGTAAACTCTTTTAGGCAAGCTTTTTTTTTTTTTTTAAAAAAAAAAGCTTTCGTGTGACTCTCACTGAATTTGTTCTTATAACCTTCATTCAGCATGGACTTACACAGCTCCTAAGAAAGTGATTTCTAACCCTCGGCAAGAATGAGATATATTATTAGCAGCTTAGGAAAAAAAACACTATCCAGGGAAATATTTGAGCTAAAAACAGTTGTCGTTGTATTGGCATATTTATCATTATGAATGCATGGTCTGCCCGATGCTCTTCAAGGAATTCAATTGCCCAATGAAACACCCAATGAGACAGAAGAATATATTCTCTTTTTTTCCAGGAATCAGTAAGCTCCGAAAAACACAGCACATTTTTTGATTTGGGAAATTCTTATACGAGGATGGGATTTGCACAGATGTAGATTTCAAATTTTGATTGATAGATTTTGAATTCACTGGGTAAGAGCATGATAAATCTTTAAGCAGGTGAGTAATTTTGTTCCTGTTCAACAAACTGCTTGACCACATGGAACTTAAGTTCTTGCTTAAAGTAAGCACTTGCTTAATTCCTGTTTGTATCAGATGCTCATCTAAGGTCGGTAATATGAAACTGAAGGCTCAGGAGGCACACCACTCAGTGTACAGGGCTTTTTATTTCTGATATTTTATCTGTCAAAATAAAATAATTCCTGTGCCATTTGTAGGCAACATAATGGTAGCTCTGATTTAGGGAGTATCTTAATCACATTGGCTAACACTACCGGTCCATCCACATTTATAAATCTCTCGAAGGTAGTGTAGCAAACATTCATGTCAAGGAGACCCTACCAGATTTGCACAGTAGTTATACTGCAATGTCTAACCTGTTAAAGGGTGGACCTTAAAGTGGAGATTTACATCTAACAGTGAGACAAACTTTCAATTCCTTATCTGAAGAATATCCAGATCACTTCAGTCAGTAAAACAGATCCAAATCTCACAATAACAGACTTTCTTGAGATAAGGATGGTATTTTCCCAGAAGTACAAGAATGGTCTTTCTCACAGAATTTCAGCACTGCTATTTCTGGCTCGAGATTCAAGAAATGTAAGGGACGTTTTCTAAAAGCTGACTGAGTGTCTTAAAAAAGCATCTGTTACTGTTTTGATGCTACAAATAAATACAGGGAAATAAATGAATTCACCTGCACTCCTAGGCTTTCTGTACACCCAATCCTACTCTACCTCAAGACTTCTGTGTGAGCAAACTGAACACTTTTCAGGCAAATCCTGTTCTAGTGTGCTAGGAAATGGCACCAAAGGGCTGCAATACTTGCTTAATGTGTGGTTATTGGAGGATAGGATCCCTTCTTAGAAACTTTTCTGTGGCATTGAGGCCATGGGAAGAACTTGCTCTCCAGTTGGGCCTCTGTAAGGCAGACCGTACTGTCTTTCAGCGGATACTACAGTTTCCTTCCTATCCTCTCTGCTCATTTGCAGGGTACTCAACTTCACGATGACTCCTTTGCTTTCACAAAGCTGAGGTGTTCAGAGTCACTTCAGTCTTTGTACTTGCAGTTGGTGTACACTCTGTACCCTTAAAGCCCTAAAAGGATGACCATGGCAAAGCCAGGATTAAGAATCTTTGACAGATGACAGGCCTCCGCTACAGAGAGAGCATTTTTATGCTTTAAATATTAGCACAGTTAGACAAAATTACATCTCCTTGAATGTCCCAGAGTATGTCCTTCATTATAATGAATCAGACCAGCTACATAAAGCAGGTGGAACAGCTCTAAAATGGATCTTGACATGATACATCTAAGCTACAGTGTCTCCTCTTATTTGGATTCAACACCACCATTTAATATAATATGGGCATAATGTATCTGTAGGCGCGCGCGCGCACACACACACACACACACACACACACACACACAGAGCTACAGTTAATTTGAAGTATAAACTGATACAAAACTGTTATTTTTTTAACTGGAAGAATACTCTGAAGTTTTGTCTTGATTCATTCTGCTTGTTAAAAAAATGATAGCTGACTCTTTTTAAATTACAAAAAGGTATCTTTCTCTAGCAGATATAGATACCCACACATTTGCCCTTAAGAAATAAGTATATAATCGGATTAGAAGATATCTTAGATTTGGACAACTCTAATTAAATTACTTCTAACTTTTACTGGCCTTCGTGGATCAATCTCCTCTTGACCTTCACAGTCCATATATAAGCAAAAAAAAAAAGCAAAAATAAAAAGAATTTCATATCTCAAAAAATAGACCTTTTCTTATTAAAAAGGAAAAAACCCTGCAGTTGGCTGGATTTACTTTCCACTTCACCTCATCATGCCTTAAAAAAACACATTGCCTTAAAAAAACACATTTATTTTTTCACATTTACTTTTTTCTGTGGTACAAATCTTGTGTAAAGAAATTTCCCATGCACTCTGGTTTCCTTTTGCATACATCATTTACCATCTTTCGAGGTAAGGAATTTAAATGTATGCTGATGCCTTTATCGTCTTGACGGTTTAAGGATGAAAGTTCTGTCCAATATGATGAACAAAAGACTTTTCCCTTTAAATGTATAAAGCAGAAGACATTTTATTTACATCTCTTAGAAGATTAAATGCGATATATTATTTTGCATAGCATTTAGAAAGTTTTTTACTTGAGAAGCGCAGAATATATGTCTTTGAGGTCCTATCCTGATCTTTTGCATTTACATAGTGTAATTGTAATATGATTGCGCATCTCCTAGCTTGCCATATTAATGAATGAGGATATACTCTGCCAGAACTCTGTCCTTTTAATATAGATGATGTGCCTCAACTGCAGGCATTTTAAGGGGTCTGGAGATAGGACTGGATGTTTAGTTGCTTGGCTCCTGCTGTGCATCCTATGTGCTTAAAAAATTTAAATGTTAGCATTTATATTGAAGCAAAAAAAAGAGTTATTAAAATTAGCTTTCTTTTATGAAATGAATTTAATTATAATGATGGTGATATGCATGAAAGTTACTACATTTCCTGAATCAAACCAGTTTGCAGTCAACAATGTATAACCACTTTATCAAATTCAATCTTGGGGTGAGCACAAGCCATCTCAGTTAGAGCAACAAAATTCCTTGTGTCTTAAGACTGATTTTTTCCCATCTATTTTTGTGTGTATCTGGAAGAAAAATGCAGTCTAATGGGCTACAAAGATGATGAGGGGACTGGATCACCTCTCCTATGAAGAAAGGCTGCGAGAGCTGGGCCTGTTGAGCCTGGAGAAGAGAAGACTGAGAGGCGATCTCATCAACATGTACAAGTATCTGAAGGGGGAATGTCAAGAGGATGAGGCCAGCCTCTTCTCCGTGGTGCCCAGCAACAGGACAAGAGGCAACGGGCACAAACTGAACCACAGGAAGTTCCATCTGAACCTGAGAAATAACTTTTTTACTGTGAGGGTGACAGAGCATTGGAAGAGGTTGCCCAGAGAGGTAGTGGAGTCTCCTTCCCTGGAGATATTCAAAAGCCGTCTGGATGTGATCCTGGGCAATATGCTCTAGAGGACCCTGCTTGAGGAGGGGGGTTGGACTAGATGATCTCCAGAGGTCCCTTCCAACCTAAACGATTCTGTGATTCTGTGAATGCCTTTATCCCATATGTAGAAAAAATTCATCTTAGGCTTCACTCCGTCAGTGTAGAGGATAGCGCATTGACCTTGGATGACTCTGGTTCACAAGGATGATCCAGCCTCAGAAGCTGGAAATGTTCACCATGTCACTTTTAGGAATGTGCAAAATATTCTTTTGGACTGATAAAAAATTTAAAGGTTATGTAAAGTTTTGAAACTTCATTGAGAACAAAGGCTACTTTTTCTGCTAAAAAAAACCCCTTATTTCTAAATATCATTTTTACTCCTCAGAAAGCGAGTGCTTGCTTGTAACAATGAGAGTTTTCACTAAAGTGCAAAAGCAGTTTGTCACAATTTTATTTTAATTCACACTTATAACTTTACTTTGAGTAAAAAATCTTCAGTTACTAGGAAGAGTAATAATATCTAGCTCTGAAAAAAATGTATGAGCATTCACAAAATGACGAATGGCAACTTTGACAAACTCTGGGTTTGTCTTTTGCCTCAGAGACTTCATGAAGACATATAACTTGGAAAAATAAAAAATAATTCCTCCACTTCAGTTACTCACACTTCTTTTCTTCTTTAAATGCTGCTCTGTGCTTTGCCACCTCTCCATTTCTCCAGAATTTTTTTTCCTTCTTTCTACTCCCTTCTTCCTCATCAAGCAATTGAAAACATCTTACTTCTTGCCCTGAGGGAAATCAACCATTTAGCATAAAATTACCCAGGGATTCTCCAGATGGAATACATGAGACATTTCCTAAAATATCGAGTGAATGCTTTCCATGCATGATGAACCAAGGAAATACTCCGTTCCTGATCAGTTCCAAAACTCATCCAGCTACAATATCACGGGCTTTGGGTGTGTGTAGTCTAAGATGCCTTTCTAACCACTTATACTTGCCATCCCTCTCTCCCTTTTTCACTTAAATGATTACTATCACCGTAGAACCTAATTGCTCACACACCATCCTTTTGGTGTTAGCACTGCAAATAATGAGGAACAATTCCTCATGAATGCACTGCTCTTCCTAATTTGAATCTGAGCAGGGCTACCACAAAAGACTTTTCTCAGCAATGATCCTAATGACCGTTAAATTAACCCTCATATAGATGGACCCGTTATGTGCAGTCTGACGCTGCAATCCATGCGAGGTGCGGTTCTCCTGCATGCTCTGTGCTAGCTTGTGGGCAGCCTGATTAACAAGCCATATAGCAGTCTGAGAATGTCACCAAATACCTCTTCCTTTTGTTTCAGAGACCTAATTTGTAAAGTATTCTCCATAAAATAATAATAAACAGAGATGTGGGAGTAGGGGGAAAATCTGCTATAAAACTTCCATTAGTAAATGAAAGTGTCTGTCCCAATCATGTGAAAAGTTCAAGGAGGCAATCTTGTTAAACAGCCATTTTGCATAGAGAAATTTATACTGCTACAGACCTTTTCAAATAACTTTGATGTTTTCCAGAACAATTTATGAATGCTGAGCTTTGGAAGAAGAAAAGATCAATGCACCGCAAAATAAAGTTGGCTAGGAATGGGCATTTGGTCACAGATCAGACAACTCCATAATCATTTATAATACACTTCTATCCAACTCAGGAGGGATTTCTTTCTGCTGAAGAACTCCACAAGCTTCTTTGACTCCATTTCATATTGGGAGTTTTTAAAAAACATCCCTGCAATCACGTTTAATGTTCCAGCAGCACAGTGTTCCTAACACAGATGACAAATTGCTATTAAATGAATACTGTCTAAACCAATAGCCTTAGACCCAAACACAACTAAAACACTATGTTTTCATTTGTATTGCCCTCTGAACCCTTCGAATCTGTCCCTGTCTTGAGGTGACCAGTCTTCTGAGGTGAACACTCCTACTTAAAAACTTTGAATTTCTTGACCTACGGTCTCAAAAGCTGCAAACTTCAAAGACAGAGGAAAAAAGCAGAGTGTTTTAATCTGTCTCCTCAGCCAGCCGTCTCTCATACATCCAGGTGTAGCAAGCAGTCCTCAAAAGCAGGTAGCCAGACCAGTTAAGCACAATTAACAAAACATTAGACCAAACATGAAAATACAGTTGCCTTTAAAGGTACTACACAGACAGTACCCAGCTGTTCAGGACAGATCTGTGAGTGGTCTTTTCTGCACACCTCGTTCCGAGTTATGGCGCAAGGACAACCTGTTGTTTTTGTTACAGTCTTATAGCTATACCCTGAAGTCAGCTCCACCTATGCAATTACCAGTTATGGGCAGCTTCATTAGGCTGTTACACAACTCCGTATCAGTGATAGACATATGTCCATCTACTGTGTCTCTGGCATCCTCCTCTCCCTGTACTTCCAAGGTCTCTGCTCCACAATATTCCTAAGGACCTCTGCTACAGCCTTGCAGTTGCTCCCTGTTACATATGTCCTTACACCAGCGTCACTGGCAGCTCACTCTATCCCACCATCGCGTTTAAAATTACATACAACATATCATTCCCATTTATTTAGATGTATTATCTCATTATGGCAAAGTTAAGTAGTTTGAATTGGGTTCCCTTCAGGTTATAACTATCCCCTCCTTAATGGTGGCCTGTTCAGGTAACTGTGGTATTATGAGTCCCATTGGTGAAACCGTGCGCTCCCTAATTTGCATTGGCTGTTTATTACCATGAAAATGATAGGGCAGTGTATTTTGAATGCTCTGAACTTGCCTTCTAAGATATTGATTTTTCTATGGTTAGTTGCAAATAACTTCTCTGTAATATGCAAATGTATTTCCATAAACACCAAAATATTACGTAGTATATATAGTATAATACTATACAATATAGCTATGTGTCGCATATAGCAATATCTCAACTTATTCTCTTAACCATACAATAAGTAGACGAAATAATGCCTGTAATAGACCATGTGCTGTGGAACTGTAGAATATCTAATCCCATTAAAAATTGCTGTACATCATTTCAGGATGCAATGCCCATGTTGTGATACTTTGCTGGATTTGTCTAATCTTTTTATTTTGTTGGACTTTTGTTACTGATTTATTCACTGTAAACTTGTAGGTATGAGGTTTTTCCCATAATTTCTTCCATCCATTCATCCTGTTACATTAAAAGTTTAAACCAGCATAGAGCCTGTGCATTATTTTCAGTTATTCTGATAGGAGAATAGCAGGTTTGACTATTACTTAAAATTCATCTAACTGGGTGCACAGAGAACCAGATATTTCCAGATAAAGTTTAATTTTCAATTTCAAAATGTGATCTAACCAGCAAGAAACCCCATGACATGGTACGTGCAATGCTTGTTTTTTACAGACTCAAAAAGATAACTTTCGTATTGAGTGATTCTTCATGTTGCTGGATATTTGCTGCTGTTTTCCTGAATCAGGAGAACTATTGTTTGATATTTCTAAAGCTGCTTGATTAGCTTCTTGATAACAAAAGAATCTTTCCACTAAGTTGGTACCTGCTTGCAAATCATACAGATAGGTAGTGCTTTGATTATCAATATATTTCTATATTGGGGAACTTTGGTTTTCACCGTATTCTAGTATTTTCTTGTGACAGTTCTAAGACTATCAATTTATAGATTTATTTTAAAATATCCCCCATGTTACAATACTACAACACACAAACCATGCAGGCTTTCTAACTGTAATTCTGAAAAGATACACTTGAGGATATACAATCTTCTAAAGTAAAATTTACCAAAGTAGACATTTCTATAGTTTTACTTCTTGAAAACCTCAGAAAATTGTATTTTGTAACAAGCTTCACATATCAGCCCATCACATGGACCAGATAATAATCCAGTGAGATTCTTCTGCTATTTGTATAAAACTTGAAACTAATGAGGATGTAGATATTATAGACTGCATGATTCTCCTTGGTTATGTACTAAAATGTATACCCTGACATTTCTCTGTAGGAATATTTTCATAACATCGTAGTCCATCAGTGACATATGCAAATTTGTCAGAAACGGATCTGAGATCTATACTAGTTAATGTCCCACTCACTACCCCTGCACTTCTCAAGGAAGTACTTAGGTCTCTATCTTTCTCTTCTACTCACATATTTTTAAATTCATTTTTTGAATAGATTTAGCCGTGGATATGTTCCAACTGACAATTCAAAACATTTGTGTTAAAAGGAATATATTTAATATTTAAGTTGTTTTGAACCATACTCTTAACTCCAAATTTGAAAAACCTTTCAACTTTCCATTGTGGCTTCAAATGCTTGGGCTTCTCTCTGCAGATTAAATGTCCTTTCAAGAATAACAATCGTTCATTTAATTCCCCATTCTATTTCTTTCCTATTTCTTTTGCCACCCTCTGTTTTTGTTTGGGGTATCCCTTAGGAATGGGCCAACTTTTTTGCCCTGGTTGCTGGATATGCAGTTGTTTCTGCTACAGCCTTGTGCACGATCCTGGTTACCCTTGAATTTTGTTTGATTCGCTGGTTCTTGGTTACAGAAGGTTGCCACTTGAATAGATTTTATTTTCCCTTATTAAACTGTCATTTTTTTAAATCTCATATCTGTCTTGTAAAATTTCTCCTTCTCCTTGAATAATATCTACAAAAATCCTTCTGTTTGGTGGCTGCTGGATTTACTGGGCCTGTAGTCATCTTTGCAGCCCTTCAGATACTTTGAAACATTCCTCTTTAAAAACATATTCTCCAGTGTTCTCAGACACTAACCTGGCAGCCATCCCCAATAATTTCTTTTGTTGTGTATATCCCTTGGGCATCTTAATTTGCTGTTATTTGTTCTGCAGTGTGAAACAATCTTGCCAGTATACCAGCACCTTAAAAGAAATACAAGACCTCTCAAGTTCACCTCCTTAATGTGCTTTTACCTTTTGGATTACTTTGCATTTTTGAATTAAATAAAGTACAGACAAATACTTAATCAATTCAAGTCTGATTTTCACTGTTTAGCCATGGATATTCTGCCAGTACTACATGCAATTTGTATGTTTTTTTTGTTTAGGGATCTTAAGTCCTTTTTTACTGTTTTGACCTGACTGGTGAACAATTCTGTTTTGGCCTTGATTTGTTCATTTCTCTTGTGCTCCTTCAGTTTTAGCAGTTCATTTGGTGATGACTAGTTTTACAGTTTCTTCCATTTGTTTTAATGTTATTAATTGTCATTCTTTTCATAATGAAGCATAAGAAGAGAGTGTATTCTACTTTTTTGGACCCTCATTAAGTCCTGCAAAATCTGGGTCATATCAAATGTCTCGATTTGAGTTATTTAGGTTATCCCCCACTTGTACAGCTGTTGTAATACGTGTTTTTGCTGGTAACATATTTCTTAAAGCTGTTATTTAAAAAAATGTTTTAAAACTGTCATATTTCCTGATTGCACAGCATGTGATTAGCTTTCTCTTCTGATTCCTCTTTCTGTCTTCCAGCTCAGCTTGAACAGTAGCCTGAGTTTCACTTATTTGGTTTAAGCTCTTGCTTCCCCTTATGGGAAGCAGTTACCCTTTTTTGTATATTATCTTCCTAGAAATCTCAGCATTGGTGCTGCTCAAAATTTGTCTTTTACAGAATTTTTTATACGGGTTTGGTCACTACCTCTCAGGTAACTGATTCCCAATTACATAGGCCGTTTGGATATTCAAAATTGTTCTGCCACCAAATGGTGAGGGTGAAACAACAAATGTTTCAGCTACATAGGCTGTTGATCCTGTACTGCAGCTAGTTCATGAGAGAAAGACAGAGAGTGTTTGCTTCCTCAAGGCAGATTTTCGGAGATATTCAGTTTCCTAGATCACTTACATCCTCCATGAATTGCTCCATCCAGATTTAACAGCCAGTCGTCAAAAGCAGCTAGCCAGACCAGTCAAGCACAATCAGATACCAAAACACGGTTCCCTTTATGGGAGTAAAGATAGCCCTGCCCGAGTGCTAAGTACTGCACAGTACTACCAGGGTGCCAAGACAGGAGTCTGGGGCAGGAGCTCAGAGTCATCTGTTCTCTGCAACCAGCTCTGAAGCATGGTGCGAGGGTAATGAGTTGATTTTGTTGCGGTCTTATAGACACACCTTAAAGTATATCTTTATCTATATCTTTATCTACAATATAGATTCACCTCTGCTGTTAGTTAATGTTAGCTTCACTAGGCTGTTACACAACTTGCTATGAACAATTTCTATTTGTCCATCTACTGCGTCTCTGGCATCCTCCTCTCTCTGTAATCCCAAGGTCTCTGCTCTCCAGTATTCTTGCTACAGGGGCCTCTGCTACAGCCTTGCAGTTGCTCCCTCTTACCTATATCTTTACCGTGGAGTCTCTGTGGAAGTTCGCTCTGTCCAACCACGGTGTTTCAAGCATGTATGTATATACATATGTAATGCTTTCTTGACTGCTTGTTATTGACAGCTATCTGATTACAGTAAGGTTATTATGATAGGTTTAGATTTGGTTCTTTTCAGTTTGTAACACCTAGTAGAGTAAATACAGAGTATTTTCAGTAAAAATGAACAGTGTGGAACTGTGACAGATGGGCATTAATCTGTCAGCAATTACATCGGACACAGAACAGAACAAGGCTGGGAAGCTGTAAGAAAATATGAACCCTATCTTTTTTAAAGGCAAAACGAGCTGGATGCAAATTGGTTCCTCTAACCAGAACAAGTAGGCTGTAAATCTTTGCTTTTTTAAAGCAGGGGCAAATGAAAATAAAATGTTTTGGTGTGCTATGGAAAAAAGGCATTATCCTGATTCAGCTTCAGAGGGACTGTCTCCATAATACAGGGCCAAAAAACCTGGACTTCATATTGTTTATACAATACTGAGTCAATTGGTAGAATTTTTAGAGAGCTGTTTTGTAGCTGTATTTGAGGAGGGGTAATGAAGGGAGATAAATTTCGTGCAACAGAGTGTAGCTGGGCACACTAAGGGAGGAGACAGTTAACAGCATCTGATACCTGAGGCTATGCTAGCGTCAGGGTGCCTTTGGGACAGCAACATCAGAGAGGAATGAACAAGTTGGATCCTCTGGAGGACCGTAAAAGAAATCTTATTCATATGCATTTTGTGTCACAGGATTAAAGTTTGCAATTTGTGAGTTAAGTGTACTATAAGTACAGTTTGTCTTATTTCACCTTCCTTTTGCTCTTTTATTCATAGTATATATTGTATTTCTGCAGTGTTTGAGGTTTGGGAATGTCATGATAAAATTGTCTCCAACATATAAAATCAACCTATCTACCTTGAATGATATCCCGTTTCTGACACCTTGATTGAGATTATTTGATGAGAGAAATGGAAACTGAGACTCACCCGGTATAGGAAAGTTTGCAATTAGGTCTGAGAGGCAAAAGGTGCAGGGAGTAATACAGCTCCTGAGCTCACAGGAGACCTGAACTTACAAGAATATAAAGGGATAAAACTGTATTTTATCCCACATGCCAAATATACAATTCATACTTGCAATTGCCTGGACAAATGCTTGCACAGATTTATTTCATGTTTTTGTGTCTTCTAACAAAAACTTTAGAGTATCCTTACACTTAGCTGAAAATTGTTTGTAGGCTCACTGAAAACGTCTACCATTTTTACAGACAGAAGGAACTCCAGTGTAATTATCAGTTCACATACAAACATAAACAGATGCCCCATAGCAACACATATTTTACTGCTGAGAATCTAGATTTTGTAAAAATATCCGGAGACAGTGCTGTGAGTAAGACTCTTGCGTGACTAGCATTCCAGATGTCCTCATGATACGGGTACGGGATCTGATTTTCTGAGATATTAAAGTTCCTACTGACTTTATACAGAGACGTGGTTACTTGGGACTTCCAAACACCCAATCCATTTCATTTGTGGGTCAAAATGCAGCACCAACTGAAAACTGTAAAAACTCTTTTGGATGAAGCTAATATGAGGACTGCAACTGGCTTCTGAAAATGAGAGCACTTTACAAGAGATATTTGCCTTTTGCAAGGTCTAGGATTTCTGCAACTGTACTGTTGCAACAGTGTACATATTCGTATGCCATTGTCTTACTTACCAAGATTATAAAAATGAAAGATTTTGCCCATCTGAACATAAAAACTAAAAAAGCCCCAAGAAAGCTCAGAATAAAAAGCAGCTTCCTGATGTGTACAAGTCATGAGGCCCATGAGCATGCCAAATTCCCCAGTTCCTCTGTATTTCACATCTGCCAGCACTCACGATTCCCAGGGTTAAATTTGAGAAGCCGGGATCTCCCCTTATTTGAGGAACTTCCACCACTTCAGCAATACACGCACATGTTGGTAATGCTGCAGCCTTTCTTTCCAACCCTGTGCTGGAGCGGGGCTTGACAGAGTGAGGGGACTGGTGCCACTGCGAACTGCAGCGTGCTGCAGAGGCTGCCGCGTGAGTGTCGGGTACTGCTTTGGATGCCACAGTTGGAGCAGTGCTGAGCCTGAGCTGATAACACAGCAGCGAGGCAGAGCTTATTACCTCAGGCATGGAGCAACGCTAATGTAATTATACAGCTTTTAGGACTAGAGCTAATATTTCCAACAGAAATCAGAACTGTGATACGCCAGGTTGGCCAGTCCTAGCTCAAGGATTTCTTCAAGAAAGGGGATAAAGATTGTCCCTCCTGATGGATATAGAGCTAGATATCTTTTTCTTCAGTTCCAATGGCTGATGCTAGCCTCTGAGGCTACTCATACGGAGGGTATTAGCAGACCTCACTGCAAGTGTTAGGACAAAATGCCCTCTTTTGGAAATAGGATGGCTAGAAACAGGTTTTCCTCTTTTTCAGTGAAAGCTTAGATTGCAACTAACTTCATCGTATGGTCCTGGAAGCTATGAATGGAAGCACCTTAGCCTGAGTCAGTAAGAGCTGACTTCTGCAGTAATGCTCTGACAAGAAAGGTGCCCAATTACCTGCTAAAATAAATGCATCAGAAACAGAGAGAAGGAACAAACAGAAAACTCCCTGATGAGTAGAATGCACGTCTGGAAATGCTGGTTCTGTTTAGCTTGTGTCATACAAATAGTATATTCGCACACAACTTATTCCACTGAAAAGGAAAAAAAATAGAGAAACAGCTCTCATGAGCAATACTGCAAGAGAGAGTCATTTAGCACAGGTAGCAAAGCAAATGGCAGAGTTATCAAGCTGAACAGTGTTCCTTTAACTGAGCTAGAACTATCAAAGTCATTTTATTTCGGGCTTTGTACCATCATATGATCTCAATTATTGAGCTGTTTCTAGGGGACGCTTTTCAGTTGCTATCTAAAGTATTTTGTACTGTTCTTCCACTGCACCAAGAAATATTTGCCAGCTCAAGAAACACACACATTGTCCCGACAAATAAACAGATGTGCCCATCTACCTTTAAAGGCATGCCCTATCTGCTCTTTACCTGACTAATATTTGGGAATATTTTGGAGACAATGAGTTAAATAGAAAGTGAAATATTAGTTCACCAGGACCTCACAGCCAGACAGTTGGAACAGGTCTACAGCTTCAGGTCACTTCTATTCTGCTCATGATGGCATGTGCAAAGAACACTTCCATCTGTCCTTTCTGAGGTGGAACTAGCAGAATATTTTGCCCTACTTACTAAGCTACAGACAGAGTTCTCATGTTTCTGGGGCAACTATGATAGATGGTGTTCTGGCAGGGCAACTGACCTATGTATAGGGACTTTTTTACAAATCCCATGTGCATATGATGCCTACACCTGGAGTAGTTTTATCTACCTGATGAGAAACAGTGAAAATGTAATAAAACAAAAGCACTTTACTTCTGTGTAACATCTTTCAGTCATAGACTTGTTGAATCCTCGCCCTGGAAGGGCGTGTGAAGTGTCATCTAGTCCATCCCTTCCCATACAACACATTGACTATACTTGTCACTTCTGGCAAGTGTCTTCTTCTTAAAGAAAACCGGTGATACTGACACATTACCCTCCAAAAATCTGTTCTATATCTCTATTCTGGTTGTCACTAGAATGCTGGTTTCCTTGCCTGTAGCCTTAGTCTCCTTTTCACTTTTCCCTGAAGCATGTTAGCGTTTTGCACCTCAGTTTACTCTGCTGTAGGCCATACATCGCCTCTTCTGTCAATCCCTCCTGACAGATCATATGTTCTGCACCCCAATTGTTCTTGTTGCGCTCCTCGGGGCTTTCTGCAATTAGACCGAAGCTGTATTTGCAGCGTAGCAGCCAAAACTAGAAGAAATGCTTCTTCTAAGTCTCTGTCATTACTGAAGAGAACTGAAGGATTACCTTCTGTATCCTATAGGCTACATTCCTGCTTATATATGCATGCTACAATAAAACGCATACATACAAGTTGTACAGATGAATCTACAGACCATAATCTGAAGCGTTCACTAAGTCATGCCACAGCTGTGTGACGTATGTCACCATTGTTGTATTTGGTTTAATGTTGTTAAATATGTTGTCCAATTGTTACACCGTGAATCAATAGCAGCAGCATCGCAAGAGTCTTGCTTCCAGTTGCCTGAAGCTAGCCTTAAATCACACTACAAACACAAGGCCTGGTCATTATTAATTCTGAACAACCTTCAAATATACAACTAGTTCTCCTGGAGTAAGTGGGATTCTTCACACAAAGAGGATGACTACCAAGAAAGCAGGCCAAAGGATTATCCCTATTTAATTTTGAACCAAGAATGATTCATGTGAAAACTGAGGGAACAGCCAAGGGTGGCAAATAAAACAGTACGCTATATATATTGTACTGATATCTCTACTGCATAATCAAGAATTGAACATGGAATGTCTGACTGAGACTTTCAAAGAGCGTGACACTTAGAAGCTCTGTTCCCATTGGCTTTTTATGCAGTTTGGGTCTCCTTAGAGATCCTTGCCCTAACTGAAGTTTTTGTGGTTATTGATAATACATTAGGAGAGTGCAGACATTAACTATCTGTGCTTATTGAAATTCAGACTTTTAAGCATTGCAGCATCTTGTCATTAAAAATATAGATGCTGAATGATTGGAGACTAGAGCCCCACAGAACTAGTCAGCAGATTCCATGGTAGGTATTCCCTTTGGAATCAATTAAAAAGCATCCTCTACAAATCCATTTCTTCTTATCTTCATTTAAAAGGAATACATAAACAGCACAGTTAGGCGAAAAATCCCCACAAAAACAAGAACAAACACCTTCTTTAACATCAATTACATGAAATTAGCTAAAGATTCTCTAATAAATCACTAAGCCTGACACCATAAGAGCATACTTAACCAAAATCTTGACTTGAATATCTTCAAAGTATTCACTATATGCCACGAAAATATTTTTAATGGGTTTGTTGGTAACTCAGCCATTATTTTAAAAATGAAAAAAAAAAACAAACATAACACTGAATCATTTCTCCAGATCTGTGTTTCATGCACTGCTTAGAGGAAACCACGAGCAAGAAGTCCGACTCTGTAAGCACTTGAGCATTTCAGCCCCTTAATTTCTGTGAGCAATGGAACTGAAAGGTTATTTGTGTGCTTAGATGTTTGCACAATCACACTTGTATAGACTGAAGTCATCAGGGCTGCTCCGGGCCTTCTAGTCTAGTTTAACCAAGCTGTAGTTGGTCCTGGAGTACTAGCAATGAGTAAAAATATAGCAATATATAACTACTTTTTGCCTGAGAGAGTGGAAATGATTTTTCTTTTGTATTCCAAGGGAATATAGCCCTTGGCTGGTAGAAGGGCACAAATCCTTGAGTAAGAGACGCTCAGGGGAGTTGAGGAAGTCTCTTGCAGCAGTTAGCTTCTGCTCAGATACCCATATGTTCCGAGAAGCTCCTCCACAGACTTCAGGATGGCTAAGGGATGATCAGGGACTGCCTGGTTGGTTCTTAATCCTACACTATCGCCATTAAGGAACTGAGCCTGTTGGCAAACAGATCAGCTTTTCTTATTGGCCTTAATTTCAGGGTGACGGCTCTGAGTTCAGGGTGATGCCTCCCAGAGCATTTACGGTTTCTGTGGAACTATCTTGACTTTATATAATTGAAATCCTGGCTCCCAAGGAGGTCTGCTCCTGAAGGAATAAAATTTATCTTTGTTCGGTAATTAAGCTACGGAGCATAGAAGTGAACGGATTATCCCCATAAATAAAGCATTTATTTAAGGGAATATAAATTATGGCAAAAAAGATAAATGGAGTATTATATTATAAAGAATTTATAGACTGATAGCAGTGTTGAAGTTCCAACATGTTTGTCTCATTAGCACAATGCAATTAAGTTATTCCTAATATTATGCATTTGTGGAAAAATCAAAACAATTTCATGACAAAGTGCTCTTTAAGAAGCAAACTGTAACACAGATCTGATAAATTCCATCCATATATTAAATCAAGAATTCAAGATTAATATCAGGGCTTAAAATATTTTGTATTAGGAAAAAGTCATTAAATATGAATCCTTCGAAAAAGGCTCATTGCAATGAGAATGATCAATCTCAAAAAAAAAAAAAAACCCTCTCCCATACTCCTCTATTCTGTGCTTTCTTGGATTAGACATGGTACTCCCTCTCCTCCCCCTTTCCTTTTCTCAAGAGTCTGCTGAAGGCATTCTTTACTGTCTATACCCAGCATTAAGAAAATGACCTGGAAAGCACCAAAACAGAAGACTCTCTCATGGGGAAAAGCACTAGAAGAATCCCTAAAGAGTTTTGATACTTAAATGTGTATGTCACAACATATCAGCTGGTTTTGCCAAGGTCTGAAGGTCCGAACTGTTTATTCTAGCCTTTTACCTATGGGAATGCTTTCAGCACTTCCCTTCTGCCTGCAGCCCAGGGCAAATTGCTAATAATCAGATATATGTGTTCTTCCACACGTGCACATGCTGAGATTTCTACTTGACTATTAGGTCTCACAAGTCTTACGAATGTACGAATGTAGAAAGAAGATTCTCATGGCAAAGTTAATTAACTGCCCAGAGAAAAGGAGAAATGGCTATTTCTTCTGAGAGTTGTGAGAAAAAGGTTCCATATCTGGCAAAGTATAGAAACTAGTGCGACAAGATATTCCACAGAGCCACCAGTGAACAGAGCAGAGTGGGGAATCAGAAGACTGAAGACCTTTGTTCAGTTTTATCAGTAATCCTGGGCAAATCACCTCCCTTTAACATGCTTCAGTCCGTAACCTGTAACATGGGGAAAAGATGCCAACTGCTTTTGGAACTGCTTTTAGATCTAGTAGCTTGCTATTAGAAACAGGAAATAATAAGATATATAAAACGGTCTAATATTTATAAATACAATAAAATACAATCCAAGAAAATACAACCCAAGAAACAGTGTTTGTGATGTAAATACAAATTAACCTTTTGTTTATGCCTTCCTATGCTATGATTGTCATTCAAATATTAAATATAAGACATTATTCTCACATGAGGAAGCATTTAGATTCTCTAATTTTTTTGATCAAAATGATTCCTTTTTCATAGTACTTTCCAACAACTTACATTCCTTATTATTTGCCTTGCCATTGCATGTTGATAAAAATGGAGCTCATGTATCCTGCTCTGTACATGGAGTCAATAAGAATTGTACGTGCACCACAGGAGAAGTTAGACCACTGTAATTGTCTATTTCAGCTGTGGATGTTACATTAAAAAAAAAAAAAAACCTAGGCAGTGCACCTCCCATTTAAACATTCCTCATGGCAAGGTTCAACTGTCTAAACATAGGTGACAACTTCCATTTGATATCATCTGAGATGCTCAAGACAGCTCTAAGGAGCCAGCAGATATGAGTCAGGACAGACACCTACACGATTTTTGAGCAGCAGCAGCTGGAAACCAGGCAGCACTTTCTATCCTAGGGTAAACTGCTTGTATATTTGAGCTCTAAAATTAAGGTATTTTAGTATTTGAGAAGACATCTAGGAGGATACAGTTCTTATATCACACTTCAAATGAGAAAGCCACCTCCAATCCTTCAATGGTTCTTGTCATATTTCTTTTGTAAGACAGAAATGTACATCAATTACATATCCCTGAAATAGGGATCCAAATCAAAGTCTCACAAAATGTGTTGTTAACAACCAACGCATATTGGTGGCGTGTTTCCATTACATCAATTGTTTTAATGATAAATATCCCTCACAAAATGAAATGGTTTGTTGACAGACAAAAGCACACTCTAACAATGGACTATTTAGACTTGCAAATGACAGAACACTTAATTATTCCAAAATAACATCCTCCCCACTTTAGCGTATGATCATTAAATCCATCACCCTTCTGTTTATATGCATGAAACATTTATCATGTCTTCTACAAACAGGAGTCAGTCATCTAAATATAGATTTTTGGACCATCCATTTCATCATGGCATTTCATCGAAAGCCTAGGATTTCATTTATTTTCAGTTACAGAGATAAAGTGTTTGTAAATGATTTGATAAGGCCATAAAGAAAAGTGAAGTGAAATTCAGCTCCATACAAAGATGATAAATACAATACCTACTTTGAACACTGGGATTATTGTGAGAGAAAAATGAGATATCGGAAGTCAGCAGCTATGTTTAAGATAAGAACTTTTTTTGTCCTGTGAATTTTTTATTAAAGTCAGAGACCAATAAAAAATTATCTGAATGATTTCATTTTTTCAAATGGCTGTTTCAGACATCAAACAAAAACGACACAAATGGAGAACAACTAGAACTAAACGAAAGCAAATTTTGTGGTGCTCTAACTCTCATGTTGTGGAATTACTAAGGACTAATTCTCGGTTACTGAAGAAGCCTGAAAAATTTCTATTGCATTAAAACGTGCTTTCTTTTAAAGATGTGTGACTTTCAAACACTCACTCAAGAAAACCAAACCAGAATCCTTTTCTTCAAACAATATCTAACATCTTTCTTTCTATATTTCTGGGTGTTTCCAGAAGCAGCCTTGAACTTTCAGTCTGAAACCTTATTTGGGCAGTTCGCTTACACACATTTTGGAACATTCATAAGAGCATTAAATCTGTACCTCCGGGCATTTTGGCTTCACCTTAGTATGAGCTCTTTTTGGCAGGATTTATCCCTTCCCTTGCCCCCACCCCTTCACTGTCTTTTTCTATTTGCAAATCACTGCAGCCGAGCCTATTTGAATGATTGTTTTTACTTTTTTAATGCAATATAAATTATAATTATCATAATGAGAATGTGCTTGCTTAATTCCTGCAAGACTTATTGTGCTAGGAGTGCAGAGGAGAACATTCTTATTTTATGTGCCAAGATAACAAAGTCTGTTCTTTTCTATACTTTTTCTTCATGCAACTGTGTAGCAGATTACTTTTTTTCTGTTTCTACTTGTTTTTTCCTCGATAAACAAAATCTAAAGAAGAATGCTAAATAAATAATGGATGTACAGTATGTTCTTGGCTTCTGTATATGCCTACAGGTGTCCTTTCATCATATTCATTTGGCTGGCAAAGTGTGAAAGTGCTTATGACCTGAGGGTTAGCTTGCATAACAACAGAAATTCAAAATATGGCATAGAAAAGGAAGAAAGCATTAGTTTTTTGTTACAGTCTCTCTAGACGACTGCTCTTTGGGGCACAAAAGATTGAATACCCGCCTCAGTCATACCAAAAACTATATTAAGAGACTGTTAGGGTTACAAAGACAAGGATTTGAAGGTGAGGAAATACTGGATTTCAGATAGGCTGCATAACCTTAACTTGTCCTTCCAACATGTATGCATTAAAATACCTCTTTGATTACATGTGCTCGTCTTCTCTTTTCCTCTTTTCCATCATATTATTTAGCACCGTGGATTCAGAGCATTCACAGAATAGGAATTAGATGTTGGGTTTTTTAACCTGACTTCATTCCTTTTGTGATGTCCCCAAGTCTTTCTTTAATACACACTACTCAATCCTCTATCACCAACAAAATCATTACACTTCCTGCTGTGTGTTTATACCATGATCAGAAGGTGAGAGCCCATGGAGATACTTTGCTCCCAGTTCTCATTTTCAGAGCTTATAACATTGAAGATTTCTACCTCCTTCTCACACTGAGGTTCTTGAAAGAACAATGCCAATTCAAGCACTTGTTCACTTTTGAATCCGTCAGAACTTAACGACCCTAATATATGTTTACTGCTTATCCTTTTTACTATGCAGTTACTTAAGCTTGCTTTTAAAGCACCCTGTAAGCAACATGCACTCCACCCTGAGGGTTCAACAAAGTTTAGACAGAAGCAGTCAGCTGCTGTAGTCATATGGACCACTCAATGCAACCTCCAGATGTCTTCAGCCAAGTCCTGTTTAAGGCACTAGGCACCTGCGTTCTTATTAGTTCACCGTGAGATGAAGAGAAGTCTTGAGAACAGACTTAAGCACATTGATCCACAGTGTGAGTGCTTTCTGTACTCATTGCTGGCTGTAATTAAAATTAGTTACATTGTCCTTGAGAAGAGCTGAATTCTAAATATTCCTGATAGAAGGGTCTATAGGGCTATCACGCCTGATTTATGCCATGTGTATGCATGACATCGTGAGGGGCCTTGGACCGGCTATATAGATATATTATACATGTATGTATGTGTATGTACATGTATATGTTTCTGTGCGCGCATGTGAGTGTGTATCATCCATAGTGAAGGCAAATATGCGCTCTGCCCAACATGTCATAGTTGTATGACAAGGCAGCATGCTTACTGCATTTTGAGAATTTACGTTTTAACAGAACATAAGCATGTGAGAATTTAGTTTTCTAGAAGATTACAGCTGGATTACATTTCCACAAGAGTGACGGAAGATAAGTCTTGACATCAAAGCAATTTCCTTACGGAGTTTCAAACTTCAGCTCCCAAGCTCAGACATGCTAGAGCCTCTCAACATAATGGTTATAAGAGTTCTTAACATGACTAAAAGGATATACTTTTTACTAACTGTGTACTTGGAATTATCTGAGCCATTTTAGTAAAAACTTTCCAAAAACAATTCAGCTAGAGACAGACACCTAGCATGGAAAATTTAAGCTGCAACAGCTAAATTTTGGAAAACTGTATAAGCAATTGAAAGTAAGTGCTTATGAAGGAGTATTAGCCACTCTTAGCTAAAGGCATTACTTGTCCTATTATATATACAGATACATGAATAACTAATACGTTTATTCATGTTACGCATGTACATATGCATTATGTATGCATATATATAACAGGGAATTAGTGTAATAGTTCTTAATGGAGCTGGTAATTAGAAAGATACAGCTTTATGTGTAGCAGTAGCTTTTATTTTTTAGGCAGAATCCTGAGGTTAAACACTAACTTACAAAGCCTCCAAATTTTTCACATAAATTCAGAGTTCATGAAAAGTGTCAGCCTGACGCTTGTTAAGAAAGAAGCCTTTTGTTCACATATGGAACAGGGCGGCACAGACAGCAGCAGCCCAGGCTTCCTATTCGGCTCTATCAGATGTCTCATCCCTGACCTGGAATAAGGGAGAGGTGAAAGGTTAGTCCATTCTTCATGCTCATTCAATACTTTGCTTCTCTGTTGAGTGCCAAAAGAGTATCAATTACTGCCAGTTGTGTGTTACTTTTTGTAATGCGGACTCTTGTCCATTAAAAATTGGACTGAGGCCATAAAACCATTTCATTGAGCCTGTTGGAAAGTCATCTAGTGGGGATGGCTCTTCCATCATTTCCACAATTGTTGGATTTGAAACAGGTACCTGGATTTAATGTACTTCATTACTTGAGTCATACAGCTTCCCAACTTTTCATTTGTGTTTGGAGAGGAGATGTCAGGGCAGGAACTCTCTATACTAATACTGATAAAATAGAACGGTAATTACAATCCTTCAGTATAGCCAGGATGCCTGGTAAATCTGTGCCTTTCTAGTCAGGACCTTGCTGCAAAAAAGGTCACGAAGCATTATTCAGATAGAATTGCTCTAGTCAGGCGGTGTATGTGCATTCTTAATACTCCCTGCAACAATCTAATTTATGGGATACTGGAGTGAGAGGCAGGCTGTGATGGTGCTAGTGTAATAGTATCTTAGCAGCAAATAAACACAGCGCGAGAAACTCTTCCTTTTAAAAACAATGTAAAGGAAAGACATTCAATCCCTTGGGCAATTTCTTTTCAAAGCATTTGCATTCTACAATACCAGAGAGATTCTCAGCAAATCACATGGGGCATATGGACAAATGCCATCTATACGTTAATTAGTTTTGCACATGCATTTCACAAGCAACATTTCAAACACTTTGCCCTTACTATCATTCCTTTTTTGCCTGTGTGCACTGTAATTTTTGCTAAAAATACAGAATTACATTTATAGGTTATAGCTTTATCTAAGAAAGACTGTCATACCGATTTAACTTTAGGCAATTTCTAATTGGATATAGCTACGCTGCCGCAATAGGCTTCCACGGGTATTCGAGAGCGCAAGATTCAAGTCCTTCCAAACACAAACTGTTTGCAGCCATTCCTCTGCCCCTCTACATTCTTCCTCATGACCCATGTTTCAGATCTACCCTTCTCTCTTCTCTCACATGCACATACATCAGACCTGGGATTTCCCAGGCTCTTCCTTCAAGCTCTTTGCCTAGGGAGCAAGAGGAGCAGGAAGAGCGATAGACCGTTCAGAGAGGAGTGGCTGGTGCAAACAAAGACCGCTCCCGCTGCCAAAGCACAGACTCCACCCCAGTGCGGCGCCGAAGACGGGGCGGCTGTGCTGGGCAAGTATCACTACATGCTTGCCCTGTTTTTCTACTCTTCTGTAGGCAATGACTATTGGACAGGGTCAGAGACAGGAAACTGTGCTAGTGAAACTTTTTTTTTTTTGACTTAGTCCAGCTGGTTTTATATTCTCACTGCTGGGTTACCGTACAGAGGATGCAGGCAGCAACTGCTGAGCCTCTTGTGCAGAGGGGCACAAATAAGCAGTTCGTGGTTAATGCATAGCACCCCAGGAGAGGATGAAATCTGGGCCCACTAATTAGCGAGGGCCTCAAATTGCAGGGCTCAAACCTGGATCCAAGCTCCTCTGAAGTTTCAAGTTATTCAGGTCTACGGTTTTGGCTCTGGCCCGTCTGTCCTAAAAACAAAGTGAAGCTGACAAATGTCTCTCCTAGGCAGCTGCCCCGAAGGACTGAATATCATTACAAAAAAGACATTAAAATACAAAAGGCCTTAGTAATTCGTGTAGGCTCTAGTTTCCAGTAAGGCTATAAGAAGCCTGCCAGCATTTTGGTGAAAGGGCCTGCAGCACAAATCTTATTAACTAAACTGAATGAGGAACAAAACAGCCTCGTTTTGCGCTCCTGCTGAAGTCAAAGGCAGAACTCCCACTGGCCTCAGCAATGCCTGATCCAGCCTCTACAGTATGGAATATGAACACTTTCCATTAATTACCTGTTCAATTAGTTGCCAAGGGCTTTTCATTCAAGAAACCACTATTTAGGGCACCACGTTTAAAAGTTTAAGTACGGTCTCGAATACGAATAGATTTAAACCCGCCATTTTTCCTGAACAGGCACCTCTATAAATAGCAGTAAAAAGTATCCTGAATTTAAAGTGTCTTACAGCCTAGGACCTGATCATCTTCATGAAGGATTTACCATGCTGTATTCCAGATTGAAAAACGTAGAACACTTTCTGCTTTTCACCGAGTCTTCACGAGGATACACATTGTGAAGCAAATATGAGGTGTTTTACTCCACTCTGAAAAGGCAATAGCTGCCCCGCACATAGTGCTCACTAACTGCTGGATTCATTAAGATATTTAGGAGCCAAAATCTTTCTAACCTCAGTGGACCTGGGTGTAATATGAGCATCTGTACCTAAGATGAGGGGATTATCTGGTGTGTTCCAAATTCATGACCTGCTTATTAATAGAAACATGACATAGGAACATTTCTTAAGATTTCATTACTGTTCAAAGGCTGCAGGTAAGTAGCAACTCACTGTTTTCATGAGATTGCACCATGGGCTATGGGCAAAACTAGAGAGAAATAATTTTTTCTCAGGCTTCTCACAGACCACTCTGATTAAAAAAAACCTATAATCATAACTTATATTGCAATTTTGACTTTAATTATTTAATTTAAAGAATATCCTCTATGAGATTCTGAAGTTTCCCATTTTTAAAATGCAATTTATGCTATGCGGATGATTAATTTTTATTTATTTGTTTTTTTTTTAGCTCAGTGAACTTGTAAAAGCTTTCAATTCTCTCCCGTCTTTCTCCACTGCCAACATAGCTCAATATAACTGAGACTTCTAGCAAACATTGTTACACATGCCAGTATTCCGTCCAATTTTAACTAAACATTCAATAATCCTAAGCTATTTTGGTACCTTGGACTCACATTCTCAAAGGTATTTAAGCACAGAACTCCTGTGAGGATCTTGGCTTTGTTGCTTTCTAAAAATGCTAGAATTCCCATATGTGCTAACACGGCAATGGTAAATGAACAACTAATACTGCTGTTGTATTTACATAAATTATTATAAATTACATTCTTTCAGTGTGGAGCATGATTATTAATCATCCATTCAGTTCTACGTTATATACAACTAAATAAGGAATACAGTGGGCCCTTTGTAATTACTTACTTTAACTTCAGTTTTAAAGCCAAACACCTTGTGACCTTATACTGATTTTGGGTTTATTAAACAGAGTCCTTTATTACATGAAAGAAAAGAGAAGAAAATGTTTATGAAAGATTTTTGACATTTATTAACCTTGCCAAAATCTCTCTCATACAGTAGTCAATAAAATGTGCAGTATGTACATATGGGTATAGTAATTAGCATGTATATCAGAGTAACAAATGAACTCTTTCTGTCAACACAAAAAAGGCCGGGAGAAGGATGAATCTAGATTATTCTTTACTCATGCAGAATCCAAATGATTCTGAAATAATCTGCTGTCCTTACATGCTACACATGATTAAAAGCACTGAAAGAGTCAGCTCCCTTTTTGTGATTGCTTGTGCACTAAGTTGCCACCACCCAAAGTCTCCAGACTGATGATCCAGCTCTCCCCTTCCCATGCCTACTCCCCAAATCTGTTGCATTGCCTAATTTTCTCTTGCTTAATTAACACTGGCACTAAATTTAGAATTGTCACTGCCTGAAAAGACAATTTACGATCTGTGCATTCCTGCATTAGGATTAATGGACATAGTGCTTGGGGAAATATTAATCCAAATTTGGACACTAGTTTAGGGTCATATTTTTCTCTGTCCTGCCAGGTATATTTGCAAGCAAGTGATGTGCACATACAGACAATAGGCTTCAGATAGCAGACTTTGATGTTACAGCCTTGGCCACAGGAACTCTAAGAAGTTGGTTTGCGTACAGAAACCTGTACCACCTCTGCTGCAGGGCTAACAGGACTGGGAAGTGAGAGTGTGCAATCCCTCTTTTTCACACTGCAAGCACCCAGCTGCAGGAAGTGAAAGATGCTTCTTCTGTGTTCCTCCCACACTGCCTGCCTGAATACTGCTCTTGTGCAGCCGGGCCCATAAAGCCCATTTTTTGAGAATCTGGCCCTGAGTCTTGAACTATCTTGAGAGAATCAACCCTTCTGAGGTTCAGCATCTAATAAATTCTGCCCCTAGGCAAGTAAGTGAATGGACATTTAATCTTTTCTGCAGCTGGCCAGTGAATGCATGCAGAACAGCATGACAAGGGAGAGACAAGTGTGAGAGGTGAACGGTGATACAGAAAGGAGGAAAAGGTTGAAGGTCTTAAAACACTGGACCAGAATGAAGAGCTAGAGGATGGCTATAGGGTAAAGAAGAAAGGGCCATACAAATAATACGAGAGCCTTGGTTCTGAGAGAGTCCTGGAAAAGAAAAGAGAGCCATGTAAGTCCTTTGGCAAAAAAAGGAAGAAGTGGGGATAAAGAAAGTGAGGGAGAGGTGAAATCTTGAAAGTAGGTGTAGAAATAGTGATATTACTAAGGAGCCGGTGGGAGAGGCAAAAGATTAAAGAAGAGATGGATTTAGAAAGGCTGAGCAGAATGCAGAGAGAAGCCACTAAGGGAGGTACTAGGTGGGCCAGGGAGGGGAATCCAGGCAGCACCAGCAAGGATCATATCTTGGGGGGCTTCCTATGAGGCACGGGAGATCTGTGGTTTCCTGCACTAGATCTGCATTTTTCTTCTGATGCTTTTATTAGTTATTTCTTCTGACAAGTGATTAGTCTTGTGAAACATAACTTTCTGAGGGTTTCAACACCTTTCCATGAAAGATAACCCAATGTTTGAAAGAAAAAGCTATCAGAAAACTGAGTAAGTCTCTTGTTCTCCTGCTAGTGGTTCAAGTGTTCTCCTAGGAAGTATTTTTCATCTTTAAAAAAGCATGTTATGAGTCTTGTCAAAGTTTTCAGAGAAAAGAGTGCAACTGAAGTGTGGCCATGTATAGTTACCAGTGGGTAACAGTTCACATCAGTGTATTAGATACTACTCAGAGTGGCTGGCAAATCCACTCAGAAAAAGATTAGAAGAGAGGGGTATCTCAAATACCTCTGAGGTAAACTCAGCTTACCCTTCCAGAGGGCAATCTTTCAATAACTGTGTGGAGATCATTAGCATGCCCTCTCACATAAAGGCTGTTCGCACTGCAACTGCCAAGCGGGTAAAATTAGTCCTCTGTAATACAAATGCAGAGGAGTAATAAAAGTTCATTTTCCATTACAATAAGAAAACACACAAATAGTCTGCTGTTGCTGTACTACTCCTTTTTTACGCATTTTTGGTCATTAGCTGTTATGCATGGAAAACAGGCACATGCTAAAAAAAACCTTATCATCTGCTTCAATGGCCTGTGGTCAAATATATTTAAAACATCAACAGTAATAATGCATAATGTCCCTCTTTTTTTGCCCTAGAAGATAACCTTAGGCAGTGTTCCCAAACTATTGCAGATACTTTCGCCTTAAGGAAAAGTAATGCTAATTGACTACTGTTGGCTAAACCTTTCAAAACTTCTCTTTTGGGGGATGCCACTGTTTCGCATCTCACTGTGCCGGAGATAATACAACGTCACACTCCTTTGATTTTTTCAGTCTGACAAAAGGTTTTTCATATTTCTTACGAATTTTTGATTCTGCATCTCAATCATCTAGTAGCTGAATAGCCAGAAGTTTGAAAGATTCCAAGTATTACTCACCATGACTAATTTTTTTAAAAAGTGCTTTATGCTACATATGAGTGACTCCTTATCTGCAGTTAGCAGGAAAAAAAAAACTTCTATGGAAATAAACATAGTGATCTTTTAAATTATGGATAAAGAAGGTACTATTTTATGGCTGCATATAAAAATAATGAGCAAAGCATCAAAGAAACTTTGTTTTTGAATTCTAATGAAGGAGACAGATTATTTCCTCCATTTTTCCCCTATCACAATACACACAGAAAGAGGTGAAATTTCCAAGGACAAAGAAAGCCATCTGTGAGTGCACAGTGTTTCCAGAACTTGTCCACAAATTGACACAGAAGTTGCTAGAAATGTTTGAATTTGTGTACACAATTCAGTCAAGTATGGGGTAGTAGGAATAGAAATCATGCGCAGAAACAGAAAAGCTCTTGTGAAAATGTTTTTATGGTATGAAGGCGAATGGTGAACAATACATGAAGTATAAGCTAAACAGAAACACTAGGCCTGATTTGTGGCTGCTTTTCTCCACTCAGTAAAAAGCATAGGTAATGCCAGCTTAAATTGTTCCTTGAGGATTCCTTGGTATGTTTCCCAGTGATTTTTCATTTATTATTCTACTAGAAGGTCTTAAAAATGGATTTCTGCTTGGAAGGGGCTCGCCACTTGTACATCTCAGTTTATTTTATAATCTCCTTTATCATAGTTACTATATCACCTCTAAGTTTATAGAAGTTGCTGGTGCTTGAGCACTAAAAGGCGGATATTAGAAATCCACAGAAACAGTATATGGAAGTGTACCGATCCTCACTCAAATGGTGCCTCACTTGGCACTAGTCCTGCCACAAGGATTTCACGCTGCCTGCAGGTATTGACTGTAGAGGCACCAGCTAAAATGGGACAGACGGAAATGAAAGGGGGGAATGATCCACATCAGTAGCCAGAACAGAGTATCCACCTCAGTTGATTAAAAGGTGAAGTTTCTCTTCAGTTCAGATGCTTTGGATTGTCAATGGAGGGAAAAAAAGCCCTCTTCTATCTCTTTCTTGTTAACAGGTGAGAACGCAAGTCCACTTCCTAGCTGAAAATCCGGCCCTAGTTATCCATGCAATCAGCATCTCCAGCCATTATCAGTGAAACTTGCTTTATCTGGGACTGCATGTGAAAATATTTCAGAGACTTCAGTTTGTCCAGAATGTAGCTACCTCTTTTGTTGCTGTCGTAGGTTACCAAGAGCACGTTGCTCCCGCTCTCAGAACTGTTCAGTGTTTCCCTCCCTAGGCCCTGATCCCTGAAGCTGCCAACAGCTCAGGTTGTTACTATCTCAGAGAGTTTCTGTTTGTCCATAATCCACCGCATCAGTGGAGACCATGTAGCTTTGCAGGCATTATCCAAGGCACATCGGGCCAGTGATCCTACAGGGTTTTTTCTTAATGTATGTGCTGTCTGGTTTGGATAGTCATAGCTGACTGTGTACTAGTATTTTCTTTCCTTGACTGGACAACTTACACGCTAACCTTGGACAATCAGCCACATCAGACACTTACCCGTCTGACCTGAAATCTGCCCCCTGTGAACCCTCAGCAAAGTTCAGTCCTTGAAGCAATTACGGCGAGAGAGAGGACCTGAAGGGAGCCCATTAATAGCATTGCAACTATTCTATGTTTTCTTGGCAGCATTGCATCCAAGCTTGACGCTTTTGGCACAAAACAGATCCAAATGAGGTTTTTTGCAACCAGGCAACCTGGTCGTTTCCCCAAGGCTCAGGCATCAGCTGAGGAAGGGCTGGCAGTGAACTTCAATCTCATGGGGACAAGAGGGCAAACGATTTTAGCCAGTGCAACTGCGGCATGCTAACATGATTGCCAAAGAACTGAGAGCTTTGGTAAGTCAGTTTATATGGCAAAATACACTGCTAAAAGATCCCAGCAATATTTTGGTAGGAAGCTTGTTTTTCCCCGAATTGCTTTTATTTTCTTATTCCATTATTCCTATAACCATATTTTTTCTTCTGTTTCCTTTCAACATGATTGTTTTTCAAATCCTAAACAAAAGAAGAGTAAGACAAATAATTCTGCAGCAGTGTATGAATTGGCATAGAGTATCAGAAGGAGCCATTATGATCTGTCAGACAAGTACTTATTTAGGGACTTTTGAAACCACTGATAATTGACTTAGTAGAATAAAACAGTTTCTCTGGAACTGATGGAGTCTATTGTTTAAGTGCTTATCACACTTACTGCAAGTCATTTTAAAAATGTTATTGACCCTGGTTAAACTATTAGAGACATAAAGGAGCCGTGAAAGTGTGAGGTGCAGTGGTGCTGTTTAATACAGCTTTACTAAACTGACTGCATCAATACAGACGAGAATACTAAGGCTGGGGGTGGGATAGGATGAGGGGAGTTGGCCACAAATTGAAACCCTTGTGGCCAGCACCTTTAGTAACAGAGGCGGCTGGAGACTGGCAGAAACAGATTATAATATGCAAGGCACTAGGCTGTATCAGCCTGACAACCTCTCTGTCTGCTCTGCAGGACTCCTGTGAAGGCTGCCATGGGCTCTGATCCATGTATCCTTGATGCATACTCAGTACTAGACCCCATCTCACTCTCCAGAACAGGGCAAGTTGCGCAGCCACGCAAGACACGCACACAAGCACCCACATCAGCTGGTGCAGGGAACTGGATCCTCAGGTTGTCTAGTGATATGCAGAGGTCTAGGGAACTGGCTCAGACCCCAGGAAGTGGCAAAATCCCGAGAAGGCATTTGTAAATTTACACCTTAAAATCTAGGCACCTTGTCATACTGTGCTGAACTCAGCCTGACCATAGTGGTTGCTGTTCATGGACACAGATATGGGCTACAGCATGGCTGCTGCATTAGGGAGCCCAGAGGTTCTTATGTCCAGCCTTATGGTTGGACACACTCCTGGGAGGTGAGAAAAAGCAGTCTGAATCATCTCAGTCTGAGGAAGGCACAGAACTGGGTCTCCCACATCCTGTGCTTCAGTCTCTGAGGACTCAGACTCAAGTGATTGTATCCCTGGTGGGAATTGCCTGAATTTTGTATTGGAGAGAAAAGGGTGATCATTTACCTGTGAGAGTCCAGTGCTTCACCTCCTTGGCAAGGCGACTGCACATAAGGACTGGCTGTTGTATACCTGCCCAGGATTTCTCAGACAGAATGAAGGGTATAGGCCCAGAAGGTCCTGGCAGCAATCGGCCTATGTGATTTATGCCCATCCACTCCCACCACTAGCCTGCATGTCTGCAAGAGGTATGGTGCTTCCTGGATGGGCCATTCCTACTATTCATGTGCCGCTCTCTTGATCTCCGCATGCGCTAAGGACATAGCCAGGATTTCCAGACTGTGCTGCTGCTGGTCCGATTTGATTGCTGGACATCAGGAAATCTTATTTCCAATCTGATTGTGTGCACCATCCTCAAATTCCACTTGAACAAAATCTCCAGCTGGAAAGAAAGGATAAATGTGGGTTTGAACGATTCCTGTATCTGCCAAAATGGAGTTTAAAATACTCAGAAAGCACTGACATAACATTCTTGAAGACCTTCTCCCTGCAAAACCTTTCTGACTATTCAAATGGTGAAATATTTCAGAAAGATAACTTAGGATATTGTGGTAATTTCCAGTTCCAAAGCTCATACGATCATCTTCTTACATGCGGTATTGAAATGTTCATGGAGATGCATGTTAAAGATGCTGTCAGCTAACATTAGAGAAAACAGAGGCTCACCTATTTTTTCAAGTTTCTAGCAAAGGACTGGGCATGAGAAATTAGGAATGAGAACTAAAAATCAAGAGGTCTGAATTTGTCTTTATGATGCTTGTACAGCTCTGAGTCACTTTACTGGCTTCAGTGGAATTTACACTGACAGAAGATTTACACTGACAAAAGCGTAGAATTTACCTTACTCTAGAGTTCTACTTACACAAAACAAAACAAATGCCAGTTTCAAGCTCTGGATGCCTTTATCTGTCTTTAAACAACATTAGATAAAACTGATTGGGTCCAGCAATTATCTCCAGATCACGGTACCTTTGTTACAACATAAATATAACAAAAATGTAATTAGTCCCACTAACAAAATTACTAACTTTGTTGCTGGCTAAGAGTGAAATAGCTCTCCTCTGGAGTGCAATGTCAACGTTATGGGTTAAGCTTTGGATTCTTGGTGTAATGAAAGCAATATTTATGGAAGAGGCCGTTTATCAACTGAAGACAATAAAGGCCATGACTAAATTCATAGGCTATCTGAGACAGATAAAACAGTACTGTTGTTATGAGTATCTTGGCAGCACTGTTCAGATATATTGTGCTGACACTCTACAGATGTATTTACCTACATGGAAATAAATATTCATGTGCATCTTAAAAAAAGGACATAAAACAAAGCAATGGGATATTAAGAACATGGAGCTAGAAGACACAGTGTCTTTTCGATTGCCTTTTTCCATCAGAAAACCTGTGGAAAGAAATAAGAAAGATCATTCCACTGGAAGAGCAGGACACATCCCTATTTTTGCGGAACAACCTGAGTGACCCACCTCCGAATCCTGTGGAGAAAGAGTTATGTGACAGCAATATCTGTGCCATAGCAAGCAACAACCAAGCCTAACTAACCTTCTTCAAAGCAACACCAAGATTCTCTTGGGACTTCAGTACCTCCAGCCTGGTTTGATCTGCCTTGTGTAAGGCAGTGGGTTATGGGGACACAACATAGCTTCCATCTATACTCCATTTATGCCACAAAACTCACAGACCATGAGTATACCTTCCTTTGGACCTGTTGCTTGCAGACAGACCTCAGTATATCTCTGTTACTCCAGCATCTTCCTGGAAAGTGGCATTTCCCTCTAGGAGGAGGAGAACTGTGTCAGAAGAGCTCTTCTCAAGCCGCTCTCAGGGGCAAGGTCCTGCCAGCTCTCAGTAACGACTGCTATGAGCTTTGTTTTTCTGAGATGCTGTTTTCTCTTCTTTCTAGTCTTACGGTTACCCTGGAATGTCAAAATGTTCTCATGCTGAAATTGCAACTACTGTGTAAGAGTTGTTTCAAAAAAATGAATGAGAACACAGATAGGAGAAAGAAGGCACGAGAGGGAAAGGTACTATAATGAAAAACAACTGCAGGATTACTACATTTTATTTCATTTTTTCATGCCTCTGCATTTCATTGTATTTTCCTGGAAGGAAAGACTGCTTAAAGGAGAACTTTGAACGGAACTGGTGAATAGTACTGAAAATCCATCAACCTCCAGTAACATACCAGGCACATTTTAGTCCATTTTAAGCCATAAATGGTTTGATCTGGAATGGAATAATGTACATTCTTCATGGAATCATCCTTAGATTGCCCCCTCTTCTTTCATCATTAAAATGCAACCTTCATCTATTATTTTCACGGTTAAGCCTTAATAGCAAGTTATTGGATCTTACTGTTTATTTGCAGGGCAAGTACATGTAAATGTATTTAAATGTTTATGCAAATTAAGCCCAGCTCTCAGGCTGTCAGAGTTGCAAATGTTGTATTTTGTGGCACAAAAGGCTAAGCACCTCTGGCCTATAGAGAATTTTTATAGATGTGTTTTAAAGGGATACTAGCATTATCTTAAATAGTGGCAGTCTAATGTTGCTCATGGCTATTTCTTAGTATTAATTAGGGATGGACAAATTAGTTTGGAAAAAATCTCAAGTATAAGTTGAAGTAGAAATTTTAACCTCCAGCTTCTATAATAGCCCTAGTAAGAATCATTTTCTGACTCCGTTTCCCACAATTGATTTACCCTTTGCCCCAGACACTTCTCTTGATATTCAGCCCCTCTGTTGAAGGGCCTCAGCCAAAAAGGGAGCCATCTTTAGGCTGTCTATTGATGTCCAATGTCATATGCGCTAAGTGATCTAGAGCAAAAAATATACAGCTTCAAAGTATTATGCAGACTTGGCAACATCTGTTATCACCCTACAGATAGTTTTGTAGACCAAAAGCAAGATACTCAGTGGGATTTGTTTGAAGGAGTTTGAAGTTAAGGGTAACTAGGAGCCTCAGAAGAGGGTAGGAGGGGACCGGAAGAACCTAGATGAGTCAGTCAAAATGCTTATTGAATAGAATTACACTAGCAGACACAGCTGGTTTCAAGGTCAAAGACAAGGTCAGTATGACAGAAGGACATAGATTAGTCCTCAAGGGCCAAGTACACAATTTTAGTGGAAAGAGGACAACCTCCCTGGAAAGAGTGGTGCATAATATAAGAGAAGAGGCAGAAGATTTAGAGGAATCACAAAAGCTTGGGATACTTTCAGATAATCTTATGTTCCTGCAAAACAAAATTGCTCAACCTTTTAAATTTTCATTCCTCAAAATGTTATGAGTAATAACCATAATCATCTGAAATGGAAAAATTCTCTCTCAGTATGCACTAATTAAAACACAGTGTATTATTTGCTGCCTGCTAAATATTGCCAGAGATATAGGGATCTATTAATCAGAGAATCCATTATATCTGTTAGTTCCACAGATATTAATTCTACAGTTTTATCACATGTGAACTATCAGGCTATAAATTATACAGAAAGCTATATAAACTTGATTATTTAAGTAGGCTTAGGCGAACGCGAAAATTAGGAATGAGCAAGGTACCACTCTTAAAGCTAACAATCGTGTTATGTTAGAAGTGACTTGGCCTCAAATTCCAGCTCAGAGATTTGAATTTTCCTAGTGAGATTTTAAGGCCACCTACTGTTAGTTCATTTTCATAGATATTTCCCTCGTTACAACTTTGTTTAAAAGTATCCTATTCACACCTGAAGACATAAAGAATAAACCTGTTGCTGGTATGTTCTCTGCTCAGATAAAAACCCTGAAGGAACTCCCTTCCCTTTAGAAGGTATTGCTTACAAAATATCTACAAGTCCTTTAACTTCTTTGGGATAGATTCATGTTTGCTACTGCTTTACACCCTTTTTGTATGACCGTCAAATCCCACACAGTGTACAAAGAGTCTTCAACAACTACATGGAAATGAAAGTATGAAGTTGGATGGAGGATCAGACAGCTGTAGAAAATAAACTTGGAAATGAACTGTTAATGGAGGTCATCTAGCATCCATCCCCTTCTATTATGATACTGAACCATTACACACTGTTGTGTAACCTGCTTTTTTTCTACAACCTCCCTTGACAATCTATTCCATTACTTATCTTTATAGATATATTATCTTTATGGATAGAAAATGTTTCAAATTACCTAAACAAAATTTGCAACTTAAACCCATCTTCTTTGTACTATCTGCACGGAATAGTGAGAACATTTTGTTCTCTTCTGCTGTCAGCTTTTACATTTTTGAAGACATTTAACATATGTAAGTATAAAAGGTGAGCTTGTAATGCTCACTTTTTAAATTATATGGTTTCAATTTCCACCTAGGAGAGAGAAATACCTCTCCCCCACCTCCAAAAAATTTTAAGTAATGTGCAAGTTAAATGAAAAAAAAAGAAATTCATAAAGAAGAGGAAGCTAGCGTAAAGGAAATAGAAGGTGCAGCTTTGTGGGTAAATTCTGGCTTAAAATCAAAAAATAGAAATAATGTCTAGAAAGAAGACTGGAAAGGACCATACTCCTCAACAAGTTAAAACTAAAATCACAAAAAGGCATGCCAAAGAGTTCTGGAGAAACCAGAATCTTTAGTGGTACAGAAGCTGTTTCTTTTTTAAACCTACCAGAATAAGGAAGCTCGCCTAGGTCCAGGATATGGTTAAGAAATACAAGGAATATTTATGTGATGTATAATCATTGCAGAAGGGCTGACTGAATCCTTCCTGTGTCACAGCCATTCTTTACAAGGAATGAGTCTGAGGAAATGTTCCAGATTGACGTGCCAATGGAAGAGTCTGAAAATAAATCAATACACTTAAGAATAATAAATCACTAGAACCTGGTGGCATTCTCTCTAGAATTCTAAAAAGAGGTAAATATAGAATTGTTAAACGGCCAATTGACACTTGTAATTATTGTTTAGATGTGTCTTTATGTCACAGGAAAGCAGATGGGAAACATGGTATAAACTCTGAAAAAAGTTCCAGTCATGATCCTAGGAAGTATGAATCAGTAAATCTGATTTCCACAAATTAGCAAAAAATAAACTTGATAACGAATAAATTTAATAATACTGTAAGGAATATGACATATTGGGAAATAGGCTTTTGATGAAAGTCATACTGTTATTATAGTTCACTGAAAGAATAAATGAACGTGTGGATCAGCCTGATCCAAAAAATATAACGTGCAAATTTTCAAAAAGCATTTGACAAAATCTCTTCTAATGAAACTAAGCACTCATGGGATAACAGAGGAATTTTTCTCATGGATTAATGGCTGATCAAAGAATGTTCGCAACAAATGACATGTTTCTACAATGCAGAAATGGAGAAAGGTTAGGTACCCCATAAATTAGCAAAATCTTCTTAAGATCAATACTGGAATATAGTTCAACATGGTCTGGATCTGAAAATGGGGATGAACGCGTTGTCAGTAACTGACAAGTCTGTAGATAGTACAGACTTTTTTGGCATAGTCTGCTCTGAAGTTGACTCTGAAAAGCTGCAAAAAGATCTCACAGTCATAAATAACCAGAGAACATCTTAATATAAAATTCAATGTCAGTGAAAGCAAAGAAGTGTAGATAAGAAGAAAAATCACCTTAGTTCCAGGTACACAGTGATAGGTTATAAATGTATATTTACTGTATGGAATCATTGCAGATAGCTCTCTGAAAGCATCAGACTAATACTCAATGATAGCAAAAAAACATAAATAGAGTATTAAGTAAAACAAAACGTATAGAAAAAAGATCACCCCTTTTAGTTGACCAATTTACCTAATGCTTTAAAAAAAAGAAAAGCTATCAAGAACACATTTCTTTCTTCAGGTCACCTAGCCAAAAGTTGGAAAAGTCTCCTGGTTATTTACAGAAGCCAGCTGTGGTGGAACTGCAGCTGATCATTAGTTAATAATACCATATTATTATGAAAATGTAAGCATTGTACTGAGATATGCATGCCCGCCCTTTTGAAAAATTTCTACCTACCCAGTCATTGCCCAACTGAAGGTGCGTACCTCTTCAAAGCGTACCGAGGTTCTTTAACTTCTTCCAGAATGTTTATCCGAATTGTGGTTGAAGGGTGTCAGGACCTGAGAGTCTGCCTGATCTGTGACGCCCAGATCTAGAACAGGACGTCTGAAAATACCCCACCGTGCCTTGGCCTGCGCGAGGCAAAGTGGTGGGCTGAGGTGTTCAGGGCTTTAACCCCTGCATCTCCTTTCGGGTGAGGCTCCTGCCTAGAAATAGCTGTTCTAAAGGTTGCTGAAAAGACATATATATCTTTAGATCTCTTTGTTTTCTGTAACAAACAATCTTTCCTATTGTTGAGGCCCCAAGGGCACTGACTGCCCTGGCTGTCGTTGCCCCCCAGCTTCCCCAGCCCAGCCCCAGCCCAGCCCCGCCGGGGCCACCAGTCGCTGCCCCACGATGCTGCCCAACGCCGAGGCAGGGGGACCAGGGCTCCCTGGGACGGGAGCCGCCGCTGCGCCCCGACATCCACCCGTGCGCTCTCAGCCACGTGCACGAAGCCCAAGGGAGATGGGGCACGTGCGCTTAGCATGGCCACCTTGAGAAAATCCGCAGTCTCCCTTTCCTCCAGGAGTCTCCAGGCAGTGGTGAGCGGTAAAGTTCTGCACCTGAACCTCATTTAGACCAAGGCAAATAGACAGTGTGTTGTCAGCATGAAAGGGGCCTTGAAGCAGGTACTGGTTTGTATGAGAGAGATTTGGGACCCCTCGGTTCTCTCCTTCTGCTGCGTAGCACCATCGTGCCTCGTGAAAGAGTAGTTTTGCCCTAAAAATGGCTATTTGTCAAACAGGCATAGCATTTCCTATGCAGAGGCGTGCAGTTTTGTGTAGAACCTTGGATTTTTAGCGTATTATGTTAATACATAAATAATTTATAGACATCTCTTTAGCATATGCTGAAATAAATCAGTCCCCCAAAATCATGATTAAAGTGAGGGCAAGTAACTGGGGCTACCACTCCAGTTTTATATTTGCATAAGAAAAGTTAAAAATAGCTTCCCCAGTACAAGTCAGGACTGACATCCTGTTTCTTTACAGGAAATACAGATACTCTTAAACTTTCCCACCTGTTTCACTTTAAGAAGATCAAACAACAGAAGAGCACTAACCAATCAAATAACTGTCTAAGAAACTTAAATGCCGTGTTTTGTTAAGAAGATATGAATGCAGAGATCTTCTGAGAGGGAAGATAACTGAATTTCACGGTGGAAATCCCACTATGGATTGCAGAAGCATAAGATAAGAATACTAAGGTAGGTCATTTCTGTTAGTACTTGAATTGTGCCCTGAAAAGTGAGAGGCATGTAACCTAATTCTGGACTTGGTTTCTAAAAATTGTTTCTTTAAAATAAAATGATAGCTGGGCAATATGGCTTGCAATATATTGTAGCCTATTTAATAAACACACAAATCACTGATAGAAGGTATTTAGTTGTTTAGTGGAAAAGAACTTTGACAAATGCCAGAAATAATTTCAAAACCGAGACATAGTTCTATCTGTGTGTCAAATAATTCATAGGAAATACACTTCTAAAATGCCAAATATTTTATTCCCAGGTAAAGCTGACTGCCTTATTGTCTACTTTAAAAGTCAGTTATAGATTATGTCTACTTTTTAATTCCCACAAGGAAGTGACATATTTTCATCCCGTTAAAGATTAACATTCACTTTGACCCTGTATTTTATGAAAATAAATTTAAAATGTTACATTTTTGATAGCACTAGAGCTCTAAATTTGCTGATTAATATCCACTGGGATATGCAACTCGGGCTGTATGCTAGTTAAAATAATAAAGTGCTCCGTCTCCTTTGGTTACAGCCGAAAGAATAGCAGGTGGTCACTGTTTACCCTGCTAAAGCAAGCCATTTGGTTAGAGAAAGCTCATTTTGGACCAAGCTGAATGCCATGCCTGAGTGATTCTGCTCCTAACAAAGCAGCTTAGAGTCTCATTCATATTGTTTCATTTGAATAAGAATTAGCTACTAATGATTGCATGTTCAGGAGCCGCTATTACAAAATGGCTCTCCAGACATGTTTATTGAAGACTCTCAGTCTAAGAATTTGAGAATAATCTGTTAATGGGTCCACTCTTTTCACGTTTGACTTTACTGATGAAAGTCAAGCAGAAGCACCAAGGAAAGGAGCAGGAGGGGAGACAGCATCGTCTCTTTCTGACAGCTGCCCATACTGCCTGGACTCCTCCTGCATGTGCACTGTGGAAGCAGTGGGCCTGTACACTTTCATTATGGAAAGGGAATGTTGCTGCTCAGTGTGATACCAGTGAAACTAGACAGGAATCCATGCTCAAGTTACATTCACGTGCAATTACAATGCAAACTATTATGATCACCACCAGATCTCAGACAAAATGTTGAAACAAACTGAAATCTAAATCCTACTCTTTTTATAGGTAGCAACTTCCCCTGCATGCTCTTGAAAAGCCTGTTCTGGAAAAGCTGTTGTTTTTTCCCTGGTATGGAAAAAAAAAAAAACATTCTGGTATTGCAGACTAGGAGAGTTCCACACTTTGTCTTGAAGGCCTAACTGTTTAATGACAGTGTCTAGAATGTCTCCTCTAAGTGTGCAGTATGGAGAGCTCCTTAGAAATAGCAGCTCCTATGTTCTGAATATTAGGGCCACGCTTCTCAAAGCCAATCCAGAGTGAACTGAAAACTATCAGCGTCTAATTTCAGCTTCTCACAGGCTACTAAAGAAATGTGAGAATATCACATGCCTCATGAAGCCACCTTTTAAATTTGGACTATTCATTTTTTATGTTCTGTTATTTTTTCCTGTAGAGGATGCCAGTTAAAATAAGGAATTTGGAATGAATAGAAACCTCCTATGATGTTTAAATTATTGTAGTTGGTACAACTCAAGTTGTTTACCACAAGGAAAAGGGAAAGTGGTAAGAACCCTTCTTTGGGTTCCTTCTAGGTACCTATAACATACAGGCCATCGGAAATATGTCATGTAGGTTCAACCGATATAAAGTTAAAAAGAAAGAATGAGCTTTCAACACTTCTAGTCTCCTAGCAGGCTTGAGATTGTTTAGTTAAAATCTTTATTCCAAATGGAATAAACTTTAAAAAAAAAAAAAATATATATATATATGTATGCATGTGTATATATCTATGGCCACAAGTGAAAATACCAAAGCACTTTGAAAGAGATTTGTATTTTGAGGACATCAGAGCTTGTGCAAAAGCAATAAATATTAGAAAACTTGTGAGAGAATCAGAATTTGTGAGATTTGCAGCTCAATGATCTGATTAAAGGATTAGATAATTTGATTTAAACCTTTTATGTGCGGGATATTTATTTGAACTTCAGTTGGAATTTCACTTTAAATAGGGCTAGGTTCTGTCTCTCCATTGAATGTTTTTCTAGCAATTTTTCAATACTGAATTAATCTTGCAGTCTTTGACAGTTTGCTGCCATTTAAGAAACACATTGCAACCTTAGTTAACATGCTTATCATTGCAAGAACAACACAATCTAATCAATCACAGACAAACATGGAAACTCTAGTCTGTGTCTTTTCTTTTAATCTAGATTGCACGGCAGTCTTTAGTAACTCTTGAAATGTCTTATCAAACAAGGTTCACTTCTTGTTTCAGCCTTTTTTCCCCTTCTATATAGTAGCAGTGGAAGTACTGAAGTTCTTGGTAAAGCAGTTTCTGATCGAATGACGAAAAACACTATGTTAGAACTAGGTATTGTTACTAAACTAAGATCCAAAATAATGACTGATACAAAGAGCTTCTGGCTTATTATGTGTTCAAACTTGAAATCCTTCCATTGACTTCCAATGAAATTCTTTATTAATGTTAAAAGTTTTCCTGATAACTGAGACTCTTTCTTGGGTTCATATGTTTCAGAATTACTGGAGCGACGCACTCCATTTCTGCCTCTCTGATCTGCTGACTCATTCATTTCCTCTTACCAGTGAAGATAAGAGGAAGACTGCTGGGTTAGAGCTTTTACTGTTCTTGTCCTATGCATCTGGCACTCCTTTAGAGATTAGGCTATTTCCAGATGGGGAGCTTTTAAAATAGCAAATTAAATTTTTTTTTTTGATTACTGAAACATCAGGATTAGGTATAACCTCTAAAGTTATTGTAAAAGTTTTTTTTCTTCCTTTTAATATGTCTTTTTTTTATTCACCCTTGAAAGAATATGAAAATCATCTTTGTTTGCAGAATGTGTACACTGCCAAATTCCTTGATCTTCTCTACTGCTCTCCTTCTTAAGATTTTTGCTTCGCAATTACAAGTTGAGACACTTTCCCCTTTTGCAGGTTTTTGTGGTAACTTAAACATACATTAGCAATAGAACCTTCAGCAATGTAGGTTTTCAGAGTTTTTAACCTTCTCTGCAGATTAGCAACTGTCAAAAAAAAAAATCATGATTATTTAAAAAAAAAAAGCCACCTACTGTAAAACCCATTGAAGGGCTCTTTAGAATTGCTGGAAGAAGTGGGGATATTCTGCAGTGCCTTTCAGGGGGATGACTGACTGCACTGTTGGGTGGCCAGCTCTGCTGGCACAAGTGACATGTAGGAGGGAAAAAAAAGTAAGTTACCGAGAGTGCAGGGTAAGACATGACTTGACTGGTGGCTAGGGACTCATTCAGTCTCTGCAGAAGGTGAGCCACTTAAGAAGAGGGATATGAGTTGGAGAGCTTTCTGTTTTGTTGCTTTGCTACCGTGCAGCACTTTCCAGTAGCTGATGGCATGAGTGAGCTGTTATCTGTAGTATGAAGATTCTTTGAATCTTTTCAGCCAAGATCAGGTTTGCACTCTGGCATATTTTTCCCTTTGAGCTCATAATCAGAAGTTTGGTCACGACTACTGTTGGGATAAGAGTCCTCGTTTAATGACCTGTTCCAAAAGACAGATGAAGCTGCAGTTTAAATTTTGAGGAAGACAATTTCTCCTCCCATGGATACTGTTGTTGGATTTAGACTCTGAGATGAGTCTGAATCATCCCCTCCGTGACTGTGTCCTTGCAGATCCCATTTGTTGTCATCAACCAGAGAAGTCTAAGAGGTCCAGAAACCAGGCAGAGCCCTCTCTGGAGGGTTCTAAAGCAAAAGCCACCTGATTTTAGCAAAAACGTGTTTAAAAACTCTAATAAAGCTACTAAATTGGAAGCAAATAAGAGATTTCTTACTTACAAGGTTTACCAAATCATCCAGTTGCTTTAGGCTACAGATAGCTAGGAGGAAAATCCTACCAGGCTCTACTCCATGATTGACATGAGAGCCTTGTGAGGAAAATCAAATTGCTTTCTGATCAGCATTGTCTCTGCGGAACTAGCGCGTATCTTCAGGGCAGAAAATGCTACGTTATTTCCTCTTTATTTTCTTCCCAGTCACGCATAGCCTAGTAGTGAAGAGATTGGTGACGTTTCAGCCATGACTTTGGTGCTGGAAGCATAAGTTTCATAGGTATTAAATTCTAGCAGAAGGTACAAAGTCCTGTGTAAATGGAACAGTTTATTCAAGAGGGTAGGCTAGCAGCTTTTCTTAAAACAGGTGTGGTAAGGGTTGCGTTCATGAAACCATCATTTGACACTGACAGGCTGGCCAACTTTGCCTCTTGTTAGCTCTTTCATTTGTGGTGAAGTTCATTAACAAGGATGCAGTGAGATTACAATGACACGTTTTATGTGTGTAAACACTCTCTCCTACATATATAAAATATACATATACATTAATATTTTCTTTTCAGTTTTGGCACAATGTGAAGACTGACTTTGTTTAGATAGTCCACACTTTTTCTTTTGCGGATGGATGAAGTCAGATCAGTTTTGCATAGCCATTTGGCTATCCATGAGATACTGTTAACATGCGTATAAACCTTAGTGCTGTGGGCTGTTCTTCTTCTTTACCCAGAAAAAGTACTACTGAGCAGTGTTACACAGTTGGTTTCTCTCCTCTGAGAACTATTTTTTGCTCATTTATCCTGCCCATTTTTTTGGGGTTAAGTTTGAAAATAAGCAGTTGAAGGTGCTGGCATGAGCACCTGGTCAACTTACCTTCAGTGCCCGGCACAGGTTAGATTTTTATTTTCTCCTCTCTAGTCCAGATGGCACAGCTAAATGGCTGTTCCCGGTTCTGACCGGCATTGCGATATGGATGTATGAAGGGTAATTGAGGCTTGTCTCGGATGGCATTTGCTTTATTTGTTCTTCACAATAATACATATCTTATCCAGCCACTGTCTTAAGGGAAGGTGGGGCTGTGGAAGGAAGAGGAGATAGTTCCTCCCCACGGGGCAGCTGAGCACGTTTTGGCACAACAGTATGAAGGGACTGCAGGATGTAGCTGGCAAAAGAGTGGGGAGTTGGAGGCTTGTGGTGTGGAGCTGAGAGAAGCCAGCCAGGCCTCAGATGATGAAAATGGCCTTCCTTGGACCCAGAGGGTACTGGGAAGAGTTTGTTGCTCCTCTAAAGTCATGGGGCTCCTTGGAAGCAAGGCTGCAGTGGATGAGGAGAGAGTTTGTGTACAAAAGTTCTTAACAATCCTGTTCATTTGTCCCTTGCTGCTTTGAATTTTCCCTATTTGAAAAGTTATGTTTCTAATCTTATTTGAGGGGGGGGTGGGGAGGACGACTGTCTGTTTTGTCTTCGGCCTTTGAGGATTTCTCTATATAGCAAAGGTCTAGCCGTAGCTCTGCTCTAGACAGCTTGGCATCCTGTCACAACACCCAAGCCAGATAAAAATCAAACAAAACAGATTATTGTGAGGAATGTATCTTCCTGTTAGACTGAAGATGCTTATCAGCCATTTGTTTTTTATTTGACCAATGAATAGTCTGATTTGATTCCCAGTTATTCCTTGATTGTCTTAGGAGTAGCCAGAACAGCTTTCTTTTATATGTGGCCAAGAGGATGCAATCTTCATTCGTAGGTGCAAAGCTCCATACTATGATCTATGTAAACTCTACTTCTTAAATCAGTTGAAATAATTTTGTTGGTGCAGAGCAAAGGATTCCAGCTGTTCGTTGTAGAAATGTTGATATTATTATATTTTGGTGCCCTGTGATCTATGTTGATTGCTTATTGATTTTTTTTTTTTGGGGGGGGGGTGGAGTTTAGAGTGTTCGTTTGGATTTACGATATACTAACTGGCTTAATTTCTCCCTTGAGAAACTACCTTTTTCTTTATGCTATACTGATGCAGCAGAAATCTGTGCAGATACACTTTATTTTCAGAGCTCTAATAGAAAAAAGAACCTGCCACTGGAAGATTAGTGTATAGGAAAGCCTCTGACTTTAGGACTTACCCCATCTTCTCTCGGAAAGCCAGACCTTGGAGTGCCCATGATAAAGCCCATCATTTTGGGGGTTCTTTTCAGGAATAATTTGTTTCCTGAGCAAGTTGTTAGAATTCAGTTTTGTGTGCTGGAAAGATTAACCTGCTTGTATTCAAATCTATGGTTCCAGTAAGTCTGAGTATTTCAAACCTGAAGCTTAGCTGAGGCTCAGCAAACAGCACATAAAAATAAAACAGGCTCATTTGCTTAGTTTTTGAGATAAAGAGACTCAAGGTTATCAGACCAGATAGTGGAAATTAGGAGACAGTCATTGTTTGAATAATGTATTAAGAGTCCAGAATGCAAATTGCAAACCAATATCAGAAGTTGGAAACAGCAAAAAGGGTGAAGAAGATATACAAAGATACAGACTAGTTATCAGGACCTAGAAGGTGATACCATTTCATTTGATTTCTCTGTTTCCCTTCTGAGATGGCAGCTGAAATATGATTTGCTATATATTCATTTTTAGGCTTTTTTATTCCTCGTTTTCATTAAACATATAAACATGCTATTATACCTACAGAAACAAGAAAACAACCCCTGGGAAATTAACAGACACAAGGTAATGTTCAGAGGAGAAATAGAAAATCAGAAATAAACTACCAGGTCTTAATACAAGGCACTATATTTAAATGACAACAATAGTTAAAGATTTATTGAAATCGTTGTAAAGTTCCTGCTTGAGAACAGCAGGAACTCAGGACAGACTCTTTTACAAGATAAGCTTCCTGGGTCGGGTTATGGCTTCCACTATGCTGCTGTACAGAAAGGACTGTAAAAAGCAGCCCTAACTGGGCAGTTGCCGATTCTCTTGGCATCGGGGTGTGTCCAAGGGATTGCGTTGGATGATGTGCTAAGGATATATTAGGAAAAGGAAGTGAGACCAGCTGTGTAATTGTCCCTCAGGACATTTCAATCCCAGGCCCAATCAGAGTCCCTGGGGGCACACTCATCGTGTTCCCAGAATCATTTTGTATCCCTGCTGTACCCAGCTTTTCAGAGAGATATACATGAGAGGAGTGCTCACACTCCTCTCGCAATGGGCACCATGTGCTGTTTGGCCAAATTCAAAGATCATATCCTTTGTACTGCACTGTTACAGAGAATATTTGAGGATCCAAAAATGTTTAGTTTTTTTTTCATAATTGGCCTGCGTAGGCAAAAGAAACGTTTAGTCTGAAGATTATATAGGGGATTTCCAGCTGCTCTTTGCTGCAGCGACACAGCTATTGAGGAAGCTGAGAAGATACAGTAGCTAATAAGGAGCAGGTAATCGTGTCATCCTTGCATGCATTTTCAAGCCTTCTGCTACAGGCTTAGCTTTTCAGGGCAGACCTGGAGCTCACGTATAAGGAATTCTGTATCTCACGAGTGGGAATGCATAGAGGCCATCAAAGAGAACAGGTAATCTTAAATGAAAGTCATACTGACCCTTTAACTAGCAGTGGCATTGCCACACAGCTTGCTACAAATGAAGACTGACAAATTGTCTTAGCAGGACACAGGCTTTCAATTTGCTGTGGTCTCACATCCTAGCAATTGCAAGCTACAAGGATGCAACACACATTTCATAGCTGTTATAGATAGATCTGTCCAAGGCAGGTGTGGGTTCAGCTGGAAAAAGGGAAGAAATAGGGACTCCTGAGTTTACCGTTTGTTGGCAATAGGAGTCTTGCACATCGCTTCTCTTGCTCTGGGGAAAGGCCAGGAAAGGGTTTGGGAAGCTGAGAGCATGGAAATGTTATAATTAGCATGAGTTCTTTTGCCAGACATTCAAATTCTAGAAAGTGAGCCCCTCCAGGTCCACTTGGAAAAGTTTGCAAACTCTTCTCTGTTTCCCTCTTAGATTCAAGGGAGAAAGCAGGTCTGAAAGCTGCCAGTACTTCTTTATTGGAATCAGCTGTTTTAGCTGAGACTGAGCCCAGCCATATAAACAAAGAGAGAAAGGAAAAGTTTTGTGAAGGCAAAACCAAAAATGGCTTGTTTGAAATATTCTTCTCAGCTTTTCTCTCGCTGTACTCTCTGACCTAACTTAATTAGGATCTACTGGGTCTCACAAACTTTTTTTAATAGACAAGTAAAAAGAATAAGAGAGATTTTGTAATGTGGGGCTTTGGTTTATGAGATTTATTTGTCAAGATACCCCCAAGAGAGACAGCACCTCATTTTCACAAATATCTCAGGACGTAGCAGGTGCTTTAAGAAACATTCACATTTGCATCTGGCAAGTTCAAAATAACCAAATTAGTCAAAGCAGTACTTACACCCTAAATCAAATATCTAAGTTCCTCCCCAGTCATATGCCAGACCAGGAAATGTCATCGGAATGGACAGCAGTCCAGTTGCAATTCCATTTGAAAGCATGAGTTGTGATCAATGAGAGGCCAAGATGGAGATTTCTGAATCACTGTGTTTACTAGACATTTGCATTCCTTTCTGGCAGAATGATAGCAACCTAGGTAAAGATGGGAATGTGAACAGACACTTAATGAAGATGGCTTGCACTGGAACTCTCTGGTCTGTTCAGGGTGCAGAAAGTAAAGGTGGATTTGTTGGAAGACACTGTGCTGCAAGCAAGCATTTCACTTAATCTCAGTTATTCACAAAGCAGACATCTGCAACTGAGCTAGCCACCCCAGGCTTCCGTAAGAATTAAATATATTGAACAGATATGTACTATTATAAGGGCAACCTGAGTGACAGCCACTACATGTCTGCATGTAGGCAGAGGAAACTTCCTTACAGTGACTAACAGTGGTGAGAACATCATGGTGAAGACTACTTCTCTCATGTATGGAATTAAGGCCAAAGCCTTATAGTGTGGCTGGTGACATCAGCCAAGCAGCATGAGCTTTCTGAAAGTCACAATGCTTCCTATGGGCAGTCATAAGAAAAGGTATTGTCTCTACATGTCAAAAAACTAGCCAATAAACTATCAAGAGTTTGGCACATATCTCTTTGTTATTCTGCCTCTCTCCTTAATCATAGTTTGTAATTACTGATCTTTCCCCATGTGAAATTTGTGTCTGCTATGGGCAAGCTCCTTCGACTGCAAGGAAATCCAGGTGCATTTGGTCTGTCTGCCTTCACACACTAGGCCACTGCATGGAAATCCCATCCATCAGCTGATTTTTGTAGGTGCTGGGTGAAATGGACAATAAACCTTTTTAACCACAAGAAAAGTACTTTCTGTCTGGAACAAAACCAGACACTGAATACTTGGACAGGGCTTTAAAACTTAGACGTGGCACAGGTACAAAAAGGAGGATTTAAATGCTGGTTCAAGAGCAAGAAAAGGCAGGAAAAAATTAGATCAAATGCAGAATAGCACTAATTCCAGCTAGGTGGGCTTTGGGATGTTTCAGTGGTAGAGGAATGGAGAGGAAAACAGTCTTCACCTGCTGCAAGCTCCAAGTCTCTGAATGCCAAAAAAGGAATACTTTCTACATCTTTAAAACTGCAGGAGTTAGGGGCAGCTGTTGTCCCTGCCTGCCACAGGGAGGGTGTGGTCCCACTGGTGAAGTAGTAAACCATAGTACCTGGCTGAAATGATTTTAGGAGACTGTAGTAATGGTGAGGCCTTTTCTGGCTGAGCGTTCACCTTTGTTTACTGAAAGTAGGACTGCTAAGTCTTTCTTCACAGTACGGAACCCTTACTGTCTGAACAGGATTTTGTGCTCTCACTGGGTGCAGAGCATCCTCTTGGGCCCACCTTTTTATGCTTTGCCGTGCCAGGGGAACGGTCTCAGCTGATGCAAGTCTGGAGACCCATGATTGCTCTCTATGCCTTGCCATTGCCTCTGGTGAAACTCCATTAGATTTTTCTGGAAAATATAGCTTCTGATGTTGGGGAATCTATAAGATCTTGCTGGACACTGTTCCTGTTTGAATAATGTTCTTTTTTTTTTTCCCAACCATTTCCAGTATGTCATATTTGCAGATATTTTTTCTTGGGAGATTTGATGACTGGCATAACTCTCTTCTACCTCTTCTGGCATAACTGCCGATATCCTGGGTAGGCACCGTGGAGCCCAGGCATTTTTTAGTGTGGGATGCACACTGCTTTGTGAGGGGTGCTCCCACCCTCATGTTGGGGGGAAAGGAGAAGGGAGAGTTTCCAGTAAGCCATGGATTCTGAACAGGATTGGTGGAGGCAGGTGGTCTATACAGCATCATACTGGTGTTTGGTTATGTAGGACCACAGATCGTTCCTACTATGAAAGCCATGGCTTTTGTCATTGTGGCAAAAAGGCATCTTTGCAAAGATTCGCCCTGCATTAGTCAGACTGATGCCACTAGAGCTGTTGCAGAGTAGGAAAGAGAAAGCTTACTAACTGGGACAAGCTAGACATCCTGAGAAACATTACAACTTGGTCAGAGAACTTCCTGTCTCTCAGATTCCAGCTTATCTCCAAGGCAAAGGTGACCCAGGACTGTCAAACTATAAATGCTTATCTGCGGTGACTGGTGACTAGCTATGTTTTTGTGCTCCTAAAAATGTTAATTTGGACTTTGGCAGGGGAAGGGTCATCAGCACAAGTGTGTTCAGGTGCTGGCCTGCGTTTGCTTTCTGTGGTGCTTACAGTAGTAAATGAAAAGGCTGATGCTTGCTCCTCCAGTGACTGTGGTTGGGCGTTGTAACGATAAACAACTGAATACTGGGTAACTGAAATCTCTCTCGGAGTTTAGTAGTCAGGGGAAGCTAAAGGAGGTTTGAGAGGGGAAGCAATGCATGAAGCATGTCTCCTTCCTGGCATGTACACTGAAAACTTTGGAGTCTGAAGGGACTTAAGTGACTGCCTAAGTCAGATAAGTCTGGGAGAAGGGAGGAGAGTTTTGTACACAGGTTTGGCCAACAGCCTCTATGTGTAGTGGAAACAAGGGGAAAGGGAAAAAAGGAGTAAAAGGAAGGGAAAGGAACATTTTCTCACATCTGGCTATGATGATAGCCCCCAGAACCAATAATATAAGCAGCACCAGCTCCTTGTGTGTTGTCAGGAAGGAGCATCAAATTGATGTTCAGGATGAAGATGCTAAAAGGATGACTGGCCTCCTGGCTGGTGAAGAGTCCTGGTTCCTGAGGATTCCCCTACTGTTTATCCAAGTGAAGATAAACAGAAATTTGAGAAAAAAAAAAAAAAAAAAAAAGACTTGATGCGATGTCTTTGCATACCATACCAGCTTCCCATTCAAAAGTCGTTACGGCACCTTGAGCACTGGAATGATGTTTCTAATCTCTTACCCATCTCTGCACTCCTCAAAGTCCTTGCCCAAGGGCTTCTGGCATCTACCTGGAGTGCAATAGACTTGTCAGCCTCCATGTTGTCAAGCCTGCTAGGCCTTTGCTTTTCCCCTAAGTACTGAGTTTGAACACACTCATGTGGCCCTCTAAGGGGATAGATGGGAAAACTAGGATGATCAGAGAGATAAAGGGATAGGTGCAATCCCAGAATCTCCATCTCTGGAATGTATGTGTGGAAAATGGAAAATGTGCTTCTGTTCCAGAATATAAAGTGGGAGATGACAACTAGTGGCTGGGACCTCAGAGTGATAGAGATCAGAAGGTGACCAGATAGGCCTGTCCTGAAAGGATGCAAAGAAATGGGGAAATTAGTAGGGGAAGCGGAAAAGGATCATGAATCTAGTTCAATCCAATTGAGGAAAAAATCTAGTTCAGGGGATTTTGTTTTATTTTGGTTTTTTGTTCTTTTTTCCTCAGAATTATTTTCCTTGCTCAGTTCAGTCTGCAGTCTCACAAGTACTTCTGGTGGTACCAGTGGGTGAGGGAGGTCATGGCATGAGGAAAGAGCAGCGAAGGGCCAGAGAAAGGAGCCAGTCCAGATAATGTATGTGGAGCCCCCGGGGAGGGCTCGTTATGGTGGTGCAGGTGATGTCTGGTAACTGATTCAGTTAGTCATGTGGCCAGACATATATCCCTCCGCAGGTTATGCTCCTTTCCTGGTATTTACACTCTTTACTGGTTTAATTTTGTCAGCGCTAAAGGGCTGTAGCTTCCAAGAGAGATCAGCCTTGGGGAAGGTGTTTCCATCACCAAGTGTCCTCATTGTGAAACAAGTAATTACAAAATTTTGCAGACTTTTGTTTCCAGGCAATGGATCTTATTATCCTTTTCCTTAGATTAAAGAGACCTTTAATACCAAAAATCTTCTCTGCACACAGACTTTCAACCACTGAGAGTGTAACGTTTAAAGGTGCTAATGGCCTGCCATTAAAGGTCATTGATGTATACACATGCAGACCGTAATTAGGGAGACTGTGTAGGTTAAGGCACTCTCTTTTGTCTGACAATTAAAGCCCAGAGGTTCCTTTGTATTGAAAAGTGGCACAAGGCGGGAGCTGATATGCAAGTCTCACCTTTGAAGGCCACAAGTTACCAGCAGCTTTTAGCTGATGGTTTTTACAAGGGGAACAGGAAGTGCTTGTAAAGATCTTCGATTTGGTGTGAAACTTTAAAAGAGATAAGAAATCCCAGGCAGTTGCCTTTTGGGCGAAGCAATGGGGTCTGTTGTCTCTACAAGAAGCCATGGGAGCAGCTGATTACCATTTGTTATCCCTGTTCTCAGTTCACCCTGCCCCCTAGATATGGGCTGGTGAATACTTTATAGCAAACTAATAGCAGGACAAAAATAGCTAACTGAAGCTGTCTGTATAAGGTTGCCCAATACAGGATAGTGATTTACAAAGTATGCTGTTGCTTGTCAGAAGTTACTGTTGATCTACAAAGCAACAGCAGTATTAACAGTAACAGGAAAAAAAAAAAAGCGTTTCAAATTGTCTTGCTTGTACAGCACAGATTTTAGACATAGCTTTAAGGTTTCCAGCTACTGTGGAGCTGAGGGTAATTATTCTCTCTTAGAAGGTGGAATGCAGAGAGGCTGATTTCTAACTTTTAAAGGCTTATCTCAAAAAATGAGATGCTTAGGACTGTCTACAAAACTCATCCAGACTGATTAAGTCTTAGAGCCGTACAAGGAAGGCTCTAAGAAGGCTTACGTTGTCACATGATTTATGAAACTTTCCGCTTTTGCTGGACTTGAGTGCAGAGGTATGCAAAATGATTCCTTAGATGATATATTCAGTGACTGATCAGAGAAAGGTGTGTGAACATTGGAGATAAAATCTTTCAGTATGTTAGCAATTGGAGCAAAAAAAGAAAAGCAAACTAGAAAGTATACAGTTCCATGTGCTTTAGCAGAAAGTTAAGACTATCATAATCTGTTGCCAGGAGTACACTTTTTAGAAAATCTGATTTACTAATTTGGTCAAACTCTATATAAAGCTTACTGTTCTGAGTCTTTTTTTTTTTTTTTTTTGAAGATTCTTGTGTTGTTCACCTGACATCTGATTTGTTTAAAGAGCCTATAAAAGACAGTAAAAACCTATTTTACATATATGAGGAATATATCAGGTACAAATCCAAGCTCTGAGCCTCCCCTATCAATTCACAGAATGACAAATTAAGCAGAATCAGAGGAGCAGGCATACATGCAAAAACCCAGCTGAGAAAAACTTGGGAACAGTTTTGAAGGTGCAGCACTCCAATAAACATCCTCTAGGGAGGCATTAAGCTGCTAGTGCCTCTGAACGAGGGCGAACTCAGGTCTGATTTGCACATTTTAAATTCCCTCCCTGATCTTTGCTTACAGGTGATGTTGAAGTAGTTATACAGTCAAAAGCACTATGATGATGCCCTAACATATAGTTGTCTTAGACTGATATAATCTACCTTAAGGCTGCTAAAAGGAGAATGCTATTCTGGAAGCAGCTGAAACAACATACAAGTTTGCTGCCATTGAAATGCTGATCTCCTCTCTCTCTCCCACCATGCCTCTCTCCCCTTCTCCTGTTCCTATCCCTGAGGCCCTATTTTCTCCTTTACACAGGCTACATCATTTTTTCAGATGCCTTCATGGACTCCTTGAACTCCCTGAGCTAACAGAAATCTATCCCCCCTCCCGTTTCCCCCCTTCCTTGGATTAGTTTTTTTGCCGGAGTAGTGAGTTAAATCAGTACAGGGAAGGGAGAAGGGCTGTCCAAACACATGCCACAGCTAGCTCTAAATAGGAGGTAGTGCTTCACTTCTAGGAAGGGTGGAGTAGAGGACAAAGAGTAGGACCTGCTGTTTTTGGCAGCACTGAACAGTACCTTGTGGTAGAGGACCGTAAATTCATATTAGGATTTTATGTCACTAACTGTTCCACTGGAATAATATGAACTATATAAATCATGACTGTGCATTTCTGACATCTTTCCCTTCCCATTTCAAACTATTCATCATCCTCTTTCCCTTCTTCTTCCCCTTTTGGTGACCGCTGGCTGGACAATCCCTTCCACGAGCACCGCTGCACAGCAGTCATCCTGTTTGCTGGGAAAGACAGAGCAAAATGCAGAAGCTGACAGAAGCTAGAATTTGTAAGTGGCACTCCAGAAATGAGCCTGGTGCTCCGGGGCTCTGAGCCAGCAACTGTCCTGCTTTCCCCTTCTCCCAGGGCCAGCCCTGTCCCAGCCCTCCTTCCAGGTCGCCTCCCTCTCCCCTGCAGGCTGCCCTCTGCCTCACTGCCCCTGCGCCACCATTACTCGCTTGATTTTTTTTGTCCATCGCTCCCCAAACCACACTTATGGCAGGCTGAGCCGTTTCCCACAGTTTCTGGCAGACTCCTAACACAGAGCAGGTCTCCGCTGACCTCCACAGTGTTGTCGGGCTGCCGGGCCAAAGTCCTACGGAAGTACCTCTGTCCTGCGTTCGTACAAGATTTATAAATTTAGCATCAAAGCCAAGTATCATGAAATTAAAAAAAAAAAAATAAAGAACTGAACATTTCCTAATCAGAACATATTTTGAACTGAAAATTTGGGGAGTAGTGCCAGTCGCAGTATAGGGGAAGCAGTTCTCCTGGTCAGGCAGGGTTTCTTTGGCATCAGTTCTCCCTTTATCCTTCTCAGAGGTGGACAAGCTAACAGCTACTTGATAAAAATTGCTAAAAGGGCAAGGGAAAGTGTTCTGCTTTGTCTGTGATTTTCCTCTGGGTAGGAAATGATGGACCCTAATTATGCAGACTTCCTTAGTGAATTATATCTATCTACTTTCTCTTGCAGGAAATAAATAGGAAAGAATGGTGTTCATTAAGTGTGTTGGACTGCAATCCTTGGAGACTAACATCTCCCCAGCATGGCTAGTGTAGTGCATGCAGTGTGAGCGCTCTGCGTTAGCGTGCGTCAGTTTGGCGCAATTCACTCTGGACAGCCACAGAGGAGAGAGTGCAATTCAGTGCTTGGAGGCGCAAGCATAATATTCCAGGAAAATCGCATTTCCCCCTGGGAACAGAGAAACAGCCAGAAAACTGTGACCACGTGGTATTGCCCTTCAACCTGAGGTAAAACTGCCTTAGCCAAGGGAGCTCCAATCTGCACCACTTCCTCCCAGAATAGCTATCTCTATGTGTGCGCAGTTGCACTGTGATAGCTCCCCTTAGGTTTGCCAGTGGTTGCCTGTGCTGGGTATGCGCCCAGGAGGGCACCACCACAGAAGCACTCCTGCCTGCTTCCAGGACCAGCAACGTTCGTCCTCAGCCCTGGCTCCTGCTTTACTCCATCCATCTGCCCTGGTACCTCAGCCCCCACTCTGTGCACTCACTGCAGAAACCTGAGCAGGTAAAAGAGACTGAACCAGCCTGGAAGGACAGGGGGAAACCTCAGTAACGTCGGGGATGATAGTGCGAGGGACAGTAGTACGAACCCTGGACGCTTGTGATCCTTGTAAACTTTGCTGTTGGTGGGACTGAAGGGAACTGGTCTGCCTCTTCTCAGCTCTCACACATCTCCCTGGTTTCTTTCTTCAGGTCTGTCAAACCTTTTGTCTCCCTGCTTTTATTGCTAGTAAAAGTGCCAATTAGCAATGGCCTGTTTCATGCTATTGACCCATTATGCACGAGAGGCAGAACAGGCACTGCCAGGGTCTGTGCACAGAGGCATCAGATGAGCTAACCTCTAGAAAGTCTCCGTATTTCAATAGCAGTCCTTTGAACCATTCGATCTTTGAAAGCAGAGCTCTGGAGTGCACTGTTATATAGCCTCCTTATTTTCCATACTCAAGAGAAGTGACAGTGGTCACATTTTTGGGCATATTCAAGGTCGAGGCTGTGGTATGTTCAATGGTGAGGGGAGCAGTGTGCTGAAAGCTTGATCTTCCATGAAACCAAAAGTTTCTATTTAGAATCATGGACTTAAAGCCTTGGCATGTTTTTGATCTCATAAATACTGGTGTAGCATACTTACAATATCTAGAGAGAACATCTGGAATTTGAATTGTTTTATGTAGTGTTTAATATAGTAGAGGTAGATGTGAAACACTATGGGACACATGGAGTATTAATCCAGGATGGTTTTGAAACACTCTGTCTCCATCACCATTATTCTAAACTTGTTAAATAGAGCATATTAAACAGAAACAGGTGACTGATCCCCTGGTGAGGGCAGGGTCAGATGGTACTCTGCATTTTGACATGATGTCCAAAGGAACATGTCCTGTTTTAATCTGCAAGGACTGTTAGAGTACAAGTGTTTGTTATTCTAGCGAGGCTGGCATTAATCCCTGAAGTCAGTGTTATCCATTCCAGGCTGTGGGACTGCGTAGTGAGCAGATGTGCCAATGCATATGTACAGTCCTTATGTGAAAATACAAACCACTTGTATTTTGTTAGAGCAAGGCTCTGGTATTGGCATTCTCCCCTTCCCTTAGACAGAGAGGATTTCAAGATTAAAAGTCAGACATCTGCAAGCTGGTTTTATGGCGGTAGGGCAGGAAACATTTTATAGGTATTACATAACCGTACAGTATGAATATTCAAGCTACATTTTATTAAAGTACATAACTCCTCCGACATAACTGGGTTATTTCTTCCTCTAAATTTAGCGTACAGCAACACTGATTTGCTTAATAAGGAGCGATGCTTATTGTAAGGGCCTCATGATACTTACTTTGGGGCCCAAATCAGTTCCTGAAGACTTCAGTGGAGATTGGGTCAAATCCTTCCTTTTTATTTATTTTAAGAAAAAGAGATAGGACTTCTCAACTTTTTTTTTATTTCAAAGTTAGTCAATGTATATCAAAAGCAGACGTCCAAAAACTACTGAAGACTAGAAGAGGAGGATGTAACATGGAGAGAAGGTACTTTTATATTCATTTAATAGAGTTGCTAGCCACTTTCCCATACTTATCTTATTATGAGAAAGTTCCCAGAAGACAGAAACCAATTAACTCTTTATTTTGGCAGTGATCATTCTGGGTGTTCTTTAATGGACATTATTCTTGCTAAATTATGAATGGGCTTTATAGTAAGACAAATGCCATTATCAGAGTTATTTATTCATGGGCTGTCATTCGTAACATCCCCACACTAGTTTTTCTCAAAGTTTAGTATCGATCATTTGCTTTAATCAGATGCATCAAGGGATGCTCAAAGATCCAGCAACTGCACCTTTGAATATCGGCATCTCTCTCTGGGTCTATGCCAGGCCTAAGTAAGTATTGAGGCCATGTCAAGCATTAGGTAGCAAGAGCAAGTAAGTGGGGGCTTACTCTTCTTACATTAGGATAAGTGTGTCCCCCAAACTCTAACTTAAATCATGATTAATCAGTCTGTGCTGACATGCCCGTTACTCTATTTTTCCACTTGATTGTGAGATTTGAGAGCATCTCCCCAGAACGCTGCTGAGACGATACCCTGAAGAATTGCTGGTAGTGCAGAAGGGTCTTGCTGACCTTAATGGTATTGACTGGTGTTCGCTATGTCTTGCCAGATAAAGTCTTCTAAGATGAGAGTAAATAGTCTCTGTTTCATGGTAGCTTGGAAAACCAAGCCTAAAATCAGCATTTCATTGGAGGAGACAATTTAAAATGATACAATGTCCATTCCTGTTAATATTGCTTAAAGAAGTTACAAATGAGATGCACGATATCAGAATCTCACTAAACTCGGTGAGTGCTTGTTTCTACATTGATCTGCACATGGGAGAAAGTGTCTTATTTTTACTCTCCATTTCTTTACACAAAGATTCAGCTTTACTAGATACTAAATCCAGACACACAGAGTAAGAAATCTGCCCTCCTTTTTCTTTCTTCAAGGAGGTAGCTGCTATCACAGAAATACTACAGCTACCATACATTTCACTTAACTTCAGGCATGTGAAATTTAGATTCTAGGTCTGAGTTAGTCACCATAGACTTCTTTCAGACTCAGTGGGGAGTAATAGGCAGCTCTAGATGTCAGTTTGTGCAAGAAGGACATTTAAGATATGGCAGAAACAGACTTAGACACTAAGGCTATTTTTGTACTACCAAACTGAGCCAGGCCATCACACAGCCCTGCACATTGGTGCATGACCATCCATATGGTCAAATTGCAAGCTCCGTCAGCAGCATCCTTGCACTCTCCCAGACAGTGCTTGTGCACAGTTCAGGGCTCAGCATGGGCCTGACACATTCTCAATAAGCATATTAAATGTGGTCAGTCTGCTTTGGGGGCTGAGAGTTTAGCCATATGGATGTGAAAAAGTTAGCTCAGGGTCAGAGAATGGGCCCAGGCCCATTTTATTTGCTAATTTAGCTTTAACTTCTAGTGGTCTCTAGCCAAGGATGAGATGAATCCCACCCTAAGCATTATTTTCAGTGTTTAGGGGGCACTACAGCACACTTGCGATATAGCAGGAGCACTAGTGACTTCAGTTTCAGAGCAGTGTAAATCACTCTAAAACCCTGCAACATGCTCCTAGAATATAGCTTTGCTATTGCAAAGCGGGATCAGTAAATTAAGGGCCAACCCTCAAGATTTCCCCTAGTGAAAGGGAAGCCCTTCTTTGAGGATGATTCTGTTTTCAGTTTCACTGAAGTCAAAGGAGTTACCCTGGTGTAAAAGCTGCTGGAGACTCAGGCCTGCTGACTTCAGTGAGTTTAGTCCTTACAATAGCAAATGTCTTTCAGATTTAGGAAATTGCAATAAGGAATTTCAAATCCAGCTCTACACTGGGAACAGATGTCTAAAATAGGACATTTCGCTACTTTTTGTACAGTCCATTTGACTTGTCCAAAATCTGAGAGAAGAAATATGTTTGCTCCTGTTCAGATTTATTATCAGGACAATTATCTCAGTATAAATGATCTATAACATGGCACCTTGACATCAATCTTCTACTTTAATTCTGAAAGGCTTTGACATATTTTTGAATCACTGTTTACCACAGCTCATTATATTTTAGCACAGCCTGACCTCCTTATCTTTTTTGTTCGATGAGATAGTGAGAGGCAGCGTGTACATTTTCCCTTTAAAGCGAGATACACAATTCCCTCTTTCCCTTCCCACTAACACACTTTTTTGAATTCCAAAGTCCCATCGTTTTGCACAGGCCCATCTGCTTCTATTTTGAGGCAACTATTCTTCTGGCTCTGGAGTGCTGGGTAGCACTCCTGTTAAAGTCTGTCACTGTCTCTGGTTAATCAGCTGGAGAAGCTGCTGCTGCTATCTCTGCAACACTCAGCGCCCGTGACAGCCTGGGGAACGAGAGGATTGGAACAGAACCTGCTTCTCCCACATGTTAGTGGAGAACATATCACCCGGGCTTAAGCCTTGTTTTTTTCCTGCTTTTGTATATTTTATGCTGTAGCAAAAAACAGTTTTAAAAGATACGCACAGGAGAGCTTGAAGCGATGTCCAGTGAAACGGGTCATGTAGTAATTTTAAATAATTTAAATTGGAAATTTCCAAGGTGATCCTAAGACATATTAGTAAAGTGATACAGGCATTTAGGAGGTAGGCTGTATGGTTAATTTGTATATTCATTTTGGTGGTTAAATTAACCTCTTTTTTGTTAGTCTGTTGTAACCTTTGTATACATGCATGTCTAAATTCTACTGAAACAAAAAGTGTTCAGTTTTGCGCTGAATAAAGCATTTCATTATCCAGCCTTTCTAGTGAAAGAAAAAACATTTGGAGAAGAAGGCCAGGTTTCACCATGAGTCACAGGGTGCTGGGTCTGAGCGTTGGAAGGCTTGGGCTGGACATACTGTCGCTGCCCCCAGCGCTCTGCCGTGTTGCCCCTACATGGACGGCTGCTCCCTTTCTGAACTCATCTGCGCAGACCAGAGCCCTGAGTTCGGAGGGGAACCGTCTCCGCTTCCAGTTTGCCTAGCAACGCCGCAGTGTCGAGCCCACTGGTTTACAAGGAGAGCAGCCGCTCATGAACTCGAGGTGGTGTGGGCATCTGCAGGCAGGAACCTCATCCAGAGTTTTGTTCTTCCTTTATTTTTGTTCATACAAAACTCGTTACCTGGATCCCACCGGGATTCAGGAGTGGGTCTCGTTGATCTGAAACGGCATTCTTTGGTGCACATCCATGACTTTTCATGTCTCTGTGCTGATCACTTTACTTCCAAGTGCCTAAATCACTTAAAAGTGGGGTTTAAGGTTCTAAAGCAGGTATACACTGTGGAAAATGTCACCCGTATTCTTCAGCTGTGCCTTTTTAAATTGTACATGAGCAACGTCCTTTAACTGTTCAGCTCCAATGTGGAGGCCCAATATTTGCATAACAAGGCATTTTCTCATTTTCAGTGCTCATTTTAATTTATTTTTTTCTGGATGGGCAATGAAGTTGTTCTGTTTTATTTCATTTTCTGTTTCCTGGGCTTCATCAGGGCTTAGAATGCTTTTCTTGTATAGTGAAGATAACATTGGATGAATAAAATGTTTGACAACATTTTCTTGCTGTCAGAAAATGCATTCAGAGCACTCTTTTTATAAGACCTCATCTGTACATTCTACAAAAATAGCTGAGTTTTCCTTTGTAACCTATATATGATGTCTCTGCCTTCCTTCCTGCATTCTAATCTCTGGGCATATCCAGTTGTGAAATGTCATATGTGCCATTTACACCTTTATTCTAAATGAGCTGCAGAAAACAGCCTTATCAGACTAGTGTCATTTTCCTTTCAGAGCTTGAAAATGCAATGTGTTAATTGCCAGCTATTACTTATTTATGATTACTGCACCAAATCCACTTTTGTTTTTTTGTGGTTCTGAAATCATGTTGTGGATCATTATTGTTATTATTGCTACTACTGTAATTTATTGTTGTTATAAAGGCCTGCATATGCAAATTATACTTTTTGACTAAAATGAAGTTTTTTTCTGATTTTGGTATATTTATGTAGTGCTGAATTAAATAATGGCAATAATAATTTAAAGACACAAACATAAAATGACTGCTGACTCTGAAGTCCAGTCAAAGCATGTTTAGAGGAAAATTGTCGAGACAGAAAAGGATTTATGCATGCATTTATTACTTGCACTAGTGGGAGCTCCACCAATAAATCCCTTGGGATGAATGTGAGCCTACATTCTTCAATGCTAGTGGAGCAGACCTTATCTTCAGCAATCATTTTATTTCCACACTTTAATGTTCCCATTCTATAGTGCAGCTCTCTATAATTTTTCTAAAAGATTTTTTATCAGTCTTGATCAAGTGTGTTAGTTGATAAATGGTTCAGAGGTGCAGACTACAAAGAAAGATGCAATGAGTCATGCTGTCTCCTAGAAACCAGACAGCAAATAGCTTTCAACAACTATTTCACCCTTTCCAAGTACCCTCCACTCCAGCAGTCTCTCAAGATATAGTACAGACTGCCACATTACTTGTATCCTTGCCTGCCCAGGAAAATGTGGGGAGCAACTGTAATGAAACAAAGTTTAAATGGGGTTCCTCAGTACCAGCCCAGAGAAATGAGACTGATGCTAACTGAAGGCAGGAGGTTGTTGAGAAAATAGGTAAGGGAGCTATTTCCCCATCAATTTAGCTGAATCTTAATGTGGTCTTCTGCCAAAAGGCGTAGTTCAGCTCTTCCTCCCTTGTGATCGACCACACATTTCCTTACCTTGTGGCAGCACTAGCTGTTGTATTATCAACAATATTAACAAGCTGATTTGACTGAAAAACCTATAGGAAAAAAAAAAAAGATTAGTTTTCTGTGTAGTGTGGCTATGCAATTGCTACAGCCAGCACAAGAAAGAGATGCATCAAGATCATAAGGCACAAGGTGCTGGGGAAAGGAGAAACTGCTTTAGGCTACAGTGTGGTATAAGATTGCTAACACCCTCAGCTAGAGTGGTTTCTTTTGAAGAAATATTTTTTAATTTTACTAAATAGACAAGTTGGACCTAGAGGGGACCTGGAATAATGTCATAGACAGTTGAGAGCAGCATCACTGCAAAAGTCTTTCCAGAGAATTCAGTCCTTTCTCCACATGCTGCCATGGTGCAGAGGCATTGCTTGTGATACGGAATACAATGCAGAAGATTGCAGAGTGACTCTAGCTGCTTCCACTGCTTAGGGAAGAGTAAGGGTCCACTAAGAGACACTCAGTTACTACCCTGAGACACAAACAGGGAAAAGTCCCTGAGCCTTAAGGAGAGAATGAACCTCACCTAAAAGTCCCTCATAAAAGCACTTGGGCTGCCTTCTCCAGGTGCCTGGCCAACACAAAATGAGGCTTCCTCCTAGCACTGCAGTGAGGTGGACTGGGATTTTTATTCCCATTTAACAGATAGAAAAACTAAGAAAAAGAATATGAATACTTTGTCCAAAGAAAGTGGAATAACCCGTCATTGGTATTTATGGTACTGGACCCAAGAGGCTGAGACCCTCGCTTCTGTGCCCTGATGATCCGGTCATGTTTCTCTAGCTCCTGTTGTAACAGTTTCTATGGCAATGACCTACAAGAAAAAAGTAATATTTGCATATGCCTTTACTGATCTTGCATTTCCTTCAAGTTCTCTTCGAATAGATTAGTAGTGAAGGATAAACATCCTAGGAGCCCTGTGTAGAAATTCTAAGCAAGAGTACCAAACCCCTTCTCCTTTGCCAGCCATGGTGGTCCTGTGAGCTCTAGTCTTGATCAGAAAGCTGCAGTGGCTGTAAGGGTCTCAGTTAGCCACAGAGGGGATGCCCTTAAACATCTCATCACTTTTACCGAAGCAAGCACAAGGAGCATCATGCCACACATTCCTCCTGAGATCCCTGAACTACTCAGACGTAACTGCCCTGCAAAGACAGATTGCCTCCAACAGCTATCCCTATAGGGGATCCCTATAGGGGACCCTTCCCATAGGTCCCCACCAGTCCCCATGGTCAAAACCTAGCAGCCTATTTTTACTCAAAGGCAAAATTAGAAAAAAAAAAAGTCATTAAATGGGCAGGTATTACAGATTAAATTGGACCCTTTTTTAATATAAACTCAGATTATATGGTTATTTGATGAGAGTGAGTTTACCCTATCTGATAGGAATGTGTTACACTGTCAATAGAAGATAGATCTTTTCCTTTGTTTTACCTATGAGCTTGCTCTGAAAGCCTTGCAGCTGAAAGCCTCATCAACCTTGCATCCCTATACAGCTTTTTTTTTGGAATGTGAAGTGACTATTCAGTGGGTTCTCTCTGCTGCAGATTAGGTTACTGTGACACAGCATTCTGGAATCTGATCCCAGTTTTATAGGACATGGGTAAGCCTAATCTTGAAAGGTTTGGAAGGATGATCTATTCATCTTCTGTACGGATGTTTTGTTTCTCACGGAACCAGTCTCTCCTTTATGTTTGCTCCCGCTTTGAGGTCGTAATCCTCTGTTTGTGATACCTCCAGGATTCCCAGAGCAACAGGTTATGATGTCACGAGCAAAGATTTATGAAGCCCTGTTAGAGAGGAGCAGGAAGAAGGCTCTGTTGTGAGATGGCCCTGTCTGCAAACACTTGTTGCAGTAATTGCCCTAGTGGGAGGAAACCTATCTCACAGAAGTTGTATTTTAACCATCTAAGTGACTGGTTATCAAAGTGTGACTGAACATGGATATTCATCTGCAGGTTTTCTGCTTTAAAATCTGTTCATAAACCCTGACTGAAATACTCTAGAATCCCTTTAGGTCATTTCACAAGTGTCGCTAACAAAAGGAGGAAAATGCTTCAGCATGGACAACTATATCAAGTGTATCTATAAAATGAAGGAAGAGACAAGAGAGCTGTGGGAGCAGCATAAAGCTGTTCCAGGGACATCCTAAGCAGTGACCATACCTGAGATGGCACAGTTCCTTCCATAGCCCCAGGGCAAACAGGGAAGTTCAGAGTCTGCACTTTTTTATAAATGTCATTGGTTCTCCCTGAGTACTTCTTTGGCTCTGTCTCAGCTGGATTGTCTCATTTAGGGCAATACAAATACTTAGTGCCCATGAAAGATGCATTAATGGGAGAATTCCCCTAAGGCAGAGCTTGATGGGATTTTCTCTCCCAGTGGGTGAGCTGTTTGGCTCAGCTGGGAAGTTCACCTGCTTTGAGCAGGGGCCCACCACTGTCGAACATGGTCTGGGGCTGTTCGTCATGGTCTCTGCCCCTCTCGGTCACCCCCTGTGCTGAACAGAGAAGATGGTAGATCAGGCTGGGCAGCTGGGTCTGAGAACTGGGTCAGCTTAGTTATTGCTCGGAGATACAGGAGGCCTGTTTGCCGGTGTGTGTTTTTTGAGAACTGATTGTGTGGGCTTTGCTCTCATTCTACACGCTCTTCCCTAGCTTGTCCTTACAAGGAGCAATAAGGCCCCAAAGTGTGTCAGAGATCAGAGTATTGTTTTGAATCTAACTTGCACGGTGACTCCAGGCATTTGATTTGGCATTTCACTGAGCTGTAACCAAATGTGACTTGTTGGATTAATTTCTCAGTGATGGCTCCTGTGCCCTTTTTTAGTGGGATTTTAGCCTAAGTTCTGAATTTCAGCTTTCCCTGTGGTTTAGGTTTAGACTGAATTTGTTTCAGAAGGACCCAGTTTCCAGATCAGAATCAGGTGCCGTAAAGGATAGTTGAAATTATGCAAGAACATCTGAAATGGAAAATTGACCTTGTCTTGCATGGTAAGTCAATTGTGTGAGATTTCTACCAGGCCAATACAACTGAAGCATCTCCTGACTTCAAAAATATAAAATAAAATTATTTTTTCCAATTTTTTTCGAGGAGAAAAGCCCTTACGCAAATCACATTGAAAATTATAAATTGATGTCAAGTGATCCAATTGTTGGAAATCTATTGCTGATTTTCCTCATAGTCACAAATTATACATGAAAACAGATGAAAAGATCAAAGTGTCCTGTGAAAGTCATACAAACTACCTCCTCACGAAAACAGTTTCTTTCTGCAGCAGACGCAGACTGCACTTTTACATTAACACAAGCCGATGGTGTCACTAAAAGGTCTCAGGATCCTTCTGCATCTCCCATTCATCACTATCCTCCCACTGCTTTTTCTGTAATGCTGGCAAAATGATTCATGTGAACCCTCTTATGAACTTGATCCCAGAAGTGATCCAGAGAAAAAATGAGGACAAAAATAATTGGTTAGCATTAATTTTCCCTAATCTGGTTGACTAGACATCAGAGAAAATGTTTGTGCCAGCACAAGGGAAGGGGTGATACAGCATCAGGAACAAGCAGCCTAGGGTGGTAGGTGCAGGATCACTTTTGTTGGCAACAGTTCTGACTGATACTGGCTTAGAGTGCCTATGAAACTACAGTTATATTTAGATATCTATATGTTGGCTTAACATCTCCTCATACTGTTGCTTATACAGATTACAGCTCTATGAAATTAAAATTTACCAAGAGCGTTTTACAGGTCTGTCCCAAAATGGTAACCCTGGGACAACCTGAAACTTGGTTTGAGTCTCAGACCTTAACTTCAGAGCCATGCCACTTTGGACATGGGTTAAACATTCATCATTTGACCTAATGTCAGCCTTTGACCTTCACACACGTTGGATAAGTGCTGGGTGACAGATCATTTGGAGAGTTTGATCACTGCTGCTAGACTTTCAAGATAACTTTGATTACGATACCTGATTTACTACTTCTTGTTGGAATCGTATAGATGTTCTGATTATGAACAGCGGTGATACTAAAAGAGATGGGCAGACACAGCAGGCGGAACCCGCATTTGGTGTTTGATGTAATTCCCTAAGACTGTTACTGATATATGCGTCAGTATCATTCACTTAAAAAAAGGTCATTAAAAAGAACACTATTGAAAAAATGTGCAAAATGAAGCAACAATCATAGTGATATTTTTAGAGTTCCTCATTTGTTAAAAAATGACTTGTCATGCTATTTTAAATTTGTCACAAGGCCAGCCAGTAAGCCAAAAAAATCCCTCCTCAAAGAGGATATTAAGTTGTGCTCCAATATCCAAAGTCCGTATCTTTTTACTTAGTTCATTAAAAACTTGTCCAACTGTTATGAGCTACTGCATCCTGAGTCAGGAAAAACATACAAAAGTGTTAAAAGGCATTAGTTTGTAAACAGTTTGCATGCCAGGTGGGAAATGAATAATGAAACAAAGAAAGTATGTTTCTTGAACATGATTAATATTGGGCTTACACCTACACTTTCCTTAAATAACTATTATGGTGGAGTTCTAGCTATTTACTTTGTGTATCTTTCAGCCCACTCTAATGATTCTTTGGACTTGTAGAGTCTGGCCATTTGAGGATGTGAAATGACTTAACAAACATGATCAGAACACAGTGAGTAGGCAGGTTTCTTGATCTCCATTTCATAGACATGGATCCGAGGCGCAGAACTGTAAGTGACATTTCCAAGGACACAAAGGAAGCCAGTGAAAAAGAGATGACCAGAGAAGCCCAGAGTTCCAGAACTCAACATCCTTTTCACTAAGTATAAAACCAGATGTCTTCTGCATACCTCAGAGATTTTTCCATTCCTGACTGTTCAGAAATATCTCTGAACCTGGTTCTTTCTGCAGTTTTGCTAAAAAATTCACTGTGTAGCAAATATAATATAACAAAGTTTTTTAGGGTGAGTAGTGAAAGGGCCAGAATCTAATTCTTGAGATGTTAGCCTTAGGAAATGCAAGAGATATGTCCCTGCTGGGTGGATGTTTGATAGATGCTGATCAGAGCTCCACATCTTCCTCCGTCTGGCCACAGCACAAGGTGTATGCCTGGAAGAGGTGCAGATTTCGTAAGGCAGAAGGGCCTGGGCATTGATGGTTTAGCTGGGCATAACTGCCAGCTATACAAAGCATGGCCCAGTGGTTGCAGGAGAAGTGTCAAAGGTATTCAGGCAATTCACAGCTGGCACGATCCCCTGGAAACCAACTTGTACATTTTTACAGCACCTTTCAAGCTGCTCTACTTTTCTTTGTAAGCCTCACAAGGAATTAGGGAGCTCTGAGATACTCCTTTATGCCTCTTTCCTGATTGAATAAGGAAATAAATCTTTTGTCTATGAAAGAAGGTCTGTTTACATGTGACTTTGCTTATCTAGATTGCAGCGACATTCCACATATAATCCTGTGTTTTTCCTGGGTTCTCTGAGTTCAGCTCAGCTCCAAGAACAAAGGTGCATTTCTTGGGATTCTGAAAGTTCGCTTCCTTAGTCAGGTGTGGCTGCTCTGCTGGACTTTTTGACCCTAGTTTTCCTTGCATTGTGCTGCTGTCCTTGTCTTGGGTCTTTGGTGATTTCAGTGGGGAGGGGTAAGAGCTGCAGCTCTGTTTAAAGTAATTTCTTTCTTGTATTGTTCTTATTTGAAATACTGTTTTTGAGTTCTTAGCTAAAATATATTGAAATAAATGTAGCAAGTGACACCTCATAAATAGGTAGAAGTGGGAGAAAACTCTCGGGATGACTAAGTCCTTCCCATCCCCTGTTTATCGCAAACAGTTAGATTGTGCAATCCTTTCCATAAAGTTAAAACCGCTTTAAAACTAGCTGCTTTTTTCAGTCTTCCTGGAAGGATGATCCAGAACTTCATCACTCTAATGGTTCCTTTTGATTTCTTCACTGCAGTCACTGATGGTAACTTAGAGCACTGCGAAAGTACTGGTGCTAACTTGAAACAATCCCACTGGGCAGCCATGCTCAGCATAGGCTATCCTAGTTTGCTTCTCAGCGAGTAAACATAGTATCTGGCTTGTCTGCATTAGCAAGGCGAATGGTGTAATAGGACCAGATCTGTAGAATGAAAGCATTGGTGCTGAGGAATCCGCCTCCACACTACACTTTTTGAGGATTTTACTTACTTTACTCAGTTGAGTCTGAGCTCGTGGACTGAACTCTCATTAGTGGCTGGACCTCACTAGATGGACTCTTATTCCAGGTTAATTTCATCTGAAAGGAGTCCAGCTGGAGCACTCTAAAACTGCTCTTTAGTGTGAAGCAAACCGGAACAGGAGATCTGCTTCAAAAGCATACTCTTGATCTGTAGCAAAACACTGATGTAGACATGCCTTCTGTTTGGTTAGGCTAAACAAGCCATGTGCATTGTGCATGTGCATGACCTTATGTGTAGATATAGGCAAACTAAAATCACCCTTGCCATGCTCTAAACTGGCCACATGTGACTGTGCTGTAGTATGGAAGTGGAATGTCGTGATCTGGCTAGCATACTCTAAGGAGAGTAGAAGTCTGTCTCTGTCCTCTCCCATTATCTTGCTCCAGTCTCCTCATCTGAAATGAAATCTATTCCCCATATCAAACTGGGAATAATTTTCCTGGCCTGCACCAATCTGATTATGTCTTTGGATCAGGGATAAAAAGAACTGGACAAGCTACTCTAGATGAGCCCAATGTTTGGAGCTCATCATTTAGAGTTTGCAAATGCTAGTAGACATCACTACACGAGTTACAGGCAGTTCCTATTTACAAGGCTATTTCAGCAATTGTATCAGATAGAAATTTAGCCAACAGCTACAAATAAGACAGGCAGACAATGCAGATATAGAATAAACGAATTACTGTGTTCTGTACCACAACTCAGCAGCCTACTCTGAGCAGCACGTAGAGAAAATTGTATGGAAGTTTAGAATCTGAGCCATAGTGAAGAGCTTAGGAAATAGCCAGGACATATTTTTTGTAGGCTGTAACTGCATTCACTGGAGAAAAGTTGCAGAGAGAAATTTGCTGAGAAAAGCACACGGATGTGTCCCCTATAAGATATTAGTGGGGCAATTTTTTGAACACTTTTCTCTCACCTGCTTAGACCTCAGCAAACTAAGATTTTGAAATGTGCCATTGGTGGGGCAATTAGGTCTTTGAAAGTGAATACTTTAGGATTGCATTTTTTCATATAATTTACTATATTCTGTTGGCTAATGGATCCTCCATCCGGGCCCACAAAACCCATTACACTTATGCACCACAGGCATAAAAGTTAACTACCAGTGGGATAGAAGGTAGATGGGAAAGGAAAAAAAAGCTGTAAAATAAAAGATTGAAAGGACAAAGAATAATGGAAAAAAAATCTATTTTGACAGCCATACATCTCAAATACATAAAAGACTATAAAAATTGGAAGGCAACATACTCCCAAACACTTAACAGTTGCTGTCATTGGGCACGTCAAGTCAGAAATATGATACTGACTGACATTTGTGGGAGTACCATTCATAGGAAGGAGGAGTATGCTGAACAGTAGCTTTGGTTTGGCATATCTATATTGCACCATGTAACATAGGATAGATATTCCCAAGCCATCTTCTCATCTGGCTTCAGGACAAAGTTGTATCTTTGGTAATTAGCCATCAGAGAAGCTAAGTTGATTTAGCTATGGTCCTGTGCTATGTGAATGTAGTTCTTCTGCCTCCAGAACCCAAGCCAGCATGTCTGCATCACGATGCTTTTGCTTGCAGTGGATTTAGGCAACAGCCAAAGGTGTAGCACTGCACTGGAAACTGTAGAAATGTCCTTAGCTGGTGACGCTACAGGGAATGAGAGGTTTACCTGCACCACTTCCTCCATGCCTTATCTTCCCATTTCTTCTTTCAACATAGGTAGGACCTTTGGTCTCTAGGTGCTTTTACCTAGTTTTGAACTAATTCAAACACCTTAGGTTCAAAAGTTTAATTTAATTGTTACTGGTTCAATGTTCTACTAAGAGGAATTTAGGAGAGAAGGCTCAGAAAGAATCATTTCCAAGAAAAAAGGCAAAAAAAAGAAGCAAGAAGGGATGATAAAGTATATTGTAGAATTATAAACAAAAGTTGAGATGAGCAGAATAAGAAAAAAAGAAAAAGGTAATTGAAAAATTATAGTAAATGCATTGCATATGGCCAAGACAAGGGACAACCTGACTTTAAGGACAGTCTGCTGCATGTTGCCCTTTTTTTTTTTTTCTCAGTTTGAATTGTGTGTTAAAGCGGTTTGGTTCTTTTTTAACTGAGTGATTGAATTATTCTGGAAAAAAATATGGAGACTAGCAACCTTACAGCTCTCAGCAAACAGTTTTAGATCCTTACAAAAACCTCTGTCATTCCTTCTTTGATTTCTAGCTGCCTCTTAGAAACTTTATTCCCACACTGGTGATGGAGTGGGAGCCCAGGATTTATATGCTCCGTGTTGGACTCTGGCCAGTTGTATTCAGACTGCATATACTCTTTGCCAGATCTTCTGAGAACCTGTGATGACATTTTTGGAAGGGCAAGACGTCTCTCAGAGTTCAGGGAACAGGAGGATTATCTGTCATTGTAAGTGTGCATATAATCTAAATAATAGCTGAGCTTCAGTTTGCAGTCTGGGCTGAGGTACTGGTTAATTGCTCTGATTTCTGAACCAGTGGGTCCGTCTCAAAAGCTTGGGACGTGCTCTCTCTTTCTCCACCATATTTTCACATTAATTTTCTGAATTACAGGACAGCTCTTAAAAATAAAAATACTTAGACCCTTTGTAGTCCTCTGTGCCATAAAATGAACTGAACTTCAATGACCTTTCTGGGCCTTATGCAAAGACTCTTGAAGCAGGGTTAGCCTGAGGGGTGAGTAAGCTGGGCGGCTGCCCAGCATGCTTAAGACTAGAGTGCACGACTGAAATTCTAGGTTAATGTTTATCCCCAATCAATTAGCGTTTTGGAAAGGCATGAAATTCTGGCTTGCCCTGGGCACTGTTTGACTAAAGGCCAGCCATGGCTGGGAGCCCCAGAAGGCTGCAGCTCTTGGCTCTGTGGGAGGCCCAGCTATACAGCAGCAAACAAGCTTCCCTCCCAAGACCCTCAATGCTCCATTCAAAAGAATTTTTCATCCTCCACCTGTGGCCATGAAAGAGGGTTGACAGATGGGCTGTTGTAATGGGCTATTGTGTAAATAGCATGCGTTTAACAGAAATGCTGAGGGTGTGTATTTACAGGCAACTTACATGGATTTTCATTGTAGATGAGGAGGGCTCCAGAGGAGCCACTGCAGGCCTGCTGCATTAATTCCCTGTGTCGAGCAAAGTATTTTCTTTTTCTTCATTAGCTTCTGTTGGAAAGTAAATATAGCAATTCAGAGAGTGAGGGGAGGGAATGCTTTCAAATAACATTTGGCTTGGATATTAATAGCCACCTTTTAAAAAGCTGGCCTTTCAAACCTCACACTTGCAATGGCATTTGTACCCATGTACAAAGGTTTTGTGTGATTTTACCTCATCCCTCTCCTGCTCATATCCCTATCTTGAAAACTCAGGGATACAGCAGACTGGGAAATCAGAAGAAATAGAGGAGAGAGTGCTGTCAAGCCTGTATTGATAGGATGGAAGGAAAGGTGAAGTAATGCATGGAGGAGAGCCAGAAAACTGGCTGCAGAGGAATCATGGGAACTTGAGGGTTGGGAGGGGAATCTGAGAAACAGCAGAGAAAATTGCAATAAAGAGTAGAAGAAAGAACAGAAAATTTGTTGTCATTTCAACAAAGTAGTGAGGAGCAGACAGGAAGAGGAAGCCCTCAATTAAAAACAGACAGAGTTAGGAAATGGCACAAAAGAAGGTGAGCTGAAGTGGCAAGAAAAGGACTGGAGTGGCCAGTCTGAAGGACGATGATGAGAAAGCTGGAGAGGTGATGAGTGGTGGTCAGTGCGTTACCCGACGGCATGGGGGATGGCTGACTGTCACCACAGTGATGTGTTGGCTGGCAGGGCAGGGAGCTGGCAGTATACTACTGGCTGGGGGGAGGAGCGGCACATGGTTTCACTGGCAAAGGATAGCTGTACCCTAGGGACTTCAAACACATATATATAGAAGCAGGTCTGGCTCTCAGGCACAAGGCCAACAAGTGAGAAAAAGAGTCAGTTCACATGTCCATGTTAGTTATTCCCTCTGAAGGGACCCAGCCTCTCTTAAAACTCATGCTGTCAGGTCTGCATACAGCAGCTCCTGATTCCTGTTGAGCACGAATAAAGTTCAGCGTGGGGCCTCCAGAGATGAAGGTGTCCCTCATTTTTTCTCTGAATCCTGCAACGAGTCCACATTTCTGTTTCCAACTCAGGATGATATATTCTGTCTGATAGTACAGTGCAGTTCCAGCCAACCAGACCGTACTGTGACGGTCCACAGGTCTATTTTTGGAGGATGAGAAAGTTTGCTGGAATCTATACCAAATACCAACGGGTTCAGCCAGCAGGGAAAGTCAGTGCCACTCACCTCAGGTGCATCAGCTTTTCCAGGCCTTTACTGTTGGTGTTTTCAATAGCAGATAACTGGCTCTGTGTAAAACATGTACGGTGGGTGTTAATAAACCCTTCTCATGCCATTGACCATGCTGACAGCAGAAACAGCCCGGTTTCCTGAGAAGAGGGTAGAAGCCATGATTCTTGCAGTGGATCCTTCTTGCTCTCCCCCAAAATAGAAATTGTGTGAACTGTTGGAGCAGCAAACTGTTTTTGACCAGACGAGGGACAGGCCAGCTTTTGACATTGTCATCAAATTAGTGTGGAATTAGAATAGCCAGGCCCTACAGAGGAAGGTGGGCCTAAGAGGGAGGTCAGCTTTGCTTGATGCCTCAAGATTGGTCTCAAGCTGTCTTCCTGGGGACTGGGTTTTCAATTTCTTTTTAGCTCCCTAATGAAGGAAGAGTGTACCCATTCAAGATGGTAGCACTTTGCTGCAATTTAGTGAGCAATTTTTGCCTTCCAAGCAGACAAAACACAAGTACCGTCAGTTTTGTTGTTGCTTTTTCTTTCCTGATTCCAGTCAATTGTTAATAATCATGTTGTCATTTTTTTAAAGAGTTGGCACCAAAACTTCATTCATTCCACTTAGAAAGAACCACTACCAACCTATTACAAAACCTGTCATTATCTCACAAAGTCATATTCTTGACATCTGTTAAGTAAAGGTTTATTTTACACTTCAAAAGTCAATCTGCACAGCTGACTAAACTTCTTCAGAACTGTACAGTCTGCTCCTGTCAAATATTTGGGAAAATAAAAGTTGGTTTAAGAAAAATATTTGTTTTAGTTAGAAAATGAGTTGCCTTTTTTCTGTTTAAGGGAAAACGTGACTTTATTTCTTTAAAAAGAGAAGTAGGGAGTGGAGGAAAGAAGATGAAGCATTTCCTATTTACTGTATCCATTTTTATCAGTATCAGAAAATGACAGCCGAATCCGTTTTCCGTACATTTCATTTCAAGCTTTGCATTTTTCATTTTTAGCTATAACATATCCAAAGGTTGATGAGGATCAGCTAAGTTCCTGGATAGTTTGCAGAGAAAGTTCTAGAAACAATTTAGTTCAGGGTATGTGTGATTTGCGGCATGACAATTTTGGCTTGGCTTTCAGACTTGCTTATACCATTAACCCAGGTGCAAAAATCTAATATGTATAATTATAGGCCTTGGCAACTACACTTAGAAACACAAAAGTGTTGGAAGAATCTTTTCAGGTTTTCCAGCAGTTAATCCCACCCTATTTCTTTCTCTTTATCTCTAGTCCTGGCCATGGGTCCATGATATTTACTAGACCATCTTACAGCTATTGCAAGTAATGATACAAGTGCTAGTGTGGATACCTCTCAGACATTTTTTACCGTCTCAGAGTAAATCTCAGCAACACGGTGGCAGATGTACATGAGTCTTTTCTGCTCCAGGTTTTACTCTTTTGATTGCCTTGGCCATTGCTGTGCTATTATCGGAGAACAAAAATTAGTCACTTGAATGAAAAAAATATATATGTATTTTATATATGTATATAATTTGAGAATGTTCTGCTGGAATAATTTGTTAAATAGAACATTCATTTTCCACCAAATCAAAAATACTCATCAGAGCATTTCAGTTTACCCTCCTTCTTCACCCAAATCCATTTGTGCTCTCAGTACTCAGCAAGTGTGGAGACTGGAAATTCCAGATACCTCTCATCCATGCACAGTCATTCGTCACACGCCTCTACTCGGAAAAGAATCTATTTACCAGTTGGTGGCCAGCAGTCAGAGCAGACACGTTTCTGATGATTACTGAGATAAGACAAGGATGATCACTGAGATAGGACAGCAAATTCAGTTAGGAAGGGCTTATCTTTACTTTAATACAAAGAAATTTTGATTGTCTCTGGCCAGGTGCTCTTGGACCTTATCTATGCCTTCAGGTCATGTTTGGGTCAACTATGCTGATAGCTGAATCGTTGCTTAGTAAAGTACCTTCGTTCTGGCACAAGTGAACATACCACATCAGGGTAGTTAAACCCTGCAAAGAATATTTTCTTGGGTTTATGCTTGTGCAGCCAAAACTTGTAAGGTGGGGTGCAGGGAAAGGACAGGGAAGCTGTGTGTGACAGAGAGTAGGAACCACACTTACTATATATACTAGGTGTATACTGCTGGACTTGCAAGGTGAATCCTAATAAGATGTTTTTGAATATCTGCAAAAGAAATAAGCAAGATGCGGTGTTTTGTCAAACTAGCTGTAAAAGATTGGACTAGAACCACAAAGAGCATTGGGTGGGATTGGGTACCTCAGTTACTCAAATCCACTGATTAGCTCTGCTACACTTTCACTAGTTGTCACTTAAACCTGAAGTGCCTATATTTCTGTGATTCAAAGGGTAGGGCTCATTTTACCTTAATTTAGCCATAAAAAATGAGATGTCTAATTTGAGTGGGTTGTTTAGCCTCCCTCTGTAGTCAATAGAGCAAAACAATGTGTCCTTTACATGATAGCTGGAGTCACCTGCTCTCTCACAACATCTATTTCTTCATGTTAATTATAGAGTGAACCTAGACAACTTAGACTAAACACCTAGATGTTAGTCTGCTCAAGTTCAGTGAGATTAATCCTCCCTGGATGTCTTAACTTTCCACATCAGGCAGGTTCCCAAAACAGCTCACTGCCTATTCCTGGTCTAAGCCTTGCCAAAATTCACAAATTCAGTATTCCTCTGCCTGAGTCTCCTACAAGGATCTGCGCCTTCTAAAGCAGACCTAGTAGTTGATCTGCCTATAGCAAAGCCAGAGAAATAAGAATGCAGCATCTTTTTTCATCAATGGTTACCACACTAATCCAGGACATAAGACACCCAACTTCAGCTCCTTCTTCTGTCTAAGTGGATTCGATCCTTTACCTCCTATCTCCTGAAAAAGCACCTTTACCACTAACCTAAATGAAAAGGTGTGGACACTCTCATTCTCCCATGCTGAAGCTGTTCTGCTTTACGTGGTCAACTTGAACATTCACTGAGAAAGGGAAAATAAGTACCAAGTAACGGAGGCTGGGCTAGGGGACCGGGCCTCTTGATGCAATATGCTATTATGATGTATTCCTGTGAGTGATTTAAAGACTGGGATTTAGAATCATCCCTTTCTTTTCCCTTTCTTCCCTCTCTTACAGTTTAAGCAGATCTCCTAAAGTGGAAGAACCTCAGTACGGGAGAACGAGAACAATCCTTCACAAACCCCTTAGAGCTCTGCCTACCTATAGCTCTACCATCGGCTGTGGTTGCTTTAGGGAGGTGAGAGAAGAGGACCTAATCTGAGGATTACAGCCCATTAGGAAAACCTAAATAGTAATTCTCAAACAATTCATGTTGAATTTGATCATATGGTCTAAGCTGTACTGCCTAGAGCCCACTACTTCTATTCCATATGAACTTCAGGCAATTTGTTTACATTTCATTTTATTATACTTCTGTCCATTGTAGTTCAGTTCTGCAATGTTGATTATTATTTCTGTTGCCTTTGTGAGGTTTTGGGGGTAAACCATTTTATAACAAATGATGGAAAGCTTTTGTATCCACTAGTATAGTATTATCATTGGGACATGCACTTTTGAGAAATCTAAGTGGTCTGAGTTTAACATATGCTTTTATATACTGACCTATGTTATCATAATGTATTTATTTATTTATTTATTTATTTTTGCATAAACACACTCAAGTAGGATGTAGACCAGTGAGTTATTCCTCACAAGGGAAGACTGATTTTCTGGAAGCCTAAGGCTCAAATGTAACTACCTGCTTATATTAATTTGTAGTGAAGTGTTTATACTCGTACCTCAGCCATCTTGGTTGTGTAAGGCAGCCTCCTCACAGTGATGGCTGCATTATAGTGCATGACAAAAGGCTGAGGTAGGCTTAATATAAGCTTGAATCAACTTAATACAAAATGACCCACAGAATTTCCACAGGGGCGAAACATAGTCTTTCAGCATTTGACGGGATAATTCCTTATGAAATGATATCAACTGGGATACTGCAACTTCCAAAAGAGTGTAATATATTAAATGTCAATCAACATCAGTTTATGAAAATAGTTCTTGTCAAACCAACCAGATGTCTTTCCCTGATGGGATTACAAGCTGGCTTAATAAAGGTAAATAGCATTGATACAATAGACATAGATTTATGTTAGGCATTCAGCTGAGTATCCGACAAACATTCTCTTTAAGAAACTGTAATGGCTAAAAATCAACACTGCACACATTGAGTTTATTAGAACTAGCAAACTGGTAGGTCTCAAAATGTAAACAGGGAATCATAATTGCACAAGTATGTTTTTTGTGACCCTTGGAAGAATGAGGAGGAGTTGGTCTGTTAATCTTCTTTGTATTTTGTGTTTGTATGACTGCGACTCGTTTAATAGGTCCAGTTCTAGGGTTCACCATTTTACAAAGATGTCTGCAAACTCGGGTGGGGAGAGGGGCAATTTTAGGGAGAAGCAGAGGAATGGTTAAAGAACAAGAAAATAAGGCTTGTATATTCAATGAGTTCAGTCTGTTTAGTTTATCAAAAGAAAGGTTAAGAGATGACATAATCACAGTTTATAAGTATCTCCATGGAGAAAATACGTTTGATAATTATGGATTCTTCAATCCAACAAACTAAGACATAGCAAGATGCAATAGATGGACACTGATGCTGGAAAAATTCAGGTTCGAAGGCATTGTTTTTTTAGGGAAGATGATTAACCTCTGGAACAATTTAATATCCATTATGGTGAAACCTTTGTCTCTGGAAATCTGTAACTCAGAACAGGATTTCTTTCAGAAAGATTGGATTAGATTGTCACAGCGGTTCCTCACAGTTTTATAGTCCAAGAAATGCTTTGGGGACTTGGCTATTCAGTCTGCTCATATTTAAATGAACATCTTTCATTTGTATCTTTCCCATTTTGTTCTGGCTCAAAAGTGGTAGCATGGACCGATAACCCTCTCTCAGATGAGAATGTGTTTATATACTGATGCACTTTGTGGGTTGCCATAAAAGTTAAACTACTCCTTTAAGTAGTTCAAAATGAAATACAGTCTCTGGCAGCAGCAGAATGTACACAGCTGTAGCATGTGTGCCTGTCATGTCATACCCCTAGCAAACATTCAGATCCTGGCATGCATTTTCTTAACATAAATAGTTTAGAGTACATGCTCATGCTCCGAGAGAGAAAAAATTGCTCAGTCTACTGTAGCAAACCTGACCAATGGGGAGTTAATGCCCTCTATAGAGAAGCCGTCTCAATGACACAACTCTGCTGGCTTAGTCTGTCATTTAAGAGTTCTCAGAAGCAGCTCAAAGGCATGGTCAGAATTTGGACTACAAGGTACCCAAAGATAGTGCTTGACTGTGTGCCATGTGATAAGAGAGAGTAGGCAAACTAATTCTCTGAGAAAGATGGGATTTATGACGTATCACTTTGGGGTATTTTTTAATGGCTAAGGAAACTGAATTAGAGAACCTCTTTAGTACTTCTCCTCCTCTGGGATGGAACAGCTGCTGGTGGCTCTGACACAAGTAAGGAAAGGGGACCTCATCCAGCTAACTGGCAGGACTCACTCCCGGCTTCGTTCATCCACACAGCCTCACACCTGGATGCCTCCAACCTGTGCTTTGTTAGCTATACGTTGGCCATTCCTAATGTTGTCGTATGGTTAAGAAAGAACACACGAGTGTCACATTTTTTCAAGATTGTCCCTGGCCTTTTGGCCATATTCTAATTTACATCATTGCGTTTTCCCTCCACATTCTTCCTTGAGTTTCAGTTGGTTGTAATATTTCTTCATATTTGGTTCTTAATAGTACACTACTACCATAACATGTAACTGAGAAAAGGAATGTAGCTGTTTCAAACAAGGGGATTAGCCATTGTATGAATTACAAGGATAACTCTGGTTACTTCAGGACATAAATCAGTCCACATTCTTCGGGATATAAATCATACACTCGATGTCTGTGACTTAAAGGAGAAACTTTCCTCACCAACATGTTGTTGCATAATTGCCTATTATGGGAGTTTTACGTCTTCCTCTGAAGCATCTGGTATTGGTACCATTAGTTTGATCTGGTATGATAATTCCTGTGTGCCTATGTGGAGCATTCCTGTGACAGTTCAACAGCTGCTATATTCCATCTCAGATAGGGCAGCCAGATGTCCCACTGTTTTAAGGCTGTCCCACTTTTCAGCATCCTAATCTGCTTCTATTGCTTACCCTAAGGAAGGCTCGCTAACCTTATATTTTCACACGATCGTGCTGTCTGTTGCCTCTCACACTGGGACATGAAGGTACCCCCAGTGTGATTGTGACACAGGAGGGAACTGGTCACAATCAGAAAATTTTTAGAAATCTGGTACTCATGAAAACATATACAGAAAAGTATTGTGTTCTAAGTTCATGTCCTATTTTATGTCCTTTTTACTGCAAGGAGAGATATGTGTTGTAATTCGTGGCAACAGTGATCACTATAATTAATTTTGTATAATGTTTTCCATTGCAGTCCTTTGTTTTCAGTAGCTCATAACTTTCTAAAGCTTTCACTTATTGATTTTGAGTAAGAGAAGGAAATGAAAAAAAAAAACCCTATATTTTTCTTTATTATTAAACAGTTCTGGTCACTGTTTTTAAATGTCTCTGTCACTCAAACAGCGGCGGGTAAACAGCTGTAACTGAGTTTGCTGTAGGCATTTTGGAGTAGATTTTTATTTTTTCAAGCCTGGAGCCTGTGAGTAGCTCATGCTAGAAATGCTGAGTAGATTTTTTTGGGGAAATTTCTTGTGGTAAGTGGGGTAAGTGGAGAAAAGCACAAGTGTTCTCTGGAGGATGGCTATCCTGGGTGCCCTAGGATGACTGAGATGACCTAAGGAGTCTTCTGTAGACAGAAATTGCTGAAAGGTTTAACCAAGGAAACTGAGCCCACAGCTTCAGCACTGATGCATGAGTTACCAACTCATAAGCTTGTAACATTTTCCAGACACGAGCAAGGCAGAAAGACATAAGGTGGCGTTCTACAAAGTAGATACATCTACATCTGAACTAACTGTCCCAAGCTTTTTTTACAGTCACTGATAATGTAATTGATATTGTCATTTGAGTTAAGGGTACAATCCATCCTGGAGCAGACATGCAAAAGAGGCTGGATGAAAGATACCTGGCTTTGCTGACTACAGGGTCAATGTGACTAGCTCAGGTGTATATGTCTACATTAAGATGCCTAAAGTTTAGGAAGATAATCCAAACCACATTCATTTTGATCCATGTTTCTTTCATCTCCTTCCTCGTAAGATCCCAGAGTTACTTTCTTACAGAATCCAGTTAGTCTCCCCACTTTGTTTAGCTGGTATTTCTTATAAAATACTCATGAAACTGTTTAATCCAAGTAGGAAGTACTTCAAGCTTAGGCTAGTCAGTATAGCTGCAGAAATAAGTTAGTCCTGATTTCCATTTTTCCTTAGGTGTGACACTCCATACACTTTGGAAGGAAGCTGATGAAGCAACCTCCACGGCCCTCTCATGTTTCACATATTGGAAAAAACTTCCACCTCAGTCCAATGGGATATGCTCTCAGGCACAAATAAGTGAAGACAGAAGTGAAAATATAACAACATGGTAAGGTTTTGTAGATTGACATCCTCCTAGTATGTTTACTGCACTCTCTCCCTCCTTTAGCCATCCTATTGTCCTCCTTACCTACCTCCTCTGGTTCTCCCATCTCCTCTTTGTCTGCTATTCTGTGTGATCTATCGTCATTACCACACAAAAAGACTTCACACACACAGACACCCAAAATCACCACACAAAAGGTGGAACTCGCATACCCCTGCTTCTTTCTCCTATCCTTTGTCTCATTTGTCAGCTGGGGGCGTTATGCTCAGTGGCCGTGATGGCTTAAACTCTTGAGTTTTGCAGTCAGTGTAAGGCAGTGATTTCAGGGTTAAACTTGCTCTTTTGGCTCACTGTTGGGGCAGTGAAAGTATAAGCTTCTCCGTCTGACAGTAGTATCAGCTCAGGCTATTCCTGCCTCCTCATTTAAAAATAGCCCAGCAAAAAAATCCCAGGTCATTTTCTTGGTCCAGATCACTGTGTGACCCCAGTCCAGTTCATGGACAGCTGTGCCAACCGTGCTGATGGTGTGCAGCAGATACAAGCTGGTTAAACCAGCACTGCCTCACAGAGAAATGTCAGAAGTGACTTGAAAAAGAGTAGGCAGTAAGGTAAAAAATTTGCTGATGATACAAAGTTATTCAGACTTGTAAGGACAAGGGCAGACTGTGAAGTATTGCAAAGACTGAGTGACTGGGAAATAAAATGATAGATGAAATGCAATGTATATATATGTAAAGTGATGCACATAAGAAAAAGCAGTCCCAGCTCCACTTATAAAATGGTCTCTGAGGTGCATTAGAATTTGAGAAAGTCCAGAGAATGGCAACACGGATGATCCTTTTTTTTATGGAATGGTTTCTGCACAAATAGCTACTGTGTAGGCTGGAGCTCCTCAGCCTGGAATAGAGATTTAGGAAGCATATGGTAGAGGTCTGTGTAATTATGGGTGACATACAGACTGTCTACTCACCTTTTCCTAAACAAAAGCTGGGGACCATTGAGTGAACATAGTAGGAGCCAGGTTCAGAACAAACTCAAGGGGGCGGTTCTCTATGCAGCAGGTAATGGATCCCTGTATCGTCTTGCCAGAGGGTCTTGTGGCTAAGATTGACATGTTATCAATGGGGGGGCTGCACAAACAGTTGCAAGAGTTGTCCTCTGGAGATTACTAAATAGACCAATCACATTGGCTGAGGAAATTCTTCAGTGAAAACAGTCTGAGTCTGGACATGCGAAGTATCTTATATGCTTGCTCTTCCTTGGATTTTTGCTTATGGATGCTGATGGAGAGAGGATACTCAGCTACATGGGCTGTTGCTCTAAACCAGAACAGCTACTTTATATTCATCTAACCGTGGCCTTGTGAGTAGGAATTTTCCCTTCTGCTGTGTTTTGCAATACTCTCTGTGCTAGCCATCATATAAATATGGAGTCGAGAGATGATCCTTGGCCAAAAAATCTTATCTTAATGACAAGATATAACCTGTGTAGGGGTTGCTGGGGGGAAGCATTACCTAGCAACCAGTTCAGCAAGTTTTTCCACACTCTGCCTTTATTGTGTATGAATGTGTGACTGGAAGACAGTAAATAATCAGGTGTTAGAGTGTAACTGTAAGTGTGGTTTGTTGAGGAATGAAATTGGCGCTTCTAACTTCTTTCCCTTATTCTTAGTAACTTCTTTCCTTCATTCTTAAACATCTGTGTAAAGGATTTCATACTTCAAAATGATAAGACCGGGAATGCATTGAGATGAAAAAACACAGTAACTATATATATATATATATTTACAGTAAGTATATGTATAACAAATATTATCACTTTCAGGAAATACACCACCTCTAATCAGTAGTACTGTTTCTGCAATATTAGTCTCAGAAATACTATATTCTAGCAGAAATAAACTGTGAAAGTGATTAAAAGGCATGATGTTACACTAAAAATTTTCAAATTAGATCAGTGGTTATGAATGTAATGTAATGTGCTGTGTACCAGTTTAGACATAACTTCATAGAACCTCACAGATGAACAAAGAGTGCAAAAATTTACGCTCATGCTAGGATCCAAGTATGACTTTACTGATATCTGTGTGAGTTGATTGGTATACACATATTTAGGTATTATTTTTATACTGACAAAGAATGTTCATTTGGGAGCACTCATGTCTTCCTGCACAGGGCTGAGCTATCCCATTTTCTATTTTCTGTCCTTTCTCTAAAATTTAATTTACCTTCTGCTTCCTTCACATACATTTTTTAAAGTAAAAAAAAGTTCTGTTTTAGAAGTCTTATAGGATTTTCTTTCCAGGACACTTTGGGAAAAAATAATGAGCCAAATCATTCCATGCAATTTAAAACCCTTGATATCAAAATAAATGTGAAAGAAACTGAGTGGGGAAGGAAACAGTACTGGAACTTTTGTTCTCTGATCAGCATTTTTGCTGTTCAAGACTTCCTGAGTGGTAAAATAGCTCAGCCACCCATGCAGTTAAGTCAGAGGGCAGAAAATTTTTATGTTACTCAGATTTCCTCAAGGGGATGACCACTGTGTGACCTCTTTGCATTCTGTAAAGCACTGTGACTCAGAAACGTTGTGATGCTTCTATTTTAAAGAGTTTCTCCAGTGAACATTCAGGCTTTCCTTTGTGACACTCTTCAGCTCAAGGTGGTTAAAAGCTTCTTGCCAGCTTCAGTAACCTAAGGTCATTCATGAACTCCAAATATTAACATTTGATTAGTAGTAGTAGTCTACTTTAGTGTCAAAACTATTTTTACTTATGTAACTTGACTTACTTGAGTAGCCCCACTCATTTCAAGCACAGATGTAAATGAATGACTCTACTTACAGAATCATCCCATCTGTTTTTTTCTAGTGGAAGCCTGGTAAGCCTTTTTTAATTAATCCAGGAAAAAAAGTCCTTCAAGGCTTGTAAAATAGCAATATGTTCCTGTTTAAAAAAAAAAAAAGAAAAAAGAAGAAAGATAGCTGCATGGCTAGGATATAGAGTGTAGATATATTAAAAAAAGGAAAACAAACAACAAAGTAGATGTGCAAATCATTTTTCAAATTTATCCACGTTTCCAGGAGTGGGTAATGAAGCCTCCTAAGATTAAAATAATACTCACAGAAACAAACATACATGTGAATTTCAAGAAGAGATGTCACTGTGACACGCGCTGTAAGCTAAAATGAACAATTTTTCAGTACTGTCCTGATGTACTTCATTCTGTTGCCTTCTATTTTCATGGGTTTGTTACTTAACAAACATAGTTATACATATCAAAGAGAACATTTAGAAATACACAGCAGATTTTTCTTGTAATCATATGTATCTACACATGCGAGTAGCAGAAGAAACAGTTCTCAAAGTTTAAGAAGCAGGGCAGCTAATACAGCTTTTGCAGCCTGATACCATATATATAAGTGATGATGGTGTTGTTTATGTGGAAATGGAAGTAAATACTGTATACGGTATATGAATAGAACAAGGGCATATTTTGATGAGTCCAGGGAAATAAGATCATTGTGACACTTCTCCCCACTCTGCATGGCTGCTTTACTGCTGGCTGCATTGTAGCTTTGGCACAGGAAGCTAGGAAGGGAAACAACACTCAATAAATGAGACGAAACAGGTGAGGGAGCAGTAAGAAATAACTTGAGTCTCTTCTGTAACTTGCATAGCCTAATAGCAATGGTCAGGTGGGAGGCAGGTAGTCTCACATCCTCATTTTTCCTGCGCTCCAAAGAGGATGAAGCAGGCAGGGAGCCAGGGTAGGACTGTGCGTTTGATTCACAGCTCCTATCTTAAGCTCTTGTACAGGTTGCAAATATATTTTCCCATTGACTTTCCTGTCAGCCTTACTTCCTGACACAAAGTAGAGGGGCAGCGTGAACGTTGTTAAAGCAAAAGAAGACAATTTGCTGTCTCATAGACTGAAATTGTGTGAGCTTTTCTTATTATCTCAGGCTTTTTGCTATTCTGCATAAGAGCTAAATACAATCTCTAACATTTCCTAAGTTATGTTTTGTGTTTTTAACAAGAAATGGAGAAACTCGGAACACAGCATTTCAATAGCCTTGAACGCTTGACTAAAACATGGGTAAGAGGAAAGATATGGGCATAATTATTCCATACCAGTGGTAAAATGCTTCCTATGTAAAAATTAGAGCAATGTACTTGCCTATGTGTAGACATCCATTGCAATTTTACATAGCTTAGAGTATCCACGACATCATCACAGGGCTGGCAGTAGTGACACAAAACCTCTGAGAAGCCCCTGGCTTTCTGCAGAGGCCTTTGGAGGCCAGGCAGGATACCTGGGGCTTGAAACACCATCCCCTGATTCCCACCCCATCTGTCCAGTAAAAACTATTCATCTAGCCTCCTTCTGCTGTCAGTCATCTTACCCGCCCTCGGCATCTTAGTCCAGATGAATTTGCCCCCTTTCCATTGAAGGAGCCTAGCTGACTGAGTAGAGTGGGCCCTGACATTTTAGATAGATAAAGGTAAGGAATGTCAATCTCACTCCTTGTGCCAGATCATTATTCAGAAAGAGTTACCGAATCTATATAATATTTACCCATCTCAGCATCAGTTGTTCCACGGAACCGTAATAATAGCACGAGGTTGACTGCCTGAGCAGATAAGGAGAAGTCAAACAAATTTCTGTGGTCTCCCTATGGCTGTCTCACAGATAGGAGAAATGGAGAGGATCCAGGCCTGACACCATCTTTCTGTAGCTGCCCAAAATTAGTTAAACCCAATTTTCTAGATTTAAGTATGAAACCTGATTGATTATTTAGGTACTTAAATAGGCATGGATTTTCAGGTTTAATCAAATGCAGTAATGCCTCAGTTTATTGCCAATCAATGTAGCTAAAAATACCTGAGGACTCAAGAAAGGGAGGACAACAGTTTGCAAAATGTTGTTAAGATTAAAAGTGTTTCACTGTTTCACAGTATCTCGTACAACTGAAATTTACAAAAAAAAAAAACAACTTTTTTTGGAGTCAGCATTCGTTGTAAAGCAGAGAAAGACAATACTAACTCTTCATTTCCTGAGAGAAGAATTATAGATTCTCCTGAATTCTCTTTTATCTATAACTGATTGAATTATCTGTTGCAGAGAACATTTGTTGTTAATTTGGCCGTTTTGCTGTTCATGAGTCATTCTGGAAACAATCCTGATTTCTACAAACACATTTGTTGTTTGTAAGTATTCACTGAACAGTTTTATGTGAACAGATTTCAGCCTATTTTTTGTTCTCAAATTGTAAGTGTCATCTATTCATTATTTGAAGTGTTTCACTGGTCAATGAAATCACATAGCATTGTCTACGCTCTCTGATTGGGTAACGGAAACTTACAAATACAAGTATAATGAATAGCAAATGATGAATAACGAATAGGGTATAACAAATATTCGATCGTCTGAAATTTCATAGAAGAAATACATAATTCGTGTAACTTTCAGGATTCAAACATTTCCCTGAATATCTGGCAGCTTCTAGAAGATCCTGGAACTGTGAGTAATATATGTCTGAAATATAAGCAAATTATACTCTCCATTTTATTAACAAAAATATCAAGAAATGTTGATCAATCCGGCAATAAAGCATTTATCTGAATGTGCAAATGTGATTCATTCTTATTCCCATTCATCTTATAAATATATTGTTAAAGTACAAGTATAGGAACTCAGAACACGATGCTTTTCAGTCAATGACAGGGCAAGAGGAAATAAGTGAGCAGGGATAAAGAATATGTTTTAGAGTGAGATTTCATGATATAAAAGAAAACTGTTCCAGGCTGCATGAGCTCCGTGGAAGAAGGTTTTCAACTAACAACTTGTTTTACTGTGGTTTCTAATTTCTTATGTTTTCATTTTTTTTTTCAATTTAATTTTTAATTTAACGGACAGTCCTCTCCATTCACATTACAACTGCAGTCAACCCTCACTTCTGACACTGATATTCTGTGGTGACGTTGGACAATGCACTTACTTAGTGCCTCAACTCGGTGGCCAGGAGGAGGTTTTAGCTGGTCTGGATGCAGAGTAGGTAGGGGCTGTCCCTCCGGCTATTCTGCATCCCTCCGCGTCATTGCCTCTACCTCCCCCCCCCCCCCCCCCCCATACACGTTGTCAAGGAGGGGGACTCCTGCAAAAGAGTGTACTGGGCAAAAAGAGGAGGCAAATAGGGCTTGTAAGCCCTTTGACTTTATCTGGGGATCAGCCAACCAGACCAAACTTGCAGGAGACAGCTACCATCTCACCTATTTCCTAATGGGAGCAGCAAAAACTAGTCAGGACATCCTGTCATTGGTATTTGCAAAAGCCAAGAAAGAATTTCCCTGGGACAAGTAGAACTGTCATTTTCTGTTTTTTGTTGGTGTTTTTTGTTAGTGTTTTTGTTGTTGTTTTTTTCCCCTTTTTTGCAGTATTGGCAGGTAGTGCTTATTTTATTGCAGAATAAGGGCAATGGGTCCAATGTAGTAAGATGTCCCAAGTCCAGCCCACAAATGCAGAAGATACCAGAACAGGCTACGGGACATTAATGTTTGGCTAGGACCAGTGCACATCTGGAAAGATTTGCAAGAGGGAAGAGAAGACCTTGGGAAAGGAAACTGCCATGGACAAATGGAGCAGACTTACTATCTTGGGATCCCCAGGAGGTGAGTGGAAAGGTCTCTCTATGCTCAGTACACTAGGATTTGGGGTATGATATACATCGAACAGTAAAACAGCAGTCATTGCTGTTTCAATCCCTTGTCAAGTGTCCGGGTCCTCCTTTGCCTCTCGTCAGAACCAGTCTTGTATGGGAGTAAAAATATTTCCCTATGTATGTGAAAGAGGAGCCTAACTGAAGATATAAACATTTAAAACAAATTCTTGTATAGAAGTACAAAGTACAGGACTGTTGTTATGGATTGTTGATTAGTTTAAGACCATGAGTTAAAAGCATTGTTTAAGATTACAGTTGTAATGTTGTTATCCCTTTTGGCAAAAGCACTTAGCCAAATGCCAGTAGCCTTGCTTTCTATTACAAGGAGAAAGGGAAGATAAAAGTTGGGTATATTCTTTGGTGTATTCTCTTCATTTGGAAAGACTGCACACCACAGCCTCTTTCTTGGTGCTCACTGGGCATAAATAGCACCTCTCCTGCTAAGAAATCCCCAGCCTTTCTTTCTAGCTAGTTGCATGACAAAGCAGTATTTTCTCCTTGGCCATGCCTGCGACTGCATTTCTCACTCTCTGAAGGTTTTATACTCAATTTCTCTGCTCCAACACCTATCCATAGCTAGCCACACCATCCCTTAATCCCTGCAGTTACAACCAGTCAACCTCTCAGGCCACAGGTAATAGCTTTTGATCAAGCCTGTGTGACCCACTGCCTTGAGCAATGGCTTCAATTGTTTCTAGCAATCTTACTAAATGAAGCAGTTTAATTACTCCTTCCCTTAAGCCTGAGCGATGGCTGCTTAGCATGACCATCGCTTAAGCCAGGTCAATAATTGTCTAGAGACCAAAGAGTCACTTGAGAGCAGTCATTCATTTTTTTCCAGTATAGCAATATTATTATTTCCTGGCCTTGCCATATGGGCTACATAGGAATGGGATGCATAGCCAATTAACTCAGACAAAGGTTTAACTTAAAGCAATAATGATAGTGCATTTAGTGCACTTTGGAGCCATGGTTATCATTGCTGAATTATAAATATTAATAACAGTTAAACACATTGTCAATGGTGCAGCTATTAAACATCTGCTACCTCTGTTACAGGGTGCTTTTTAGCTGGAGTGAAAATTCTACTTTAGGGCATATGCAAGTGTACTAATATTTGCGACTTAATGTAATCCAAAGTTCTGCAGCTTCTGTAATAGTTTTTGACTTCAGCGTGGCTAATATAACACATGTACCATTCAGGAGCACCTATTTTTCTGGACTGTTGATAAAGACTGTTGTTATCAATATATGTAGAAACAGAAGGCAGGATTCACTGATGCTTGCGCTGCATATTCAGGACTTCAGGCAAGTGGGTTGTGCCCAAATATCTCTAGAACAGAGACCCCTAGTAGTTGCTCCACAGGAAAGTAAAGCTTACCTCCTTCTCATTGGGACAGTGTGGTGCCATACAGAAATTACTGGGCCCGAATATGGCCAAATTAGTCCTTTTGATGCAAACAATTACCTACTAATTCCATCTGCATCCTGGAGAGTCTTCTTCCAGATTCTGGTTTTCTTGGTATCCACCAAGATGTCCTGAGCAAAAATTGTCAATAATGATTATCCTGAGAGAGATCACTTATTTTCAGTAAAATCTTTTTCTCAAGAATGATGACTACAAACATTTTTTTAATATCTGAGCACATAAATGAGCATGTAACTGAGCACATCCCTTTATGAAGCAGAGCAGACAGAAGCAGAAAACAGTGGTCTTTATTTCTTAAGAGTTTCACTTGGTGCTTTTATAACAAGTAAATGTACTTTAAAAATATGCCAGAGATGGAAAGAAAATAATTTCATCTACCAGATTTTTTCCACAGAATTACTTTATTCCAAATCTAAGGCCTACTGGGGAAGAAGTGATTAGCTCCTAAAGTCATTTAAGCATCAAAGTGTATTTCTGTTAAGGTGAAAAACCTATCAGAAGAAACAACCAATGATACCACTGTACTCAAAGGAAGTGTAATCAGGTTTTTGTTGAAGCAGAAAGCAAGCATGAAATGAAAGGGGGAAGAAAGAAGAATGTAAGAGGCACAGCATGTTAATATCTGCATTCCTTCTAATTTCATGGGAGGCAGAGAACAAACGGGGCTCAAGTCCACGGGCAAGACATTATTTGAAACGATTTGAAATGACTGTATTAGATTGGTTTCAAATCCAGTGAGAACACTCAAGAAATACAAGGAGCTCAGTTTAGTCTGTTGATCAAGTAGAACGTTAAGAGGTGACTTGCTCCAAAAGGGCATCTAGTGAGAGGCTATCTGATAGCAAATTCTAAATTCAGCAGATGAAGTCTCAGTAAGAAAAGAGCAAAGGCTGGAAAATGTTAGCTAGAAAGAAAATGCGTTTTTAATATGCAATAGAAACATCTACCGTAACAACTACCAATGTGGTTGCTGTCATCTAAAGTCTTTAATTTAAGATCTTTCTTAAAAATATGTTCTTGTTCAATAACAAATTGCTGGGATTGATCCAGCAACTAGTGGATGAAATTCTGTGGCCTATGTTATGGAGCATGTTGCATGATCTGATCACAGAGGCTCTTTGAGGCGTGACGGTCTGAATCCATTTACCACATTTAATTTGGATGAGAAATTTTGCAAGGTTCTTTTCTGTTTGGGACCTAAAGGAAGTTTTATTACTTTCGGTTTAAATTCAAACTTATTTTGGATTCAGCTTTGAATCTCAGTCTAACTCAGCTCTGCTACAAATATTACTTCTTTAGTCTATCTCAAAGGACTTCTGGAGGTAGAAATGTTTATACATCTTTATTATTTTAGTTCTTCATTTGCATCAAGAAACTATGTGGTTAGTTCCCATGTACTTAAAAGAAAAGATCAGAATTCAATAGGCCATATTCATCCAGGGTGTAATTGAATCAATTGTATTAACCATACAAATGAATTTGGCCACTATAGGATTATGGCTAAAACACATTTAGCAGAAGCAATAAAATGGCAGTTTAGTTTATTAAAAGGCAACCATCAATTTGACATAATTCATATAGAGACAAAAGCAGAGCCTAGCAGAAGCAGAAAGTGGGAATCATTAAGAAAACTGTGTAGTTAAACAAGACTATAGTTGTTGTGCAAAAACACTATAGATTGCAAACTTAGAGTTGAGTAGAAGGTGCCGCAGTGTAAACACCTATTCTAAGAAGAATGTTGCATATTTTGGACAAAATATAAGACTAGTGTTACGTAGTTTTATAGCAAGTGGCGGAGAGTTGTAAAGGCAGATACCAACCTGAAAAAGGGGGCAAATATTCACCATATTTTAGCAGAAATAAATATCATGGGACTGTTAACCTAGATTTTGAGTATGTTGTAGGTATATTTGCCTTTTTGCTGTGATTTCTGTTCAGGACAGAGTGGACTGAGTTCACTACTCTGGACAAGTCTTTCTTTTGCATTCCATTTTTATTCCAAAAAGGGAAAATGAATGAAGTATTCTGTCTCCAGTGCTCTGATCCATTCTTGGTGTCCAGGTAAGCTGAGATACCGTGCAAGACACAGTATGCTTTATAGTTCACATTAGATTTTTCTTTGTACAGTATGTTTGTAGATGCCAACATCTGAAAGCCAAAAACAGCAATGTTTTTGGCTAGAAAATAGAGACATGCTTCTGGAGGTATTTGACTTAGTGAGCTTGTTGGCAGGAGGGAACGGTGAGCTGCTCCTGTTGGTACACACGACGGATGGTTTGCCTGCATTGCACGCTGTCACGGTTTTGTCATGAGCTAGAAATTCCTGCAACATAGGTATCAACTGGAAAGTTGATTTTGAAAAGAAGAAAGTACATACTTTCACTGTACTTTCACTGTCTTAATAGGAAGCATTACTCTACGGTACTCTCGAAAGGATTTAGTGCCACTAAATTCGGTCTAAAACTAGCTGGGGGATAATCTGATAAAGTTAAATTCACTCAACTTATAAACATTTGCATGTTATTTATTCATATAGTTTACATGTGTTTGCCTTGATAACATGAGCCTATGTGAAACAGCTGTCAGCAGCCACCCAAATTTGCTTGCTCACTTTCTTTTGCTGGAAGTCAAAACCAACCACTCAGGCCCCATAAATACAGGCAGTTCATTTATCCCAATTAGAAACCAATTTCCAGCAAGTTCCACTAACCAAGAACGATGTAAGACAGAGCAAAATAAATGCTCTACAGCAGTGCAATAAAAGAAAAAAAGAAATAACAAATTAATATTAAGAGATCCCATGACCTGGAAAGTGGCTTTTTTTAGCCACGTTATAGACAATGTGTCTTTCTGCTACTGAGGTTATTATTATCTATCTGTGCAGACACATCAGGCTCAAATTTTGAATTGAGTTTAGGTGTTTGTCCCTGAATTTGCAAAACTGGGATGAGAATCTCACATGAAAATATTTGCCTCTCTAGTTGCAGTCATACATACAGTAGAAATTGCATTCTTTATGATCTTGTGGCATCTCTACCTTCTGCACTTGGCCAGCAAGTCCAAGCACTAAAACACTTAAACGTTTCCGAGTCTACATAAGATTTCATTTGAGTTTGGATTGAGAATTTATGAAGGCTCTTCCTCTCCTCATAGCTCCTGCTCATCTCTAACCTAAATTTAAGTGCTTATATGCACTTGCTCCACAGTTCCCTTTTGTTGATATTTCTTTTCATACTGATAATAGTTTTGCATACTTGAGTATCTTAACTCATATTATACATTGAAAAGGCCAGGATCCTGTAGCCACTTACGCAGGCATGCAAAAGAAGTCAATGACCAAATTCTGATTAGATAGCTACCATCACTGTATCAACATGCAAAATTCACCGTCAGGTCAGTAGGGGGGTTCCATATATTTTCCCCCTTGTCTTCATTTTTATTCCTTTTCATTTATGCATGACATATTAGCAACAGCAAAAAGACTTTGTTTCACATAATTTTTAAAATAATTATGAGGAGCTGTTAATTGGGTCTAACTGAAATGCATCATCTTTTCAGGAACATAGTGTCACCCATGCGTGTTGTAATGGAAGTATTTGACACTTAACATTTCATTACAATGCACATTCTAGCCTAGTAAATAAGTTATTCGAGGAATGAATTAGAGCAATAGTTTTTTCATTAATGCTAAAATATGGAACAAAAGGATATTGGAAATATAATCAGAATCCTAATTTGTATACTATATTTGCCTTATTCTATTTTCGTCAGCCATTTCATTATAGGATAAACAGAAGATTCTAATCTAGAAAAGATGTTTCAATATGATCAACGTGAGTACCGCTCTTATTTATTTAAAAAAAAAGAAAGCAAAATGACTAATGTACTAAGAAATGATGATATGTCATACTGTGCCACGATAGACTAAGTAAATATAATCAAAGAATATTAAAATAAACAGAGTAAAAATCTATTCTTTTATTCAGACTACAAACAATAATTTTGAAATTCTGGTTTGCAGAACATTTCTGATTTGAAAAGAAAAGTAATCAAGATCTCAAAAACCATTAGATGTAGATTTCCAAATCTAGGTCATGTCTAGTGCTGGAGTGCAAAAATCCTAATAGCAATATTAGGATATTTGGGGGAAAAACAAGCAATATTTGAATAAATTCCTGTTAGCCTTCTAGATTGAAATGGATAAGATTATAGCAGGCACAGTAGCTACCATTAGATTATCAGCAAAGGGAAATTAAACTGTATTTATGAGACCCTCAAATGGCAGCTTGACTTCCAAATGACACAGATGATTGAGCAGATCCTACAGATCTTACAGATCTTACAGATCTTTACAGCACATGCTTGTAAACACTACCTATGATTCCTAACGGTTTAGGGGCTTAAAAGTGCAAGAGCAGATAATTAGGTAGAATACAGTTTAGGAATCCTTATTTGCAAATGATGGTATGAGAGAAATACTCTTCTAGGAACTGAGGCATGGCTTTTGGCCAGGAGTCCGTCTGTTCATCCATCCATCCTTCCTCCTTCTTCCTTCCTTTTTCCCTTCTTTTCTCCCTCCCTCTTTCCTTTACTCTCTTCTTCCATCCCTTACTCTTTTTCTTTTCTTCCTTTTTAAAAAAAATTTTTTACATGGCAGGATGCCTTACAGGCTTTTATGGTAAGACAACTGGAAAGCAAAGTTAAACACTTCTATCACTAACTTCGCAACACTATATCAATTTTATAAAATATTTGATAAATATATTTGGTTATTTTAAAATATACTGTATATTTTGGAAATGAGCACCTCAGGCACTCATTAGGGCTAAAATTCGACTGATCTCTTGTTCAAACGATTTATGTGATGTCTTTTTTGGGTTATATAAGTCTTCGTACATAATGGATGATGTATATTTTCAAAACAATTATATAGCTCACTACTGACACAGAAATTACAGATGGCCTATGTTAAATATGCTTTTTTTCTTATGCATGAGGTTTATGTCAAAAATCTTCAGCTGTGTCAGAATTAGACACAAGCAAAACATTTTGGTTTTGTAATAGCCTCTCATTGTGAATGATACATTCTGTTTACTAGTTCAGACATCTGATACTAAGGTAAAGATCAGAACACTTTATTTGTGTGCTTGCTGTAAAAAAGATGGAAGAAGAGACGTAGAAATGGATATTACAAGCTGCAGAATTATATGAGCATTTCAGTCCCAAGGACATGAATTAGTTTTGCCTCTTATTAGCAGTATTATCAGCTTTCCCTTATCCTCCTTCCAGCATCCCCTGGCCTTCAAATCCTAGAGTGTAACTTGAGACTTTATTTTATTTTAACCACTATCAACATTAAGAAATAATAATAAAAAAAACCCTTTGCTTTTCCTTACTATGATTTGGGAGGAGTGAGAGAGAAGTTCTTGTTGCATGAAACTGTACTGATATCTTCGTTAATTACATCTTCTTTACACATCAAGATCACATTGGAAAACCATTTGCTTTATTTTTAACCAGTGTAATATATCCAATTCTGATTGTTCAGATACTATTGTCTTCTAAGCTCCATTTCAAATGCATTCTTACATGACTGAGCATAGTATTCCAAGCCTGTGCTCTTGTCACCATAAGTTTATGAACATCTTGCACTGAGATTTCTGTTAACCCTAGGGCTGTCAAACAGTACTTAAGACAAAGCAGCACCTGATCACCATTGATCATTTGCCTACTTATAAAGAAGAAAAGAGAATATGCTAAGGAATGAACAACAACAACAACAAAAGTAAAATAATTAGCAACAATTGCATTCCCACACAGCATAAACTAGATGTCAACTGATCAGTTCTTTATCACTGCATATGCTTATAATGTGATTTTTTCAGCAGCAAGCCCCATCAGAACATGTTCTACAGATGTAAATCAGTGCTAGTGAAGTTTTGCTCAGGGCATTGTGTGCAATTACAACATGGCTATTAATGCAGGGAAAATAAACACGGAAAATGTTTAACATGACATAGGATCTAGCTTATTAACTGATCCAGTATAAATGAAACTCGTGAAAAAAACAACAACTCCAGAATCCATCCAAAATATAGCTGTCTGAGAAAGTACCAGTGGCTTAGAATATGTTATTGTTTCATTCAGTTGTCTGTGCTTCCAAATGAGGAAAAAATAGTTCCAGTTAAAAAGAAAAATAAATAAAAAAGAGACATCCCTCTTCAAGTAAAATTGTTACATAAAAGAGAATTTCTGTATCAGAAAGGGTCAGGGTAAAGGCAGTGATTAATAGAAGAGAATGTATGACCAAAGAATAGCAAGACTTCTCTCTGAAAAAGCAAATGCTAAAGACAAGAAGCATGAAAAGCCCATTGCCATGGTGCCAGATGTATTGTTGTTTCTTTCTGACCTCACCTTGTCCAGTCAGGATGACTAAAAGCCTTACTTTGTTATTTACTAGCTTTTAAGCATATGGTTTTTGACAGTCTTCATTATTCTTTAATAAGTTTCTTTTGTAGTGGAACTCACCCTTTAGAAGCTCAGTTAAGAAATCGAATTGAATGTTTCATCTAGAGCAGGTTCATTTAAATTCATTTAAATATGTAAAGACATTCTGTTTTGTTTTGTGGGTTTTTTTTAAATACCCGTGGGCTTGCAGGCAGAGAAGTATATGGCCTTATCTCTGAGTGAAAAGTCAGGTTTCAGTTCTCTGCAAACTTTTCCTTGTTCAAATTAGAGGATCTCAGTGCAAGAACTTGTTAAAGTTTCATGTTATAAGGGACAGGTCCGCCTTGGCAGATTAATTTACCAGCAGGAAAATCTACTTCTGTTTTTCTTAATGCCAAGTTTTAAAGCTTGCTTACTTTGTAGGTGGTGTGATTCAAGAGGAAGTAGGGTAGCTGCAGGCATGGGATCAGAGCTTCGTCCTTATGTGCATGAGCAGGTGTGTGGGTGTGGGAAAAAAACAAGCGCGATGGCCCTATCCTTCCTTCTTGCACCCAAATAACTCTCCGTGGCATCCCAGGGCACTGTGCCTGCTTGCGGCAGAACAAACTGGGCCAATCTATTTCCTGTTCATTTTGACAGGGCTGGAAAGTTTGAAAAACATGGCAGCGTATTCCCGGGTTTGAAATGAGGGGAGGGGGAAGAAGCAATGCACACGGGTACAGGCCTTATACCCCTAAGAGGGGTTTTACAAAGCACAGAGCAAATCTAATGAGTAATGCTGTGACTGCGAAAGGAGATGTTGGGACTCCCACACATCACGGCTAGCACTTGCGGAAAAACAGCAGCACAAAGGTCCAGAAGCCAAAGGACTTCACAAAAAGCCAGTGTCACAGTCAAGCTCACGCAGTGAATTAGGTCTTTTCCCATGCACACCTATTTGGAAAGATCTGTCAGATTAAAATGAGGACTTTTGTATATGTTGATGTTAATGGTTACTGTAGTAAAAGACAACGTTTATGGCATGAGCCGTGTGGAACCACAGAGTGAAAGTCTGTGAGCTGCTCCCCAGGCTATTGTCATATATGGGCAGTGATCAAAGGAGTTGTCTTAATGTATGAACATTTGCAGGCCTAGTCAGTCATTCATACAACCAAGGATATCCCATGAATATTGGTAGGAAACACAGCACCTTCACCTATGACAAGCAGAACTGACTTTCATTTAGACCTGGATTTTGCAGTTGTAACTGTGTGATAACAGCATGGACCCACTCTGGGTACATACTCAGAAAACACTTAGAAGTTGCTGCAGGTCCTGCTGATATAATGTGAACTAACATGTAAATTATCTCTAGCACCACTACTAATCAGAGCTGCACTCTGTGCTGCTGCTGTGGTCACTCTCCAGCTGCCCTCAACCTGGCTAGTCTAAAGGCATCATGCACACCTCTAGTTGTGCTGCAGCATAGAAATACTCTGATGTATTCCTTGAAATCATAATTAATATCTTGCTTTCACCTTGCCCTGGGTCTAAGATTATTGCAGACAAATGCTATATACATTGTAGAGTGTGTGGTTTAATAGTTTGATGATTCCTGTTTGGGCCTTCTGACTGCTATCAAATTTGAAATCATGAACCTGCATATTAATATGTCTACCCTTGACACTAAGGAAGAGGACAGAGATTCTTTTTTAGCCCAGAAGATCCAGAAAGAGTAAAAAAGAAGGCCAACCTAGCTGCAAGGTGTAGCAGCCTTTTTGCCGTAAGATTCCATGTACTGCTTTCATAAAAGAAAAAGTCTGAATCAGAATACAGTCTTTACTGTTCTACTTAGACCACAATTTTCTGCTGTTTGCCAAAGCAGTACCAAACAGAAATATTTGAGACTAAGTCCTGTCTTCTGGTTGCCTTTCCACAGCCTGTTAACTGCATAACTATATTGCTTTTACACTCAGTTCACTTTAATTGGTTTTCTCAAGAAGCAGTTTCTCTCTAAAAATATTGATACAGGAGTATGGGGAGGACAGCAGTGAATCTGTTCAAGGCATCTTTCTCCACCAGCCTGCACTGAAAGCCATTCTGCTGCTCAGAGGCTGATGTTTTTCTCACCTCTTCCATCTTCTTTCACTTGGTCTAACTTCAACCCCTGCACCTGCTATACCAGGATATTTCTATCTATGACTTTCCAACACTTCATATTCTGATGAACAGTTGGCTTCTTGTTGCCTCAGAGAAAGGCCCCAACTGCTACTGAATTTTCTCTCCAAGTCCAGAACAGAACAGAAGGAGCCTTTATTTACCTTAATGGGCTCTGAAGATTGACGTTGTAGATGGCCTGAGGTACCCTGTCTCCTCATGCTCATTTCTCTCTTTGGTTTCATGACTTCTGGCTGGTGATGGGGAATTTCTGCCCAAAGTGCTCAGATCTGCAAAGCGTGATGTTCTTGGCTAACTGTGATACCTGCATATTAGCAGATGATATAGAAAACCAAACTGTGCTGTGGTTTATAGAAATATAATTTACAGTCTCTCACAATATAGTCCCATAGTGACAGAGGAAAATAAACGTACTTTCACATACACAGCCATCAGCAGCAATAAGCTTAGAAATTCATGCAAAATTAAAAAAAAAAAGTTCTTTCAAACACATTCCACAGCCCAATAAACATAAGTCCTTTTCGTCTGGTGAACTTGCAGGTTACCGTGCTAACTAATGCTACACGGCATTCCTTTAAGGCTTAAGCACGTACATCTTAAAAGCTGATAACATTTTTTCCATTAGAAGAGCTTAAGTCCTTTTATGATATATTCAGGGATCACATTTCACAGATTCCATTTCCAAGCCAAATAAAGTCAGATGTCCGTGTACAACAAAGCTGAATGCATGAACTTTTGCCTCAGTAAGACCTGGAAGATAAGAAGAGATGAAGACTTTAAAATAAAGGCAAACACTTGCTTGAACATGTAAATGTAATTGTTCAGACTGTGAATTAAATTCAATTAAGTTCAGAGAGTAGTATCTTAAGCCTCTTACTAATTATACTTGTGAGTTTCAATTCATTAAACTCAGATAATACTTTTAAGAAAAGAGAATCTGCCATTAAATGACCCATTACATAGGCTGGTTGTCCTGTTTCCACTGAAGCATCACTAAAACTTTGAGACTTGTCTCCAAAATACTCTACATGAGAAGGAAGAAACACAAGTGATAATCAAAGGTCTTTTTGCCAACCATGACAATAGAAGATGAGCCGCAGAAAGGAATGTGTATTTACTGGGTATGCAAAAACCTTTAACTACACATCCAAGAATATCCATAGTCACCATCTGGGTGACTGCTATGCTGAGGAATTCGGTTACTTGCTGCAGTGTGATGACATCCATCTTGACAACATTCCTGGGACTGATATCTCACCGGTTAGCAGCATACCTCCTCTTGAAAGGGAAGTTCCTCTGAAGCACCTAAACCTCACCGCAATTTAAGGACAAACAAATGCTCCCTTTTGTGATAGCTGCTAGATTGGCCAGAACTTCATGGCTTGATCTGGGTGCCACTTGACCTGCAAACATACAGCAAACGTGCCAAGGAACAAGGAAAGAAGAAGGGAAGCCTGGGTCAAACTGAAACCCTGATATGAGGGAAGAAAGAGCATGAAAAAAATAACTGAGGCAGATGTAGTCAAAACAGCGTGAGGAGGGAATGAGGGAGTCAGGAAGAAAGTATGAACTGGGAGCACACAGAACCCCTGTTGTGGGGAGAAAATAGTGTAAAGAGAAAGGAAATTGAAGCTTTATCAGTTCCCTGGCATGAAGAAGCAAGGAGGAGGCACTGCAGGGAACCTGAGAAATAAAAAACAACAGGAGGTTAACATGTCAGGAAAGAGATAGGGGAGGCAGGAGCCCCTGGAGTATAAGCCAAGAACATGGCTTACAGAAGCTACAAAATGTGCAGCTGAGTGTTTTTATAGAGGGACTAGCTAGTGTTGGCACAAGACAGCAAGTGCTGGTACTGGAAGGCAGAAGAAATGCTCAGTGTGTGACAGTGACAAAGTCCCACGCAGCCCTGCAAGAGTATGTCTAAGCTGCATAAAAACCATGGAGCTAGCTTTGAACTAGTTATCTCAAGCTTCAGAAGCAATCTATGCATGTTAGCAACGCTCCTATTAATCTACCCAGGCTATTACCCCTAATTTGTTCCAGATATCTGTAAACTGCACTTTGCAGGGTTAAGCAGACGCAGTGTATATTTGTTCGAAAGAGTCACTCCAGAGACAGCAGAACAGGCCAGTCCTTTCCAAGCCCATTCAATCCTTAATTTTCCTGCTGCGTGTTCTCAGTCAGTGATTATGAACACTAGAGCAAAAGGACTGAGCAGAGACTGCCAACAAACCCAGGCCACTGAATAACTGCCCCATCTTAATTACTGCCAAAGCTAACAACCATGGCTATGTTCATACCAGGTGGTCCCTTTAAGAGAATGCTTTTTTTGCTCTCCTTCTCCTTTTTAAAAAAAAACTTTTTGTTATATAAAAGGAAAAGTTGCACAAATGTGCACCAAGTATTTGCAGCACACAAAAAGTGCTGCTCACACGGTTTTTCTGTGTTGTATTTTCATACTGTTCAAAACTTTCTGCTGGGTTTGAACTCCTGCCAGCATTTTAGCATAGCAACTCACTTTCTTCATGACATTCAGCAAGTGGTTTTGCCTCCTGAAAGGCTTGGGCTGCAACCCAGGGAGAATTTTACATTATGAAAGAATGGAAAGTCGGTTACAGCAGGAGCAGCAAAAATTACACACCTCCTTTCTTCCAACCGCAGACTAACCCAACACGCTGTCTGTATGATCTGGTATGTGATACTATGATTGCAATCATGTGGGACCCAACTCTTCCAGCAGGGAGGGGAGCACACCTTTTTCTATGAAGCGGAGGCTATTCGCGGGGCTCCCATGGACTTGCTGCCACATGCCTGGTTTGAATGTTTATGTGACTGATGCTGCATGCATTGCTCAGTAGAAACACTCAGGTAAGACCCTGTTAGCTCCTGAGTCATCCCTGAAGAAGAGGGAAGCCAGGCACGGTCTGCTTCCTCTGCAGCAATCCAGCCTGCCTGTTCCTGGCTGCCCTTGTTCCAAATCACCATCACATGATGGGGAGAGAACATTTTCCCAGGGGTAGAGGGAAGTTTGGGGCAGGCTGTGACCTAAATAAATTATCCTAGCAAACTGCACGTGGCCTGCAGAGTGTAGGTTGAGCATTCCTGATTTACACCAGTGCAGTGAGAGCCAAATCCCATTGAAATCAAAAGAAAGCTTTCCACTGGCTTTAGTGAACATTGGATTAGGCCTTAAACTTATATTTTGCAAAAATGCAAAACAGGAGATTTCTTTGGGTTGTTGGCACAGTGACTGTGAATACAACTGGAATATAAATAACAGCAAGATACCCTGAGGCTCCACAACTGTTGCTGTCCAGTGAATAGCTTTTATTCATTCTCTACCTCAGTGGAGCGATTCTACACCACCACCAGGATCAGGCCCATGCACTCTACTCAGGAAGTCTAGGTGCTTTTAGCATTGGGCACATGACGTTCGCCATGCAGATAACACCAGGTGTCAGATAAAAAGTACCTTTAGTTAATTGTACCATGCTGAAATGTAAATATAAATACTGTACCATGCTGAATAAAAGAAAGCATCACAGTAACATACATAGGCTGGACAAACTTGAAACTACTGTTCTTGAGCCAGGAAGAAACTTTACTTTTCCTATAGTTAGTTTGCTGTCTCCTAGATTCAACGTGATGCAGCTTGCAAGGAGGAACGGAGCTCCTTCAGTGCACGTTGTGCATGCAGCTCTTGCAGCATTGCTTTAGGCAGATTATTATTCTGTTCCTTTCTTTAATCATCAGCTAGTGACAGGTTAGTGATGGCTTTAGTGCTGCCACTTGTTGGGGATGGCACATTAATTTATGGGGATTTTTTTAATTTATATTTTTTAAAAATTAAAGGCACTTGTTGCTAGGCAGTAGGTGTTCTAAATTAATAAAATAAGCAATAACAAGTGGAATAATAATAATAAATGCTGAGCCTAAAAAAAAAAAGCAACACTAAACACCAACAATAATAATGAATTATTGCAAATACACTGTCTCTTTGCAGATTATTTTGGACCAAAAATCACCATTACAGCTGGGAAACTTATCCTAGAAGCTTCAGGCCTTGGACATGTGAACCCATTAGCCCAGAACAACCCCTAAAACCAATGTAACTCTGCCACCAGAATGGCAAATTTATCTTAGAGGTGTCAAGTCTACATTTGTAATGATACGAGACATCTACATTTCTACTGCATTGCCTGCTGAGAAATGCTTTCAAACACACAGATCACTGGCAGTGTGCTGTCTTTCTGGCTTATGCCTCGAGTCTCACCTTTCCAATCAGACATTCATAGCAGTAGGCAGGTAGATGAAAGCCTGAATTCTGAATTTTTCTGTACATCTACATGTACAGGACTACCTGCAAAGCCTGCAACCTTCTACCCTGGGCACAACAGGGCAGAGAGTCCATGCTTCTGTTTCTTTTGGCATATCTGTTTCACCTAATTCCAAAGACTTTCTAACTCACGCTTCTGTATCTGCCTAACATGCCACCATTAACCTGATTTAAATAAATAAAATAAAAAACCTATCCATCTTGATAGCTTGTTCCTTCCCTTATGTTCGCTGTGTAAGAGCAAAATTGCAGGCTTCACCCAAGGCCTATGGTGATAAATCTCGAGAAGGGCAGGACCTTCCATTATGAATGGAAAGATAGATTTAATTTAAAAAAAAAATCAATACATTATTTTCAATCATTAGAATCTTGTGCCAGTTGCAAAATCAATCCTTTTCTTATTAAAGTGCCTTATTCACAGTAAAACACTCTATGACATAAAATCCCCATTATGAAAGAGCTGGAATATACTCTTAGGAAGCCAGCAACTTGCACTTTAATCACAAATTTTGCATAATAAATGAGAATCAGAGTTTTAACTCCTGGAATTCTTTTTTATGAAGTGGTGAACTTGTAACTTGGATCACCTTTCAGGAAGACTGAGAGTGTGGACAGGTGTATACAAGGAAAATTGGACATAGGACATGTAATTAGGATGTTCCCAGACAATAAGAGAGTTCAATGCTGATTGGGAAAGTTTGTCATAAAAAAGAAAAAAGATTCTGCAGAGGGAAGGGGGCAGCCTGACCAGATTTACTCTGCTCAAACATGCGCAGGGATGAAAAAGAAAGGTAGAGAGTGAAACAAAATGCCAGGAATTTGGTTTGCGCTGGAGTTTTGGTTTGTTCTTATCTCTACTGAAAGTGACTGTTCTATTTAGTTTTGAATAATTACACTGCAAGTTGGGTTAAATTTTCTCATCTCCCTTGATTTAAAGTTGCAGCAGAGACAGTGTATATTATACAATGGCATAACACAGGCCTTCTAGAAAAAACCCTGACAACATGGAATTCCCATAGGTGCTATGCTCACAAAGCAGTAGCCTGATGATATTAGGGAGCGATCTTTGCTCTTATAGAAACTGTTTATATCCGTCAGGGTCTTCTACGCAGACTGTTGAAAAAATTGTGGAAATGAAAAACAAAACTAAGACACAATAACATTCTGTTTAGTGACTAAGCAAAAGTAGACTTTAAAAATGAGAGACAAAACTCCTTTACCTTTAATACTTGTATTTTACTAATGGTAAAGCACAGCTAAAGAAAGCATCAGCAAATACAGATGGAAATTATAGCACAGTGCCATATTAGTATGGGACACTTCAAGGCCTAATGCAAAGCCTTCTGAAACCGTGTTATGTCTAATAGGTCTAATAGTAATAATAATAGTAATAATGACTGTTCATCATAATTAAGGATGATTATGAGGCACTCAGGGTAATGCAGCTATTTACCTTCACCACCCATGTACTGCTTATGTGATAATAGATTCATCTGTGATGAACAGCTATGGTTGTACATGTTCATTTTTGATGAATGGAGACTGCCAGCTGATTCTTCTTGAGCTTTCTTCCTTGAGGCTCTCTTCATCTCCATTCGTTATGCTTTTTGCCTCATAAGCCGAATTGTATCATTACACATCAGATATCATGATCTAAAAACTTTTTTCTTGCTTATTGCTAATGATCTTGCAAAGTTTAAAGGATGATTTCAGCATGCCCTTCAAACTGGATTTCAGCTATTCTTTTGCCACAAGCAAGCAAGGTCCCTTCTGAGGATCAAGAGTGTCCACACTGACCACCTGTCCAGCCCCATGCTGAAGGGCCTTACCAAGAGGATTACAGCGCTGGTGGCTCATCCGAGGTGGAAGCCCTGTGTTTCTCCTTTGGCTGTGCCTGGATCCCAGCATAAGCAGAACCATCCTGTCTGTTAAATGTAGTATCTGCCCAAACTACAGGATCCATGGAGGAGAGCAGGCATTATGACAGCCTGATGCATGGCAATCTTTTCAGCTGGGGACTCCCTGCAAAGAAGAAGTCACAAGCTAAACATGAGAGCAGATCTAGAGGAATGTAGCCTGCCAAGAGCAAAGAACAAGGGTGAAGGCATCTTGAAAAGGGTTTTTTTCCCCTTTGGACAAATGATATTACCATGTTCTCAGTAGACTGGCATGAGTCTTAGCATATCTTGTTCCGCTGGTCACGGGAGGAAGAGGGCCGGGGTGTTAATAGGTGACTTGCAGATTAGTGCTATGAGGCCCATTTTAAGATGTTGAACCGCTAGGATCCTTCCAGCGATGGAAGGATTGTCACCACCTGAGTCCTTGGGGAAAAGAGATGGATATACTTGCAGGGTTACATCCCGGTTAATTCCCTACTGGATTTCTAACAGGAAAGCCAGAGGTATATTAGGAAGAATGATCAAGCTTTGCTCCCTCTCCAAGCCTCGTGGAAAGTTTGATTCCATGGTTTATTTGCTGAGGACTTTCCACAGCGTCTAGGCAATAGGCAAGCCTGTGAGGGAGCAGGCTCTCTAGCTTTCACATCACCCACAGATCTGTCAGTTCTGCTTCTTTCAGTGAGTTGCTGCTCCCAGAGCAGAAGAGAGATATGGACTTGAGTGACTGTGAAATAATTGTTTGCTTTCTGGTTAAGTTTTCAATTAACTCCAGTTCTGAAGAATAAAATTAAAGGAGCCTTAGTATTTAAAGCATGCAAACTTCCTCTAAAATATGAATAAATTAAATATAGAAGTTATTAAAACAAATTAATAAAAAGAAAAAAAATACTAACATTTCTGTCTTGAGCTGAGACTTTGTTTGCTGAGCTTCAGCAAAGTATAGATTTTAGGGTGAAGAGGAAATACCTGAGAAAAGGAGGGTGGGAAAAGGAAGTTCTGACTGAGGGCCCAGGCACTGCAGTGCTGCAAGCTTCCATTGTAATTCTTTTCATCCTTAACAGGTGCCTATAACATGTGTAACAAAGCTAGCCTTGATAAAATAGCCTTATATCTTAATCCAAAGTATATTATATTCATAAATAATTTCCATACTTCCTTTTTCTCCTCCCTCTTGAGACAGAACAATGTACTATTAAAAACAGGATTTCTACTTTCCAGTCAAGAACATTAATAGTGGAAAAATAAATAATCCCCTTCTTTACCAAAGTCCCAGAGGAATGCAAACAACGACGAAGGAGCAAACAAAACCTATTTCCAAGGTGTTCTGGAATAATGGATCAGCCTGTGATCTACAGATACATGTTGGTAAATCCAAGTTTTGATCTACAAAAGCACTTAAGCACTTGCATAACTTTGAGCATATGAGTAGCCTCTGCAGTTGAGATCAGCATGTGGTTAGGTGCTTTTCTGGCTTTTAAAAGGAGTGCAAGGACTACTTAAATGTTTTATGTTGTTGGAAGGAATATACAAAAGGAAGGAAAGGAAGGAAGGATGGAGGGACAGACAGAAGAATGGAAGGAAGGAAGGAAGGAAGGAAGGAAGGAAAGAAGAAACTTAGCTTGAGAAAAAAAAACAATAAACTCAAATGGAGATTCCCAGGAGATGTCAAAAGCTCAGAATTCTGCCTGAGACCAAAGAAAAATTAGGATGCGCAATGACTGCATTATACAATCCGAAGAGAAACAGAAACAATTCAGCACCTCATGTTCCTGGCCTTCTACTAAAACGACAGCATTAAAAAAACAGGAAATTTGCACTTTTAGAGAAAAAAGGGTGACCTCTGAGAACTCACAGCTCCAAGACTATGCACGATCAGTTTTATTCACATCTTCCTTGATTTTCCCTGCCTGTTCAGTCTTCCTAGTGGAAATTCTGTCCCTTGTAGCCTTTCAGTTGAGGTAATTGTGTTCAAAATAAGTTGGGCTCATTTAAACAGAAGGTCTGAACTCATTCTTTTTAAATTAAACAAGTTAGGGATGCTCAACTCATATGCTAAGCTCATATGTTCTGTGCAACTCATAGAAGCAGCTGGCAGATTGGAGCAGAGAAAGACAGTCATGCACGAACTGCCTGTAGGTAAGGACATAGCAGTTTTGTGTTATACAGTTAATTAGGCAGTGTCAGGGGATAGTCTCAGGCACTGAAACTTGATTATTTTTACTGTGAAACTCTTAGGATGATGCCTGGTATATTTTTGGCTAAGACATGAACATCACAGCTAACTCTCGCAAATAGTTCCCAGGGACAGCACAGGGAAGGAACAATTGTCCATAGGCAGTTTGCTGTCGGCCACCCTGTTTTGACAGGTTATGTAATTCAACAGTACGGATGCAGGCTGTTCTGCATCGGTTTACCTCAACGTTCCTGGGCATGCTTAATTTACTAATACAGACGTAGCCATAGGTTCTATTCGTGGAGACAGTGCTGACTCAGTTAGCTTACAAGTCTATTAAAATCTAGATAGAGCTAGATTCATTTTAAGCAAAATAAATACTTGGAAATGCAGTAGAGGTGAAAACAGCAGGACCTGGGAAAAAGTGCAGATGCAAGAGGATCTACTTTGAGAGTAAACCGTAATAAAAATACACTGGGCATAGAAGTAAAGTCATCTAAGGAAACAAAATGAGAATGTGTTGACCTAGCACAACAAAACAACTACATTGGTGAGCCCTAGAATTAATGAAGTCTGATTTGCTATGATTTATGTTTCTCAGCTGATTGGCTTTGGTCTTTAAGGAGCTTTTGAATAAAGCTTATTCCTACCTTAAATATATTTTCCTATGATCTCTCTTCTGTATGTTCACAATGTTCCTTTCTGTCAGTCAAGGTACTTGTAAGACCTTTCTCTATGTGGCAATTTGTTTTATTTAAACTTGTAGGAACTTAGTTGTCTTTGGGACTTCCACCTCTCTGTCAAAATCAGGAGCACAGTCCCTGAGAGATGACTGCAGAATCCCTGTTTCCATAGAAAACGAGGCAGATCCGTGGTGCATTAGAACCCCACTCGTATACTCTGCATGGAAACGAAGAGACAACAGGAAAACGCAAATGGGGAATATGTCAAAACCGATATATGACAATTTAGTTAACAGCACTTATTAATACATGGTTTTTTAAGTTAAGACAATTAACTAATCTGAAATCACTATTTCCTCATTTACTAATTCATTAACTCCAAGAAGTACCCATGCTGTTGAAAACATCCCTCTGAATATACTGCTGAGCTCTTGAAAAGATTTATTTTCAGCAACACCAGAAAAATAAAATGAAAGATGTTGAAGAATAAATAAAAAATTGATTAAAGTGAACAGAAATAATTTATCAACTGCAGACATACAGAAGGGGAAAAGGGTGACTACAAAAGATTCCTCAAAAAAGAAAAAAACAGGAAAAAGAAAGGAATTAAGCATAACTACTTTACACTAACTATACATTTGTGTATGCTTGTCAGTGTTTCAGATAAGTTGCCTACCTGCCTGCTGGTACAACAAGATATTAAATGATATGAAGAATATCAAGCAGACTACTATACTGGAAACATGCACAGTTTTTGCAGGTCAGACATCTAACAAGGCTGAGTGCCTCTTATTTACACTGGCATAATTCCGGAGTAGCTTCATCTAGTTTCAGTATGTCAAAACCTGAAGAACTAGGAAGAAAATCAACATGTTTTCTCTTTAGGGGTCACTTACAAGCTTGGCTGATAATCTTGCACAGGAAAAGGGTAGGGGGAAAACAGACCTTAGATATGTGCTTTGGGATATATGTACGTCTGACTTCCCCAAAGCCCTCTTATCCTACCATGTATATGCTTTTCTAAAATCAATCCTCTATTTCTATATATTAATTTCTAATTCCCCTGCTTAATTTTTCCCAACATTAGGTTTCCAATTTGTGCTGAAATAAGAATGATACACTTGTCAGAGTGCTGTTGTCCCTTATTGTTTTTGCATTAGAGAAGTAAATTGCTCATCTGCAGCTACACAGGTTGTTACTGGAAGACCTTCAAGTAGAACTCAGGCCTCAAGCTTAGGCCAATTGACACTGCTGGCTTTAACAGCATTTCTCCCAACTAAGTGGTTAAAATTCGAGTTACTGGCAAACAGTGGAGGCAGGAGCTGATCTCAGACTGTCCCCTTTATAGACATAGGCCACTTAACCTTTGCCTCAGCTTCCTCCACCTAAAGGGCAAATTATAATAAAATCAACATGGATCTTTATGTTTACGTAGCCTTTTGAAGCGATGAAGCAGATGATGCACAAAGTTATGTCTCAAGATCCCTCAAAGGAAGGTAGGGGTTACACAAGTCCTCTGCTCACTCCTCCAGACAATGGCCAGGTTTGCTATAACGCTCCTGTGCTTATATTCAGCATAGCTAGAGTTAGTGGAAATGAGTGGGAGCTGGTTCAACTGTCCTTTCCCACTCAGGAGTCCTGTGCTGATATTTTGGCCCTGTGTGAACAAGAACGTGGAGTTTCTTAGACTGTGTACTCTATCTCTGCAATGACATGACCTTGCCACTACAAACAACAGGTACAGAGGGCAACAAAACTAAATCTCTTCTATACCCTGTATACCTCATTAACTTACAGTGTTTTACAGAAAGTAGAGCGTCCTCCTTTCCCCACTCTCAATAAGGCATCTTCGCTTCCTCCCATGCACAGTGCTGACACTTCCATGACACCTCAGTTTGACCAGTTTGACTCACTAACCAGCCAGAAAACTATTCACTCATTTTTGCTGGATTAGCTTTCTACCACTTTGGAGTTAGAGCAATCAACTTATTTAGGGTGAGAAAAACATGAGAATCAACAAAAGGGAAGCGGAATGATCTCTGTAGACTAAAGGAGAAAAGCAGGAGTGGCCCTTTGGGTGGCAGCAGGTTAAAAGGTAGACACAGTTGTCTCAGGGAGGCTCACGGAAAATGCTCTTCTTGCTAATGTTAAGTTAGTCTGGTGCCACCCAAAAAGTGGAGAGATGAAAATGGTGGTAGCAGCAGGAGGATAGAGGGAAGAAGGAGGGAAGTCTCACCAAGAGAAAATAAGAAGGATAAACTGGAAGGAAGAAGGAAGCAAGGGGAAACAGATTGAGAGTTACAGGAGTTGTGCCAACAGATGTTCAAAATAGCATGGGCTGAGGGAGCTCCACAGGGAAACAGTGGCTGGAAGGGAAATACATAGGAGAATGGCAGGAACAGAGAAGGAATTGCTGTAGGTTAGAAAGGGGAGCAGGATGTGGTGACAAGCTCCTTTTATGCCCCTTTTCTGCCATTCAGTCAGCCTGTTTTGTTTAATTTGCCCCTGAAAATTTCAAGTTATTCTGCAGTGAGCTGTAAAGCAAAGAAAAGGGATAAGCTTGTAACAGAATAGCATGCTTAACTATCAACTCAGAATATACCCAGGTAAAAGTGGTTGCACTTGTATACCTTTTAGTTTACAGATATTTCATTTTTTATGAATAGATATCCTGTATATCATATGGCAAACGGCAGTGAGCCCTGAACAGTGGTGAAACACTAGTTGAAGAACTAAGCTAGTCAGACCCTGCAGTAACCACTGAGAGGGTCAGGCAGTGCAAAAGGCTGCAGCACAGCAGCCTTCAGCAACTCTGTGCAACAGTAAGGCCAGGAGGCAAAGAACTTAATTTGTGTCTGAAACATCAAGGCTGGTACAACGCATATTTAGGGAGAGGAGATGTACTACCTTGCCTTAGTTTCACTGGCAAACATGTAGATTGTGTAAGGGTGGGGAGGGGGCTCTGGCCCTGGGATCATCCCCTCTCACATACTCTACTTGGAGGTTCCCTTTCTATCAAGCTCTACCTGGTTTTGCACAATGATGAGGTAGAGTAGCTGATTTCCCATGCATGAGCCAGACTATCTGAATGAAAGGAGCTGTGGAATCCAAAGATTTTGGAAGAAGAAATCAGATAGCAAAATTGGGTTTTGTTCTTGTTTTCAAATACAAATTTATAGCTAGTTTTATGAAGTTGTTCAATTATCCATCATTACCTTGCCTTCTGAAACACATTCATTAGTTCAGTGGTTATAAGAACATTGTAGGTAGTATCAAGTTCAGCTTTCCCTTTAAACCCTCTTAAGATTAAAAAGAGAGCTGGAGAAATGAGTGTTCCTTACTACTTTATTCTGGGCCTTTCTTTATTCTTGGGTCTTAAAATGGAACAATTTTTTCCATTCAGGATACCTGGTACAGTTTGGATTGTACTATCACTTCACATTATGAAAAGGGCTTTAGGAAGAGAACTAACCAGATTAGCTATATCAGCTGTATTTCACAGGCTAAGAAGGCTGAGACAACAGAGGTCATTTAAATTGACATGTGGATCAGTAAAAAAAGAATGTTACTTTTATTTGAAAACAAAATTTGATTAATTTTACATTACAGAGATAGTGAGCCCGTTGTGGTGCAATGGGTAGCAATGGAATTTATTTCTCTCCCGTGATGGCTCTGTGGGCCCTTGTCCCAGACAAGCTGGAGGTGTGTTCAGACTCTGCCTGAAGAACAGAAACAGTGAGAAAGATCTAGGAGCAAAACAATGCATGCTATTCAGACCCCCCAAATTTACACACTGTTAACAGCAGAGTTGAAGCTAATATTTCTCTTGAGCTCTTGTCATTTACAGGGCAGATATAACCCAGGCAGATACTACTCTTCACAACACTATAGGGAAATCACGATCAACTACATCTTCTGAGCGCAAAATCTTTAATGAATTAGCCACAAACATATTTTCATTCCTCAGCACTCCGCATCTCTTGTGTCCATTCCCTGAATCTCAGATTTCATCAGTTTAGTATTTGTAAACAAGTGCTTATATGGCTATTCACATTCTGGAAGTGGTAACACTAACAAGTGAGCCAACTTTACTGCCTCCCAATTGAAATCAAACTATGCTCAGTTGCAGGAGTCTCAAGACAAGGCATCTTTCTTGTGATCTTCATTCTTGAACAAAACTAAAAGCACAACTGCTGTTCATCAAAAGGAAAAATATCTCATGAATAAGATTTTTCTTGTGGATAGACAATCAAGAGACATGATTTGCCAGAGATTCCTTAAATGCCCTTGAAAAAGGCTACAAATATTTCTGAGCCTTGGTCTTCCATTTCTAAAGTAAGAATGATATCACTTTATTTCTCAGACTCTTTACCTTTCTCGCCTATTTGGAATATAAAACATCAAGAAGTAGGAACTGCTGTATAGAATCAAACACATCAAGCACATTTTCTTCCCTCTGGCAGTGACTAAGAGCAGATCTTCAGAAGAGAGTGAAAGCTACTCCAGGGAAAGGAGCAGTAAAATAGTCCACCTTTATGAAAGATTCACTCTAATCCCTAGAAATTAGAGACTGACCTCAACCACGAAGCACAAAGTTTTCTATCCGGACAAATTCATTTTTGCTATTGCAAGCTGTTCTTGTTATTCATATCCATTTTCTAAATGTTGCTAAATAGTGTGGGAATGAATTCTCTTGGATGATTTTTACTATATGTTTGAATTATATCTAGGTAATAGGGTGGCTGGGGCTTTCAGTTATTACCATAAACATAAACAGTGGTAGGGCAGCAAAAAAGCAGGAAGAAGGAGAGCGAGGAAAGAAAGTTCTTGTACATAGTTTTTAACTTCCTTTCCATGTACGCTGTCCAGTCTTTAGTTGAGAAATGTTGAGCTGTGCATTTTGCACCGGAGTTCTTTGCTAAACTGTACTAAACAAATGAGTCTGCTCTTTTGTATCCTCCTTCTAATTTGAAATGACTCTGAGGCAGCTTTGCTTTCTGAGAAACAGGAAGTTTGGGGATTCCTTTCCTGCAGATTTAATATTTTTCAGTTTATCAAACAGGCTGGATGAAGAAAATGACACTAATATTCATTTCTTTTGTGACTGTCCTCTGCCTCCTAGGGGTTGAGGGGAACCACCTAGGGCTGGGCCAGACCACCTAATTATAGGCCCTAAGCCTAAGGCTGGGATTTTAGCATGTTTCTAGGTACAAATCCCAATGGGAAGGGAAGGTCAAGCCTTTTCCTTCCCTCAGACAGGGTTGGGCAAACTGAAGTCCTGTTTCCTTTCAAGAATTGAGCCTCTTCAAAGAGCTGGCTACATGTGTGAAGTCTGTTTGGTTTTTCATCTCCCATTGAAGGAGCCAGGGGCAGGTTTACCTCCTGGCAAATGCCTCTTGCAAGTGGGGTCCCAGTAGAGACCACAGCCAGCTCCAGCATAGTGGTGGTGGCAGCGGTGGCTGCCCTGACAGCTGCTGCAACCCTGCTGCGCTGTGCGGGGAAGTGGGGGGCTGCACACACCCCTGCCATGTGCCGCGATGAGGAAAGGCAATTTCTATCCACAGCATAAGGCTTACAAAATAAATCACTCTGCACCACCCCCAGGTAATTAATCCTTTTAAAAGGAAATGCTCTCATTCAAGAAAAGGGCAGCAAAGTGAGGTTCCTGGATTGAGGAAATCGCCAACCTTGCTTACTAGTACCACAGGACAAAGAAAAACTTCAAATGGATTCAACAATAGAAACGAGGGCCATGCAAAAGCGCTGCTGAGAGAGGGACAGTTTCTTATATCTGTCTCCTGTTGAACATTCATCAATGTCCCAATTTATTCCTCATTACACTATCTGGAAAATGAGTAACTGAAAGTGCAGCAGCTGGCCTGAACGATGGCACAGCTCAGCCAGTTCCAGCAGTTGGGCCCGTTTACCCTGGCCTTGGATTTTACATCCCCAGAAGAGCAGACTGGGAAATGGCTCCCAGTTAGCCAGTCCCTGAGTTGAGGAGGAGAGGGATGTCACCATCAAGGGTGGTAGAGTGGAAGGACAGGGCTGCTGGGGTGCCTGGCTCGAGTCAAGGGACAGAGAAGGACAGAGAAGAGTGAGAATAGCCCTGGAAAGGGTAGCTGGCAGCGTTACAAGATGATACTGGATTAATCTGCCTCATGAAATGGGGTAAAGTATTTAAGTGTCCCAAAAGCCAGGGGAAAAGACAGGAGGAATGACAATATATTACAGAGTCACAGAGCAGCTGGAGTTGGAGGGTATCTCTGGAGACTGTCTGATCCAGCCCCCTGTGCAACAGGCAGGGTCACCTAGAGCAGATTGCTCAGGGCTGCATCCAGTCGAGCCTGTATCTAGCCTACAGTCACAGCAAGTTGTGCTGGAGTGTGGGAGGTGGCTGTAGACTAGCAATGTTCGGTAGAGCTGCAGTGTACTGCGTAACCACTCTGGCTGTTAATCTTCAAGGAGCTACCATGCTTACATGGACCTCAGCAACTGCTGTATCGAATCACCGGGGAGGGTCTTTGGTCTGTTAGGGGCAGGAGAGTTGTGCCATTGCCTCCATCAGGAACCTGATAAGGTTACTGTTAAAGTGGGATCAGGAACTAAAAACCTTTCCAGAACGATTTAGATATTTCAAAAATAGTTTTTTGGGTTTTTTTTTTTTTTGACTTGGCAAGTTGCAAAACATTAACAGTTATTGTGATTTGTTCAAAACGCTTCATTAAATCACAATTTAAAAGACTTATTTTAATTTTGTTTTGGTAAATGAAATATTCTATAACCCAAACATGCAAAAGGAAAAGCTGTGTTAAAACGAAGATACTAAAACTTTTTGTGTTTTCTTAAACTTAGTTTTAATGAAACTGACATAATTCTGCAACAAGTAAAGATCTGAATGAAGATGCTTCTGTTAAAATATGTTCAACAAACTGTAGCTGCATTTTAGCCAAGTGGAAAAAATCTTGCTGAAAGGACATAGCTACTTTTCCATTAAAATCCTAAGATCCAATTTTACATTCTTTGCTCAACCTAAACTTACCCATATTTCATTTGGATTTCTGCCTGAATGAAAGTTGCAAGATCCAAACAGCCTGGACTTTTGAAAAGAATTAAGGAAAACAGAAGTACAGATGGGTGCAGCAGTGCTCTCTCCCATGAGAAAGAGAAATAAAACAGTTTAGTGAATATCTTTCCCATGTGAATTAAAAGGAAGATGTATGTAAAACTCCTTTCAGTATGCAAACTAATCAATTCAAGAGGAAATTGTTAAGGAGCTGAGCAGACTTCACACATACTAATTTCAATAAAAATTGAAAATACTCAGGAAAAACACCATCATTCCCTCAAATACACCGTTTTATAAACCTATTCAGCTTACATTCTGAAAATAACTCAAGACATTTTTAAATGGGATGTAGAACTGGGACTGTGTCTGCAGCTAATATCCTTGTGCCAGGAGCTGGTTAATAGAGCTAGACCACATCATGCAAAAAGACCCTGGGATGGCTCCAGTGGTTGTTCACTTTTTAGGGAAAAAAAGCTATAAAGCCGCTACTCTGATATCTTTCCAATCTATCTTGCAGCTAGTCATAGAAGAAGCCCATTCAGAGCTGTACAGTTCTGCAATACTAGACTAATGCCTGTGTGAAGGGTAAGCGAAACCACATCTTTTGATTCACTTTATTACAAGCTCTCTCTGTACAGTCTACAGTGCAACACAAGAGATTAAAGATCCTTGAAGAAAATATCTTTGTCATCTAGCTACTTTGCTGAGAGATAAGTTTAGTAAGACAAATAGGACAATACCAACCACACAACATTAAGGATATGATTCTCAAAGGCCTTTGCAAACTTAAGCAAATCCTTTTCAGCAGTCTGACACCATAAATGAAGTGTTTGAGATGGTATCTCCAGCATTAGAAAGAACAGTCCTGACACATACTTTGATTAGGGAAGCTGACATTTCTGTTAAAGTTCAGCAACACACAGAATCCTCTTAACATATGGCCAAAGATTAGAATGTTCTCTTTTGAAAAAGGTGAGCATGATTGCAGATCTCATAACTTTCAAAATCAAGAACAAAACTTATTGCATCCGCCCCACTTTTTCATTCTCAGCCAAACAAACAAAGATGGAGAGACAGATAAAATACCAAAGAAATATAATGATAATAATAAATCCCCCACATGCTTTGAAGACTTAGAGAAGACAAGAAAGCAATGTAAATTTTGCTATTTCACAAACATTATGGTACTGAAATTGCTGAGACAGAAGTTGCATACTATTTTGTATGATATTATCACTATTCTGATTTGATGACAAACAAGCCTCAAACCTAGAGACAGGACTTGAACCATATTGTAATATTCAGCAGTCAACTTTGCCCAAAGCTCAGGTTACCCCTATTCATATCTTGAGGTTTGGATATCCAAATACATACCTGCAAATTTAGAACACATCGGGTGGAAACCAGGCTAGAAATCCTGCCACAATAGAGCCTCCTGAAAGACTCCAGTATTGCTGGGTTGTGACTGAATCAGTATACTGATATATTAATCCTCACAGGACCAGATTAAACCAGAAAGTAGGAGGTGGTGAACACTTTTAGGTAAACATCTAAAAAGGTTTAGATTTTGTTCAGTTCAAGGTCTGGTTAAAGGATCTGATCAGTTCTTACTTATTCAAAGCAATTCATTCAGTGCTCCTGTTTTGTTCCTCCTGTATCTAACACCACAAAAAGAAACATTGCAGTGTACCGTAAGCAGTATGTATTTACACAGGGCTTGCACATGGTGTAGTTTAAAGATGAGAATGCTCCGTTTTTGCTGTCCACTGGTAGTTTATGTAAGCTCTCTGAATAACTGTACATCCTAAAGCATGGGAATAAGGACCAATCTTCAGAATTGTTTAAAAGGTTTACAGCCACTTTCATTGAAATAAATGTACTGGAAACAACAGAACCAGGAAACGGTGTGATAGCTATAAAGTTTGCATAAAGAAACCATTATGAAGGTGTGCCAGTAGAACAATTGTTTGATGTTGCATTACAAATGTATTTTTTTCTTTTTTTTTTTTAAAGATTCGATTTATCCAATGGCTCTTGCATTTAAAGAACAAAATGCAGAAATTATTTCCAGCTCTTGAGATGCAAAGCAGAGACTTTCAAAGAATTACTAAAAAGATAATCAAAACTAGATGTCACCTTAGGATAGGGCTGGCTTTTTTATTGGGATTTAACTCTGCTCTTTGCCATCTCAGCTGTACCACCAGGACTGCTTCTCACAGACTTTTCATTTCAGGTACCTGATGGAACAGGAAATACAGGTCAAAATAAAAACTAGAACAGAACACCCTGAAATTAAAGTTTCTTAATGATTATAGCTTCAGAAGAAGGTCTGGCCTATTCTGTGGTGATTGTTAAACTGCAGTATCTATCAGGATGTAGCGTGGAGAAGGGCTGCAATAATCGTCCAGTAGTGGAGTCCAGGGCTCCATTGCACAAATACTTTACAAATATTTATTTTTTCCTGGAGATCTCAGAACCTTGTCTCATCCTAAGCCCTTGGGATAGTTCAGCAGAATTTCTCAAAGGGGTGTTGGAAGTAGGTAAATAAATAGGTACCTTTAACTTTTCACTCTGTTCTTCGTGTTTCCCAGTGCTGTTCGCAGTGTCAGCCTTCCCTCTGGAGAAGAAACTGTGGCTTGATCCTGGGCAAAGAGACAAGGGGAGTCAGAAAGGTGCAGTGCTGCTTCTCCTTTCCCTTGTGCACTCACCCACATCCTTTAAGATAAAGTTTCAGTATGTAAGGGAAACAAAAGCTGCCTGTAACTTACCTAGAGTAACAGCTAACTGTCTGCAAACATGTGAAGTGGAATGGTAACATCTTTTGATCATCTCACCACAAAGCAAAAATTCCTTGTACTCCCTGTAATTTATTTCCTTTGGATTTTTTTAGGAAGCAAATGTTACTACTGGTGAAAGATCCCAGACTGGCAGTTCTTTAAAGGAAATCATCAGCCACTGAACATCTGAACATGCGATTTGTGACTCACTCCCTTGATTCCCCTACCAGCCCCTGAGGCCAGTCCTGCCCACGTTCCCACGTGCCTGCACTCAGCAGCATCGCTGGCTCTGATGACCATTCTGGTGATGACTGTGACTTCTTCTTTAGGGAACCAAAGAACTTCATCTAGACCACTTAAAAAACATGATCTTCCCTTTCTCAAGTTTCTCACAGAAAGTGACATCTCCGCAGGGTTTTATAAAAATTTTAAAATGTCCCTAAAGATTGAGGCTGATCGCAGTACATAACTTGCCTAGAAATGTTAGCTGCCATCATTGACTTTGGAACTGCAAACAATTTTTATATTTTTTTAATATATATTTATATATGCAGATGCTGAACAGCCCTTCCAAGACAAATTCAAAGCCATGGTTAGGAGGGCTCCAGAGGGACAGCATATGAAGGCTGGAATCCAGCCTCTGCTCTCACATACTATGGGGAATCCTGAGGAGCAAAGAAGAATATTTTTGGTCCTGATTCTTCAGCATGTGAGATGGGCACTTTGAATGTGATAATGATTCAGCCACAGAGGATTACTGGGAGTGCAAAGGGAATGCGGATGCAGAGTATGTTTGTGGGAGGGGTCACTGCACGAAACATTCAGATTCCTTTAATCACCATTTGGCTTCAATCCCAAATAGCATTTTGCCTCTATAGTAATCTCCTGCTGGTGATTCCTAAGCATATTTCATATGAGATGCAATGCAGTTAACCATGTGTTCTGATGGCTTTTATTTTAACCTCCTCCTACTAAAGATCTGAGGGACATTCTTGGCAAAGGCTATCTGGCTAGTGTACTATGAGCAGGATGAATATCTTTCTAGAGTTCTCTATTGCAAGTGGAGTCTAATCCTAAAGCTGACAATGTCACGGGAATCTTTCCCTTGACTTCTCAGGGCTTTGGATCAAGTCCATAACACAACCACTTCTTCCAGTTGTCAGATGCTATTTCAGACTAACACCTCCAGGAAGTTTAACTTCCTCCATTAACTTTATACATGCAGAGGAATGCTAGCAAGAAAACGGAATGGAAAGGGAAATGTTATTTCCGAGAACCAGATAAAAGTGCCTGGCACTATGCTCCCTGCTCATACAAGTGTGGTCAGTTTGTGATGACTCCACCACTGAGTTTTATGGAGCCTTTAGCTGAAGGGCTTTTCAAGGGCAATGTAAAGAAACAAGGCCAAAATAATAGGCCAGATACTGAAGTCTTATTCAGAGGAAAATCCCCCTGAGCAGAGTGGGAGTTTCCCTTGAGAAAGGGCGGCAAGGTTTGGCTCATAAACTGTGCATGTAGATCTAGTAGAAACAGAATTTGTCTTTTCAGATTGGGGGAAAATAGTTTGTCTCTTATGAACAATCTATACATATGGACCTTGTTACTTACTTGAGGTTCTATGAAGTTTATCTGTTAGTCTGCACACTTATTTCCCCTAACATCTAATGCATCTTTGACCTTTAATATAGTATCAACATTAAACAAACAAACCAATAAAATAGCACGGTTACCAAAACTTACGAGTTTTTCTTGTATTGTCGAAATATTCTCTTTGCAGTCTCACTCATTTCCTGTTAGGAAAGTTTGGCACTCAGTCTCCAGTACATAAACAAGCCCAGAAGCTGGCCCAAGCCAGACGTTTTGCTCAGCTAACTGCAGAAGATGCTTTTGAATGAAGAAAAGATAATTCTCCCCAAAGGACCTGATCTCTTTTTGGGTGTCCTATGTCCCTTTGCCTGGCTTTTTATACATCCCTCTCCATCGTTCCGCAGAAACAGCCCAACATAAAACAATCGGAAAGCTTACTAGTTTTTGTGCTATATTTCAAATGAAGTTTCCTGTCCACTCAAAAGCCCCAACTGTTTCCCTATACTCACGTGATACACTGAATTTTTTCCTTTTTGGCAGGTAGTTGAACAGAGGTTACAGCTGCAGCTCCATGCAGGGATATGGGCATTAGCTCAGGTGCCAGAAGCTGCAGAGAGGTGTGCACTGTGTGGAGCAATGTGATCTTATCAATATTGGCCTAAATGTACTAATCAGAGCCCTGCATCTATACTGCTTTGGTACCTGGGGTAGGTGCAGGGAGAACTCTGCTCCATGGCACAGCATTTTGCCCCCGTGAGCATGCCCATGACGATGTTTGTGCTTGAGTCAAAATAAGAGTTTTGCTCCCCAGCTCCTTTTCTTGAGCCTTCACCACAGAATGATCCTTTCCTGCTTATGAACTCTTAGTTTTAATTGCCTTTTTGGGACTCTCATCTAGAGGCTTGTTATTCTTCGTGTGAAATAATTCTGCCTTAAACTTCTGTGCTGCACCGCAGAGCCACAGTTTTAAAATATGCCCCTTCATCTTGTTTTCTGGGCTGTTCTTTAAGTGATGTGAGTTTAATGCTGATACTGCATTAGCAATCAATCAAACCTTTGCCAAGAGTACACAAAATAAATAAATAAATAAATAAATCCTCCGGTATATTTTGATGTGCCTTTGAAAGGAGGAAAATTCCTTTCACATGGCCTCTTGTCCCTAGAAATCTACAAGTTTCTTTGTCTTGGCTGATGGCCAAGCAGCACCGTGATGTACCATTTTTCTTGGCCAGTGTTTTTAGGTCTTTTGAAACAAGACCAAGTGTTCACATGGTATTTCTTCATTTAACAGCTGCAAGACAGTGACCGCAGCTGCATGTGCTGTGAAACCCAGCTTCCATCTATAGCAAGGGATGCTGTGTTTTTGCTTTTTTGAGAAAGCTGACTAAACAAATTCAAAGTCAGCGTTGATACAAGCAGCTCTGCAGCTTCCTGTGAAGCCTTTTTAATATACCTATAAACCTTAGTGCTTCAGAAAGCAGAGTCAGGGGCCTTTGCAGGGTGAATGTGTATACGCATGTTAATTTTCTACATGCATAGGACCAAATTAGCATCTCCCTAGGTGAATGCCATGTAAGTGGACTGAAGCCGAACATCTGTAGCCCACCTGGCAGCAATCTTTTCAAGCCTACACTGCTTGGTGCCTCCTCTCAGCCCAGTCCAAGTCCCTTGAGGTTACAGACTTGGCAGCCTGTTTAAATTGACCCTATTTGGAACGGACCCTTACATCATTTCATTTCATAAGCTGTTAACTAAACTATTCGTGAGATTGGCCCAGGTTGCTTGCTGACAAATTGCAACGATGCTTGTAAAAAAGGAACGAAAAAGAAAAGGGAAGGAGAAAAAAACCCTCAACACACAGTCCATGTGTAAGACAAAATCAGCCAGGAAATGTTTATGGCAGGTCCTAAATGATCAGACGTCCTGAAAAGGGGGAAGGAGGAACAAATGTTTCCCTGTGTGCTTGTTAGGGGTTTTTGTGGTGTTCCAATGAAGAGTGATGAGGTTTTTGCGGGGTTAAGCTATCTGAAATTACGCCTGGCAGGATGGAAAGATTCTGCCCGTCCTTAAAAAGAGACCATGCATCTGTGCACTAATGCATACTGTTTTAAGACCTTAATAATAATATTACTAACTGGTTGCTGGTGGTTTGAACATGAACTGAGAACGGAACAAACCCAGTTTAAGAGCCATAAAATGAATAGTACCTCATAACATCTCAGACAAAATCCTCAAGGACTTTAATGGTTTTGCCAAGACTACAGGATTGGGGCAGTAGTCAGTTAGGTGAATGTGGCAACACTATTTTTCTTTCTTCCTCCCTCCCTTTTAAGTTAGATACAAGAATGTGCCTTTTTTAAAAATCTATTTATTTAGGTACTGCGATGACACTAGGAGGCCCACATAGAAGCCCAGCGTGTCAGGGACTGCTCACACACACACGGCATGAAAACACGGTCCCTGTCCAAAAGGTCACGTAATCTACACACAGGAAGAAATATACAGACAGATGGGACAAACTGACAATCAGGGCATGAGACAACAGCTACAGTTAGTAAAGTATTCACACCTCTTGCTTGCTCCAATGTAGTTTTGGATTTTTTTTCCTGTAGAATAGCAGTGGCTTGCAGTTTGCAAGCAGTTAAACTGTGGCTCCCATACTAAGGCTAAGTCTGGGCAAAATAAGGCAAAGGGGCTGTTGCAGGGAGGTAGTGTGTCAGCTGTATTCTGCTGTGAGGGCTGAAGTCCCGACAGTGACAGCAGAGGCGGCTGAAATTGCCATGGGGGGGTCATCTGGGAATTCAGCAGAGAAGTCACTGCAGACCACCCTCATCTCTGCTGCAATGCAGGGCCCTGGGGAGCTATGAGTGTTTCCGCTTTCTGAAACTCTCCTGGAGGTCCCCTTCCTTTAGGGTCTCTGAGGTATGTGTCTTATGGCTGTCAGCCATACAAAAATTTGGGCATGTAGCTCATAGGGTCAAGAAAAATGGCCACCCTTGTAGCAAAATGAACTTAGTCTTTGTTTACTGAATTCTTTTGGCATGTTGTTTCTGCTGAGGAGAAGCCATTTCACCCTATCACCTCTCCCTGCATAGGCCACAGCACACTTACTCATGCAAACATGCAGCATCACGCTGTTGTTTGGTTTCGCATTTACATCTTTGCAACCTTACCTTATGTTGTGTTGCCATTTTAATGTGCAAAAGCAATGGAAAGAAAAAAGGATTCCACTTTTTACTAAAGATTTGCTTATAAAATGCTTTCAGAGATCTGCTAACCCACATTCATATATGTTTAATGAGTGTGTAATCAGTCCAAGGGGTCAACCAGTTGCTTTTATCTATGGTTCATTACTAACAATAGTACCTCATACCAGTAGACTTATATTCAGCTTTGGCATGGCCCCGTGTGTCTGTTAGTATTCAGACATTATTAATAATTGATTAACCCTTTACAATCCACTTAGACGTGGAATCTCTCTCTAAAGTGGGAACAGGAAATGGTTAGAGAGAGGCCTGAGAAAGAGACTATTAAGCAGCCCCCTTCCTGTTTGAAGAAACCACATCAATGAACTCATGAGTGCATTCAGGTAAATTCTGCTCCATGTTTATCTGGTGATTTCCTGTATGAACCAACCATTTCTTCAACGGCCCTGTCTCTCTTTGCTCAAAAAAGGTTTCACATGCTGTGGGGACTGGGGCTGTATTTTCTGTGAAGCCATTTTCTACCTATGTTGTTTATTTAATTCGCTCCCTCCTAAGTGGCTCAGTCTCCTCATGACATACCAGGAGTGACGCACAAGCGCTCCAAAGGTGAAAGGGCTGTAGTGGTTTCCGCACACAAGGCCCCCCCAGTGTGTTTGTTTTCAAAATGTACTACCGTACAACAGCCCAGCTCTGGAGGGAACTCACATATGGAAACTGGAGAGTGACTTTTATCTGAACTCCAGTTACTGTGAACCATGCAACTGAATCTGTATTACAGGCTTATAGATGTTATAGAAGTCACAGCCGTGTCTGTCAACGGCTAGGGCTTTGGTTTTATCATCCGCTCTGAGCTCAGGGAGGCTGTAATTCTTCAGAAGAAGCACAAAGTGTTCCTGTCCTCACACGTGCCAATGGAAGGACCTCTCTCCTTCTCTTCCAGGCAGCATGCCATAACCTGCCAATGGCAGAGGAGGCATAAGCACTCATGATTTACAGTAACTTTCAATGGAATTCAGTCAATGGCTTAAAAGCTTTCTATATAATAATATTAGTTCCTTCTGACTCCTAAACAAGCTTTTTTCTAGTTAAAAAGCACAAGCCTGTAAACTTGGAGGCACCAAAGGATCGTGGTTCTACAAGCAGAGGCTGAGTTGCACAACTGAAAGGTACTGCTGGCAGCAGGCTCAGGGGATTCACTATGGAGTTTTCATAAATTTAAAATAAAGCACCTGCTTATATGTTGAGTCCTTTTATGTTTCCTCGTTACTGAATGCTGCTTTGAAACCAAAGATATTGATATATTCTACCCTGAAGGGAAATCAATAAAAACTTTAATCACAAAATTAAATAAAAACCAAGCAACTGACATTACATGGTAGCACTTTCAGAAGGAGCAACATGGTATTTTATGGTTCTGCTGCAAGTGGGTTTATTATTAAAAAAAAAATTTTGTACCTTAGTTAGAGCTGTTAAGCTGGAGAATTAGGACCTTCTCTTCATTTTGAGTTGACATGTTAGTGGACTTTACTATAGTCAGTGCAAGTGGTTTTGTGAAAAGGAATTTGTTAGCTCTTGCATCTGTCTTCATCATAGTCTCTGAACTTCTGCAACAGTCTGGGCCATCATCTTACTCAGCTCATTATTTGTGTGTCTCCTGGGCCTAAGTGTGAAAAGGCAATGATGTGAAGGTAGTGACATGCCTATGAAATGGCAATATACATTGCACAAGAGAGGCACACCTGAATCATGTAACCATGCTATATTGGAGATGTGACTGAAGATACTACACTGTATCAGGCAAAACTCATTTAAATGATCTTTTTGGCAAACTCTCACGTAGAACTGTGAAGAATGATATCAAGAAAATATAAAGCTACTTAAGAAATCCTTAGATTTCTTAATTAGATTTCTTAAGAAATCCTTAGATTTCTTAAGTAAAAAACTGTAAAAAACCCTTAAAAATTGTAAAATTGTAAAAAGTTTAAAGCTAAGAGTGTCTGTTTTTAAATGAATTCAATCCATTTCCTTGAAAATGTGCTACAAAAGAGCAAAATGAAGTCCTGTTGCATATTACCATGAATCAATTTCTTGACAAGAGTAAGGCTGACATACAAAGGGAGCTTCCCAAACTGGAAGCTGTAAAACTTCTTCTTTCTGTATCGCAAATCAACGTTCAACCTCCATGTTCTTTATGACATGAAAGGTAGGGAAATTTTATAAAATGTCAAATATGTATCCATAGAATTCAAAAACAACAAAAAAAATTGTATGCAACTCTACTATAGCCACTATAGATTTTCCTTTCAAATTTTGCAAGGAGCCAAGGACTTCATTTGTAAGAGTTTCCGAATTCTTCGTTATTCCTGCTATGAAGATCATGATTTGCAGCATCACAAAAAATCTGATTAATTTGAAAATGATTAAGGGTTTGACACAACAAACTCAATATGTCACCTTCAAAAACAACAGAATCAAGGTTCTATGAATCTATAGTCATTCTCCCCACTTTTGATCTGACCTAAGCCTATTATAATCTGTGGAGAAAGAATAAAGGGAAGAGAAAGTTGTGCAGAAAATTAGAAGTAGTAGTAGATCTTTCTTCCCCCTTAAACGAGTAGGTCTCTCTAGATATATTTATATATGCACACAAACATACAAATATATGCTGCTAGAAGAATGAAAGAAGAGATCATCTCCTATTTAAGATGATTTAATATTGCTTAAGACACAAGCAAATGTGAGTGTTTGTTGTAAATCTAAGCTGTTTTTTTACTACTTAGATAATTCCTTCAAAAATATGACAATATGATGTTGATTTATCAACATGACAACAACGCTTCCCCAATGGATGTCCTTATTCTATAGGTTTCATAATAGGGGAGGAATAGGGACTCCAGGATATATACCTTTGTTCTGAATTGGTTTGAGATTTAATCTAAAATGATGGATATTTCCTTAATTTTTGGGAAGGGTGGAATCTTTAACACCAATTCCTGCTCAGACTAAAGGTACAGAGAGAGCAGTGCAACGCTTTTAGATAAGCTTACTCAGGCCTCATTCCGATCTATGTATCTGAGTATGTTCAGAGATATTACTCTCTTTTACAAATTATCATCATATTCTACAAGGAGTTGTTCGGTAGGGGTCACTTTGAATCCAGGGGCACAGAAGAGGAGCCACATGTTAAGAAAAGTGTCTGTGCAACCATTTCCAGGATGAGAACTAGTTTCTTGAACATTGATTTACAGGTAAGTAACCTTTAGAGCAGAATTTATATAAGAATGCATTAGGGATAGATGCAATTGGATCTATCATAGCACATAATGACTGTCTGGGCCACGTATCACTTTGATTTGCATCTTGCAGGCAATTTGTGAATGGCAGTTGGCGAGATGAAATCTGCTATGTACATTTTCCTGTAGAATATTGAACATGACACAATAAAGTCTGATTTCAATCTGAAGATAAATAATAAAAAGTAACATGGAAAAGCTGTTAGCAAATACTGTAAAAGGAAGTGCTTTAGGGTGTTTTCTGATAGTGTACTTATTTATAAAACTTTCCTTTTTAGATGCTAAAAGACTCATTAAGGATGGATAGTCTGCGTAAGAGCAATAGAATGTTTTGTGCAGCGGTAGCATGAAGTAAATATTCAATAGGCACTAGAGAGTCCTTGTTCAGGGCCCAAGCTCGGGAAGTGATGTAAACTGTTCACAGAGCACTTAATTTGATTCTATCAGAGATTTATTTCAGCATGTGATTGATGGAAACTGACTAAGTGGCAGTGTGGCAAAAGTACAAAATCTATTGAACTGTTAATGTTATTTATAAGGACAGGACTAACTGTGATAAGCAAGGACCAATAGAAAATGTTTGTTTGCTTATTTGGAGTGAAAACTCTCCTTTGTTAGGGGCCAGCAAAATTATATAGATTTAAATGAAGCTAAAGACGAGTGCAGACCTGTCAGAATTAGCATAGGCTCCGCTCCATGTAACAGGTTTGGAGATGTGTTAGATGCAGTAGTCAAAAACTATTATCATAAAGGCACAGAACTCTCTTGGATTCAGGAAGTATTGTTCTTCATATGTGACCTGCCAGGTGCACTGAGCTTTGCCATTTCAACTCTCTGTTAAGGATAGCAGAAACTGGCGTAGCAAAGTGGTGTAGTGATCAGTATTCTTTCTGTTGGACAACTATTTTGTCTCTCAAAGAAATCATCCCTTCCTTAGGTCCACATTTTCTGAGTGCTTGGAAACTGTGACAATATAAATATATGCCAATCAAGTGGTTAACATAATAGCATATTGTGAAATTATATGTAAACATCAAACTATATTGATTGTGCAATTTGCTATTCAGTTATTCTTGAATTACCACTTCCCTGAGAACGTCTTTCAGGAATGTCTGAGCTAGAAAGCAATCTGCAATGGTTATTCTCTTTAGACCTAATATACTTAAAATATTCCAACTCCCACACAGTGGTCGATATATTGCAGGCTGCTGGGCCAGCAACAGCAACCTAAATTGGCAAGTGATTGACCAGCTACAGAGCTCAAAGAGGAGTCTGTGTAACTGATCTGTAAATATTTGTATGAAACAATGCAGCAGCCTCTTTCATGTGATTTACACTATGAGCTCAGTTTCTAACCCATTTAAAATCATTTCCCTGAATTTATGCAGAGGGATCAGAAATACCAGCATTCCGTTGCAGGAATCCCCATGGTAGTATTTAACTTATAAGAGGAAGGAAGGGTTAAAGTTGCAGATGGGCTCACAACTCTCTGGAAAGGTCCCACTTCCCATGCAGGTCTCCTCAGCAGCTGAGCGAAGCCAACCAACCCGTCAATCAAACTGTAGTGCATAGAAGTCAGTCCAAACATCTGCCTTTCTTGTCTACTTTCCCTGGATGTTCTGTTTGGATTTTGTTGCAACAAATATTCAACATGAAAGTGTTTGTTCACTTCACAGAGAAAGGCACAGCATCTTCTTGGACTTCTGTCTTATTTGTTTTAGCCAGCTGATCATCTGCACAACAGAGAACATTTTTTTGGCACACTGATTAACAGCTCAGGTCCCATTACAGATATATATTTCTTAGAGTTGCCAATCAGCAAGATTAAGCAGTAAGTCTGTAGTAATTTACTTTTAAAGAGCAAGCCGGTGACAGCCTCGTGTCAGTTAATGTTGGAATATTATCTAGTAAAGGAAAAATGAAACCAAATATTTTGTCTTCTAAGAATCAAAGGAGGAAAGAACAGGAGGAATGTGTGGCATTCCTCCTCAGTGGATCAGGCAGTGACTTTCCAGATAATAATTACATCTATTTCCTTTATTGTCATTGTAGACTGGATTTATGCAAAAAATAAAATATTTGATGTAGTATGATATCCATGATATGCTTTCAAGTTTTATTCGAAGTTTACAGAGGTCAAGGAGAGTTTTGCCTTAACAGAGCTTTGCATAAGGAGTTGCTTTGCTCCACAAAGTCTCCAGTCTTTCGTTATCTGCAATATTTAGGTGATTTTTTTTTCTTCTGAGAATGGGCTTTCTGATAGTTCTTGTAGGTGACCAGGTCACAATAACATCTAAATATGCTGAGGTGGCTAGATTCTGGTTCTGACCGGAGTCAATGGTCTACAGACCATTTTTCATCTTCATGTAAACTTTAAGCATTTTTTTTCAGAATCATTCACATAAAAAATATTTGCTTTACAGTTTAGGTCCGACTTTATCGCATGCATCATACAACTGTGTACTCTCAAGGACCTCTAGAAGTTAGGGAAAACACTTACGATGGATGGAGCTCCAAATAGAGGTTTGGGTGAACATGAACCTAGTTTTGCCTCTCTGTTTGGTCACTGGGTGTCACATACACCCCAAACATCACATGCATTTGGTCACATACACCCCAGAGATCAGCTGGGGGACTGCGATCTCTTGGCCACGTCCACTTTATGAGAAGAGCATGCTTGTGAGTAGACAGAAGTACCATGTGCTCTTTCCTTTCACATTGCTGGCTTTAATAGGGTTATCAAGTGGCTTCAGAGAAGCTGCTGAGTTGAGTTCAGACTCACTGGGGTTGGACCGAGCTGGAGGTGTCCAGCCCTACTTGTATCCAATGCATCTCAAACACATGAACATGATGAGCATGAACCATGTTAGTCACCAAACCTTCTCGGGTTTAGCCAGAGTAGTCCACAGCAGGTCTGTAGGACAGCCTCAACAGTATACAAGGCAGGCAGGCTCAGAGTGGGCTCAAACTGACATCTACATGACACTGTGGTCTTTTGGCTGTGTCTATGTTAAGAAATTAAAAGGGAGAGGGCATAGGATCAAGTCCCGGCCTGTGACTCTCCTCTCTGTTTACTGCTATACACTCCCTGGCATCATTTTGACCTGCACAACAGCACGGTTCAGGTGCTGGCACAATCCAGGGTGTCCTTCCAGCAGGCTGGTGGAGAGGGGCATCCAGCTTTGGGGAAGAAGGGAGTCTGACCATGCAGAGGGGAGGTACACTGTGTCACTTGTTCTCACAGTCCCAGAAGAGGCCTTGGCCAGCAGCCTGAGTCTATCTGCTGAGTAGGGTCTGAGGCAGGGTGTGCGACATTTCAGCAGACTGTGAGGTCACATGTGTTGTGTGGTTTCAGACTGGATTGGCAGCTCTAAACACCCAATTCTTTGAGCACAAGGAAGGAATAAAGTTATTTAAAATATCTTCTCCTAGCCTACTGTTGCCTCCACTGCACCAGAGCAGCTGAACTCAGGGCCCAGAGACTTTCTGAACTCTTCTATTATTCTCTCTTCTCAGTTTTATATCTTGCTGCTGTGGATCAGGTTACCTGCTGGTACTGCTTATGCACACACATATAATGAAACCTTATTGAACGGTATCTGAAACAGTGGTTTGATGCTAGTTTTTCTTGCCTCCTCCTTATTTTAACTTGACCCAGAGTATTTTCTCCCTTGCAATCATACCATCTTGAGTGTTTGTTATAGTGATAAAATGTCTCATGTGCTCTGCCAGAAACTGTCATGCTCCCATTGTTTAGTGATTACAGACAAGCTGAGTCATAGTGGCATTCAAATTTAAAAATGCCATGCCTTCAGCACTTCAGGCAAAAGAGGAATGTAATTCAGGAAGGTAAATCATAACAATGAAGGAGGTCAAAACCAAAGCTCTCTCCAAGCTTCTTGAGTTGAGATCTTCACTCAGACTGAACTTCTATCTACGGTATCCAGACTCAGAGGATTTGACAGGAATGCCATGTTACTCGAAAGATAAATAAACTGGAAAAATATAAGATAAAGATGATGGAATGGTCACCTATCTTCGGCTTCTAACATTCTGTAATTTAACCTTCTGTGAGCAATATGAATGATTTTCTTCATATCCAGGGCTCTATGTGTTGGGGTTTTTTTGCAGCTGCTGGCTCTATCTTGGATTTTTAATTTTTCTAATTGGTGAGGCAATAGCACAGGGAAGATGGAATGTGCTATGCAAGTGCAAAGCACAGGCCAGGCTCATTGATTGTAGTGGAATTCGGGGCTTACGTCTATATTTTATGCTTATATAGCACATTCCATCTTCCATACTTTTCCATTTATGGGATAATGTCATCACTGGAGAGAGCACATCACATTCACTTCTGTATTATTTAGCCATGTAATGTGATAGTGATAAGATCAAGATGTTTGGCACTAAAATCCCAACTGTTACAGCAAGTGCTTCATGGTTACTTGGGGTGTCGTATCTGTTAACAAGCTTGTTCGTCATCTTTGCTTTTTCCTTGTGCATCAGGTAATGAGTGGTAACTTGTGTATCTTTTTCTCTAGTCACCCGCTGCCTTGTTATAGAAAACACTGTCCTTCATTGACTAGGAATAAATCTTTCTTTAAGTTGGGTATTTTGGTATTTTTGGTTTTTTGTTTCATGTTAAAATCTATAGACTAATTCATAAAGATTTTTATGCAAAGGAGCAAAAAGTGAAATGAAATGAAGTGAAATGTCTGATGCTTAAATACAAGGCAACTGGGGATCCCAGACTGGACAAAAATTGATATGGTTATAGACCATATTAGATCTACTAGATCATAGACTGTAGAAACTTTACCGATTTCTTCTTCCATTTTTCTGTCTCTAATTATGGGACAATCTAATGTTTATCCTCCTCATGGTGATGTTGCATGACTTAGGAAATGCTTATGGCATAACACTGTTGTTAGCACAGCATTGTTTACTCCTGCGAACGTTGATTAAGGACACTGAAATTATCTGAGTGACAACAGTAAGGTACAAAAGGAAATGAAAATGAGCTTTTAATCACTTAGTGCAAAAAGGAAAACAGATAAGGCCATCCCCAACCACAAGCTATAAATGGGACATTACCTAGTGAGCACGATTTTGTCATACATTTTCTTTCTGGGGACTACATCTCAGTGAAACCTCATCTTTGCTGCCTGCTGCCATAGGCTGCTAGCCTGGAACCAAGCTCTCAAGCATAATGAAAAGAATAAAGACAAAAGACAAAAGAACATCTCATATGGGTCTCACTCCCACTGATTTGGTAACCTCTTATACAGCAGCTTTCATTACATGCAGTAGCATGCTGTGGCTTCAATTACATGGGTGCTGCTGTGTTGCTGCTCTGCCTACTGACACTAAGATACTGCCTGGATAAATATAGCCTTCTGAAGGATTGCACAGAGTCAATAGCATGTACTAATCTGAGAGTGACAAAAATTTCTTCTAGATGAGACGATCTTAGCACTGCTCTTGCTGACTCAAACTGTGGGAGAATCCTTTGTGATTCACTTACTAGAATTGCTGCTTTTGTCCAAAAGTTTGCAACCGTTCCCTTGCTCAAGAGACAAAGACACAGCCCTCCTTCTCCAAATCTAGCTATCTGTCTCAGTTTACTGTGATCCTAACATGTCAATCCATGCATTTTTTTGTCCTCGCTGACCCAGGATTCCACCCAGTCACTATCACCATTCGCATCTTGACAAATGTGAAAATTCTCAGAAACTTCAAGAAATCATAGTGAATCTGAAAAGACATGGAAAGCTGGGACACAATATATGATGCTCACATGAGCTGTAGAAATCATATTTCTACTTTACTGAACATTTTAAAATTGAACAAGCAGTAGCTTAAAATCATTCACCTCACAGTGGATAACCAATATGAGAAAGACAATATGCTGACAGACAAGGCAGAATTTTCACAAACCTATTAAAAAAAATCCAATGAGTTTTTCTTCCTCTCACATACTTCCTAGTTATTGCATCTAAACTACGTGGTGGACAAAAAGGCAAAACAACTAGGAAAAGTGTCGCTGATGACAAGCAATCTGCAAACTTTCTTGAGAAAACAGGAAGTCACTAACAGACTGAACAGGTCATGCAGTGGTGAAGAAACAGCTCTCTATTATTCTTTCATTCATCACCGATTCCTTCACAAGCTGTTTGTTTTTGTTTTTGTTTTTTTTCTCTCAGTTTCCTTTTTGTTAGATTTTTAGGTCCTCTGGGTCCCTTACTGGTGTATACCAGCAGTGCACACATATACTGTGTGCAGTGTAGATGTAGCAGTGTGTACTGCAGATGAGAAAGTGGCTTTAAGCGAGTAACCAAGTATCTTTCATTCAGCACCTGCCTTCATCAGCTGTTCCTCTCTTGGAGTTCATGAAGAGCAGAGAACAAGAGATTTGTCATGAGCTCTCTGTTACTTTCCTACTCAAATTTCCCTACTGCTGATTCAGTTATTACTCCAGGCCTGGGAGTGAGGTGGAGAAAGATTCGCTACACATGAACTGTGCTACATCAATTGGCTAGAGGTGCACCCCCATCTGTGTCTTAGCTCAGATCAGAAGTGTGTGAAGCAATTTCCTGATTGCTTCCTAGTTCCCCCAACCCCATCCTGAAGAAAATAAAGGGTGCAATTATCCTCTGCCATCCAGAACAATACTCTACCATAAATAAAACTGATTAAAAGTAAGCTACTGTATCATAATTTTCAAGCTTTTTAGCAGCCTGAAGATATAAGGTAGATAAAACAAAACATTACCGTTAAAGAAAATATTTAAGTGTCTTGATATACTTTTGAACATTGGCAGTAACCTTCGTTATAACTTTGGATCTGACAGCAACCTGGGATGTTCCTTTTTCCTCATGCTCCTTTAACAGTATTGCCCTATTTAAAACAGTCTAGACTGTAAAAGGCTGTCTAAATACTCAATGCACTAAACCTTTGTGCTCAAAACACTTTGGCACTTTTCCATAAACAAAAGTTGTCCTAGGTTAGTTCTGCAAAAGACGCAGCAAGAGTCGGCATAAAAAGTCATGTCCTAGCTGGATCATAATTTTATTTTGGCCAGAAGAATAAGGCAGTCTTGAATGGCAAGTTATCCGATTTCACGGTCCTAATTGACGGTACCATGGTTCACTAGTACTACAGCTGGATTTCCTCTTATCAAATATTTGCTGGTTCCACTCTTTAGAGCAAAAAAGAGAGTAGGGATGTCCTCCCCAGATGCTACTTCCAATTTGCACAGTTATCTGAAGTTCCATGTAATTTCTGTGAGCTTATAAGACTTTTTTAATTGAAATATTGCTACTGTATTTGGCAAACTGGACAACAAACTCCCTCAGTTGAGAGACCTACTGACTGGAAAAGGAAACTTTTTCAGAGGAGGACTTGAGGTAGGTATTTTTATCAAAACCTTTGGCTAATTCTAAGCACAAGGATCAGGCTTGTTCTGCATACCATGGAGGAATGCACTCTGAGGAATTATCACTTAGCTCAGCCCTGGATGAGATTATGAGAAATCCTTCTCTGGCTGTCCGTCTGCCCAGCAGATGGACATCATAGATCTAGCTTTTTTCCCCCCCTGCCCAAGTCCAGTTGGCAGGTCTTGTAATTTACTGGGATGATCCTTCCAAGGGCTTGATATTGAACCTGCCAGCTGGCTAATAATGAGGCCAGCTGGACACTAACACCAAGATTGAGTCCCAGACTTGCATTTTCTTCATCCGGCCCTTTTTCTCTCTGCTGTTCTGCTTGTTCTGTCTGGATCTATGGTCATCATGTCACGCAAAGTCACATAAAGTCCTTAGCCAACTTTTTAGTTCCTAAGTATACTTCATGATGGCAGTGGCATTGTTTTCCTATTCCCTCAGGTACCATTTTATTGTTGGAATTGGAAGTTGATACCTAAAAGAGAAAATCCTGATGAGACCACACTCACTGTTAGCAGAAACATCTTCTGGTTGCAGCAATTGGTTGAGATAAATCACGTGACCATTTCCCTCAGAGTTTAAATGAACGACTGCACTAACTTATCAGCTTGATTGATGTGACAGTATACACAGATTCTTGATTCATAATAAGCAAACACTTTTCTATTGTTAACTTAGAGATCATCCTTTAGGACATTTCAGAACAATCCAAGGTGACTCTTAGCACAATGAGCACTGTTGAACCCGTCTACATTACCAAGTGGTGGAGTTGACTATGAAAGAAACATAGTTTACACACACACACACACACACACACACACACACATACACATATGTATTCTGCATAAGTTTGGCACAGGACCCCACTATGTCTGCTTCTGTCATCTCAAGGGTACTGCTATTAATGAAACGAGAATTAGAGGATCTAAGTGCATTTGGTGGAGAGGGGATGAATAACTGACCATATAAACAAAAAGTTCTAAATGGCAGAGTGGACCGCTCCATAAGGGAAGGGGAGCCTGGAGATGAGCACAGCAACAAAGCAGGCAGGGCTGGGGTCTCACTAGCAGGGGCCCAGTCCCAGAGCACCAGAGCAACGTGAGCATGGTAGGTCCAGTGACAGGAGCTGGGTTCCACTGACAGTCCGTATCACTAGACAAATCCACATGACGAGGCAGGTCCACAGTCAAGCCAGGAGGTCAGCCTGTGTGCTAGGGTCAGAATCAAAATCAGTGTGACATATGGCCAAGCATGGGCATAATTGAAACATAGCTCAGGCAGGGACCAGGGCTTTCAAGAAACAGTTTTAATTAATAGGTCCTGCCAAAACATATAGTGTAAGAAGAATCAGATCTATTCATTTATAAGTTTACTTTTGGTCACGTGACATAATTGAGGTCTCATGTTCAAATACAAAGATATGAAGCAGCTATCCCTTTTTCATGAATATACTGAAAATAATCCTCCTTTTGCTCCTCAAACAAGTGTTTCTCTATATTAACATGATTTTATAGACCCTTTATCCATGAGAGGTTGCAAAGTCAGGTTCAATGCTGTGACTGTTTCATAGCTCCTACCCAATACCATATAAGTGCCATGTCTTCACAGAAGCAAGAGATTATATCTCCCTTAAGGGAACAATCTTGTTCAACATCTGTTCTATGTCTTCTGTAGCTCCTGCTGCGGCCTCGAACACAGATAAGGCCACTCTCAAGGGTAAAGACCCATTTTGAAAATGATCAGTTTCTTGCCAGCTGTTAAATGAAGTACAGTACAAGGACAGTCCTTCACATGTCCATGGAGACAAGTTAATGATACTATGCTAATCAGGTGTGTGTTGTCCCCATTTAGCTAGCCTTACTGTGTATACCAAGGTCTATTCACCCTGAATCCTCTGAAGCTTGTGCTGGCAATCCATTGATTTATGCTGTTGTTGCCTCAGAAAGCACAGAAGGGCTCATATTGCCAGGGACTGTGGGATCAATCCTGTAATTACAGTCCATTAGCAGGGATTCCACTGCTACGGCTCTCTTACATTAGAAACAGACCATAATTTCTACAAGTGTCTAAAACAATGAGTCTATGAAAATAGCTCCCAGTTGTGAGGAAGAGACTTGTACAATCAGTTGGAGAGGCAATTGCACTGGAGCATAAGTTAGCATAGAGGGAAGATGGTCCTTGTCTTCATGCACTAAAGGTAACGCACTATGGTTAAGGTAAGCTTCTTTAACTCCAGAGTGATTTTCAAGGTCACATTTGAAAGCAATCTGTCTGCAGATGGTTTTCTCTAGAAAGATTTGCCACCAAAATTCTAGTTAGTGCTTTTTCACCCTGTTTTCTGCTTTGGCTGGGAGAACTTTAAGGAATTGCTTTCGGATTCCCCATTCAGTTTCCTATAGACACTTCCAGACTTATGCATCTCCATCTGTGACTTTTAAGTCTTGAACCAATGCACAGCCACTCACCACTTTACCAACCCAAATCTCTGTTCACTGTTCACTCAAATTGAGTTCACTGTTTGTATTTCCCATTATATACTTCCAAGAGGTGAAGTATGGCCATAGCTGAACACATTGTTGATAGCCAACTCTAGTCCAAAGCATAATGAACTACTTTTTTATCATTGCTGTGAAAAGAGGTGCCAGCTGGCTGACACTTGGTGCAGAGCACTTGTGAGCTCAAATAGTCAGGTTATTAAAGTCTTGCTAAAAGACAACACAGGCTGTCAGCTATAAGTCTGGTATCACCAGCCACTGAGAATGTTAAACCCTAGATATTGCTATTGGTAAATTATCAGCTCTAATATGTAGTGTTGACAACTGCCAGGCATCTGCATTTTCTGTGGTCTGCCACTGACCCTTCCAGAGAAATGGTAGATTGAGTCTCTTTTCTGGTTTTGTTGTTCCAAAGCCATGGTTTATTGATAGGCTGGCAATAAGATCACATCTTTCATTTGCCAGGTTTGATTTCTTTGGTAAAACCTACCATCTTGTGTATTGACTGAAACACAATGCCATTCCCATGAATATATATCTAAGATTGCCTTTACCACCCGTTTTTCTCTCATAGTTACAGCATGAGAGAAAGCCTCACTGGGAGAAAGAAAGAAATTTTAGATTATTAATAATGGCTTCTTCTTGATCCCCCTTTCCCCTGTGCAGTCATTTAGCCTGGACTCCAGTTATCTAGTAAGACCAATCTATCTTTTCTTCTGCCAGTTTTCTGTCCAGGTGTCAGCAGTCCCAGGTGTGGTGCTGCTCAAGCACCCGGATTAGGTGGGCCTTAATCCTCTGGGTTACTGGAATAATTTATGCCTATGCATCTCTCTGGATGTCAGCCTAAGGACTGCACATAAAAGAACTGGAAATCAGCACTCCCTAGTCTCTGATTCCTAACTAACTCTCTGCACACTTTCTGTAATCTTCCCAGGCAATCTAGGTAGTTCTAAAGAAGGGCAATCTCATTCTCTAGACCTATAGCTTTTGTCTCTCTCAGCTAGATCAGCAGGCAGCCTTTGTGAGGAAATGTTTAACCCCTTAGAAGCGAGGATTGCTCTGGATGACATTTTCCTGGCACTTAAACAAGAATAAAGTCAATGATCATTATCATCATTAATGATCATTTGCTTGAAAACTCAATAATGTGAATTTCTTGGCATGGAAGTGCAACCCAGACCTTTGGGAAATTAAGATTCACTTGCAGAACCTCATCATTGCAGCCTTCCAGAGTGTACCCTCAAACATATTTAGAGAAAGCTTGGAATTCTCTGGAGCTTTTGATCCAAACTTCACAACCTGAGCCTATTCCAGCCTCTGTAGTAAACAGTTCCTGAAGGTTCTTAGGAGCACTGGTTCCTTGAAGCACATTTTGGTACTCACAGCAGGCCCCCACTTTGGCCTTATTTTCCACTTTGTGGATAAAGAGTTTCTTTCCTCCAGTCAGAATATGAAAGAAAAGCAACAACAAATCTAATGAAGAGCTCGGAAGCTGCCGGACTGTCCTCTTCCATTGAGTTAGTAACTGTTCCTCACTTACGTTGCTTAAAAACCACTAAGTTACACTGCAAAAAAAATTTATTTGATTTTTCTCTCATGCTCCTGTTCTCCTCTCATGATCTGTTCAATTCTGACATTAGTTCTTGCTCTTTTAAAGAAGAAAAATGTACATGGAATATCAGTGACAGCCAATATTTAAGGAAGATCTTCAAAATACCCCCTATCACTGCACACAGCTTGAGGACTCTCTCATATCACCTGTCTGAACACTAGGTAGTGATAGATATTGTTGTATTTGTGTTCTGTATTCTAGAAGACATTGAGCAACCTAGAGCAACCACCCTGCACCCAGGTTCATAAAATCAGGGGAAGGAGGATGCTAAGTTGCAGCTGAGGCCATTGTTCAGAGGATGCGCCTCAAAGGACTCATTTCCCAGCTAGACTAGCAGTCCTCTTTCCATCAGATGATGGCGTAAAGTAGATGCATTCCTTGTTGTACTGTCTGGCCTGATGTTGCTGCTGTCTCACGCATCAGGAAAGGAGATGCTTGAGAGAGAGAAGTGGATGTAGAAAGCTGAGCAGGTTATGAAATGATGGTCAGGACAGAGAAGGTCAAAGCTGTGGGCAGCCATCCAGGCCTGAGAACACTCAGCATATTACATCCACACCTCTCTGGAAACAGCATCTGGTGCCCAGGGAGAAGACCTCCTCCAGTTTGTGCCCTTCAAGGGAGCACGGGCAGAAAAGGAGCAGGTCTTGTTACTTCTCCAAGCACAGAATAAACCTAGGCACTGTTTTGCCTCTCTGCCCCATGCTCTCTTAGTGCTTTCCGTGATCTGTGTTAACACAGACACACTCTGGGGGGCTGTGCACACTAAGGAGGACACTGAGCTGCCACAGGGCGTTGGAAAAGAGAGCAGGGGAGCCTGCAGGGTTGGCAGGACAAGCCACTGCCAGTGTCCCAGCCACTCCTGCTACATGAGTGTAACACGAACAACAGCACCAGCATAACAGCAGCTATGGCAGCAGCATAAGGGGAGCAACGGCACCAGCATAACAGGAGCAATGGCACGAGCATAGGAGCTACAGCCCACAGTATGTGTAGGTGCTGCTGCAACTTCTTTTCAGGTCTTGAGGCTTTTCAGTGAGCTCTGCAGCAGCATGTGATAAAAACAGAATGTTGCAACTAAGTACTTCCTTTCAGCTAAGAAAGAGGCTAATTTTGAGTCCCTCAGTTACAGGCAGAAATTGTCAAAAGTGACTTATAATAATGATGGGAGAATCTTTGCTAATCTTCTTTCCTGGTTGCTGCACAGGCTGAGGGCAAGCCCCATGGGGGGCCCCCTTACATGGGGCATGTAAAATGCTTACACTCTAAGAGAAAAAACAGTAAGTGGGTACAAAGAGCTGTCTAGGAGTTACAAGGAAATAGCTAGAAAACCAATCAGCATGACAAACACTAGTTTGAGCACAGCAGCAGCCTGCCCGTTGTCACATCTTTTGCAGCCATCACAGCGAGAGAGTATTTTTAAAATGGATTTGAAGGAGGGGCAGCCACCACAAAGGTGCTTGTTTGAAAATCGAGAAATAAGAAGGAAGAAAAACAAATAATAATTGAAGTGAAGAATGACATTGAGAAGTCCTGGCTTTTGTTTTTGAGACTGAGCCTGTCTAGGCTAGGGGCTGTAGGGTGGGGATGGGCAGAATCTGTTCTAGCATGTGAAAACACAGACACAGACACAGACACAGACACACAGACACACACACACACACACACACACACACACACGCAGGCACACACACACGCACACACACATGCATGCACACGCACGGCATTTCCCTGTTCACATGTTGTCATTGCCTACATTTCAGAGCCTTTGTTAGGGTTACATTTGGTTCTCATTTAATTTGTGCTGCTCCCCTCGCTCTTCTCTCATCCCTCTATTGTTTTACTTAGGCTCTTTCAAGCATCTCCTCACGATGCCACTTAGGCCTCTTTCTTAGGCCATTCCTTCTCCTCTTTCTCTGTTAGGATTGCTTCTATCTATCTTTTCACCAGTCCCAGGATTCACTCTTCTGAGCCTTTGTTTTTCTATTATTGTCCTGTTTCACTGCTTCTCCCTGTCATTCTTCCTCTGTCACTTTTTCTATCATTTTCTTCTTTCATGCTTTTAGCATACCCTTTACCTTTATTTATCCTCTAGCTCAATTCCAGGCCCTGTGTCTTTTTGTTCTCCCTTCCTTCTGGCTGTTTCAGTCTCCTTCTTTCTTTTTGACCCTTTTCCTAAGCCCTCCTTTCCTCTGAGAGCCAGCAGATATTTATACATCTCTTCAGGATACAATTTTTGTTCATTGTGAGACCAAGATTCGAAGTTCACCTTGACAAGGAAGACATCTCCGTTGACCTCAGTAGGTTAGCCTGAACATTGAAACTTGTAGGATTTGTTTTCTTTCAGAAACTGAATTTCTGAAGGCTTTGATTACAGACAGAACTATTTATATATTAAACAGGTTTGAGGCGAGACTTTGCACTCCGTGTTTTGCATGGAGATCACTTAATTTACAAGACGTATCTTTTTGCTGCTACCTATTTATTTTTATTAAAAACATGTGAAATTATTTTGGAGAAACACAGGCCAGTGGAGTGGTTAAGAGTTCCTTTCTGTTTTAAAGGAACCGACTTTCTTGAAGCAAGTGATGCTGCTACAGCTCGCTGCTTGTGAATTAGCAGTAGCTCACGCTGTGGAAAAAGCATTTTGATTTCAGCTTTTGGGTTATTCTGGATTCTATCTGCCATGATGCTTAGCCTTCATCTTCAGTTAGTCCAGATGCTGGGACATCTGAGTTTTAGTCCATCAAACAGGAAAAAGAAAACTGCTTCTAAAGACGCTATTTAAGTATTTTCCTATCTTCTGCAGTTTAAATGGTTTCATTTTTTGTGTTACCCATTTTTTGGGTGCTTTTTTCCCTGCTGAGGAGGAGAAGTAAAGATCCAGAGGAAGAGAGATGGGCCGAATTTGTGGGAAGCAGCCAGAGCAATCTTAATGTGAAAGGTCAGAAATGCTCTTTATTAACCATAAGAGTTTTACGAGTTGTAAAAGGAACCATCAAATTCCAGTCAGATTCCTTGAATGGCAGGAGCTATGCCATTTCACCATTCTGGATGGTTAAACAAAATGAAAAACATGAGAAAAATACACCTGTAGGACAGTCAGAGGAGTTCTTCAGTTTAGTATGTTTTTAATTAAATGCCAGCACTTGATGTGAATATCCATCTTGCATGAAGGCAGACATTGAGAAATTTTTCAGTGCTATCACACTCTGCTTAAGTTGCTGGCTATTTCTGACCAATGGTCTATTCCCCTGTAAAAAAGTTGTCATCACCTTTTTCCCCTTGCTATTTTATTTTGATATTATTTCTTCTCAGCATCTTTTTTTTTTTTCAGCCATAACCAGCCAAGTTCCTTCTCACAACTACATAAGCATTACCCTCTTCAACTTTCATCTCTCATGTTGCAGGAACCATTTCCTTTTCCGATGCCATTATCTGGAACGGGCTTCTCCATATCAGCAACTCTTTCATCTCTTTTCAAACACTGAGAACATCATTCAGTCTCTCCCTTGGATAGTTTACTTAGGCCTCCATCACCTTTACATTTAAATTATAGCCTCATTGTGTAAGCATTTAGGGCATATAATTCGCACAAATGACTACAATAAGGTGGATGAGTTCTGTCTCATACAGCAGCCCAAGTGCACAGGTTGTGGACTTGATTAGTCCCTCTCTCAGCCATATTAAAAAAAAAGAAGATAGATGACTCAGTAACCTGCCACCTGCAGGAAGGGCATCTGCTGGTGCAGAATCATCCCCCTTGCTTTCAACATCCACTAAGCCATCAGCTCGTGAAGCTTAGTCCTCCCTGATCGCCTCTATAGTCAAACCAGAAAGCAAGGCACCAAGTCTAATTTAACAGATAAGCCCTGAAGCTCCCTCCCCCAATCGTATAGTTTAGGACAGCTATACTCCCCACTTACATGTCTCAGGTGCTTAAAATTCGGTGAGATGAATCTGGAGCCCAGCCCCTTGCCTGTGGCATTGCTTGCTTGGAAAAGGTCACCTCGATATGTATGGGCTCTCCCTCACCGCAAAGAGGAGGCCAAAAGCACAGCTTCAACAGCAGAGCATCTACATGGGCTGCAAATTACGTTTATGAACAGTGAGTGAAATTCATCCATGCAGAGAAGGGCCTTCATGCTGCCTGGAGTCTGCCTTAACATCTAGCAATGGCCACTGATTAATGCACTTTCCATGGAGCTATTTGCAGGTGTTGTACCTATGCTGGAGCTCTGAAAGAGTAATGCCTCAAATCACAACATTGCCCATGTCCTCTGCACCTCTGGCACACCGCTTTACTATGCTTTTTCCTGCCTGAGTCTTTCTCTGAGCGCTGTTATAGCTCTTACAGGCAGAGCCAAGTCCAAAGCATAATTGTGTGAAGTTGCAAGAGCAGGTAAGAACACATCTTATATACCCATCAGACAGGCTTGAAATTAAAATCTGGTAAAATAGACAACTACTCTCAGACCTAGCTGCAAACGGTAAATAAATCCAGCTTGTAACTTAATGATCCTTGTGTTTGCAACCAGCACTGAAAACTGCCTGGGGAACAAAAGCTGGAACGGTGTGTGGAAGTCAGAATGAAGTCATTGGCAATCATGTATAAGAAGCACCTGGATTTTATCATTCCAACCTGGAGACAGGCTAATGTTAGTTCTGGCAAGAAATCACCCAGTGGGTGAGAGCTGGACTTCAGGATCAGTCCCCTGGATATTAGATCTGTGCTGCTGCTCATTTCATGTTGCTATTCCACATTAGACACCCAGTGCTGTGCAGAGGCTTCATTACAGTATCTCGTGGTCCCTCCTGCTCCCCCTCCCACAGCTCTGTCCAAAATCGTCTGCCTTTCTTGGAATTCATTTCAGAAAGAGATTCATGTGGCGCCTGCTATTCCCCAATAAACAAATAAATTAGCTGCTGTGATATGGAAATTTGCATGATTCACTGTACTTAAAAACTGTTAGCTGTGAACTTATTAATTGAAAACCACAGGACGATAATAAGTGTGTCCTTCAGTCTAAACACAACTCCCTTGTTATGATGAATTTGTAAAGCAATAAAAGACGCACTTTTCAACAGAAACACTGCTGCCTCAGGACACTTTAGGCCCGATCTCGCCTCCTGGCGACAGAGGCCCTCTCAGGAGGAGGGAGCAGTGGCTGGGAGCCGCAACGCCTGTGGGAGCTGCTGGCCCCAGGGTGGGGAGAGCCCAGCGCAGAGCCAGGCGCAGGGGCATCGAGGGGCAGCCCCAGCAGCTGCTGCCTCTCCCGCCCCCCTCCAGCAATCCTGCTTGCATCATTCACACTGGGTCTTTCTTCTGCCCTTCCCCCTTCTCACCTCCCTGCCCCTGCTTTTCTTCCCCAGACCCTGGGTGTAATGAAATGGCTTTTGCCTCTCTTCTGCTAGGCTGCAGCGGGGTCTCGCGCTGCTCTCCCCTTCCCCCGGGTGCCCAAGCATGGGCGGGGAGGCAGAACTGAGCCCTCACCTAACATCACCTTTCAGCTGACTCTGCTCTCCTTGCAGAATATGGTACCTATTGATTTATTCTCTGCACTGTAATTGTCCATACTCACATGGGTTTCCTTGTGCCTTGCATTTATTGCAGAGAAACAGCTTCTTTTCTCTCTTTTTTGAAAACTTTAAAGCAACCTGCATTTATTTTGTAAATGTGATGCATATGCTAAAAATGATCAGGTCTATCTTCAAGTCTATATATGCAAGGTAACACCCATATATAACAAGTTCACCAAATGCATTTGGGTGTATAATATGTGGAGTCTGGGCCAGCTCCCACACTGACTCACACTTGGTGCAATCTCAGGGAAGCCGACAGTAACTGCTAGTCTGTACTAGAATATTGTACTGTATATTTTCATAGACATCACAGTCTCCAAACAGGAAAACAGTAGTTAACCTAGCATTGACAATACATGGCAATATTTGGTGTGAAACCTGGCAGAATCATCCATTGTAGTTTTCTGTATTTTTCCTTACTTCCCTTCATTTATTCGGAAGGAAAGAAAGAGACTGCCTCTAGTGCTTGAATTTTAATTCCTTGCTGCACTGTCCTTGGGCAGAACTGAGTGTTTCAAACGGTGTAAAACATTGCACAGAAAAAGCAGGAATGGAGTGCCAGTGGTTCTAATGCCAGGATACATTGCTGCTCTGCTTTTCAACTGGTATAACATCTTAGTTTTTAAATGCGTTGAAAAATACTGATATTTAATTTAACTTAAAAATTGCAACCCTCAGAAAAATACAAAAACAGTTGTCAAAGAACCATAGCGTTCATGAGATTTAATTCCAGTAAACATTTATATTTTTGTTCTTGAAGACAACAGTATACTACTGTATGCATTGCAAAGCCAGGATTTATTTTTTCAGACCCATACAGTAGTCATGTGAACCTGATGCCAATATTGGCTCATAGGGAAGCCACACGTGCATTGCTGAATATATTGTCTTGAGAAAGACCCAGTTTATGGGGTAGGACAAGGACATGAGGCAAGGAACTAAAACTTTTACAGGCAGAAATTGCTGAAAAAATATAACCCAGTTTAGAAATAAAGATTTCCTTTATCTGCCCTATAAAACAAACTGTTCTTGCCCTGCGTCAGCCTTTTCTCATTTACCTGGTGTTCCTCAGTCCAGCATTTTACTCCATTGTGACTTTTGATCGGCTTTTAATGTAGCATCACTGCCATAGTCCAGCCAGCAGAGCCACTTCTGCAGGGGGTTCAGCAGATACACATCATCCAGAGATCCAGCTCCAAACGGAACGCCAAATCACGAGATTCCTGCTGTTTCTTGTAAGGTCTCAACCACCACTATTACTTATTTTCAACAACGTAAAATGAAATAGGAAATAACATTTTTGGTTAACTAAAACATTATTTTCAAGCTTATCCTTAATTATGTATACCATAGCCGTTTTTCATCTTGCATCAAAATCATGACCTTAGTATTTGAAAGCTCACTCTTGCCCACCAGTCCTTCAAAGAGAGAAATTAAAATGTGGATATTTGTGCTCTGAAATGTAGAGCAGAGTATCTGCAGCAGATCTAGCCGCTGGGTGAAAGCATTTGCTCTCAAAACCTGCTGTAAGAACAATTGAGTCTAACTTGTAGTCCATGGACTAATTATAAGAGCCCTACAAAAAGCAAGTTTATATTAGTAATATCTACACTTCCTCTTTAAAAGTTACAAAAAAACAGGTCAAAAGAAGTCAGATGCATGACAATCAAGTTTCGGAGAAACCATTACTGGCCTGTCTGTAAAATTTTGGTTCTTATTAACAGAGACTGCTATTTGGTTGAAGGACACCTTTTAAAAAGGCATAATTTAATCAGAAAGGCAGAGAAATTACTGAGCTCACTAAATGAATGCACATGACTAAAACACAAAAAGATCAGACTTAACATTCAGGATACATCTGAAGTTAAAGGCCAAGGAAATCTAATAAATCAAAATAACATTTTTATCACACAAAAAAGCACAAAAATATCTTCCACGTCTTTCAGAACCACAGAAGTATGGTCCATGTTATGATTTCCTATTTATTTTAAATTAAGACTTATCTCACAGTTATTTCACAGAGTTTACACAAAACTGGCAATGTTAGACTTGTGGGCAAGAATATGAACTGTCCACTTCTTAAGACACCTCTATTAGATGATCTTTAATGCCAGATTCTAGTTACTTAATGCAAATTAAAGAATGCTTTAATGAAGCAGGAAAGCAAGTCAGGCAATGAACAGATAAAAAAGGAATCTGGCAAGACACTACCCTAGATCCAGACCCAAACCACAAGTATTAAAATAATGCCCCTTTTAAAAGTATTTTATTTCATTATCATACCGTTTCATCATTCTGATTGGCCTGTCATCTTATGCATTAATATGTCATTAACACGTACCAACATTTTTAAAAAGGTAAAAAAGAAATAAAGTCGCCAGAAAAAAAGGACTGTCAGAACAGAGAGTCAAAATGTGACCCTTACAAACTCAGCCCTTAGGCAAATTCTGAGGAATTTTTTTTTTAAACAAAGACATTCAAATATTCGCTTTTGTATCCATCAAAACCAGCTCCTCAGGCTACTTCCCCTCTCCCCCCCGCCCTTACCAACATCAGGGTTGCAGTAAGGTGTAAATTTTAATAATCATATTTCTTAAAATTTTCTTAGGTGATATAAGGAAAATAAAAATAGAAAGAAACCAAACTAAATTAAAAAAAAAAAATCCTTTTCAGATCATTTAAAATCTGAAAAATGAATGACTACATTACATGACCAATGTCCCCTAAGATTATTTTGGGTGTACAGGCAGGGCTGTAATGCCAACTTTATGAATCAAATTTTGAAATTTCAATTGCAATCCCCAGTAGGACAACAGGCTGTAAAGTTTTGCTCCTCAGAAATGTTAAGGACATGCCCTTTAATTCTGGGATGCCAAAGGCTGTAAGAGAACAAGTCATAGAGGAGATGGACGCGAGCATCCCATGTTCTACGGTACAACAGAGAAAGCAAAAAAAAGACCTCATTGGTCCCCCTCGGGTAGATCCTTACTGACAACTCCTAGCAGTTAAATATATTTATCTCTGCTTGCTTGCTTGCTCTGCTGTGGCTGCTGCTAAGCACTATTTCCTCGGCTGCTGCTAAGCACTATTTCCTCGGCTGGGGCATGCAATCGGCTTGGCATGTCCGTGAGTGATGACCGAGCCCTTCCACAGCCAGCTGTCGGGGCTGCTCTCCCTGAGGCTAAGGGCACTTGGGAAGCGACACATATGCGTGTCTTCCAGCAGCTCAGGGCTAAGACACACTGATTTGTCACTTTACAACTGTTTGGTCAGTGAAAGCTACCAGATGCAAACTAAGCAGTTTTTGCTGTCATCAGCAAAGGAGAAAATGAACATACAGGCAAAACTTGTGCCACCTTCTTAGTCATGCTAGTTGTTTTAAAATCACTGCACTACATTAGGAGTAAGAGATCTCCTTGAAAGAGTGAGTCATATACTTTGTGAGACTTGTGGACTTCCTTTCTTCTGAATCACAGCAAGTTTATTGTGGGATAGGGCATGCCCCTCCCTACAGGCACCAGGAAAGGGTGAGGGAAGGAGAAAAATGGCTTAGATGAGGAGAACAAGTCTCTGACAAAAGAAGATGAGGTCCATGACCTTCATTACCTTTTTCTTTCCTCTCGAACGTTAAGAAGCTGAGTGAAGAAATCACAGTGCCTCCATTAAAGAGAGTTTACAAATTATGCCCCGTGTCTCATACCGAGGGCATTGTGCTTTCTGAAATAGAAGCTTTCCTGAGGATCCTCTTTAGGATCAGCTTGGCACATCCTCGTCATCTGCACGTTTAATGTCTGACAATAAGTAGCAGCAGATGAACAGCAAGAGGCAAAGAGTTCTGCTTTGTTTAACCTGAGAATTGCTATATGCTTATCCAAACCTTATCTACATCCTCCTACAAATATGTGAACCTCTGGGCATGAGAAATATTTAGACACCTGCTACTGAAATTAATGGGAGCTGCATGCACAGAGTTCCCAGGACAATCGACAATCAGATATCTTAAGTCTACAAAATTAGGTTGAAAATCTCCTAGGAACAATTTTTCTCTCTCATCATATTTACTACTTCCCACTAGGCAGGAAATATTTGAAGCACAGGCTCACTTGTGGTATGCTGGCAATTCTGAATTTTTTTATGGGAAGGAACCAGGAGACATGGCAATGCATTATAGATGAAAAAATATTTTTCTTTTAAAGTAACTGAAAAGATTCAGTGTCTGAAAATGCTCAGTTTAGAATTGTCTCAAGATTCTGGATGGATTTTCAGTTGGTTGTAATTTACATCCCAGCAGATTAAGTGATCTTTAATAAAAGGGAGGCTTCTCTGGAAAGTGCAAGGAAAATGGCTTCTTAGGCCCCCTCCTATAATGTAAAACATATGAGCACGCTGCTCAGCTTGCGCACCACCTTTCTGCATTCAATGGGACTCTTTGCAGATGCAAGACTTTCAGGAAAGGATCAGGGCTGCAGCATTCAGCCTGGTAGGATCAGGATAGCATTTTACACACGCTAAATCAAGAGAAGAGGGTTCTTTTCCATTTAAGTACTCCCTTCAGGAAAAATGGCTTTAGGATGACTTCTGCAGTTCCTAAAGCTCAAAATGATCCCTGAAGAAAAAGGATACAGTTATAAGGAAGAATAGGTACTGTAAAACAGCTTACTGCAAAGGTCCTTAGCAGAAGAGAAAAACTGGCTAGTTTACGTGTAAATCTGCTTTGTTTGGCTTTATGGTGTTAATTGCACTTGTTTAAAAAAAGTCAAATTTGTGATTTCATTGGTTGTTTCCAATGCTGAACAAATACTGCAAAATCTAAAAGTATACATAACTTTTAGTGGAATGAAAATATCACATCCAATACTCTTCTTTGAATTCATCCTCCACAAATATTGATGGACAAGTCACTTTTTTTCACAAATTCTAGTTTTGTGTAAATATATCTGGTGCGGGTTGTCTGCGCCTGCCTGAAAATATGGCACACACACAGCAGTCAAGTCTCTCACAGTTTATGGCATGACTGATCACACAAGTCATATATGTGCTGCTGATGGGCTCATACTTCCCCACAGTGAGACTGGGATCACGTGGTTCCCACAAATTTGTGACCTGCTTGCTGTTGCCTCCCCCCACGGACAAGGTGTCCCTCACCGAGTGACACCGGCTGTGAGGCGCCTTCGCTGTGTGGAGTGAAGGCGTGTGGAGCTGCAGGGTGGCAGCGAGGCCATAGCACTTCTCTGTTGGAAGGGAGCAAGCCTCCAAGGGTGCCAGGAACCGCAGGCCTGCTACTGTGGTCCTCCCACCCTGCCCCATGACACTGAATGGGTCCAAAATATGGCTTTTCGTGCACACAGATACTGGCAATTTCAAATGTGTTCCATCATTTTATGAGCCTGTACGGGGCATCTTGAACACCATCTACTGCACACAAAAGTTGCGATAAGCCTGGGCTTCTCCTGTAGAAAAACCTGAACACTGGCCCACCAGCTAAAATTCAAACATGGGAAGCTGTGGAAATCTTTCCAAATGCCACTACTGCATTTCCTCAGGGGTTATGTCCCATTTGCCATCCCAGGCTTTGCAGAGGCAGTGCTAGCTAGAAATGGCTTTCGGGAGGGAAATGACAGTTTTTTACTCCTTAGTTATGCCCTCCCCAGGCACAGCCCCGAGGTGCCTCCTCACATCAGGAGCAAGCTGTCTGTCCCTCACTGTCCCCAAAGTGACTCTACCGGGGGACACTTGACAGCAAACACATGTCAGTAGCTGCCTCTGGACAGGCTTGTGTGTGCTCTCTACTCTCCAAACCTGATGAAGCTCTACCTAGGTGGTAGGCACTGGGAAAGAGAGGGAAACAGACCAAACAGACCCCAAAAGACCTTTCTGCTTCTGTACTGCATGAATTTGGATCACAGTTACTCAACCTGCAATTGCTATAAACTGACTGGTGACCAACTGAATCCACCTAAATTTCCTTTTTTTTAACCATTGAAATTTTTATTTCTTAAAATAGCCATCTGCAGCATTGATGATTGCTATGAATTCTTCACTTACCCTGTCCTTCAGTTAGAATGTCTTAAGGATGAATGGGGATCTTGCACTCCTAACATTTAAGGAAGATCAGAAGAGTCTGACTTGCCGTGTATGTGCAAAGCAACTTGATACTGCGAAAGCACAGTGAGATCAGATTCTTTATATAACACCAAGTTTAACCGTGCAACGCAGAATCCTTGGGTGTTGTAGGTGACAGAAGATTCTAGTTTTAAAGAAGTATTTAGAAAAGTGCGTGGAAGAAAACCTCAAGGCCGATGAAACAGGCAGATACCTCCTCTGGTTCAGGAATTCCCTGAACTGCAGATTGCTGGTGTGTGGAAAAATATAGTGGGGAAGTTTTGCTAGATAGTCACCACCTTCTAGCATTTTCATCCCTAAGTATCAGCCATTGGCCACTGTTGGTGACATGCTACTGGGCTAGAAAACATGTAATCTAAGTTTTCATAGCCAATCTCACATTCTTTTTCTTCTGACTAACTGTGCCTCTGCAGAGAGATTGACCAAAAAAAATATATAAAATATACGTATACTTATACATATGTATACACACACATATATATACTGTTCATTGGCAAGGGGACCCTTTCAAACTGACAGGCTGGGTTATGGGGCCAAGTTGTAAGACAGGACTATCCTTGAATCCATTTTGAAAAGCTGCTATTCAAGAAGTAGAGGGTATTCCTACCACAGGTCAAAATCCTCTTAGATTTTCAGCTTTTACATAGAAGCAGCATGAGTTAAAACCCCAGGTTTGAACACCCAAAGCTGAGATTTGAGATTTCATGGGCTTGTGGTGCATGTAATCATTTTATCATACTGCTTTGCAGGAAGGCTTGTTAGAGAGCAGGGAGTTCTACTGTGTGCGCTTTCTTCCAGTGCAACTCCAAGAACACATGTAGCAGTGAATTAATTAGCTAATGTAGCTAACCTGCCAGCTCCACTGACCACTACATTCACCTTGCGGGCTAGAAAGTTCCTGCTGAAGCTCTGCCACTGCTTGCTGAGCCAAAGATATGTATTTTAACATACAGATGCACTGGATGTAATAAACGCTGGTATCCAAGTGCTAATAGTGCCAGAAGTGCTTGCAAAGGGACCTAATAAGTGTGTGGGCAAAAATGCATGGAAAGGACATGCACATGGGCTGGGGGGTAGACACAGGAAAGAGGATGGTTTTACCTATTAAGTATAAGATATATAAGAAGTCTGAACAAATCTTTCTGGCTTTCTGTCACATAAAGATAGACTCCAGCTTCACATTTTAAAGATGAGTTTAATAAAGCGAATGATAGAGCAAGATTAATTTTATTTTCATCTGTTGGTATTGTACCAGTGGGAAATGCCATCTGATAAAGGGTCTGAATCAGCCACCAACCTTTCTTGAAAAGGCATAATAGAATAAAAGCTATCTTCAAAGGACATTGATGTATTTATGTACTAAAATTAAAAAGTGGATACTTCTGTCTTTGCTAAAGTTGCCTGAGTTTAGGCCACATTTTTTCCAGCAATGCAGCAGCTTGGCTTGGTGGGAACAATGTTCTCTTTTTGTGTTTCAGGAGTCAGTGGCCCTGCCTGTTATTCTTGGATTCTTTTTTTTTTTTTTTATGTAATAAGCTAACTATGTGAGTTACCAAACCTCAATTACACATAAGGAGATGAACACTGTTCACAGCAGAGAGGAGGCTGTTTTGAAGCTGAGGAAATAAAAGGCGGTGCAGTGTCTTTATTTTCATGCTAGCCTAGCAAAGCTCAGTGCTGGCACGTTCAAATCTGGGTGGAATATCTACCTTTCACAGTCTTGGGATATCAGCAAAATTAAAACTCAAAGCACAGAGGGTTTTTCTTTTAATTGGGCTTTCTGCCTCCACTAACAAATTGCAAACAGAAAATGAACGCAGATGTAAACAAAAGCCTGCATGTAGAACCCCTTGTATTGTTCAAATAGATATGAAACAAACTTCTCAGCACAAATGCTCCTTCTGCACTACCCCCTGCACTCTCTTTCCATATACAAATATATAAACAAATATTTCCATATATTTCCTTTTTTTTTTAATTCTTAGAAGGTATGGGCATTTATCCCCACCAGACTGTTTATAATGATGCTCTAGGTTTAGCTGCATGTCCCCTTTGGCTTCTCTCCTGAAGCAGAGGAACATTTGCACAGAGCACACCAGGTGTTACTTTCATATCCTCAGACATACTGGAATATATTAACACAAACACTAAATCACAACATAGCGAAATTAACGATCACTGCTAGGCTAGAGAAACCAAACTCCTTATTACGGAACAAGACTTCTGTGTATTGTTTCTGTTATCTTAGTTTCCAGATTATTATAAAATCAGATACCAATCGCTAATTAGCAGTTCTAATTATTGGTTTGAGCTTGCATAAATTATGCTGAAATGCCCAACTTTCTCTTGCTTTAATCAATATAATATGTCAGAAGGTTGCTTGGGGTTGTAAGATAATGAGATAACTAAAGCAGTATCCTGTACGCTTCATTATTTTAGGCCTCAGCCAAAAGAAATATCAGTGTTTTCAAATTATGCCCATTTAAAGTATGCAGTCTGAAGACTATAACTGTTTTCAGCCCTGCTTCTCCTGTAAGTACTGCCTGACAATCAGACTATCAACTAAAACGTAGGATGAATGAAATAAAAGGACGTATCTTTCCCCAAACCCTCAAACTCATGAACGATGTGAACTTCACTGTTGTTTCAATATGTGGATTTAATCTGCAGGAGGATAGGCCTCTTGAGAGGAACTTGCAAGGCTCCGAGGGCATAATTTCAGCCAAAACTGACTCTCATTCAGGCACGAACCTACTGTGATGCAAGTTCACTTCCAGGGCGCTGTAAACTGCTCCTGCTTGTAATGCTAATATCTTACTACCAACGGTTACTTCTATAAGTGCCATGGTCTTTTATAAATGCAGCAAATTTAATTTCCTAAAAAGCTGGCATCTCTCTCCCACTTTCATCTGCTCCTTTAAAGTCCATAATTATGAACAGATTCAAATGATTTTAGTATAAAATATAATTTTATGTAGTAATGACACAAGTGAAGGATAAGAATCAAGAAAAATATCAGTGCAGTGGAAGAGGTGGAAATGAGCACAGTGAAAGAAGTGATCTTTATTGCTCATATATTTATATATGCTATATATGTTAATCTTCATAGTATTAGGCAACACTAACTCTTTTTAGCCTTTCAGCTGTACAAATAAGACAACTATTCGTTCCAAATCCTCCCAAATTATTTAAGTATCTACAGGGCAATTTCAGTGGAATTTGGGCCCCTAAGTCCAAAAATGTGAATCTCAAACCCGCTATTTGCTTGCATTTTCAACAATAAAGTTCCCTAAGAGACAAAGGTTTTGCATGTATTCAAAACTGCTTCCATCTTAGCCATCATGAGCAGTATGGCACTTAGGCCATGCTCATTCGGTGTACACCACTAAGCATTCACCAGCTAGCTATTAAAAAGGAAAGATCCAGTCCCTGACCACACACTGAAAGAATCAGGCTCTCCAGAAAATATAGGGGCACTGACCATTAATGGCATCTGTTTCTTTGTTCCCCCCAGGATGTGGGAAGCACTACTTCTGTGACCTCCCTGACAGTTCAAACCCATATCTCCCATTTTCTAGAAGGTTTCCCTATTAATTAAGCTATCTTAGGACATGAGAGAAGAGGAAGGACACATAAATAAATTTGCTATATTTCATTTTCAAACTATATAATTTTGTGTTAAAAAAAAACCCAGCAACCTAAACCAGGTGAAAAAAAGGATGAAGAACGATCTTTTTGGTTAATTGAAGGGATATATAGTTGGGAAATGGAGGACTCAGCTACTAAAAACCACTCCTTCTGCCTTTTCTTCTTCTTTTCTGTTGTCTCACTTGGGTAACCCCTCATCCAGCATCTGGCTGTTTTGAACTCCACTGAAAGGTACCCATCCCTGCCCCAGCATTAGCAGAAATCCAGCTTGAGCTTTGGACTCTACACAAAGAGTGAGGTACTTATGATGGCTGTGGTCACAGGAAACAACATAAAACCAAAGAGTGCAACCCTAATCAAACCCTAGATTCTGAATGATCCTTTGTCTTCAGAAAGGACCAAGAGCTATTATGCAAATCCAGATCAAAATTTCATACCTGCTGTGTATTTACTCAGGGCAAGATCTTCCTCATATGTTTCTCATGCTATTAAAGCCATTAAAGTGAGAAGAATGTGGAAAGGAAATCAGGACTCAGATTTAAAATCTACCATTGGATTCTTCCTGTAATATGAGGGCATTTACTTTTCAAAAAAATCAGTGGTGCATTTCTATCTAGAATTGATGAGGAGAGAAGGTATTCGGAATCTCATAAGATCGGGGACAAGATATGGTCCTTATTGACAACCGAACTGAAAATAAACTTATCCATTAAAGGAATGCAATGGAAGTAGTTTCTGCATAACACCTTCAGATGTGGCCTTGAAGAGCAATCTCTCTGGATTCAAAGGCTGTTCTTAGTGAAAAGCCTGGAGACAACTATGGTAAGCTATGGAGGAGCACAAATATAAGAACTGAGAGCAGTATGGGTACACCGAAAGAAGGCTTGGGTCATTTCTTGGAAGGAGATGAGGACACTGTTGAAATAAATACATTAATTAGTGCTTTGTCATGGGGCTTACAAAGGGGGATGGGTGGCAGATGTCAGAAACACATGGACATCTCCCAAGTGGGGAAGAAGAGATATTAAAAAAGAAAAACAATTGAGGGTCATAACCTGACAGGTAATCAAGAAATTGAAACGTCTGAAGAATGACAGAACTTTGAGGCCAGATGGGATCCAGCATGCTGGAAAAATATGGCATTCGGAGTCATGGGGGAAGTAGTAATCACTTTAGTGCCCTGCAGATTTATAATGTACATTCATAATGGCAGCACCTGTGTATGCAAGCATACTGTATGCATCCATTTCATCATTTATGACTTCTGAGTGCATAGTATATCTCCTTTGCTTTTATTTTTTTCTCCAGCCTCAAAAGCTTACAATATTTGGGAATTTTTAAGTTGCCTTTCTTCCTCCAGCTCCTCCTCCTTTCAGTCTGAGCTTTGTTGCCCTCCTCTTTTCTTCTGACTGCCACTTCACAATTAGACAGCAAATGAATCCACTTACTGCCTCTCTATTTCTTCATTTGTACAGAAAGTGAGCAAAATTGATCCTAACACTTATTATTATCTCCCTCCCTAAGTCACAGCTCTCCATGGTGATTTGTTCCCATTCAAAATGTCTGTCTTTGACAGCCAGACTAATTCTTTATTCTTAAGCACCCAAATCATTTCCTAACCCGTTTGTTTGATAGGTGACCTTTGCATGTTTCAGTGAAAAGCCTGGTCTCTTTGGAGCAGATTTTTCAGGTTATATAAGTTACAATTGTGGCATTAAAATCAAAATGCAATAAAACAAAGGAAGCTTACTGCGTACCATGCAGCATACGTAGGGTTGAATGTATCTGAGATGTGGAATGATGAGAAGGAGCTGTACAACTATTCCCCCATTATATGACCAGAAATACATACCCTGCTAGCTAGTGCTGATGAGGAAGCTATGGTCTGTTTTGCCCATGCCTGATAAATTCACCCCTGGCTGTACATGCTGAAATACTGAGTTGGAGAAGACAGACAAACCCCAGGTTCCTCACCATACAGCAATTCCAGGTGTCCACCTCAAAAGTCAGTTTTAACTCAACTCAGCCAGTCCATCTGCAAAATAGACATAATAATGTTATGTATCACTAGTGAAGGAACATTTTTTCTCTGTTTCTTCGGTAAGGAACTGGAGACAGGGTGTTCTGCCAGAGGAATGCTAGCTGTGGGGTGAGTGAATGAGTGAGTGTGATACAACAGTAGGCATGAAAGTCTTGGGTTTTTTCTTTTTTTTTTTTTCCTGCAGCTAGAGCCTTTCTGTTACCCCCGTGTTGAGCAGCTTTCTGAAAAACAGCCGGGGAGTTGTCTGGATACTTAGCTTGAAAGAAAGAGGCGCTTGCTCAGTGATCCTCAGCAGGCCAGCGGGGAGGGAGCTTGAGCCAGGCACTGAGGGGGTGTGGTAGCCGTGCTCCAAAGTCACATGGTGCCTGTTAGCAGCCTCCCTGTGCGGCTCAGACAGCACTGTGGGAGAGATGCATCTCTGCAAAGGTATCTTATGTTACGATGCAGCTACGGCAGCGTACTTATTACTCAACAAGCAGGGTTTTAACCCACTGCTAAAGCCAGTCTGATGATGCGAACTTTGGCCCAGCTCCTCAAAAGTACTTACTTAGATATCTAATTCCTGTTGTAGCTGGATGCCAAGCACCTTTGAGGAATTAGGTCTTCAGCTCAGATCGTTTGATAAGAAAACTCCATATTCAGCACAAATCTTGGCAGTCATTTAACGGTTATTTTTTCATGCATCTCAATGCCTCAAAATTATCTGCACAGTATTCCTGAAAGATAGGAAATTATTATCTCTGCTCAGAGATGTGCTACTAGGACAAACGGTGGATTAGATCCGTTGTCTATATTCACATAGGAAACCCGTGTCTGAGCCAGGGTTTAGCGTGAGGTCTCCTGAGTCCCAGGCCTGTGCATCAAGTAGGCTGCCTTTCTTCTTTGGAAAGATGACTGGGAAGTTTCTGAAGTAAGAAACCTCCATTGCTTGTCTGACTGCAGCAGTAGGAGAAAATTTAAATACTAGTCAGGGACAGGCATGGGGGAAATTGTGATTTAATTATGAAAAGTCAGCATGAATTCCCAAAACAAGCTTGTGCTTAATAGTCTACTGATGGGATTTTTTTTTTCAGATTACTACAAGTATTTGATAACAGGAAGCCATACATTCCGTTTAACTAGATTTTTACATAGACAAAATCAAGTTCTTTGTGTTATATATCTGACTGTGGGGAGTGAAGGGATGCAAAGGAAATCCCCTTTTAACACCTGCCTGTGACAGCTTTCCATTAGAGTCTGCAAAGCCTCCTTTTTCACATCAAGGCAACGCAGATGAAAAGTACAGCTTGAAATCTCCCGGAATGTAGAAACACGGTGCAGAGCGTTAGGAAGGAGGGGACGACTCAGAGGGCTGTTCGTGGTGGGAATCACGGACGGGATGTACAGCCGACAGCAGCTCCCGGGCGTCCCGGGAGAGGCCGGGAGCAGCCTCCGCTGCCCATGGAGGGGAAGGTCTGAGGGAGCTGCCTCGAGCCCAGTGGTCTATCTGCACCTGGGAAGGTGCCACAGGCACGGCACAGCTGGACACCCTGCCTTGTCTCCTGCACCACAGGCAAGGTCCGTGGCTACCATGTACCGATTAGGGATATCCGATTTCAATAAGCAATGAACTAGCTCGACTGTTTTTTCAAGATGTAACTGAATGCCAACAGTTTAGCATGTAAGGATGTGACTAAGAGAGAGCCACAAGGATTAGTATGAGGATCAATTTTCTTCACTTTATATATCAATGACCTGGAAGACAGAAGATGCAGTAAGTGGATTACACTTGCTGATGATATAAAGTGAAGGGGCAGGCGAAACAAAGCAGGAGGGCAACAAAATTTAAAACATATAGTCCAGGAGCTGGAGACAGATAAGTAGCTTATAAGATTCAAAGTATGTAAGGTAATTTGTCTGGGAACAAAAAACAAGAAAAGAGAATATCCACTGAATAGAGACACATTATGAGACATTAAGGAAGTGCAGTATATGGGGTTAGTGGCGGATAAAACTCTAACATCGTTAGCAAAAGTGCTGAACAGCAGTAAGAAATTGAAAAAAAAAGTCCCTAAACTGTAAGATAGAAATAGGTAGCAACTGCAAAGCAGGAAAAAATCATTCACATCCTGTAAATGAGGCTGGTTTTATGACAAAATATTGCATATATCTAACCAGCCACGAAAAATATGTTACTGGGGGAAAAAAAAAAGGTAGAGTAGGCCTCTGCCAGAAACTGACAGCTGTTGAAATATCTTCATTATCGAGGGACTTGAGATGAAATCCAGGTTTGTATTACTGAAGACTCCAGATTAAAAGGAGGCCTTGCTGCGGGGCGCGGGGTCCTGAAGGGAAGAGAGTGGCGAGGCGAGGCGAGGCGACGCGCGGCCTGGCCCGAGGGAGGGAGGGAGGGAGGTGCGAGCTGCGGCCCGGGCCGGCCGCCGGAGCAGCCGGGCAGGGTTACGCTGCTCGAGGAACGAATCCCGTGACGTACCGGGGGCAACAGCAGTGACGACAAGCGTAAACAGCTTTAAAAGGGCGTTCGGCACCTATTGATAGAGAAGGAGCGGTTTCTGGGGTGCTCGCACGCTGTCCTGTCTTCTCGCCGCCGTGTTGTCCTTACCCTCCACGGGCCTGGTGGGAGCCCGCAGGGGTGCAACGGGATCGTCCTGAGGCCGGCAGCGAGCGCCGGCTCAGGTCCCACACGAAGGGTGGCTTTTCCATCCCTCTTTCTCCTCCCAGCGGATAGGAATTAGCTCTCTCGCTCTTCCCCTTCGCCAAGGTGCTCCGCAGCGGCCGGGGCCGCGCGGCGGCGTGCGGCACCCCCGGAGCTAACTGCCCCGGCTGGCCCGCGGCGCTCCCCTTCCCTTCCCGCTCTGCGTGGTCCGTGCTTGAGGCTCATTTGTCACAGCTATTAAGTTGTCTCGTTCCTTCCTGCCGCCGCTGCGAGGCCGCCTCTCCTGCCGCCCTCGCCCCCGTCCCCGCGGCTCGCCGCCCGGCAGGAGCAGCCCCCTGTCCCGTGCCCCCTCCCGTCCGCGGGTGCCCGAGGGCAGCCGCAGGCGTCGTCCCCCCACCGTGTCCACTCACACCACCCGCTCTCGCCGCTCCGTCTCAGTAATTGCTCGGCTCCGCGCGCTCTGACAGGGGCCGCTGAAGGCCACCTCTGACACACACCACACTTGGGTGACTCTTGAAGTCTGCTCCCAACTGCTTTCAAAGAGGCTGCTCCACTAATCCCACGTCGTTTGATTCGCTGGCCCGGTGTAAGATAGGATAGGAGGATAAATGCACGCACGCTAACTCACTCGCTACCGTTAAAGAGAGAGACCCGCTACACAGATTTCGTGATTTTTGGTGCTAGCAGAATTTCCTGAGCCCACTGTGGGCTAGTGTATTCCTCTTAGCCTTGAAATAAATGTTAACTGAACTGTAGAAAACAAACTGTTGACCACATTTCTGCCAGAACAGATTTATAGTGGTAATGTTCAGCCTTGCACTGTCACTCCACATTTCTTCTTTGCATCAAAGGCTTTTGGATTAAAACCTTTAACAGATAGTCCTCAATCAATTTCACTTGCCTAAATCTTGATAATTCTCATCTGAGCCTGCACATCTGTGGGGCGAATGCCCATCAGCAGTCATTTTCTGGAGCAGCTGAGCGAAATCAAGCCTTCCCACGGACTTGCAGTCAGGTCTCAGAAACCCGACTGTGCCTTACGCAGTGTGAAAGGGGGCACCTGGGGGACTTTAGCCCTCAGCAGAGCTCTGGTACCACCCCAGCTTGTTCCCTTCCATCACTTTCTAAGTCAGCCCGAATGCCTTAAGAACCACAGAGTCACAAATTGTGCTTGATTATTTATAACTGCAAAATAAATGGAATAATTTGGGTCTTGTGAGTTTCCCTGTGACAGATAAGGTGAGAAATGGCAAATTCTCTAGTGGATATATGTGATTAATGTATGATGAATTTATAATATCCTTGCTTTTGACAGCCATTCAGAAGAAGCTGGGACCTGGGTCTACTACAACTCTTCCTAAATAAGATTCCACTTTCAACTTTTCTATCAGCAAACTTGCTGATAAGCCAGAAGAGATCAGAGAGATAGATGCCTTTGGGAGATATTTTACATTATTATTGGGTCTTTGTTCCAAGTCATTTCGGCTTCTCTGGGATCTGGGTGAGCCTCCCATAATGCACCAGCTAGTAAGCAGGTATAAAAAGAGAGAATATTTCTAGGCATTTATCTTTGAGATATCAGACTGTAAGATGAAAAGAAGAACCAGGGATTTACTGACCATCACAGACAATGGCTTGCTATGATTAAAGCTACCTGCGTAACCTGGACAAAGCTACATCAAAGTGCTAATTAGGGAACATGTACTCCTGCCTGGATCACCGCTGAGGCTAATATGCTTTCATTTGTGTTAAAATCCCTGGCTGATGCAGAGAATCGGTGTGAGCGAGGAAGATATATCTATATAATGGACAATATTACTGGACTCTACCTCTTCTCTGTGATATATTCTCCTTATGCAGAGAAACAAAATTTGTGTTTATCTCACAGTGCTGAAACAGCCAATTAAAGAGCCTCATCCTACAAAATCATCTGACTGAAAAGAAAAATGAAAGAAAATTGGTCTGATTCATTTGTTCCTGATGATAAGTACTTAACTATCAATTTTCAGGAGCTCCTAATCCTGTAATATTCCCAAAAGGTTTGCTGCAATTGGGATAGACCATTCTTATAAGGAGAAGAAGGGAAGATACCACCCATATGTTGTACATGAATAGATGCTTTAAAAATGCCACATCTAATTTACCAAGGCAAGCAACACGCAGGTAATAAAGCAGACAGTACATAGAGTTAACATATATATAGGTAATGAAGCAGCCAACAGGCAGTGCGCACTCACTGTTGGAGAGCTTGTCTGATCTGCAGAGTCTGCCGTTGTGAACATTGGTCTGATCGTCTAGAGTCTGTCCTGAATAGAGCTGTGCCTGTTCTTTGGGGAATATTGCGTTACTCTCCAAAATTGACATATAACAAACAGTGGCACAACAAATCAAGTAATATTGAGATGAGGGATACATTATTCAGCTTGGAAAAAGCAACATCCAGCTGTTCTCCCACCGAGTCAGAGAAGAGGATACACTTAAACATAAAATAAACCAGACCTATCTCAACGAGTCAGACTGTACTCTTTTATCTAAGAAACAACAGAACCCCATTGTTTCTCATTAAGGCACGGACCATTTGGAGGCTGGGTTTTGGATATCCAGGTTTTATCACACATGCACAAGTTATTTTACAGTAACAATTCTACGTTTTAATGTTTCTTCATACGGTGAGGCTAAGGCTGTAGGGAGATCAAGTAAGTTTTTTCTTTAAGGAAAAAAACAAAACAGTAGGAGTAATGCAACTAAGTGCATTACATTTAGTGTTCCACTTCGTCTGGAATGGAAAGTAGGCAAGGGTAGCAAAGGTGTATTGAAAATGACTGCAAAGGTGCCAGCCCTCTGGAAATTCAGACACTTTCATTTATTGCTTAGTTGAAGGAGTAATTAGGGTTCTCAATTCTTGGCTAATGCCTCCTAATGGTCACTTTATTCTTGAAAACTGCACAGTGCTATAATGGTTGGAAGGTAAAGTAATTGTGCAAAAGGGTTTATCAGGAATGGCCTAGTAAAAAATCTAAGGGGAAAAAATGTTTTCTCTCTGTGAAGTCTTCTGTCCTTTTTTCTGGACGAAGGCAGAACAGAATAATTTGTTTGGTATCATCCAGACAATACAGGCGAAGGGGAATATATGATTCAGCCTAGCGCTGTGAATGTGAAAGGATGATCTTGTGGCAGAACAATGCTCTGCCAACATGAATTCCTGTTTTTCCTTTGAATGTTCCCATTGGAGAGCAGAGTTTCTTTTGTCATTTACGCGATGTAGTTTTAATTTGTATTTGAGAAAACGAGAGGCAGCACTCTGCTATTCAGTTATTCTATTCTGCTTGCCCACATGTTGCTTCCACTAGAGGTGTTAGTTAAATATATGGGCAAGTGAACAACCAGATTGGGAGTCTTTTCCATGTAACACTGCATTTCTGCTCATAGTGAGTGTCCAGGCTACTGCACCCTGGCAGCAGTGCCTGTGCCCCACAAGGCTGTGTGCAGTACCTTCAGCCGCTGGAGCAGCCCCATGCGGGACAGGGAGCCGTTGCCAGCCCCACACACATGGATGTGACAGCTGCAATTCAGGAAATGCACTCGGAGACACTGATGCTGGGGTGGGGCGGGGTGTGCACACAGATCCCTGAGAGGTGCCAGCACCGGGAGGCTGTGGGGGAAGAAAAAGTTCTTAGTCACTCTTTTCGGCAGTGATGGCTCAGCTGAACTCAGGCTGTCCTGGTCTGGCTAAGCAATGGATTAGAGCTGAGGAAGGGCTTCAGTGCCTGACCGACAATCCGCCTCGTGGAAATCTCATCATAATAAGAAATGCATGATTCCCAGTGCAGGTTTATCAGAAATCCTTAGCTTGTCTGTTAAGGTTGACTCCCTACTTTCAGTGACCAAGCAAATGAACACTTTAAATCCATAGACTCCTGACTCAGCATCATTAATAACTGAGCTGTTAAATCTGTTCCTTTTCACTGAATGACACTTCATTCACAACTAGAGCCTGTTGCATGAAGACCGTTTTGCTTTTAAAAACCAGGCTGTTCTGAGCTAAAACACTCCCAATATAAACATGCTTTTCAAACCTCTTATTGGCTTTGTCAATGTGTAAAATCCCATTTTTGCCAGATATTCACAGTAATTCAAACTTAGGTGTCAATCACTTTTTCATTCCCAGGAAACAATTTTGTACCATGGAATACGTTTCATTCCTGTCACGGCACAAAGTGAATGATTTGAAAAGGATAAATATCACCTAAGGAAATGTTCTTTGCCTCTGCTTCCACAGTACTACTTTTAAAAATGTTATTTTCTATAGTATTTTCTCCTACAACCTGGCTTTGTGATGCTGCTGTTTTCATGCAAAAGTTATTTAAGTGGAACATTGCACCTCACTTGTTCACAGCTTATAATGAGGAAAAACGTGCAAAAATATTACTTTGCAAAAATAGATACGTGAGCATACTGCCTGTCAAATGATGTCACCCATGCTTGGCAGACAAAAAAATAAATGACTGCATAAGCCCAGTACAAGGGTATGAGATCCACAGAGCATGAAATGTCTTGGGGACTAAGAAGTCTATATTCTGCATTTCTTCATATGCCTTACCAATTTTTTCTTTCTTTTCCTATGTTGCAGGATCTGCAGTACATTGCAAAACACTAGATGTACACACCTTAAATGTATCTGGGATCAATCCCTTATGAGATATTTTCTCATTAAGACTGGCCCAAACCCGAACCTGCTCAGTGATATTTAAATTACAACATTAAGTTGACAGAATGCAAAGAGTCATTACACCAAGGTACTCAGCGCAGCATATGCATTGCTCCATAAAGAAAAACGGTGGGGGAAGGCATTTTTAGCTCCATTGTTCTCATAAACAGCCAGAGGTAACAAAACTTCTATTAAATTATTAACCTATTCTTATACAGTGTCTGTCTCATGCTAGTTCCGTATGTTACTCATGGCATCTGGCAGTGTTTCCACTTAAAACAGGGCTGTTGTTTGTTTGTTTTTCTTCCCAGCTCAATCTATATCCACTTTTGTTTGAGGAAAGTGAGACTATTTTGTGATGCTTCAGGCTGAAAGACAGTAACTAGTTTGTATGCATCCCATGTACATGGGCTCACTCCTCCACTGTGCGTGGCATAGTCGCGCTGCGCTGGGGAGGAGAAAGGCTAGGAAGTTGTTATGCCCCTCAGTTTCTCCTTGAATGCTGAAGCCAGGGGACAGGGTGCCCCATGCTCCAAGCCGTACCTCCAAAAATGTTGCACAGTGACATTTTCTCCCAGCCAGGTGTCACTGACAGAGCTGACCGTTCTGACTTCGCCCTCTCCTGGCTCTGACATGTCCCCTGTGTCCAGAGGTGGGAAGAAGGTGGCTTAAAGCACAAAAGGGGAAATCTCAACCTAAAGTCTTATTTAAAAGAGCAGCTAACTTGCAGTATGATGGAAAAGAGCCATGATATCCTCCTTCGGAGAGCTCAGGGTCGGGATAGGGGTATAAAATACTCCACATATGAAAAGAAGTAATTTAGGCACCCCTGTAAGCAGCCAGTTATTCTGGCCACTGAGTAACAGGGCAAAGTTGCAGATCTAGAGCCCTTCCTTCCCTACCTGGCCACAGAGGTACAGCAAGGACAATCTTATGAGTCACGAAGTTACATGTGATGCAGAGCAATAGATTCGACCAAATATTTCCTCAAATACTATCTAAATGCAATGAAGAGTTCTCCCTTCTTATGTCTGTCTGAGCAAGAGATGTGACAGCCCCAGAATGAGAAGAGAAAATGGAAAGTGTAGAAAATAAATTAATCTGGTTCTAGCCATAGGAAGGTGCGCGAAGCATTGAGCAGAGCTTGAAAAGAAGAGCATTTCACTTTGTAAATTCAAGGCAGAGGAGCAGATTCTTTCTGCTTGCAAGAACATGACAACACCGATTGTCTCCCACAGCAGGCTGAAGAAATCAGCATGGGAAGAGGAAGCAAAGACCAAAACAAAAATTAAAGCTGGAGATTTGTATCATCCAGGTGCTCAGAAGAGACAAATTTGCCTTCAGTTATGACTTTAGTAGTGTAACTTTTGTAATGAAAATACTGCTCTCTGTAAAAGCAGTTAATTTTCTGTGCCATTATTTCGCAGATTTGTCCTTCCAGCATTAACCGCATTCCCTCGAGAAACTGGAACTTCTAGGACATAGCTGAAGACCTACCAAATTTTTTTTTGGACTATATTTTATGAGTTCTGAAAATCAGGATGTTGTAGATCATAATTTAGGTTAGGCAATAATTGACTGCTTTCAAGTATATCTCTACTTGTGGAAAATTTCCACAAATAAAGACATAAATGTGTAAAAATGGGAATGTATTTTTTTTTGCTACTTGAATTTCAGTTAACAAGCCTCAGAGAAAAGTAGCCAAATGTAATATCTTATTTTCCTCTTGATCCTCAGAAAGGTTACTCACAGATGCTGAATGGAGATTACATCCTAACTCTATCCTGTCTGAACTGTGTCCCCATACTGCTTGTAGGAATTTCAGATATTATAAGAAAAAAAAAAGAACGAGGTTCTGCCATTATGCTATTCTGTGATATACATATGGAAGAGACTGAGGAGTATTAGCTGAACTGAACAGAGCAATTCAGTTTTAATCAGTAATTTGCTGGAAAAAAAATCTATTTCTTCAATCATATGATGTCTTTGATGTCCTTATGGGTCAATATTATTCTCTGCATAGTTTGTGTCATTATTCCTTTGCATTTAATTCATGAGCAGTACGTTACTAATACTCAATATTTTCTTCCTAGAAATATTATGTGCTATTTGCTTAAAAGCAAAGTTTAAGGGGTTATTTTGATGGAAATGCCTTCCAGGAAATGCACTTGTACACTCCATCTGAAAAATGAGCAATGTGCTCTGACACTGATAAAGTTAATCCACTCGTAAAGATGGGTAAGAATGAGAATATCTCCATATATACAAATAATATTATAGTATTAAAAAACCCAAACAAATCCATCCTCCCAACTATTGAAAAATGTCTTATAGGCCATACATCTGTCTCTATCACACCGGGCAGGATATCTTTTTGTATGTAAGACTGTTTTTCACCAGTAGACAAGCTTTCCAATGCAATAGGCTGAATCTTGGGGAAATTTCCCTTCATTTCATCCAATTTTCCCCACAAGTATATGAGTGAGATAACTTGACTTAATGATGTCATTTCAGTGCCAGCCTCTTCAATGGCAATTACTGAAGGGGAAAAAAAATAAAAGAATGAATTCCCTGGGTGCTTTTGTTAGTTCTTCATTATTTTCTCTTCGAAAATTATTCTGCCATACTTCATCTTGAGCTGCCTTTTTTCAAACTGAATAGCCCTATTGCTTCTGCTGAATACATGGACATGACCACCCACACTTAGAAAAACCTTACCTCTTGCTGAGTTTTTCTGAAATGGTAGGCAGCAGGGCTCATGCAGCAATAAAACTTCATGATCACAGGGGAAGGAAATAGTGCAAGGCGAGGAATCCTCCTGCTGTTTCCATATGATTTCCTAATTTCAAAATAGGCTGAGAAATAATAGGGGGGAAATATATTGTGAGAGTTTCCTCTGTGTTCTTCTGCTATTTCGCACCTGGCTTGGTGTGTGTGTGAGGAGCTGCTCACACTGATTAAACTGCTACCTCAAAAGCAGCAGCTTGATTGTTGCTTTAACAAGCAGGCCAACTTTATTCTCCTGTGTTAGTAAAGGGAAGTTTTCCTCTTGAACTAAGGAAGTGGAACTGGCGGGGGTTACTCTCTGGCTTTTCATTTTTACTGCCCCCCGACATGAATGAGATGTTGATTCTGGGTACGTGAGAGGTAGGATTGTTTAGACATAGTGCTCAGTTTTGGTCCACTATTGAGGTGAGATCCAGCTGTGAACATTTAGATACTTGTCCATACAGATGTTCAGAAAAACCCTGAAGTTTGAGAGTATGGGTACAGACACTTCGTTTAGGTTTATCACTAGGAACAGTTACTGAGTACCGGTCTTTCAAAGCTGGAATAAGATATTTTGTGCTGAAGCGATTCATCTTTCTGTTATACTTCTTTCCTTCCTGGTAAGCCTTTTTCTACAAAGGGTCAACCTATCTGTTTATACCTCAGCCTAAAAGACTGTATTTTTAATTAGAGTTTAATGTAGAATAACAAGTTTTAGGGATTAAAAATGCCTTTGCAGAGTTTAAGTTCCACATTAAGTACCAACAGATACCATGTTGTTGGAAAAATTGCCTAGAGAAATAACGGTCCTACACTTCCTGTTTTACAAAAAATAACTAAAATAAAAAGTCTTATAGAGTTTATTGATTAGGAAATCCAGGGCAAGCCCAGATTTATTCCTCCACCGAGAGAAATGTCAGCTTTACACTGCAGTATGAACAGTCATAGTACAATAAACGTAGTACTAAATTACCAGGTCTATCATACATGCATTTGAAATATCTATATTCCAATGTACCATTTTCCTCACCTCAGCACAGTGAGCTCGGTCAACTTGTTCCATCAGCCATAAGTCACTTTTTTCTTTAACTTCAGAACAGTCTATTAGCATTATTTGAACATGCATTTTTGTGGTTTTCTTTTCCTTTCTGTGTCTCTAAGTTGTTTAAAGAATAACCCGCTGAAGGAAGTGAATGAAAACTGACATCATACTGTGTCAGATGATTAAGCATTCCAGAATTTTTATTTCAAAATATAGTGGATTATTGTCCCTTTAGACAGTGAATTTTTACTGTGTTACCACCTAATGAGAGCACATGTGGTCTTCAGAGCTGAAGTCACAGAGGCACACTGCTTTTAAATCCCATGAATTGTCTGGTAGACTTGTTATTTGCTTTTTCCTCTACCTCCCCAGAGTTTCATAGCCTTTGAACACCTCAGAAGAAGTGCTAATGCTTTACTTCACAGAAAATGTCCTAGATACAAACCGGCCTGCTACAACAACAGCCAGAGTCCCATTGCTCTTTGGTACCAGTCTTGCTTCGGTATTTGTTTTAAGCCTGTTATGAGAGCGGGGAGTCAGTGAAAGGTCAAGAGAATGGCTAAAATATGTACTTAGGAGGGTCACAACTGCTGAGACCTGGAGCTCTAACCATGCCAGGCCCCTTCCTCTCTCTCTCCCACTACTCTGATTTTTCACTCTCTGGGCAGGTTAGATTCTTCCACCGTACATTTGCACAGACTGAATCCCACCGTGGGACTGTTGCTCAGCAACAGCAGCTAGAACAATTTGTTTTTGGACCATTCTGAAGATGATTACATTTGCTGCATTTTTCTCCCCCCTCTGGTACCTATTCCTGGATGTTGTAAATATTCATCTGAGTTTTGCATATACAGTAGTTTCCCCTCTAGGTAAAAAACATACCATTTAAATGAGCTTTTAAGGGTACTTTACTCTGATGCATCCCTGCATTTCCTCTCATTCAGTAGATATAACGTTGCACATGAAATGGCATTGTTGGGCTTCTGGGGGTTTTGTTTTGCTTTGTGTGTCAGACGAATTTCAGCTGGAGCAGGGCCGGGCTCTTTATGACTGTGCTGCTTCATTGCTTTGTTTGAGGCACATAAAACAAGTGAAGGATTTAAATAGCTATGAACACCTGAATAACTTTAAAGCATTCTGGTAAAAGATAAGTTCAGATCTCCAGATTTCCAATTTCCTTCTTAACTGTTTCTTTGTCTACATATCTTTCAGCAACCCATTAGAAAAACATCCCCATGCTCTCATCTTAAAATAATTTGTGTAAGGACTATAATGCAATATTTAAATCTTTGTCATACATTCCCCTGTGCTTTCACCTGCAGTAATAATTTATTCTGAATCTTCCGGCTTTCTTCCCACTAACACATACAAAACACACAAGGATAGCTTTCCAGGCCTGGCATCCTGACCTGTCACACTTTTGACAGGGCCTTCCTTCATTGCCCGAAAGCAAATAAAGCGTTCCTGTCCTTTTGTCTTTTCGGGCCTGCTTAGCTGCCCGACGGACCCGTTCACTGACATCCACCCACCCATACTACTGTCGGAGAAGCTAGCCTTGATTTCAGATTTACAAACTTCACATGTAACCATCCCCTTCAGTTTTCTCCCCAGAGAGGATGGAATACAAAAAGGGTGTGGGGGGGAAGTAAAAAAGAAATTCAAGAACCAAATATTTCCTACCAGAAAACTGATGTGGACGTGTGTGTGCATTTGTGCCTGGCAGCTTAGGTCCCAACCCAGTGAGGTACACTGACATGTCCCTAAAATAAATATATAAGGGCAGGAACTCCAATACCATGCTTTTAGCTAGGTATGTACTTAGGCATCTTACTGAATCAGGAAGAGGCTGGTGTGCTCTCTGCCAGTGTAGATATATCATGGGAATCATGCATTTTAGCACAATCCTTTCTATGCCTTTCCTGTCTCTGCATATTTCTGGCCTTGACATCACTCCCCAGCAGTAAAGTGGCCCATTCCACGTTGCCAGGTTACAAGTACAGGAAAATGAAGAAGGTGGGAAATCAACTATTTCTTAGATTTTCAAGGGCAACTTTTTTCCGGTTGGGGCACCCTTCCACTCAGGGTTCCCTGTGGAGCACAAGCTGAGACCTGCCAGTGGAGGAGCAGGCTCTGCAATGGGAGCGCAGTCCCTTGACAGGGTGTGCGGGTACCCACCCCAGCAAGTGGTCCCCAGTGGCCAGATGGCTTCTGCGACTTAAGCGAACACTTGACCACAACGTTGTGCTGCTGCTCACTCATGTCCTGCCTTGACATTTCTAGCAGGGAGCTGCACTGCACAGAAACATCTGTATACATTGCAGTTCACAGCAATGAAGGAAGGAGGCAGGTAGATACACACGCGCACACACACACAAAATCTAATGATAAGCTCTGCTTCAGACTCCCCTTTATTTATTCTCAAAAACAAAAGTCTTTTTTTCTTCCTAATTGCTGTATTAGAGCAAACACTTACGTGAGGTTGAGCTGAATACAAAATCACATTTTTCTCATTTTCCTCAGTGCAGGCTATATTTAGCCTCTAAGTGTATATTTTTGCTTCTTAACTATTTTTCTTTTTAAAATATAGGTTAAATGTTAATCAATGAGGTAATCTTCTTAAAAATTATTAGATATCAATGTTCAGTTTGAACTAGATATTTCCTCATTATTTTTAAGTAATGAAACTACCAGCTCCTGCTGCAGTGAACTTCTTGATACAACATGCATTTATCCAGGCCTCACAGGGGTCGTCACAATGAGATTCACCCCTGTATGCATGCATGTATATATTTAAAAATAACCCCTCAAATCTCTCCTTTGGTCTTTCAGCAGGGAACATATCAAACAATGACAGCAAATCTCATACACTATCAATATCATGCTAACGTAGCTGAGTTTCACTGAACCTGACGCCAAATTAACTTTTACAGGGCAATTACAAAATCTTATAATCATGCAAATTAGTAGTAAGCAGCTTATATCTTCCAATTAAATTACCACCTGCTATTTCAAGATCCAAGTTAGCTATAGTAAACTTGTCCTCCTTCCATTTTAAATAAAGTTTCTTTATGTGGAGAGTCATCAGTGTATGAATTAGCCTTCCCAGGGACGGGGGATCCAACTCAGGGAGCATGCACAGGCAAGTTTTTTTCGGCACAAGAGAAACAGCCAGATATTACAATGTGAAGAAAAAAAGGGATTAAGCCTGGAGTTGATAGCAAATTTGAGTCTCACTTTGATCTCTTAGGCTCAGGTTCGGGCATCATAAACCCACTCCTGGACAAGATCTTACCTACACTTGCCTACCCCTTTCCTCCCACTCTTCTGTGAAGCAGAAAGACAGCTGCTGCCTGGTCCAGGGCGGCCGCGAACCCCCAGATATCGGCACAGTGTTTGACTTTGCTTCATCACCATGCAACTAGAGATGCTCTATAGTCTTCTTTGCAGAGTGAACAATGTTGCAGCACATTTTGAAGCATATTGCCAGGGCTGTGTAAGGTAGGCAGTGGGATGAGGTGAACAGTGGCTGTAGTTTACTTTGAGGAAAGGTTCTGTAAACCCATTAAATGAGCTTATAGAAACAAAGTAGGTTTTAAAGAGTCATACTCCTAAGTTTAACACGGCAAAACTGTAGTTATTTATTACTCATTAAGTACAGATTTTGTAGAAAAGGAGAGATTTTTCTTGCTAAAATCAGACAGAGAAAGAACGCACCACTTGGGCTCCTAAAACAGCAAAGACACCAAAGCATACTGTGGCCTACAGAATTAACTATGATGATGCAAATCAAATGTCTCAGAATAAAAGTCAGGCATGAAACACAGCAGATAATGAGAACCAGTGTCAACTCTGGAAAATGTTACAGAATCAATTTCTTTTTTAGTTCCCTCTTCTTCTCTCCTCCTTGCCTCCCTGCCCTCTGAAGGGCATGTGTATGATCCTAATCGGGCAGCTCAGACAGAATCTGTGCGTGTATAAAGCTTTGCCTTCAATTTCCAAGAGGTCAATTATCAACGGTTTGTAGCCAACAGTGCTATGCTTCAAAATCCTGTTTAGCTGACATCTACCCTGATGAGATTCATGCAGTTTTGACAGAAAACTGTGCATGTAAAGAGAGCTGCTGCTTCTTAAATTCTCCAGGAGTCATTAGTAGTCTGTAGCCAGCAGCCCCAGCTCTTCTCAGGGACAGCTTTTCAGGGCCAGCTTGGCTGACATCCCCATGTACTGAGCAATCCCAGGGCTAGATCCTCCTGCCTGTGCTTGTGTTAACCGTATGCCAGTGCACTTCTGTTGCCTTTGCTGGAGGTACTCCTTACTTATCCTGGTGTTAGGTAAGAGTCAGTCCAGCAGGATTCTTACATAAAGATCTTTCATGAGGTGCAACTCATAAATTTACTTGTAACAAAAAGCAGTTGGTTTTTGCTTTTATTATTGCCAGTGAAAAGTAAGCTTCTGAAGAGAAAAAATTACACAGCGACTAAACTAAAAATGAAATCTTGTTTGTTCTGCCATCAGCCTCACTGCAGCTGTACATAACCATAGCCATACAGTCCAGCACAGAAACCAAATATAACCCTGCAAAAGGTAATGGAAACCATAAACTCTTGTGAGTCTTCATTCAGACTAGGCACTCCAGTGTTTTCTGTCTTGCTAAACATGACAAATGCATCAACATCAGAGGTTATATGGATTTGATTTTTTTGTCTTTGGGTGTATCAACACTTGAAAACTCCATTTGAATATTTTAAAATACCTAATTCACAAGACTTTTCCAATGCAATTCCAGCATGACAGAGATGTTGATTCATGGCTGAAAAGAGGATATTTTTGTTGTTTTTGTTGTATGGCTAGTGTTGACTGAAGATCAAAATATCAAATGACAATAGAAATTTCTATCTTACTTTACAGCCCAGCGTTTCTACAGCTAAGCCAATATATTTGCAGTCAGTAGCAGCTACAGTTTATTTACAATAAGTGTATCAAAGCACTTTTTTCATAAAAAAGAAAACACAGTTCTTGTACCGTATAGATGTGAAAGATTGCACAGCTGCAGTGTCTTGAGGTTACAAAGCTGCCAGTTTAACTAGCAAGATAAGCAGCAATGCTGATGTATTTATAGGAGTTTAGACATTTATATTGCTTTTTAAAAGAAATGTAATGAGCCAGTCCATAAATAGTATGTGCACCATAGGTTTATTGCCATTTTAATGTAATGAAGCTTACAGCATAAAAACAAGCCAAAAAGAAACTTCTGCGATAACAATATTCGCAATAAGCTCTTTGGGAACTGCCTTTGTGTTGTGAATGTACAGAGCCTAGCATAGGGACTAGTCATCTGACTGGTGCCTCTAATCACTGTTATAATCTAAATATTAGCTTACAACAAGGGGAGACCTAAAATCTACAACTGCCTGTGGCAGGAAACAAGCCATCATCTTGCACCACTTCAGTGTGTTCAATCAATATTTGTTTAGGGGTTGGGGGCCTAAATGAAGATCTGGTATTCATTTCAATAGATTTTTGGAGCAGGTCCTTGGACTTCACAGATGGCAGATATGCTGGATGAAGCAGCCCAAATATATAAACTGTGCCATAGGAAAAGCAGAATAGTACAAGACGACTCTACAAGCTCACTAGCCATTAATGTAGTGAGACGGTGTCTTTTAATTTAAGAAGTATGCCAAGCAACGGATTAAATTCTTACTTCTCAATAGGTACATTTGATCAGCAATTTAGTCTGTCTCCTTTATCATTGATAGGCAACACAAGAGAGCTGTAAAATTTAGCACTGAAATCTCCACCCTCAATCATATATAAATGGCAAACTTTTTCTTTTCATAGTGTAGTCATAGGTTCCTGCGCACGGCATCTTTGCCTTTCCCTATGGGCAAAAATGGTTTCACGCTATTTCTGTGATAAGGGGAGTGGTGAGATAACACTGAACTGTCATCACTGAATTCTCACCCTTCTCCATGTCATGCAGTACAAATCAAGAACAAAGGCTGTTGACCAGCCTGGGCTTTTATGGCATAAGTGAACAACATATTAGGGGTTAAAAATAATTTGCCTGCCAATAACATGTTTCTGTGTAGGAACTTCCTTTTGGAAACTGACTCCAGAAGGAAAGTGGAGGAGAGCATGCTAAATACCTTACCACTTATTTTTGAAAGTATCAGGATGATTCTCTCCAAAATAAATACTGGAGAGGTTCTTAAGGAATACATGCATTAGACTGTAACAGTAGGCTGGCACTCAGCCATGGTTAGATGGTGTTTGGTTCTGATTTCCCAGCCAACCTCTTATGAGTAAGTGTTAAAATGTGGCATGAAAGAGTGATGAGGGAGACATAGTGAGGGAGAAGTTGAGATTACCTTTCAGACACAAACTACCCTGCTAAGGTCAAGGGAAATGTTATTAGAAGGGAAAGATGATCAGAAGTCAATAGTTAATGTAACCCAGTGACATGAAGTTTCCTCTCATTCAATATTTCAAGCCTGCACTGAGGAATGATACTGCTAATCTTCTTTGTCTAAACCCATTGCTCGTCAGATGTCTCTTCCCTAAGACGGAAGCTCCTATTTTTACTCTTGAGGCCCTTGATTTCCTGCTAAGCCAGGAACGACGCTTTCCCCACCAGCTCCTGCCTGGTACCACCTGCCGTTGCACCCGTGCAGCTGGCTGAGGCTCTAGCTCAGAGCTTCTGCTGCTCTGTCACCTCCATCCCTGAACACAAGCCCAGGATCCCTGAGATGCCACTGCTGTTACATCTGCGTGGGGCTTTCAGATTGCTGTACATCGCTGCACATGTGTTTGTTTTCCAAGTCAACAACAAACGTAACATTAAGCACCCTTGAGCGCTCCACTGAACAGCCTTCTCTGCCTCATGTTGCAAAACAGACCTAATTCTTATTGTAGCTGGTTTGTGATCAAACTAATGGTGCATGCAGAATCATAATTCTGCAAAGTGAATTAGATTATCAGATAGTCCTTTACACTTGACACTTATCACTGCCTATACAGAAACCAAAACAGTGTACTTATGGGAGGGACATGTTTCACAGCTTAGAGATAGGTGGACAGACAGCTGCGGGGAAAGAGGAGTTAAAGACAGCCAGTCATACAAGAGTTGCAGAGCACAGAAATATGCAAATGATGAATCTAAACAAATCAGTAACTCCCTGAAGGGGAAACCTTCAGTGGATTGTGAGAATAATTTCCTCTTGTGGATCCCATCTGTAAGGCACTGAGCGTCATTCGTTACCCATACAGTTTAATAAGGGACATGATTTATTTATTTGAGATTACTTACTTTGTTTTGGGAGGAGGGTCCTCAAGTAGTTCCTGGCTCTTTTAGACCAAGGTAAAATGTGTTACTAATAATTCTTTCTCCTACAGGAACCAGAATAGGGATCTCTGTGTGGCAATAGAATATTTTGTTTCAGTGCTGAAGGAGCCAGATCCAACGTCCTCAGTGCACTGCAGACCAGCTTCTACTGTCAGCTGGCCCAAATACCATCATGGCAATGTAGCTCCAACTGGCTGATTTATCAAGTCACACACCTTCACCTAATCAAGTGAAAGTTTATGAACTTTTAGGAACACACAGAAATACATGGCTTATGCCTAGTCTTTTCTTTTCTTTTCTTTTTTTTTTCCCCTGAGGAAATTATTTGAAAATTGTTATGAAGTTTTTGTTTGTTTGGCTGAGTTATTTTATCTTGGTAGGGAAGTTATTTTCCTTACAGAAAGTGTTTTGATTAGTCTTTAGGGCTTGAATACATCCCAGAGGATGCACAGCTGACCTGTCCCAAGCAGTGCTCTAAGATAAGTGCTAATCTGCTGTGGGTTTTGTACAGCAAAGGAGAGTTTTGGCTTATCAGACATTATCTCTTACAAGAAGTCAGCTTTGTAAAATGACTAGCCAATCCTACTATTTTTATAGGCGGGAAAAGTCCTTGGCTTGTCTCGGTATAAGAAATAGATCTGCATATTGATTAACTATAGATATGTAAGGTGCAAGAGAAGAAGGTGCTGCTCTTTCCTTCTACCTTTGCAGAGCCAGACACAATCTCATCGTTCTAAAAAAATTCCTTATCTCAACTCCCATTGATTGCAGTTTCTTTCGTCTTGAAAGAGCATCCTTTTTGTGAAATATTAAATTACTGTAGGTAGTCTTTATTTCTTTTTGACAGGTTTAGGACTGGTCCTGATTCAAAGTAACTATTTTGAGTTCCACTGCAGGAAAACTGCTATGCAGAAACATTGCTGAGGCAACAGCCATATTACTCCAACTTGGCAGGATCAGGGAGGTGGAGATTCCCAAAGGAAGACCAGCTCTGTGGCCTATCTGAAAACTGTTCACCTTTTTTTCTGAAGATCTCTACAGCTGGAGGTTTCATTGCCTCCTCAGATAATCTATTTCATTCCTATCTGTACAATTTGAAAGCTTTTCCAAACGTCTAGTCCCATTTTTCCTTGCAATTTTAGCCTATTGTGTTAATCTCTCCCAGCACTAGCTTTTTAGGTGTGTAAGTGACTGTTACTCTGTTCCCCCTCCATCATCCCATACTCACACTAAATATCACCTGTTCCTTCAGTCAACCTAGTCTGCTGGATTTTTGAGATATTTGATCATTCTTGGTTCCTTTCCTCTGGACTCTTCTTTCTCTGGTATCTTTCTCAAAGCCCCCCAAAATGGCATGCATGCTGCTGAGTCCAAAAGGGCTGTGTGGAGCAGAAAGATAGCTTCAGTTCTCTTTCCATCTATGCTTGCTTATATGTTTCTGCAAAGCAGGAAAACATTGTACAACAGATTGACACTGTTGACTTATGTTCATGTACTGATCCACTGTAATCTCCAGCTACCTAGCTGCCTGGTCTACATAATGTATTTGTGCAGTTGATTAGCTCTGCCTAAATGTATTACCCAGTATTTCCACCAGCCAGATAAATAACAAGCCTCCAGTGTGTCAAGACTATTTTGCATTCTAGGGCTGCCCTACAATGTTCTTGCAGTCCCTTCTGGGTTTCTGTCTGTATAATGGATATTCTTTCATCTATTAACGAAAATACCAGGCCAAGAACAACCCCTGTGGAGCCCCATTTGATGCATCCTTCCATTTTTAGCCTGCCTGTGGGATTCAGGTCTGATCAGTATTTTGCTGACCCAGAACTGATGCCTGGGCAGGACAGAACAATTTTACATAAAATTCTGACACAACTCCTATTCTTTTCTGCTTCTATTGTGTCCTATAATACAACTAATAATAAGGCAATGAAATCATTGCCTCCAGCTGTTTCCCAACGGAATTTACCAAAAGGGTAGTGAAATGATCTCATTTAAATCCCTTTCCTCACAAAGCATTGAACTGTACCAGCCAACACCAACACTGGTTCTGGTCATAGTGCAATTTCCTTGACAATCCTGAACATTTTCAGGGAGATTAAAGATGCATGGGGCCCAGTTTGGTTCCTGCTGGACTGGAGTGCAGATAGATCCCGAATGTCAGAAGATGGATCCTCACAGCTGAAATACTTGTGGATACTTAAATTCCCTTGGAAAGTGACAGTTCTGGAAATAACATTTTCAGTACCAGTAAATTAGCCCCAGAATGGCATTTCCTGGCATGTCCACAGTCTGGATGTGGTTAGCTTGAAAGAGATGCAGAAAAAATATTGAAGCGAAGATACTATACTGCTCCGAGGTGCCCCATGGGAGAACATGTATGCTTGTTTCTCTCCCATTTTAAAGCTCTTCCTTTTATTTAAATAGCGTTGAGATTGATACAGGTAATGAAACTCAGGGAGGCTGCTGACTTGTGTGAAAAATAGGACAGCTATCTGGATGTGTTAAAGCAACTCAGACAGACAGCTAACATAATCTACTGTGAATATTTTATTTCCTCACAAGGAAGGATAAGTTTATTTGGACAAAGTTGTTCAGCCTCCAACTCTGGTGGTGACATGCAGCAGGAGCACTGAAAAGCACTAATAGTCTGGCTAAAGCCCTGCAACAGCCACTGGTGCTCAGTACTTTGCAGGATTAGGCAGCAGCTGGAAGGAAAAATATTTTAAGATGAAGGGGTAAGGGTTTAAGAAAAAAAATCAAGCGTGTTTTCCTAAAAAGGAAACTGAGCTGAGTTGAAGTGCTCATAAGGACCTGAACCTGGTGCTATCACCAGGATTCCCTATGACACCGGGCTGAGAAACTTGGTTTCCCTGGTGTGCTTCTGAGTGCCTACAAAATGCCCAACAGACTCCAGCACTGACAAAAGCAGCTATAAGCACAGCAGCTTCAAGCGTGCCAGGATCTTCTCCATGCAGGCAAAGAAGAAAAAACTCTGCTCAAATTCCTGCCACTATCAAAGGAAAATCCTCAGAGATTTTTGCCAGTTAGCTCATTCTATACTGTCCCTTTCCATAATGGAGCCAGAAACAGAGATATACATCAAATATAGACCAGCTGCTCAGAAGTGCATGCAGATACCAACACTTTAATCACTTTTATAGGTAATGCTTTATGTCAGTTCCCAGTAGAGACTGTAGTTTGGGCTATAATTTTGAATGAAAGACCTCAAATTCAAGATTAGTTCTGAATGTTTGTGGGAGAGAAAACAAGGGAAATCTCCTTTATGTGCTATCTAAATTGTTTATATTTGGACTGAGTGATCTGTAGAGCAGATGGCTAAATAATTTCCAAGTTTTCCATAGGAGGCTGTAATTACAGGTATGCACATATAGGTACAGTATATCTGGCTCTACCCCTGCACTTACGGCGAGATGCTTCAGAATGACTGTGGGCTGTGCAAAGGGCTTCTTTATGTCCCAGCTGTGCAAAGGAGCCTACATTGGGTCTTTTGTGTAACAGAGGGACAAATAAATTTGTTTACCACATAGACAATCAAAATGTTTCAGAGCATAACAATTGCTATATGCTACCTAATATGAGCTATGATAACTCAAGATGTAATGCATACATTGCTTTTAATTTTTATAAACATCTGTGGATATTTAACAGATTTTACATTTTATTTTTTAAACTACATGAAGGGAATGCTTTTCTTCCTTCTCATTTTAAATAAGAATGTTGAGTGACATTTCCTCTAATTTGAAAATAAAATATGGCAGAACTATTACTCAATCTATACATGAGAAAATGGATGCTCCTTGCTCCTATTAAGGCCCATAAAGCATGGCTGTTGGACCATTCCAGTAATAAACTATACAAAGAATATAGCCCCACACAAGTAATTTGCATACAGCTTTGTAGTCTTTCCCATGACTGCTGCTACAGGACTGAAAAGAAATCAAACTTGTAAAAAAATCACTATTTTCTGTAGTCATCTCTCATCTTGTGATTAGACTGAGCAAAACCTAGCACTTTTCGATAGCGCTAGAACCATCTTCTTTATAAGTGGGGCTAGTCACATGTGAGATGATCACGCTGTTTATGTTTCCATGACTTGGATTTCAGAATTTGGGAAATCCTGCACTGAATCCTATTTTCCTTTTCCCGCCGCAGTCTGCCAACCAGCACTCTCCCCCTGCCCATTACCTGCACCCCACTAAATACTAGAACTGCTTTACAAAGGTATTTTAACATTTTACTTTCAAACTGTCTTGCTGAGAATACATGTTGAGTCACCATTTTTTTAATCTATGTATTTTTCTTGCCACTAGAAGGGATTATTTTCAGACATTAACATTTTTTTCCCTGAAATTTTCAAAGAGCCGGCCTTAAGTTTAGTATTCATTATTTTGAACCTGAAGTTCCATGGCTAATTCCATGAACGTGATTGCCACAGCATGGACTCTGGTTTTAGCTGCTTATTTTCTTTTAGCATTGTCATTAGTAGAGCATCTCCATCTTATGGAAGTGAAGTGTCCACCTTAGACCTTTCAGAACCTGAATTGTATTCCAGCAGAGAGCACTTCTCCACCTTTTCATGCCTCTAGAAACATGCCATCCACCTCATAAATATCAATAGAGCTGGAAGGAAGCAACATCAGAATCTCCAAGACAACACACAGAGATAAAAAATCAAAGGGAAAATAGAAATAGTTCGATTAGACTTTTAAATAGGATATTGAAATGAGGTTTGTAGTTAAGTACAATTGTCTCTCTGAACTTGGCAGGGAAATCATTAACCAAATGATGTTAAATTTGCACAGATTGTTGAATAAATGAGGACGACTAGCTTTACATGGCAGCAAACCAACCAAAAAACATGTACGTAAGAATTGCTAGCAGTCCACATGAACAAATAACTTGCACTAGGATGAGGGTAAATTTTAAAGATCAATATCTGAATATTTACTGCTACCATTAACCAGTCTTCCACATGGAGAAGCCCCCTTGTATTCTATACAAGCACGGGGGCGGGGGGGGCACTGTATAATAAACTTGTGCAAAGAATGGGTGCTATTAGCTGTATTGAGTATTAATCTAAGTTTATGGGTATACGTTCAAGATACACATAAAAGCTGTGGAATTTTAAATACTCATTTATCTTACTATCTTGTTACAGGTGTTTTCTCTCTGTAATTGCTAGGATATACTCAGAGAAATTCAGGTAGCTGGATGAACAGACACAAAAAGTGCAAGGATTTTTCTGAAAAATGGAATCGTCCAAAAGGTACTTTATAAACCTCAGTTCTTGAGGTATTCAACTACAGAGTTGTATTTTATTGTAGATCTGGCTGGAACTACAGCTAGTAATAAATATTCAGAAAAATGTTTGACAAACTGATCTGTGATTTCTTCCTCTTAATACTAGACTTATTTTCTGAAATCCATCAACTTCTAGATATGTACCACCTGGAGGTATAGATTATTATACAGTAATGGGGTATAAGAAAACCAGAAGAATAAACAACATCAAAGAATAAACTTCCTTTCACAAATGAAATGTAATTTTAATTAATACTTTAAAATACCAATATTTGATATCTTTTCATTATATTAGTACTGATTTTATTTCTACTGTAAAAGAACAGGGAAAAAGGCCATAGGAGTGTGCAGTCCAGAACTGAAATGAGACCCCTGTCATCATCTCAGCCTATACAGTGGTTACTTACAGGGTAACCCCGGTTCCAGGTACTCTTTTCTGAGTTGGAACAAGAAAATTAGGATCAGACCCTCTAGAAATTTACAAAAAATCTACTTCTCTACTAATATATAGAATGGGCCAGGACCCATCCCGCTGAGCCTAAGGGCGAGTGGCACATCACAGCTCATGTGCACATAACTAAACTTCTTCCTCCTTGAAACCATTATTCTACTGGGAGCCATCTCTGGCACGTGCCGTTCCCTAAACCACCACCTGCAAGAGTAGTGGCTCGAGCAGTAGGAGCCACCTAACAATTAAACAATATGAACAACTGTGGAAAAGTGCCTGAGCCTTATTTACTGGTATAGACCTCGCTAAAATGGGCAGAAGTGGGAGATGATGAGGAGGGGTGGACATGAGTTTAAGATGAGATCTGAAATGAGAGACCTTGGTGGCAGACTGGTGAATGCATGCAATTGTAGTGCAATGGTCCCTAGGGAAACATGCACAATTTTCATTTAGGAACTGGAAAATAATACAAAAGTGTGAGTTGTAACTAACATTGGCTGAGTGGCAGGGAAGGAGAAGAGTACAAGCAGATGAAGGCCAGGTTGGAGCTTGGAGGTGGGTGAGATATTCAGCACAGAAACACATTTAGAATAACAAAGTAATTCTCAGAAGCAATTTCCCCAAGTACTTCCAGCAATGAAGTAACCACACTGGTCAATGCCTATGATGCGATCTCATTCCCAGAAGCACAGTTCCAGTTTCAAATACCCTCATAAAGTGGTCATGTCACAGAGATGCTTCCAGTTTAACAATTGAAATAGACTAAAGAACAGCCTCCCTATCAGCACAGAGCAATGAAATATATTGAAGAAAAGGCCCTCCCCACATATTAATGAAACTAATATAATACCCCTAGAGGAATTAAAGGAGGTTGGGGTTATATTTAAGGTTGTGCTATATCGAAAGCCATTGATGTTTCTGCTCCAAGGGCTACAGCTCAATCCACTTATAATATCTAGCTTCACAAGACAGCTCAATAAAGCAGCTCAACTCCACTGAGTTCGGTGGAGTTGTGCCAGCCATGGATTTGCGCTCCTAATTGTAAAATGCTGTCTGTTAAGGTGTGGATGATACAAAGTTTCAGATCCAAGTAAATACCAGACAACAACAACTATATTCCATTTATTTCAGAGTTCACCTGGGGACTCTGCAAAAAGAAATGTCCTATTTCCATCTGAACAATACTGGAATGATTGTAGTATCTTAAAATTAAAAAGAGAGAAAAAAGGCAAATAAAATGCTAAATGGCAAAAGAGAGAAGAGAAAAACCAAGCTAGGAAAATGACACACAATGGGCCCAATTTATTGAATAATGCATAATAGTATGAGAATCTGATATTTATTTTCAGAGTTGAATATGCAGGATACATTTAATATACTCAAGATGCGTTATTCAATTTCCAGCAGCTGTCTTAGTACTGAACTCTGCAGAAGAATCAAAAGGAGCAACACACAATAAAACAACCACACTAGGCACCTTACTATGTCCCCTGCTAGCTGTCACAACACTCCTTCCTTCTATTCAAATGCAGCACGTAGTGATTTTTTTTCCAAAGGGCAATGTTAAGCGTTCTGCAGGAATAAAAATAAAAAACAAAAAAAAAACAGGCAAAGGAGAGTAATCCCTTTATGTGAAACAGTCTGTACCCAGCAACATTTCCACAAGAAGAAATAACTGTTGTGAAACTATCATCTCAAAATAACGTAACAACATCAAGAATTCAAACCTAAGTGAACTGTTAGGTATTTTCCCCAAGAAGCTGATTCCATTTCAGAACTAGATCTCCACTGACACCCTACTTTTGCAAAGACTACTATTCCTTTGTCTTTTGCCTTTCTGGAACAGGAATGGGTGTAAGACTGAGTTTCTGTGACTTAGAAAAATAAACTTTTGTCACATGGACCATGAAAAAGTAGAAAAAAGGGAAAAGATGCTGTTGCTTCTGGCCATTTAGTCAATAAATCTGCTCTTGGTTGTGACGACTTTGCTGCTGAGGAGGAATCCAATCCTTTATATTTCTCTTAGTACCTTCACATTGCCCTTTCCTCATGGCATCTTTGCCATTTGTTCCATTTCTGCCTCTATCTTATTAACCTAACTCTGCCACCTTTAGTCCTGATAGACATAAATACTCCTGCCTGTCCAATTTTAAAGTCAGAAAACATGAACCAGTGATTAGAGAATGTTTCAGATTTTCCAGGTGGCTTTCTTCTGCTCCAGCCACTGTGCTTCTGTATTTCCCTCTGCATTACCATCTCACCACTGCTAAGGATGTTGTTGAACTGAAACACAATGCTTGTTTACAGATAGACATGCTAGAAAATTAGATACAGATTTACCAAAGCCACAGAGATCCACTTCTGGAAGTTGCTGTTCCACCTGCAGGTGATGCAGCTCCCAACTGCTCCCGGCTGGTGGTCAGAAATGAGCATCCTGCCAGAGAAAATATGATATGAAGGCTACGTAACCCATCTGAGCGCAGATCAGCTGGGCTCCCAGACCATCTGATTCAGGAAGCACAAAACCAAGGATTTCTAGGTCAGACCATAAACTGGATGGAGAAAGTGCCCTTGGGCCATGGGAACGGATGTGGAGAGGCAGCAGTAGCAGCTCTGAAGAGCTGGGCGCACACATAGTAGTTGGGCACCTGAAAGGCAATGCGTAGTAAAGACGGATTGTCACTGGGGCTCGTAGCTGAATCAAACCAGCACCAGCACCACAGTTGGAGAGGTAACCTCACCCACCTCCTCCCTTGGTGGGGCAAGCTAAGAGTGAGGACTTCTGTAAATCTTCATAGCTACTGTATATTGATACATGCTAGGTTTCTTTTGTAGAGGAGCAAAGCAGGAGTCTCCTTGCTTGTTTTGCCTTCATTTGGGGGAGCCTTCTTGAAGGAGAAAGAGGTCCGGTCTTCTCTGGAGACAACAGAGCACGGTGGGGTGTGGGAAAAGGGAAGTTCTAGAGCAAGGGAAGACAAAGCCCAGAGTCCTGGGAGACCATTGAGAAGTACAGGAAATAAGTGTGCAGCAAGCTGCAGAGATTACAGAAGGAATGATTTTTTCAGGATGCCCAAAAGAGACTAAAAATGTTGCTGCGTTGCTGAGTTGCTGAAATTCAGAGCAGCCCTGTCAGAAAGCCCCTGTCTTGCCAGGACATGGTGCAGGAGGAAGTGTGTTTGTAAACTCCACTTTTACTCAGTCTCATTCTAGGCTTTCTTCTCCTTTTAAGAGGTGCATTCTTTCAGTTTACGTTTAAAAAAACCCTACTTTTCAGATTTTAAAAGTGCCTGTGGTGTTTTGGGCTGCTTACTTCAGAGAAGTTACTAGTTCTGCTAGCAGTTCTGCTAGAAGTTACTAGCTCTGGTGAACCAGGATCCCCTCGCCCCTGAGTGACTTTGGAGTGAATTTAGAAGCCCCCTTCAGCTTGGTCTGGCAGATGAGCAGTGGCAAACAGCTGAGGAAGCGAGCATCCTTAATTGTCTGAGCTGCTTGAGATGAACGTCTGCCTGGGACCTGAACTGCTTTCAGCTCCTGTGCAGACCTTCTCATTTAGAAATAATCTAAAGATCAGAGCACCACCTGGGTGCGAGCGGCTTGCTAAGCTGGCACAATTAAAGCTTGCAAGCTTCTGGGTGAGCTGTAGCTAGCACTATATCTGATCCTGCATGCTCTCCAGTTTGAGTTAGCTGCTATGCACGTGTGGCTGGGATAACTCCAAAGCGAGGATTGTGCTCAGACTGCTGACATACCCTCAGTCACCAGGCACCATGTTCATAATCCACGTGGGCCAAAGGAATGGAGCTCAATAATATCACATCCATTTTAACTTTGACTTGGTGTATACACTTTAGTGCTTAGAGTATTAATTAATCTTTAAATTTTTGCTACTGGTTAATTTTGATTAATAGCTTTGCACTTTCAGTTATTGTGAGCAAAAGCAAAACAAGCAGAAGTTGAATTCTTTTAATATCTTTATATATACATGTTCTAGAAGGGGCAATTTTGTTTTTGGCTCTTTCAAAACTGACAAGAAGAAAATTACATGTACGCAGCATTTTCACTTATTTCTAATTAGTTTCCTCGATACATTTTTTACATAGCAAAGCAGAGTCACAGGAGATACAACTTTTCATCCTTGTGCAAAGTGGGAGGAAAAAAGTACCAAGCTAACTTAAGGTTGCGGAGGGTCTAACCTTTATAAGACATAAATGACTGACATAGTAAAAAGGGACTGCACAAAGTTTCACTGAGTTTCAACAGAAGGACAGACTTATCCCTGGCATAACTCGAGCAAAGTTAAAGGAAGAGTCTGGCTCAGAGACTCCAAGTAGATTTCCACAATTTATGGTTTACAAATCCACCCTGATCCTTGTCCTTCCTATCTGTTTTGGGCTACTCGTAGGCAATAAGTATCCGCCACACTGCCAAAGAACAGTTGTTTATCTAGTTTAAGTGAGTTTGGAAGTCCATTTGTTTGTTTTTAGAGGAGGTATGATGGATGCAATTACAGGGGCAATAATATGCATGGTTACAGTGTAACTGCACTGCATATCAGACGACAGCAAAACCATCCATCTTCCATCTGTGCAACCACCATGACTCCTACCCTCCAGTGAACGAGATCTCTCCAAAAAAGCGCAGAAATTTATCTTTACCAAAGTTTGGAGTCAAAACAGATTAAATCATACCCCAAAGTGCCTGTGGTATTAGCCTGACAGGAAGGGAGACTCAATTTCTACTTAACCATAGAATGATTTATGTCTGGGGAACTCCCTCAATTCCCCCTTCCCTGTTTGGGCACGAACATTTGGTATTATTATTTGTACTGGGTCTCTGACTAGGCGGAGGACGGTATTCTCCTCCATCCTGAGGAGACTCAGTATTTAAGCAATCAGAGCTTGTCCTTGTAAATCAAGCAACAAATTGATTTTGATCTTACTTCTGCGTATTCACCTGTACACACAGTAGAAAATTTTCCCCTCTGCATCCCCCACCCCTATAAGATGTGCTCTGCTGGGGACTGTTGCACTAAATGTGTGCAAATCCTGATCTGTCTTCTCTTCACTGACATATTCTCTCTCCCAGCACTTTTAGGACCTGCAACCTTTACTTCTGTCTAGACTCTATCGTTTGATTTATTCCCCAATTTGATTCCATCTCTGATTTAATAGGTCTCTCACTTGCACCTGCCCTTTTATTTTGATATTTTTTTCTCACCTCTTTACTTTTTGACCTTTCCTAGACCTTATTTAAAAAGATGTATATCGGCCTTTCTATTGCTATGTTGTTCTTTCTGGCCCTTTTCCCCAGCCCCTCTTCAACCTTGTACTTCACTCAAAGAAGGAATGGTGGAGAAAGTGATGGCAAGACAAAGTTAATACTGACTTTCGTAGACTGGATTTTGCCCCACCACAGTCTCAAAAATTTACTGAAAATAATTTGGGGCTCGGTCTTAAAAAATTTCTGGAACTGTGAGAAGCCACAGAGCCTGATTATCAGTCCCCAGAAGCACTGTAATATGTATATTTATAATCATCTTTACATTCTTTTAATATTGTTTGATCAAATTCTAAGGTTCTTTCGGATTACATTATACTATATAGTATCAGATACTAGATTAAGTGAAGCCTTAAAACATAAAATTTAATGTAGAAAGTCAGGATGGATGCCAAGTTTTGGCTCACTGTTGAAAAGAAAGGGTTTTTTTAACAATGAAAAAACAATTTTTGCCCTAAGGGGGTTCCAATGTATTTAGGAAACTCCTGTTCTCAGTGTTGGCCTGGCTGAACAGCAGAGAGGCATGAATGGAACGCCTGCCATAGACAAGAAGAGTATTGTATATAGATAAAATTAGAAAAAAACTTCTGTTATCATGATAGATTTCTGTAGTAACAGCCAAAGATGATAAATTTCACAAGTTGGCCAGGGTTAAATAGGTAAATCATGCAATCAGTTATGGGTTAAATATTAACAGAAGATACTCTGAAAAAGGACAGAGTTGATTACCTTCCTTTAAATGACTCCCAGATGTTAAAATGTGCTTTCCAACAAAAACAATTAAATAATCTGCAAACCTGAACACCACGTTAAAAGAAGGGCAGTGAAAATTGGACAGTCACAAGCTAGGCCCATGGCCATTTTTTCTCTGTGAAGACAAACAAGAAAACTTCATATGTCCTCAGAGCTGTTGAAATGAAAAATTCTGATTGTAATAGATTTCATACTTAATACATTAACTATAATCTTTTCACAGTGGACTAAAATACAGTCATTTTTGCACTTTCTTTAACACTGTGATTTATAAGGAATATTTCCTTTTTCTGTGGCTTATAATGCAAACCTTGAGAACTGAGGAGCATTTAACCATGTAACTCAAAATATGAAGAGTTACATTCAAATTTTATGAGTGACAATGAGGCACATTTACTATATATACCTTACCTGTATATTTCTGTAGAGCAGCTTATCCCTGTTTAATAGACCTCTCTCATTCATTTTTCTTTATTCTTGTTTATAAAATTAACAGCCCTAAATGCTCAAAAAAAGTCAGGCCACCAGTTCATCCCTCATACTCCAGAGACTATTTAGAAGTCATTAGAATAAAAATAACATTCAGGTATTTTTATTTTACTTCTGTAATTTAGAGTTCTTGGGATGCTGATCTCTCGTTTTAATACTTGCTTTTTTATTTTTCCTATTATTTTCTAAGTTAGACTTGAAATTCTCATCTAATCCTAGGCTAAGATTTCCAGAGAAATATCCAATAAATGAAACTTCTGGGAACTGGCAACATCATACCTCTTCAAAATGGAATTAAAATAGTCACATTGTCATTCAAGAGCTTCCAAATTAAAAATATGAGAATTACTTTTGAACTGTCTGGTTAACTAATTAATAGATTCAAAGGTAAATGTTTGTCCAGCAGTTAATTCCTTGATTACTTTTCTTTTTGACGTGCAACAATAATATGGATCTCTGAGTGACTTCACAATAATGAAATTTGCTGGCAAATGTGCTTCTTAATTAGATGTCTATGATAGGCACAACTAATCAGATATCAGTTAGGGACATCACTATGAGGTTGAGCATATTTAGAGTTGTGATGGTTGCTCATAAAATTCTACGGAAAGAATGAGGGAATAAGACTTGAACAAGTATTTATTACATCTGAGGTACTTAATGGTCCTGTCTGTAGTGCAGATCGGATTTCAGCCACTTAGGGGGCAACTATATTCCATCAGGTTTAGCGATATGGAAATTACAGGTACAGGAGAGCTTTAAGACACCAAGCACTACACATCGTAGTTTTTCTGTAAATGAATTCCCTTCCTGTCTTTTCTTTGCAGCTCATCCTTGATGACATTGTTGTTAATGCCAAGAATAAGTAATGAAATGATAGAGGAGCATAAACCCTATTTTAAAAGATAATATTGCTTTTCTCAGAAATGTAGGTTGCTAAAGTAGCATATTTCTTTCAAATACCTCAAACTGACCATAGGTTGGGATACAAAGGCTGGCTCATCTAACTTCAACTGTCTAAAAGTTATCTGTCCAAGTCAGTGCTAGTGACCTTGTGCCTTCTTTATAGCCAGTGGAGTAAAGCGGGGACCTTCAGATAGTGATTCATCTGACTCGGCTTTAGTGCCCAGGATGCCTTAGATCTCAGATATCCAGGGAGGAGATGAATCTCCCTCCTAAGGAGCCCTCCAGGAGCCCTCTGCCAAAGGTGTGCAGCTACTTCTGTGCCATCAGCTGTTGGGAGAAATGGCATGCAAGCAGGGATGGAGAGCCACATGGAGAAATTCCTTCCAGTTACAAAACCGACCAGGTTCTTCTTGCAGTTAGGAGCGTAATGTGTTTGGGCTGATATATTCAAATGAACAGATAAATTAGTGGCGGTGCTTTTGAAGCGATATCATCTTCCCAATCGTAAAAATCCAGTTAGTTACCTGACAGAACTGCTTATATTTTTCTTTAAGTGCTGACAAATATATTTCCAAACTGAGATCAAAATGATATTATTTTCCCTTGAGTGCACTAATGTTTTATTTATATATATTTATTTCTTTAAATCTCTCTGATATTTAAGGAGTTTATGAGTTTTGCTTTGGGTTTGTTTTTTCTTAGTAAAGGTTTCTTTTAATCAAATGTGAGTATTAACTATTTATTAGCTATGCTCAAAAATAAACTTCCAGATCTGGAGGGCAAACACATTGTAAAGCTCTCTCAGTTTAATCCTGGATTATGCAAACGTTAGAGCACAGCGAAGCTCATTTAAGTAAAAGAAGCAGTGGGCCTAGGAGGGATTGGAGGCAGCACTCCCTGAGCTCTATTCCCAGGCCTGCTTCTGGCTTGCTACGAATCCGGATCTGTGCTTAGGCTAGGGGTAGCCAACCTCTCACAGACCAAGAGCCAAGAAAATAAAACGTATAAAGAGCCCCTATCAGCAGCAGTGGGTACCATTATTGGCAGAAGTGCCTGGTTTTCATGCCAGACTGCACATGCAGACTGGGGAGATCTGCCTCAGCCAATTCCTCCATCACCCTGCTGCCCGAGCTTGCACAAGCCCATGCTCTCACGTACCGCCACAGTCGCTCTGAACGTCCTGTGTCCCCAGACAAGCAGCCCATGTCCCCAATCTCATTGCTACCCACAACCACTTGGCCCAGCCCCAGCTCTTCCAAATCCCTCCCTGCCACACAGCCCTACTTGGAGACCCCAACTCCAGGCAGCAGCTTTCCCTCTCATCGAACACAGTCCCTCCCCGATCTGCGTCCCTCCAGCCCTCTGTCACCAAAGGTGCTCCCCATCTCACCCACCCTGTGCCTCCTGCCTCACTCTATCCTGATTTGGGTGCCATTTTTTTCAGACAGAATTGCAGGTTTTTCTGCTATGTTCTTACCAAGTAACAACAAAGATGTCTGGGGAGCCAAATGACCACACTTCCAGAAATTACTTGTCAACTTCTGTCTTAAAAAGCTTGCTGTGTTTCAAAAGGAGTTTTCATTAACCAGTAACTAATGATGTGGAGGACCCTCAGCACACAGCTCATGCGAGAGCTGCACACACCTCAGGAGGTGCATGGTGGGGCCCTAGGTCACAGACTTGCTTTTGTTGCCTCAGTTTTTTGGAGTCTATCTGGGGAAACCTGGTTATTACAAGTTCAAACACTGAGATACATTATAGTAGGACTCTCATTCCCAAATTTAAATGCCAGAAAGTAACCAGTGGTTTTGGCTTCTGTTAGCTGAGGCTCAGCTTGAGGTATCTTACTTAAAACAGATCTGATTTTCAGAAAGTGCTAACGACACTTTTATAAAGTGTCTCAAGCTGACCATTCAAGTGCATAGCAAACAAAATCTTTGTTTGTGGAAAATCTTGGCTTTAGTGTTTCAGGCTGGATATCTTAAGTCCTTACCTCTATGAAAATATCTGAAAAAAGTATGAATATTCATGGCTCCAGTGGCCTTCTACGAACTCAGATGCTTCCCCAGCTTTCTTTGAAAATAAGTTAGAGTTTGTTCTTGCCCTCACATTTAAAAATCTCTTTAAGAAGATTGGAGGAGTAAGTCACAAAATGGTAAAATTTTATCTACTATTAGAAGGACACCGCTGTTCAAGAGTATATAGTTCACAGTTGCCAATGGCAATACAGGCAAGGAAAGCAAAGTGCCATTCTCAATAAATGCATGCGGAAGTGAAGAATAAACTTTCAGTGATCCAGACCATAAAAATGCAAGACAAGAGACTGCTATTGAAAAAAAGTGGTCTATTAAATTAAGATGCTACTAGGTGTCATTGTGACTCTGTGGGTAGCATGTCTGTCTCACAGCCAACTACTTGTGGGTTCAAGTCCCATACTGGGACTTTGGCTCCCATCCAGTGTGCTGCAGTAATAAGCAGCGTGTGGCACTTTTAGAGGTGTCATCCTTCAGAGGAAATGTTAACCCTGCTGTCTTTCTGCCAGCTCTCCAGTTGGAAATTGAAGATCCCCCAAGCACCCTTTGAATACAGTGAGTAATAACCTTGGGGCCCTGGCCAACATTCCCTCTCTCAATAAAAGAATTTGTAATGGCCAAGACATATTTCACAAAAAAGCAAAAGTCACATAAACTAATGGAAAAGTCTCATTAAAAATGTTGTTTTTCCTTTATATATTTCTTTAGCACAGCAAGTCGTCTGTTTGATTAAGTTTCAATAGCATTCTTAAGTGGCTGCCATAAATTGTCCGTACAGGGAGATTCAAAAGCACAAAGGACAACTTCCACTGCATATCTCTGGGAAGTAGCTAACTCCCATACACATCTTTGAAAAACTCAGCCCAGGTTTGGGAGAGGTCCATGACAAATGTTTAAGACAACTACATTTCAGAACAAAGTTTCAGTGCAGAGCACTGCAGCAACATTCACGGCCTATTAAATGTAAAGACATTGCAAAGTCTGTCAGGAGCTTCATATGCTGCTCTACTCTCTAAGTCCCAAAAACTGATACACTTATATTTCCAAATATATTTCTGCACTGGGGACTGTTAACCTGGTCATCTAGTATTCGCATGCCATTGAATCTCCTATTGAGACCTTTTCTACATAGCCAGAAGTCATAACAAAGTTATTTAATGGCAATGTGCAAATATTCTGCTGGTAGCTTACATGTAAGTGTGTGGAATAGATTCTTGTATTCCCTCGCATGGGTCGAGTGAAGCAGGACAGGACGTGTTCTGAGCTACATTCTCTGTCCCTGGCTGGTCCTGAAGAAGGTAACCTGAGGTATACTAGTTTACTGCGGGTAGATACAGCTTGCCAGGAGACTGTAAACTATTTGGGAATGACTAGAACAGAATCTCATAACCTGCCCACTTCTCCTTTCTCCCAGTCGATTTTATGTCTTCAGCTCCACGCAGAATAGGGATGTCCTTTGCCTGTGGTTTGTGCCACTAGCCTGACACCTCGATGGGCAAAGCAACAATGAGATGCAGGATCCCAATCCCAATCCCCTGGTCAGGAATCCCTAGAGAAGCCATGAGATGACCACACTAGAGGGTAAGAGCTTTGACCTGCTTCTCTCTTCCATGTGTTTGCACTGTAGCCAGCTCCCAGCTCAAGATAATGGCTTGGCAATTCCACTCCTCGTGAGTCAGATTCACTAACCTGGGCACCTAAAAGTTAGTGGTTTGTTTTTCAGCCACCCTAAGCTCACTTTACATCAAACAAGGAGAAATAGTGCCTCTAGACAGCACTACATCTCCTCGTAAAGGATATGCCTAAGAGAGGTCAGAGAATTTTCTTCTTTTCACTACAAAGGAAGGAAGAGTGACTAGACCTCTGCCCAGACAAAGCAACCCTACTCTCACATGCAAAAAATCCTCCTGTTTCAGGTAAGGAGATCCTGCATGTGCAGGGGAAGGCTAAGATTTCCAGGGCAAGCCAGGGCCTAAGCATCAGGTGCTGCCATGCTGCGTCACCTTCCTCTATGGATATCACCATTAATTATTTTTACCGCTTTTTCTATGGAAGAGCAACAAGCACAGAATACACAGTGAGGTCCTGAATGCCTGTTTACAGTATGGAGGAACTGTTTTTTGCCTGTAATGCTAGAATCTTCTGATTTTGTCTTAGTTTTCTATGATGTGTTTTCGCCAAGCAGACAACAAAATGAGCTCCTCTAATGACATTGCATTCAGCAGCAGTCCCACATAGTACCAGTTAGATCTGTACCACCAGTCCCACATAGTACCAGTTAGATCTGTACCACAGATTTCCTACTGCTGCCCACTCAGCCTCATGATTATATGTTTGCTGCAGCCATATAGGATGGGTGGTTGTGGTTCCTTGCTCCTGACTAAGTTTTCCCTCTCTCTTTGTTCATTAGCCTCTCAAGAAAATGAATGGAAGGGGCAGAAATGGCTTCTGTCTCCCTTATACCTTTTTCATTTCAGTTCTGCTATTCATTTCTCATACTTCTAGTCTCAAGTGCTCTTCTGAACTCTTTACTTTGGTGACCTCCTTTCCTAATGTAATCTGGACAAAGCACCAAGTTCATTTCAAGTCATAAAGATCTTGATTTGCTGTGTGCTCTTGGCAAATGTGAATAAGCTCCCTGGCTCCTTTTAATCAGCTATCATAATCTTTTTTTTTTTTCAAACTGTAGCAATTAGGTCACCAAATCAAGTAGTTTCTTGTGTCCTACTGAGAACAAATCCGTCCTTCTCTGACTTACTTCCTAATTTAATTATTAAAGCTTGATATCATTTTGGTTTCCATGTAAGGCAACCCCATAAGAGCAATTATATCCTTTCGAAGGTAAGGTTACTACTGCTAGAACCAGGACTCTGAGGGCCTGGTACAGTGCTGTAAATGTTAATAATTCTACTTCCTACCATTCACATTGCAACATTCATCCACCTACCCAGCCAACAATAGCATTCTGCTGGCATTCTCACTGCTATTCTGCACTGAGCTAGCAAGCATGTGGTGTATCTGGTATCAATTAGTTAATAACTTAACAATGATTTGAAGATATAAAGCAGCTGCTAAATGCTAAGCATTATTATTGTTAACTATTTTTTTTCTTTTACCTTTTTCATGTTTTATTTATGTTTTGCTTCAGAAAACGTTATTGTATTATTAATTGCATTTAGCACCTCCTAGTCCTGACAGTTACTTGTGTGAATGTTTCAGCATAATTACACTGTTTTGTATCACAACACCTAAGATGCCTGCCTATTGTATGAAAATTTGCCCACCTAAATTTTTTTTAAGAACCATAACTATTTGCATTAACTGTATCAAAAAGACAAAAATACACTGTGTTACAACATCTTATTCATCTGGTTGGAACAGCTTTGCAGATTAAATGATTTAAGAAGTTTGGAAAAAGTTTTTGGCCACTGGGGTGATTTTCAGTTCCAAACTCAGCTTTCCTTGGTTCCCTCTCTGTTCCCCTCACCACCCTAAGGAATATTTGATCCTTCTAGTACACTGGGAAAAATATCTCTTGAGTCACATGTTTTCAGGATCTGATTGGCACTCAAATCAGGCTGCTAGGCAAAATTAGAAATCCTGTATTTCAAGAAAGACTTGTAGCAAGCACTTGTAACTGAAAATCAAAGAGGTACAACAGAAGAGTTCTGTAAGACATTTCCAAATGTTATTGATTAGAAGAACGATATATCTTCACATTCACCTCAATAAACTATGTAAATTGCTCAAACACAAACAGATTTTGTCTGACGCATTCAGACAGAACAAGCGCTAACTGTAGCATGCCGACAATAATGGGGCCCCGCTCGCTGAGCAAGCTGTGTAGATGTTGCACGGCACATAGGAAATAAATCACAATTATTATAAAACATGAATTAAATCAATCGTATCATTATATCTAACATGCTGATTTTCACATTTTTCAGGACTGAATGATGCAACTGAAACACTTTGAACCTGGAAATAGTGTTCTACCCTAACAATAGAAGCTTGTTTAAAGGCTAAGATGAGCTGTAACTTGGACTTCTCTTGCATTTAATTTAAGTTCCAATAACCCTCACTAAGGAAACTTAAAATGATCTGTCTCATAAACTTCATAGCCTTTCTAGGCTGAATATATCAAAATTCTTCCAGTGCTATAAATCATTAGATACCTTCAAGCCTGTCAGAAACACACCATTTATGTAACAACACTTCAGATCTTTCTGGCAACTAATTAGATGTCCCTTTTACATACTTTCCTTGTCCCGTTTGCAGCTATTAGGACATGTCATGTGTTTCCAGTCAGTATGAGGGCACTGGAGTTAGCTTCCTGCAATTCCATTAGAATAAAAATAAAGTTGTTCTTAATGTGTGACACATCTTGCAATATGGCTTGTTCCACGCATTCTAGGAGAGGAAAAAAATACATACTTTGTCACTTGGGGCTATATTGCACAATATGAAACTATTGTAGAGCAGACTGTTTTTAATGGGGACTGGAGCTCATTCTATTATCAGGTATCAATACTGAGAGGGCATGACTAACGTGCAAATCATGCACAAAACCTGTGAGCCAGAACGTGCAAAGAATGAGGATCCTTACAAACCTCCCTAACAAGAGCAGAGGCATCTTCTCTGCTTTGCTGTGCCTGGAGGCCAGCAGGGAAGGCAATGCAGAGTGAGGCTCTCCTCCTTCATGCACAGCCCCAGAGTTACAAACGGTCCTTTTAGGGAGCACAGACTCAACCTCAATTTCTAATCCTGGAAATGGCAGCATATTCTGCCATGCCTGTAAGTGGGGCAGAGCCAAGCGTGTTCTCCAGAAACAGCCAAGGGTGCTTTCAAAAGGAAAAGAGTTTCTCTTAAACAGTGATGCTGCAGCACCTGCTGGGTTGCAGGCGATGGCTAATGAGAAGTCAGTGACGGACCTTATGTCTGAAATGAGTCTTTACAATAACAACCAGCAAGGTAACAAAGATGAAAGTGTACAGGTGATGAGGGAAAAAGGGGCAGAGCTGCCCAGGTTCCTTATGTTGTTGGTATAAAACTGAGTAAAACCAGCTAGGTTTGCACGTGCCAGGAATGTAACTTAACAGCTAGATAAAGCCAGAATCTCAGTGAGATTTATCCTGTAATATCCTGTATCCTATAGCATACTGTTCACATGCCTGTCTAGGTGATCCTTTAGGATTTCTTATTTTTCCCAAGAGCAGCTTCCAGCTGCTAAGGCCTCTTCACTGGCTCCTCAAGCCCTTCCCAGTGAGTGCCACCACATCTTACCATGAATATACCACTTTCCTTCAGTGTCAGCAGCAGGAGCAGCAGTTAGCAGGATTCAGGCATATTTCATCCAGTCTATGTATCAGTTCTGCTTCAAGCCCATTCTCCAGCCTGAGCTGGGACTTCAAAGCCACAGTCTGATGCACTGCATCGATTTTGCCTCCAGAGACCATGAGGATATTTGCTTCCTTTGGGATTATTCTTTTTACTGTGGTAGAAAATAAGATGTGGGTATACATAAGCAACTCTGGAAGAACATCTGGGACAGCAAACTGCCCAGCAGAGACATACCCTGGCCTATTTCCTTTCTTCTGTTTCTTGAAACTCATCCCTGGAGCCATGTACAAAGTCTAAAGAACAAGAGCATCAACAGTTTTCAAGGAACTCTCATCTTGCATCTCACAGTAATTGCTGCGTGCCTATGCCTGTGGCCTTATTTCATGCAGAACCTTCATTTGCCCTTAGACATCAAATACTCCCCAACTTTGAAGAAGTTTGAATACAGATATGGTCTTTGCAGCTGAAACACACCTTTAGCATAATGATGTAAAAAAGGGATGTATTGAAGCAGAACACAGAAAAACCTCTTCCAGAAATCACTCTAATCAAGTAACTGCTTCCAGCATGAGGTCATCACAAAATCTTTCCCAGTCTGGTGAGTACAGTTCAGTGTACCTTTATGAAAAGACTAACTCTATTAAACCACTGATTTTACTGGGTCCCTGCACTGACCTCTTAAGGCAAGTGCCAGTGTGTTAAGTAATGGGTTTGTTTCAGAGACATTCTTAGAGGGAATATAGAGGGTAATACCCTTACAGAGATACTTCTGCATCAGCAGATTTTAAATGGGATAGCAAATTGTAATAAGTTATATTTGGAAGAAGCAGACCTGCAGGACATTTTTTTTCTTGGTGAAGTATATCAGCTATACATTTTGCATTTCAGCAGCTGTCCAAACAAATTTTAATATGCTTCTTGGTAGCTTTAAAAGCACTATATCTGGCATTGGAATATCAAAGATGGTGTAAAAATGTCACTGTGTTGCTGTTATCTTCCAGAAGTCTTAATCACAAGTTCAAAATTCATTGTGTTGGGTGACACACGAATGTGTAACAAGGAAGATAGAGGCATAGAACAAGCATGGGTAGTATTTAACTTGAAGTTATATGCTACAAAGATGCAGGATACACCAATATGCTTCTCCAGAGCGAGCTATCATTTTTAACCTCAGTTGCTAAGGTTGGGCATTTGCTTGTAAAAATTTAGAGGTGTCCTTAAAATACAGATCTGAGATTATGTGGGAGCAAAAGCTTAGCAGAAGGAAAAGGGGGACTCATCTGAGGTCTAATTGCAAGAGTTTTCATCTTACAACAGGAATTCTTAGAGCATCTGATTCTTATCTTGATAGTGGCATAACAGCAGAAGCAACAGGACTAATTATAATAGCAATAACCATGATAATAATATAATGAGAACAATGCAGAAAAGATAAAGAAACAATTTTTGTTCAGCAAATGGGTTGACTTTAATAGAGGTTTGTTTCAACTCTTGGGCAACCAGAACAAGTGATTATTAGTGTACTTCAGTTGTTTCCTGTCAGAATATTTATTCAACAAGGTAAAGTTGCTGTCATTATAGGTGGAGAATTATTCTGTAGAAAATGAAATTTCTATAAGCTCGTTGATATCGTTACACTTGTCAGGTCTGCCCACCAGGTCTCATCCTTCCTCATCCTGAGAGCTAAAAATTATGGGTGAGCATCAATGCCCAGAGTATTTGCTTTCACGTATCTCTTGTTTGGCTCATCCTTATTGGTAAACAGAAGGATCTGAAAGCAGCTCAGATATTAAGGAGAAAGGACAACGTGTCCTTTCAGTGTGAGGCTTTTATTGAAGTTAGACCTACCTTCTGATGTAAGCAGTGCCAGATTGCACTGGCTAACATAAATAGATTAGAAATTTAGGCAATAAGCATCAAGCTAACTTCAAGGAAATTAGAAATATGATCATTACCGATTGGTTATGAGAAGATTATTTGAGTTTATTTTATTTATGGGAATGGCAATAATGTTTTGGTCAAGTGACACTTTCCTGTAGCAAAGTGAGAGTACAGCCCAAGATGCAGCTACAAGTTGAGACAGCAAGGGAATTTCGGAGGATAGATGCTGCACTACTTTTGCTAGCTCATCACTGCAGTAGAGGATATATCACCACCTTTGATGGTGTTAACCAGGTGGGGGAGGAGGAATATCTATTGGTTTCTTCTCCCTTCCATTATTTCATAATCGAAGCAAGGTCTCCATCAAAACTTGACAGGTCTGAGAGGCCTTAAGTGGTGATAATAATGCTTTTTCCATCTATAAAATTGAAGGAATATTTTTGTCTTTCTCAGAGGTAATTAGTGATCGCTCAAAATTATTCATGTGCTTTGGCTAAACAGAGCATACAGCTTTGTCCTCCCAACCCTCCCAATGATATACTTTTCTAAAGGCAAGTGAGGCAAATAGGTGCTGTCATTATGCTTTCAGAAAACAATAACATCATATTTATTCTCATCTTTTTCTCATCCTTTGATACCCGTCTATGATTGCTCTCTGACTTTTGGCCTGCAGCTTTTTCCTGTCCTAAAGGGAATGACAATGCAGAGATAGTAAGAAAGAGAAACAGATGGCAGAAGAAAATAGTCAAGTAAAGTAGGAAGATATTCTGGATGGTAAAAGTAAAGGTTAAAAAGAAAAGCTTAAAATGAGGTCGAACAAAAAGAAACACTTAAGACATTGATTTGAAGGTAAAGACAAAACTTACACATTAAAGAAAACACATCTAACAAGTACAGTGAGACCAAGGTAGAGAAACAGGAAAGGGGAAGGATGGCAATGGAGAAAATACATTACACTATCATAGGCTTTTCTTACAGCACACTTTGAATCTGTATTTTAAGGGTGGTTAATTGTAATTCATAAAATAAATATCAGAAAATGTGCCCATTTCTGACTGGAGATAGCAAGAAAACCTCTTAGCCCAGAGTCTCTCAGAAGACATATCTCAGCCACAGCATGTTTGCTGAAAATATAGAGAGTTGTTTGACAGAAATGTTTCAAATTTTTTTTTAATCAAGAGAAAATGATTCATTGAGAGCATTTTTTTTTCCCTAAAATGTTTAGATCAGTTACAAAGTACGGAATTTGTGGTCTAAATTGGAAAGAACCACCTGCCATAAGCAAAGGATCCTGTATCCTAAAGGAGTACCTGGCTTTTTATTGACACCAATGGGTAAGGAGTTTCTTTTGCACTTTTTAATGGCCTTAGGTCCATCCTGATGTTAAATAGGAACAGTTCTGAAATCATGAAAGCTTTTACAAGACAGAATTTCATTAGTTAGGTTTATTATTGTGCAAATTGCAGAAAAGGCATGGGGACTCAAACATGCAAAGGTGGCAATACTATTACCTACTATCCAGCATAACAAATGTTTTCAATGTAAACAAATTTTACCATTTCCCAATTGCAAACTGGATGACATACAACAAAAACTGTGTTTTAACAGCTTTACTATTTTATAGACAATGCAGTCATGCACCAATCCTTAACCTTAGGAAAAAGTAAGAATTACAAAGAGTTTGCTACAAAAATACCTAATCATCCTCACCCATCTGGAAGTTGTACTGCATAGCAAACTAGAGTAGGGCACAAAATGCAAGGGTTCTTACCCTTGAAGAAAGCTGCTTTACCTTCTTTGTTTCCACCTCTATAAAATGGGGTAATAATACTTATCTGCTGTGTAATCGAGTGCTTTGCAAATAAGAGCAGGGTGTTTTCTGCAAAATGGAGATCACTTCATATTGCTAACAGCATTAGCAATAATAATGCAACTTAACAAATGCAAAAGAAAATATTTAAGCAAGCTCCAGTGAATATACTTCAAAATATTAAAACTATAGAATATAACCATATAATTGTGTGACAAATTCTAATTTTGGGGTCCCGTTTCCACTAGATCTTTAGTTCAAATAAAGCATAAAGATAGGCTTGTTCATAGTAAAAGTATTCCAATATATTGAAACCTTAGTTACAAAAACAGAAACATCTTCCTTAGCCAGAGCACGTTTTGCAAGCTCCATTAACATCAGGTTTGATATTTTCATGTACTTTTTGGGCCCGTCTCTAGTCAACTGGCAGAATATTAAGCATAATATCAAAATGCTACTAATAAAAGAATGCCAAGATCTCTAGAATATTTTGTAGTGCATAAATAAACTCCAGATTAAAAGAGTTATTGTGAAAGCTTGGAAAAATCACTTCTATGTTCCAGATCATCGATAAAATCTTGGCTTCACTTAAGTCTGTTGGAGTTTTGCTGTTGACTTGGTGGGGTACAGATTTCAGAATGGACTTTGAAACAATTAGATTTTTCTTTTTTTCCTCCTTTTTTTAAATTTTATTTTTCCTGAGTGCAGTAGAAATGTTCAGTAGCAGGCATTTTTCTTGTGCAGAAGCTCAAACCAGGTACTGCCCGTTATGGTTCCAAAGGAACCTGTTTCTCTTTTTGCTTTCTCCCAAGACCACACGGCTGGTGATCTTTCTACTTCCTCCAGGCTGTTTTTTGTTCTTCTCCTTCCATACTCACACAGACATAAGCAACGTAATCAAGTATTGCTTACTGTTTCCCATGCAGGAAATCTTCTCTTCCTCTCCTTTAGCTAAGTCCTGCCCCAAAGACAGCCATCTGGACAGTAGCATCTATTGTTTCAGCTGTCTTCTTCCAGTGAAAAGCTTAATTGCTTCTCCCACCTGAATGACAGAGAGCTTACATACTCCTCTTCACGGTCTAGGACCTTCCAGAGATCCAAAGCACTTTTGCTGCACTTAACCATATTCTGCTGCCCTCTGCCATATTACTATTCAACCCTGTGGGCTGCAGACATCATCTATGCACACTTTCTTCTTCAGATAATAGTTAGGAGCTCTACAATTCTTCCAAAAAAATTTTTTTTGAGGGGCCAGCAATTGATATCTAGAATTACTACTACCTGGATAAGCTCTAGTCAGTAAATTGGAATGACCTCAAAGGAGCTATGAAATTCTATTTCACATACACACACATATACATATATATATTCAGGAAAAAAAAACAGAAAATATTTTAGTGATCTTTATAATCACAAACCTTTATACAAATTAGCTCCTCCACAATTGCAACTACTGTTGTACAATATCCTATTGTATTAAACTTTTTTCTAAGTATCAAAAACTATTTAGAATAATGGACCACCTGTTTGCCCTGTTTTCCTCTTCAGAAGGATTGATTGGGATAATTGATCGTGGGGGCTGATGAAGGGGGCGGGAAGATGAGGTCAGTTAATTGCTGCCTGGGGAAGAGGATGTAGGAGGTCTCTTTTGTTCCAGAATGAGGGACCACTTGTAATAAATGACATATAACAGAGATGCTCAGAAGACACTCTTTTAAGACTCTTCCCACAGGGGAATAACAGCTGTTCTCTGTGATTTATGGGTCTGGGTTTTGGGGTCTAATACTGTAAAATGTCTGTACAAACTGTGCTTGGCATCACGAACAAGTGTAAATAGATATATCATGACTGGATGTTTTGTAGCTCATTGTATATTAGCAGAATAAAATCCAAACACCCAAACTGGAAAAAATACCTTTCAGTTCTCCTTTTGCATAACTGAAATGTGTGCAGACCCCACACACTCTGAGAATTTCCACCGCCAGTGCTTTCTGGAAGAAAACAGCCCTCGTCCTGAACACTAGTGTCCCACGGGATCCCTGCCTGTAGATTATGGGAGATCTCACATCTGTTCTTAAACTCGCCAACTCTAATAAAATGTACTTATTTCAAGCTTTGCTGATGACTAAAAAAAAATCCTAATAACAATTGAAATGGAAATCAACAACTGTTCCAGGCCACAGTAAATGGATTTGAAGACTTAGTAACCTGGCACCCCTGAAAATCTCTTCTGCACAATACCAGACAAAATGAACGTATCTGGGAGCATTCGGTCAGCTCTCACAGATTTGTGCTCCATTACTGAACAAACACACACAAAGATTCTTTCTCATTCCTTCCCTTCTTGTTCTCTGCAGAGTAAGAAAAATACAGATGCCCTAGATACAGTTTTGTCCCCCTATCTTCCTTCTTTCTCTCCCTCTAGCAAATGTCTTTGAGGCAGTAAATTGTCCATACTCACATACTGTTGTTTCAAGTGAGAGCAAGGAGAACAGCACGGTCCTGGAGCAAATAGGCCTGCATGACAAAGCCACAAACAAAATAACCTGCTGTACCTTTTATATTGAAATGCGCACGCTTTTTCATTTCCAATCCTTAATGAATTTTTGAAGAAAAAAATCAAGACTAATTGGCTTTGAAATTTGGCTGGGAGAGAATATTTAATATGTTTTCACTCATGTTCTGATGCCATGGCTAGAAAATGGTGTTTGTAGTGGTATACATACACCATACCTCTGAGTTCCCTGCCAAACGCCTCTTCTTGTAAAGGTTTTTGCATGGGAAATAGCTCAGTTTATCTAAAAGACCAAGGAAAATATATATTTTTATACCTATTTTCTCCCCCTCCTCCATCTCCCTTCTTGTACGCATAATTAGCCAGCAATCAGGTATAATAGCTACACATGTAAATGCCTTTAGTTTTGTGCAGGTGCAAAAAATAAGGTTACACTCAAAATCAAGCCCTGAGGATTAGTCTTTCAACGTAGGGCATAAAGGCTGCCCTCCCCCTCTCCTCCAAACTGATCCCTCAAATACAGACACTTCCTTCACATATAAAATCTAATAATGCAACCTCATCCCAACCTCCATGCTATATAATGCAAAAATAATGCAGTGTGGGCATCTATTACGAGTCAGTTTTGGCACCAGTTTTGGCAGTCTGGAAATAGCAATACAGTGAAGATGAAATTAACTCTGGAAAATTAAGCCATTACCAGAAGAACAGCAGAGCAATGGAGATTAAGTTCGAGAAAAACTTGGAGGGTTGGGAACTGTTTCTTCTCTTAGAAGCACTAAGCTATTTCTCCAGTTATAGGAGAAAGAAAAATGAGTTTAGGGGAATAACCTCTGAGTATATGAGAACATACATAAGATAAGAAATGGGGAATCATGTACAGGGATTTCATGTTTTCCCATAGTTAGTGCACAGGTTACTTACCTTTGTCTTCCGCTAAAGCTGAATCAACATTTTGAACTTAAAAGTAAGAGCTAAATATCTTCTCCTGGGCATGCAATGTTATCTAAATGTTATGAATAATAATTTAGAAATGCCTTCCCCTCCAGCTCAATGTCAATATACAAAACTGAAATCTTGGATGGAACACAGACAGGCATTCCCCAAGGGAAAGAGGTGTGAACACGGGGATAGTAATGTGGCCTTGGTGAAGACCAACCTAATCCTGCAGCTGACAATGTTTAGAGTTGTTGGTTTATGAGGGATTGTAGTGAAGAAAAGAAACTATTGAAGTGGCTAAATAGCTGGGTTAAAAGGTTTGCCAGCATAAAAAAAATACAAAGAGCACCCTTACTGCGGCCGTAAAATAAGTATAAAATTTAGGGTTTGTGAGTAGATCTGGGCTTGTGGTCGGAAAGGTCACTGAGTTTCCTTTCATGGTCACAGATCATTAATCTGAAGTAACTTTTTTCTAAGGGTCTGTGGAGGCTTCTCACAATCCAGGTAAGTCAGGTAGTTTTACTGAAGCACAAGACAAATTAGTATCATGCAATGAATTATCTTTTCTGCCAGTTTTCAGAATTAAGCAGCTCAAATTCCCACCTTGGTACGAATGCGTTTGTGTGGAGTGGAAGCAAGCTCTGACTTGCCCAATGCTAAGTTAAACAAGTGTAGGAAGGCCAGATCCCTGTAAGATCTGGCATGCCCATATTTAATAACATGTTTAGATAGCGGAGATCGCAGCCTGTCCTCTGTTACCCTCCCCTCCCACCGCACCGCCAGAGGAGTTCCAGAAGCAAAAGGGAGAGCTGACTGCTCTACAAGAAAGTAAACATTTAAAACATGCCTCTGCCTGCAGTATAATCTAACCCGGCTGGTATCGAGACAGATGAAGAGCATTTACACAGCCTGCTCATCTGGCTCTGCAGTAATCTCCAGCAGGAGGATGGTAACTCACACCAGCACAGCACAGCCGCCTCCGCAGTGAGTGCCTGTTTGTAGCCCAGCGTCAGCCCTGCAGGGCTGCCAGGGAGGGCTGCTTGCAGTGCAGAGAGGCCCTACGCTTTCTTGGAGTTGGAGAGGTTGCATTGCAGTCTTAAAGCTCTCCGACTGACTCTTGTTTGTTTGCTTGAAAGAGAAGTCAGCGTATGAGAATTAGCGCAGAAAGAAACCGAAGATCCCAAGTCTGGCAAAGCTCGAGGGTGCTTCTATAGCCTTCTGAAGTCCCTGCCCCACCATCCCAAACCATGTTAGCTGTGCAGTTTTGCAGCCCGTTCCTTAGCATTCTCCTAACTCAGTTACCACACTGGCTCTTGAGTAAAGTGCCACAGCTTTATGTGCTACATGTATTACCCGAAGGCCAGGCATAGCCCGTAAGAGCTTCTGAACTAAAAAGCTGTGTGAGACACCCAAGAAACTGCACCCCTGAAATGACAGAATCCATTGCAACAGTCATTTGGTAGCTCTCAGAGTCTATTTGACATAATTCTCTGCACAGGACTGAAATACTTTGTCATTCCAAGTGTAGCAGCTTGGAGGTACTGCCAAACCCTTTGGAACAAAGCTCTGAAAACACCTCTGTAAATCATCTGTGTTTTCTCTGTGCTCCTTGCCCTGTTCTGTTTTGCATAATCTATACTTTCTTTCCTCTGCCATTGATGAGATCCTCACCCTTTGAGAGCCAAAAAGCCACCCACTGCGGCTTTCTCCATTAGGCTGTAAATGCTCTTGAGCTGCTGGGTTCTGTTTTGTAAACAGACAATTAAAAAGAAGGAAAAAAATCTCTGCTCAGCTTTGTATAGTCAGAGCCCAAAGACAGCTGTCTTGAGGGGCTCAATCCTGCAAGTCGTGAGAAGCATCTGAGAAGTGCTAAGTACCTTCCTTTGTAAAGAGCCTAACTGGAGTTAAAGGTAGAAAGACACCTTCAGCGCTCTGCAGGATGAAGCCATGTGTTCATGGGACTCCCACTGGTTTCTGTCATCAGAGCAATTGGTTTCGAAAATAAGTAAGGAAAAAAATCTCCCACTGACACCAGTGGGAATCCTGGGCACATACAGGGAACAAAACATTGTGGCTGAGATCATCTCCAGATACGAGAACAGTCTTTTATTCTGCTTATGCAAATTATACATACAAATTATGCAAATAATTACCAAGTCATTCTAGTTGACTGTATAATAATAACAATAATAATTATTATTGTCATTACTAGTGTTGATGTTGTTTGTCACTATTGTTATTATTCGCATTCATTCTGATCATGCCTTGGGGCTGGCCAAGAGTGGTGTCCGTTAGTGCTGCACGTAGACTAACAGTTGCTGCTCCAAAGAGTTTACAAACTGAATAAACATGACAAACACAGGATGGAAGGGAGGGAAGTCACTGGTAGAACAAACAATCTGGTGACTCCTCAGTCTCCCGTGGGTATTTGTTCCTTTGTAAGTGGAGTTAAGCTAAGAAGAAGGATATGAGAGGTAGAAACTGTGCAAAGCAGAAAGTCCAGGCAGGTACGGAAGGACTGCAAAGAAGGAAGTGAAGGCCAGAATTTCTGGCTTTCCCTTTCATTTTTCTGCCAAGGCCATATGGATGTTGTCATCCCAGTGTGTGAGAGACACCCACTTCTCAGTTCTGAATGTGTACAAGGTCTGTAGGAAGTGTCTGCCACAACAAGGTCGTCTTCTACCAACTCTTGGATCAGTTAAAGAAATCCTTGGATTGCCAGGTCATGCTCCTTCTTGTATGGACTGAGATTTCTGGCTGCTGCTTCTCTGCCAGTAGGTAGAATATGGTAATTTTAGTCTTAACACATACACTCAAGATAACTACAGTGACGGCAGAGCTTCTTTTAGCCTTTAGTATACACACTTAAAGAGAGGAGGAAAAAAAAAGAATCGTTTGATGAAAGGGAGAACTTGCATAAACCTTCTTCACTCCCTAATCAGATGTTTTCTAGCTGCTTACCGACTCAGAGCAAGATTGGTTCCTAATCACTCTTCACTCACTTCCTAAAGTAACTCCATGTCACTACTTTCCTGTGATCCTCAAGTAGTTACCTCCACCAAATACTTCTGTGTCAGTGGAAAAAAAAAAAACAGGCCAAGGCCCGTTCCCTGGGCTTCACAGCAAGTAGCATGACCCAGCTGGTACCCATGCAACTAAACCTTGCTGAGCAGGGTGGCCTTACTTCTGCCGCGTCTCGGCAACAGTCCCTGGCCAATGCTGTGCCCTGAACCAGGAGCAGGCACTATCCAGCAGAGCAGTAGCTGGCGTGGGCCAAGGCTGCCAGGAAACTCGCTAATGATTAAACCGGCTGCACGGTCACTGGCCAGGGCCTGCGCCCATGCTTTGGCCTTGACAAATTTATTAATAGAGACACTGAATGCATTGCCTTTCCCATAGCCCTGCTCCTATTTCTCCTTCCTGCAATTTTCAGGAGTGTTTGTTCATTGTTACTTCAAATAAATGAAAGAAAAACTCATACAAATTATTTGTTCCCCTGAATAATTCAAGAAATGGGCTCATTACTTGAGCTGTGGAGATAACAGATCAGCCCTCTTGCATTTTGGAACTAGCATATGTAACATCTAATGGCTTTTCACCAACAAGACTTTCAATTACAAGAATGTAAATCCAGACAAACTCCACTGAAGTCAAGTCTTTTATTCTTGATTTACTCCCTTCAAATTTAAGCACTGTAGCTGTAGTGTGCTGGAAAAATAGAGGAACTTTTCAAGTCTCAGAAGTCTGAATTTCTCAAGATGACATATGTGACTATGATTTCCTGTGCAAAGGACAAATTATCAGGAACGTTTCGGCAGAGCTGAGGGACACCAGAAACCATTTTTTTTGGGTCTATATTTCAACAGTTATTCCTATCCTGTTTTAACTTTTATGTAAGTAATAAGGATGGATGAACCTGCTTCCCTTCATTTTTCAGTCTCTCTGTATTTTCACTCTTCATTAGTTTTTACTTTCTCTGTTCTCTCCTCCTTTCTCTTATTAGTTGAATATGAAGTCATTCATTATCAGCCTGAGTCAAATGTTCAAAACTGCAATGTTCAAATGGGTCCTACAGTAGGCATGAACTAGCCTATTCGAAATAGGTGCTATATCATCATTTTGGTGCCTAAGAGTATCTAGGCCAGAAGAAGTGTGCAAGATCATTTTTCTGACAAGGTCTTCCATAAGCACAGAACATCTAATCTATTTATTTGTATTGAGCAGGATGTGGAGATTTCCCAATTGCATACAGCAACCTGCCATTCACGAAAGTCTCAGATTTCTTTTGGAGGACTCTGTCTGTCATGGGAGGGATAAGACAGATGAATGTGAGGAAATAGTTGAAAGGCTCAGCTTCCACTAGAATAAATCTGAATAGCCTTGAGCTGACAGATGTAAAAGGACAATTGTTTAACAACTTCCTTTCTGCCAAGAAAAAATATTCCAAACCCCTGTAAAATACAATACTATACAATATAAACACAATGCAAGTATGCTTAGTAAATTAAATAACTAGGATAAGAATATTTGGATAGCTGGCCTTATTTTCTTGATTTCTAATTTTCCAGCAGAATAGAAATGCTGGCTAGATCTCAACTTACAAATGTCTTAGTTAATTTAAATCTTCACTCCTATTATCCCTTATGGACCCTCCTAGTAAGCTGAGTAGGTTTGCTAGTTCCACAGAATAGTTTTGCTTAATAGAATACTATTTATCTTGGCCATTAAGAAGTTCTCTATGTCAAGCAGAACTCCTCATACTGAAAATTCAAAATGTGAAGAAAAGACTGTGAAACAGACTTCCTTGAATAAAGACAGCAGAGACATTTTCAGATTGTCAGACACCATAAAATAGCAGAATATCGTCATTCTGTGAAAAGTAGATTCAGTTGTTTGTGTCCTTGGTCTCTTCAATCAGCTATTTGAACTCAGCAGTGCACGACAGAGGCAGAGAAGGACAAGGCTACTCAGTAGATGCATGATCAAGCCAATGACATCTCCAAATCTCACAGCAGTCAGGAAGCGTCTTGACTATGCAGCTTGGTACTACCTCCATTTCCTCTGCTACTCAGGGTAGTAGCGCTGGGTTGCACCACAGATTTATTTTAGGGATGGGACAAGGAAGAGAGTCAGAGTGGGAAATTCGTTATGGTGGCCAGTCTACTCTAAGCATACATATACTAGCCAAGATCTAAAGAGGTTTATCCCTACCATTTAGCAGTGGCCCTCATAGCCTGTGCTTCTGCTCATACTGTAATTGCGGCCATTTACCTGCACAATTTCCTCCTTTAAAATACGGCAGCCAGACCACTGTCACCCCCCCAGCATATTCATATTCAGTGCTGGCTATTTCCGGTACTAACTCTACCATCACTCCATGGCCTATGGCAACAGCTTTCTCCATCCTTGTTCCATTCAGCCTCTCTCCAGCAGCTGGTGAAATAGAGGAGTGCTGTTTACTTCTGCCTCGTTAGGATAAAATATTAAGCACCTCAGATGTGCATCATAGGAATCTCATTTGCCCACTCAAAGCACTCTCTATGGCTCCATTTCTATAGACCATGAAAAGAAATAATTTCTATTTATTAAGTGATTACCATATCCTGAGCTGAGAAAAGTCACAAGCCCCATATAATTATTAGTCTGAAATAGGGCTAATTCTGAAATAACAGGGGAAAAATCCTCAAGATATCGCTGACTGAATTTTAAATTTGTGCAACTTCTGTTATGAGCTGGTTTACTGTCAAACCGACAGGAAAACTGAGAATGGTACTGGCCGTACAGAAATTGTAGGCATGTAAATGGTAAGTTTTAAGGCCAGTCACAAATCACTGTGAATATATTTGCATATTGTAGAGTGACTGAAATGAATGTGCTATTGTCAGCATCTCCTCAAGATCCACACTCCAATTTGCTCAGCCTGCTCCATTCCAGTATGGTATCTGGTAATAGAATTATATTGTGAACAATATACATGCTGATGAATGATAGGTTGAAATTAATTCCTCCAGTGGTGTTTTCACCGCACCTTCACCTTCTTGGCAACAATGAATATCTGTAGCTTATCTTAGGCAGTAGGAACAGACATTTAAATTTATTTTAAGCAGCTTGAAGAAAAAATGTCCTCTATTTTTTTTCAAGTGCCTCTATTCTACTTTCAGCTCTTCTTTTTTCAAAACTACTTGCATCTATTTGAAAAAGTAATGCTTTACCCTAAAGCATTTTCTCAATTTTAATAAGATAACCAGGCATCATACCATTTTTCGTGGCAACAGTCAGGAGTTCATTCCATCCTTGAAGTTTATCAGTTCTGTTAAATTCAGCAGGACTTTATTTTTGGCATAGCGAGCCATATAAAGGTTCTCAAACTGTAAGAGACAGACTTCCTCAGATACCTGTCATAGGTAAGCAGAAACCATACTCAAAATGCATAGCTTCACCTTGTATGTCCATTTCTCTGGGAAGTCTAGTCATGGACACAGATCACTGCTTTATAAATGGATCATCTCTTATCTAAAATACTGAAGTGGAAATAAATCTTATAAAATATCCTGAGCCTTTCTTTTGTTGATTTTCTTTCCTAAACTGGAATAAATTGAGGGATTATCTCTCGTATTTCATAGCTAGAGAACTTAAAGAAAGAGACTCAGAGATCTAATGAATATAGATATCTCCTGGGAGGGAAACAAAGAAAAGAAAGAGTCAACCAATAAAATGATTGCACAGATAAACAGAAAGATCTGCCTGATCTTCAAAGGCATGGCAAAGAAATGAAACATAGAAAATGTACCAATGGAAAACAGTAAATATGGCCACCAAAAGCTGGTAGCAAAAAATTACTAGATTTTACCAGATCACTGACAAAATATTACAGCAGAAGTAGGCCTCAGCAGTCCCTCTTACTAGCATTATGGGTCTTTCACAGTGGGTACATGTGAAATGCTCATTTTAGTCCAGGATATATGTACTGGCTCTAGCAGTACTTCCAGTTTTAGGTGTATTGCCCTTTTTTAGTGTTTCTAAGAGAGAAGACATATTTTGCGTGGACCCACTATACAACAAAAAATAAAATGTGAAATTAGCATGAAACTCTAGGGAAGCCTGAACTTTAAGCATAAGGTAAACGTTAGCTTGGTTCTTATCTTTCAGGACAACTAGAGAATTTTTCTAGACAGGTACATTTGACAGTTCTTAGTCGCTAGTCCTCTCATCCCACTGCAAGAAAGTGCAGTTAATGGTTTTGATTACTGCCGGGGTGAAATGCTGGCAGCTTTATCAACCTGTGAGTGTCCGTGATGAGAATACAACTGACCTCAATTCTACTTTCAGACTCTTCTAGTGACTTTCTTCATGACCTCGAGCCAGGAACTTCTCTGCACACTGTTATTCCCAATGGGCTAAAGAGATAATGATGTCTACCCACCTGGTAATGAGATTTGAGTGCTGCAGATAAAAAAAAAGTGCAGGCCAAATTCTTGGTATTATCAGCACTTATGTGACTTCAGCAGTGTCAGTCAGTTAGTCTGCGGTGAACAACAGCTGGCACTGGAAGCAGCAATTGGAAGTCAAAGTAACTGATACACAGGGCTGTTTAACCCATCATGCTGGGCATTGAAATGTATGACAGAGGGGCTTATTTGGGCCTTGTATACCTCATTATGACTCAGATAAAGAGAAGGCAGCTTACAATACAAAAAATAAATTATCTTCAAATATTTCCTTTGCTAGTGGACTTCAATCTGCTTAATCTGTAGCTGGATGCTCCCTGCTGTGAGCGGGAAGTTGGGCTGTAGGACCTGCAGAGCTCCCTTCCTGCCCAGGTGATTCTGTGACCCTAATCTGGTGCTTTTGCCTTCATTTCCTCCATCCCATTATTGCTATTCTTGTTACAAGACATTACTTTTTCCTTTGGAACCTGTAGTTCTTTCTTTGATATTTTTTAGATTGACAAACTGTGATCAAGAGAATGTTATGAGCGTAGTTATTTTTAATCCTACATCACCTTTGATAGCAAACATACCTCAGACATAGGCCTAGGCAAAGGGTGCTGGCCATACCAATTAAAAGTCAGAATAATTTTGATAACACATATGCCAAGGAAAGTTATCTCCCAAGTTTCATTTACTATTCATTCACTACTTGTTTACAGTGGAAACTCAAGAGCATCCTGCCACTTTCTTCATTATTGTCCATAATCACACTGACTGTTTTCTCTTCAAGCATAGACTCTTATCCAAGTTCATAAATTACTTTTTGCAAGCTCTGACTTGCTCACTATCAAAATGCAAAAACACAATAACGCCAGAAAGTAGGAGGTTCCACCTCACTGAATCTGACCCCAGTATTCAGCTGTCTTTCTCTGTAAAGGTTTTGAGTACTGGAACTGGATCTAAAGGGAAAACTGCTGTGTAACTTTAAAAGGCCATAAACCAGTGATCATAACAGGTGAAATCTTTGCTTTTCTATTAACTGTGTGGTGATTCCAGCAGGAGAGGCCATTCTCTGGAAATCACCCAGTTGCTTTTTTATTGCAAAGTGTTGAACTGGTGTGATTTTTTTTTTTTATAATAAAACATCAAAGAGCATTTGCATATCTGGAAAAGATTTCTGAGAAAACTGAATAGGACATCATCACAGCAGCCTGCACTGCAAAAATACTGCAGTCCCCAACTATTTATAGAAGCTTGTGAAATTTTGCATTCTGTGTTCCCGCTCTTTTGCAGGGACCCAATGCATACAGATATTCAGTCTTTGGGTGTACGTGAGTGAGCGTGTGCGTATGTTGACATGGATAAAAAAACAGTGTTTTGACATGTTTCTACTTGTATTCATGCTGAAGTATGAAACAGAGGTAAAAATAAAAGACAATTTACACTAAAAAATTTAGTCCTGTGTTAGGTGAACAAACTGGGCTCATTTTTACTTGTGCTTGTGCTTTTAGCACACTTTTAATACTAGTCAGCCAGAAAGAAGGAAAAGAGAAACAATAATGACAAAAGTTTATATAAAGATCAGTTTACCTAGCAATATCACTTGTGTCCGTGGAAGTGTTCCAGTTGTCACCATGACAGCACAGACAGACAGACTGCAACTCATTATAATGCAGGCAGAACAGCTTCAGTCATATTCACCAATAGGGATTCCATAAATGTGACTAGCATTTTCAAAAACTGATACATCAAAGAATTAGAAGAGGCATTTGTCGTCTATCCAGAAGTTTAATTAGACACAAGTCAAATAAAGTAACCATCTATCTAGAGATCTGGAAGCACAAACAACCATACATCTTATAACTGTTTTTTTTTTAATGACTCAAAACCCTTAAAGGAGTCTGGCAGCCCATCAGACAGTGGACAGCATACCTGTTTTAGCAAATATATCTGGTAGTAATGTGCTCATCCCTAGGATATTCTGGCAGCATATGCAAAAATTAATGACTTTACACTCTATCTCAGCTCTAGTGTTAAGACACGACTAGTTAGGCTTTTTATTAAATGTTGTCTAAGTCAAATGCTAACATGGGAAAGCATCGATGTGAAGCTTTAAGCACATCTTTCCTGTCAGAATCAATGACAGCTTTGAGGGTATTATATCCGAAGAAGGGCTGAGCCAAGCTGGGAGGGAAAACTATGCTGAAGTTGTGCTAAATTTTGTTTTATTGTTTGTTTAAATTCTCAAAGAGCCTAACACAGCAAATTTTATTTCCTGCTAACCTATCTGAGTGCATGAGGCCCCATTAATGATCTAAAAGGGAAAACCATGGAGCATAAAGGTGATCAATGTCAAAGTGGTGTTATGGAAAGCACTAGGGGCTAGTTATGCAGTATATAGTGCCGTGATACAGGGAGAAAAGACATAGACTAGTGGAAATCAGCTGGTGTTCTCATCTGTATATTGCTTTAGATGCATTGACAGAGCCAGACATGATGACTTATCTGGGAGAAAATAGCCTGGTAGTAGATGTAGGACTCAATCTCATTAAGACAGAGATACATAAGATATCCTTGGGGCAGGCAATGCAGAATAGAAAATGGATCTGGAAGAAGTACTGTCAAATCATGCTTAAAAGGAGTCAAAAAAGATACTATGGAAAATACTTTGATAGAACAGAGATTTGATAATGTGACCCTTTAGGCTTAAGGGTATTAAAATAAGGTCTAAGATGTATTAGTTCTTTCTGTTAGCAAACCCAAAAGGCTTACACCTATTCATTAGATATTCCAGCAGGTGTAGTGAATGCAAACTCACCAAGCCCTTTGAAGAAGCAACTGACAAGATGGGTTTTCTGGTTTCTCAAGAAAATCACTTACAGACAGAAAAATCAACACTGATGCCTTATCATCCATCAGGTAACTGTGTCATTGACCCTCAAATGATATCATAAAGGCAAAGGTAGACAAAGAAGGAACAAAGAGGCATTCAGTTAGGAAAAAAACAATCCATTTAGGAAACAGAATCACAAGCCATTTTAGAGCATGATATATGCCCATTAAGGGTTAACTTCTATGTGCAGTGATCTGGTGTGCTGGTTAAAATAAGGACAGTGAAGCTGTTTCCAAAAAGATGTGATTGATAGGCATTGACCTTTGATGTTTGACTGATTTGATATTGTTTGCTGTTATTTATTATTTAGAGTTTATAGACAAGGAGAGGAAAGAAAAAATGCCTCGTTGCTATCTTGAATTAGGGAACACTGTGGGCTTCAGAAGGTAGGAAGTTTTGTGGAGACCAGTCAGGCACTGGGCAATATTAGTAGATTTTCATGTCAAACTTTTTTGGAAGGGGAAAAGAAACAGATTAATATGGAGCAGGCATTATGCAGTTTAAAAATAAATTTCCTGTTATTAGAGTAGGTCACTATTACAGGATGTTTGCTATGTAGAATAAACCTTTGGGGATAGCAATCATATTGGACAGAGAGCAGATTGTGACAGCAATAATAAAGTGTGCAGTGCAACAGTGTGGGAAAAGGCAGAAGAAAGAAAAACTACGGCACTGTATATTCTTAAGAAAGATTCACATTGAGATATAACCTTGAATAATTACAAGAGCTGAAAGTATTTTCATTTCCATACAATTCCCTTGTCTAGTAGAATCAAAAACAAAAACACATTTTTATGAATTAATTTCATTGTATTTTATTTATTTCCTAATACGTACAAGACTCAGAATCCATGCGCTGTAGTGGCAAACACTGTACCTCATGATACAGATCAGCATCAGCATGCAAACCCACTAAGACAATAAACTGAATGCCAAGTCCCTTCTGACAAAGCCTGAGAGAAAAACTACACTGGATGCCAGGCCTGGAAACATCATGTTTGTTTTTGTTGAACAAGGAAGAGAGAGATGATAGGGCTCCACCCAGCCCCAGCAACAAGATATTAGCACAGGTATCTCAGCTGACTTTTAATATCACAGCAAGAGCATTACTATGAGGTCGAGGTAGTCACAGCAGAGTAGGACTCCAGCCATGCGGGACTTTAAAGAGCTATTTCAATAACTTGACTTGAAGCCAAGTACAAACAGGAAACCAGGACAGTTGTTTTTTTCTGCTGGTACACTAATTTTCTTTATCTAGGGATTTATTCTGCACTTGTTACGGTGGTATTGGAGCACCTTTATTCACAGTGTCTAACAACAATCATCTGCACCAACTCAAGTTTCCAAAGGGCTCTCAGAGGTATCTTAGGTAAAGCACCATGCAATAATCAGGTCTGGGTTCTTGCAAAGTCGAGACAACTGTAGCCTAGGGTCACATTTTTTGTGTAACAGTTGTAAATTAAAAGAAGCCAGCAGCAGTGTCAAAAACATCTTCAATATATGACCCTTCAGACATTATGTGACAGCAGACAGCAGCCAATGCTTTTGTGTCAGTCAGTGGCACCTTAATGAAGTTTAATCACCTATCACCTGCTGGAATGATACTGATACCATAAATGCTTCATGGCAGTGACTGCAGATTTTTTTGGTAAAGATACAATACCTAATGCAATGCGGCACACCATATCTGAATGAAACTTTTGGGACTCAGACATAAAAATGAATCAGGAATATTATGTTAGTCTTTGGTGTAAGCTTCTGTCATCTCAGCCAAAGTCTTAAGGAAATGAAAAAGGCAGCCATTGGTCATCATATTGGTTCCAAACAAAAGAGTATAACGCTACATTTCCTAATTGATGACAGAATAACCTAAATAGTGCCACTATCACTCTAGGCATCTTCATTAAAAAGCAGCAATATTTGGTCAATCTGAAGTGTATTTACAAAAGACCAGATTGTGACTAGTCAATGGGCAGACGCTGGAAGTTATATGGAGACAAATTGGACGAAACCTCAGCTCTCTAACTTTGGCCAGCTCTAGAGATGCATGGATACAACTCAATTCAAGGAAGAGATGGAGGAGGTATGTTCTTAATAGATTCCAATGTCATTGTTTCAGATACGCTGAGCTGTGCAAGACCTATCTCTGAAGACACAGTCTGTCCAAAATGTCTTGTCTAAATCAAGAAAGAATTTATGCTCACACTTGCTCTGCCCTTCTTCGGGCACCTGGTGTTACTACAAAACACTTTTATGCTTTTTCTTGACACAGGATTTGAAGGATAAGGAAAAATGGCCTGACTATCTTTCCACTCTTCTGTCCTGGAGATTTTCCAGCGTAGTTGATTTTTGGGTAGAGGGATCTCCTTGTGGATAATAGCTGCCTCCGCCACTGGAGCATAATCTCCACTTTTCCGTAGATATATTCCAGTAGCAGCAGGGTGAAACCAGTTACCAGAAACCAGTTAATTTCATACTATGAAGGAAATCTATCTTCAGAAAGGAAACCCCATGCAGAGAGTGCCACACTGAAGTGCTGGTCCAAGCACTAGGGTTAATAAGTTGGATTCTCCAGTCCATTCATGCTACTCAGAGTCTTTCTGGCATTGCAAAAAAGCATTAACTGGCTACTTGGTTTTAGCGCCCTTCCTAAGGTCCTGATGCTAACTCCCTGGTTGTCCCCATGGAATTACCAAGTACAAGATGAGTGGGCAGTGAACTCCATGTCCACCATTTTCCAAGTTGTCCAAGCCAACCTTGTCATTTCTAGTCACTATAAAATAGCCTGAAGCCTAATTTGCTTTATGCCAAGGGCTGGTGTAGGCAGTGCCCAGCACAAGGAGAATAAAATGCTGACCTTTGCCATTCTGTTCTCATAACTTGCAAATGAGCTCAGCTTAGCTGGTCGAGGAGACTGGCCAGCATGAGACAAAAGCAAATGAGGAGTTAAGTGTTCTCTTCCTTTCTCGAATATCTGAAATTCGTTTGGCCACTCCATGGCTGGAAGCCATTGCACCTGTGAGTACATCCCAGGGGGTCCTGTGGCCTGTCTGCCTCAAAAAGTTAAGAAAAGCCAGCAGATTCTACAGTGGGAAAGTGAAAAATAACAGAGTCTGAACCACTGGATTTTCATCTTGGATAGTAAAACACTATTTATTTTCCTTTAATTATAGAGCAATCATGCTCCTCTGAAACAGGGCTTGCAGATTTCACTATAACTTCTCTCTTAATTGGATGTTTGTGAATGTAAAGGTTTCTACTATGACTTGTGGAATGAAACAAAAACATCATTTCTACATTAATTTAATTCTCTTATTTCTACCCATTCTCTCACAATCAGGCTTCCTTGATATGCTTAATCTTTTGCAATGGTTTCCATGGCAACTCCTCTTCATTGTGGTGCCACCAAGGACTCCTGTAATCAGGAAGCCCAACTTTGCCAAGGGATCATTTTTGCCTTTTTTCCCTCCAGCTCTGTGCTGGCAGACCCAGGTGACACCATTGTTACCTCCTGCCCACCTGACCTTCCCCACAGTCACACCCACAGGCAGGGGAAGGAAGCATGGCATGGGCTGTTATTATGGCTTTAGGATTATTTCTGCAAATTTCCCTTTTTGAGCCGTGCTACACGTCCCTGGCTGCTGCTGCATGCCCAGTAATTTCCCATCAGGAAGATGAGGAACTCAAGAGGTATTCATCTTCAGATATTCAAAATGTTTTTCTTGTTGTAGTGTCCAAAAGGATGAAATAGCCTGTCTACGAAGCACAGCGTCATCTGCTTGGTGTTCAGTTACACAGAGCAGCCTCCCCTGTACGGCACAATACCACAGCTGTAGTGTACAGTATGTGAATTAGCCCATACTGTACTGCACAGTTCCTGAGCAGTAATATACAGATACATAGATTAACTCCTGCTGTACAGCACAAAACCATAGCTGTAATATACAGCTGTATAAAAATAGCTGATGCCAGGCTGAGCTGGCTCCAGTAGTGTTTGGATTACACATTGCAAGAACTGTACTTTGTTGCTCTAATTTCCTTCCTACAATTTACCTCCCCCTCCCCCAGGCCAACCCGCTCTGAGTAACGGACTGTGTGACTGGCAAATCAAACATTATTATTAATCACTGTAATTACTTTTTTTGGCCCAATTGCAGAGCCTGGGAAGCTAACCACAGTCTCTAGAGTGCAACCTTAACTACAGCGTGTTTCTGAGCCACCATTACCTCATTGTTAGTCATTTTAAACCAGAAAGAACTCTGAAACATTTTTTTTTTCCCTGAAACCTCTTAAACCTTGTACGCTGTACAGATCAGCGTGAGAATCTCTGCATATGTATCTCTGTGCTTCCAGCAAACCACTGACTTTGCCAAAACCCTGAGTGTTTAGTCCAGGCTGAGGTACAGTAAAGTATTTTTTCCTTCCCCTACTCACAGTGAACAGTTCAACCACAACAACGATATAATTTTCTACTGTAAAGTAGATAATTTGTACCTTAAAAAAAAAAAAGGACACTACATTCAACCTACTGCTTAGGCTGAAGTCTAATGGTGGAAAAATATTTGGTTTACTAATTATGCTAGCTCTGAATGCCCAGGAAATGATATTTAAACACTTCTTCTGAAGTGCAGCAGCTACGTTATAACTAACTATTGACTCCAAGGCTACTGAATACAGTAGATGACTTAAAAATATTCTGCCTCTCACCAGTATACCTGCCACATTGCCAGCTTCTCATGTATAACGCGAATGGCCAGGGTACAGCGGCAGCACCAAGTGCTCCAGGGCCCTGCTGCATCCAGCAGGGAAAGGCCTGTGCTCTCTCTTGCCCCCGAAGAGATGGTCCTGCCCCAGCCCATGCTCCTGTCCACATGATTGCATAGCTAGCCTGAAAACTACTTTTTGTCTGCAGGATTAGTTTTCTCTTGGCTCAGTGAGTTGATGCAGCTCACCTTGCAGCCGCACAACTGTTCGTGCTAACAAGGGACAAGCAGAAGGGCTGAGTGGGGTGGAGGAGGCTCTTCCTTTCAGGCCAAGACCAGAGGAAGTAGACCCACGCCCTTGGTTTCCTAAAGAATCTCAGCTGATGAATGATATGTCTGATTTGCCAGTTCATGATCTGAGATTTGGGAAAGACCAGAGGAAAAGCTGAATGGTTTTGTCTTATTTTATGCTTTGTTTTTCTTACTATATATACTATTCTGCATATTAATTAAAAGCAAAAGGACAATAGAAAGAAAAACTCCTTAGACAACTAAAAAATCAGAATCTTTCCTAGATTTGTGTCATCTCCTTGCTGCAGGGACTCACAGTGCTCCTTTGCATGTGGGAATAGATCTGCATTTTCCTACTGCATGGTATGAACTGAGACAGAGGAAAGGCTAGAAGCATCTTATAACTTATGCTAAATTGATAGCTGGGATTGTGCACAATCAAACAGAAAAATTACAGATGTGTAGTAAGAGCATAATCCTTTACAACCACCCAAGGAAAGTAGTTACTGTATGGTTACAAAAGTGACGGGCATTTTTCAACCTCTGCTCTTCAACTAACTGCTGTTTTAACAGGCTGAGTCAGAAGGGCCAGTGATTATACAGCCAGCTCGGGGAGAGGGATGGAGGGAACAGCTGAAGCACTTTTTAGGCAGCCTTTCTTAGCAATCAAAATCAAGCAGAAGGAGTGTTACTGCTCATTGTCTTTGTACAACTGGGGTAGGCAGGTTATCGCTAACTGTCAGCTACCTGCTAACACTTAAATTAAAACTCTGCAGCCACTTTGGCTCTTTTCAGTGCTTCAGTAGTCATTTGTGAACTTGTGAAGCGGCAGGTGAGCTCTGCAGAGGCGGAGAGCTATTTGCTGTCCAAGAGTAAATGTGAGTGGCAGGAGAGCAGAGAAAGTCTCCTAGCCACCAGGCAAGAAGAAAGAGTGAGGATCTGGGAAGCTGTGGAGTTTCAAACTCCACAGGCAGAAAAGCTGGGGCACAGGCTTGGCACTCTGCAATTGTTTAAAAGCACAGCAAGCTGGGTCATAAGCTCTAGGGTCTGACCCCAGCATAACATGTAGTAGAAGTGTAACCCATCTTACAAAAGAGTCATGAGGAGAGAAAAGTCTTTCTGAGGCACACATTTTGTGGCTCAGTAATGTGAACTTACTCACGTGGCTTCTTGGGGGTGCTAACCTTTGGGGGGGTGACCTCTTCGTTTGGGAGACCTAAACTGGAGGCAGGCGAGGTTGGTGAGCGTTCACCAAAAGCTGTCACCGCATCCCCAGTTGCCAAGCGCTTCACTGAGCGATTCGGCTAGTTTAAGCACACTGCTACTCCCATGCTTGTTTGTTCACCATCATGTACAAATGATGTCATGATGGCATGGGGTGTATAGGAGAGTGAGGCAGACAATTATTCCTCACTGCAAAAGAGGGATAGATAGGAGAGACGGAGCAGTTTGCATTAATAGTAGAGCCTTTACCTGTGTGTCTGGGAGGGCACTAAAGAGTATTGGCATTAATCATTGTTAAAGAAGAACAGGCAAGGCCTTGGGAATAAGCTTGAAAACAAGAACACTAGAGGAAAGTTAGTACAAATCTTTTGAGAAAAGCTGGCAAGCCAAAAAATATTAGGGAAAAATATCTTTTCACAAAAATGTTCTCATTTTGACCAGTTTAGACGTCCGTATTCAGATAATTGACGGTTTAAGTTAGGAAAGAATTTATGCAATCTTTCCTACCTTAGTTCTAGTGAAGACAATGAGAATTTTTGTCATTGACAAGCAAATGTCCAAGGGTTTGATTTTTTTGTCAGGCTTCAATTTTTTTATGAAAACAACATGATCTTGAAAGCTCAGTAAAGGTGCTTGTAGCTTTGACCTTTGATTTGTGGTTGCAGATATTAGTATTTAGCTTCCGAAACTCGAATGAAAACCATGACTGCTTGTATGAAAAATGTGTTTGTAATTATTTATAGGCATGAAATGTTATCTGCAAGAAGAGAACTCAGTGCTGAAAATCTGACCCAGAAAAATTAGTGAATGTCCCAGTTAATATTTCCCAAACATTCCTCTGTTGCAGTTTTGACCTGGCCTGTCTGTTATAACACTTATGTTTCAGATGAGGCACCTGCAGAAGTATATTTTGGTCTAAATTGGAAATTTTGCTTTAGCACAAGAGAAGAAATCAGCCCGGACATTTTTATGGGCCCTAAATACACACAGCCATTTAGACTCCATATACAGGAGTCGTCATTCACTTAGTCCTAACTGCTGTTTTGGTTTGGTTTTCTGCCACGGTCGTAATAAGATCCTGCCTTTAGTCTTACCTCCCTGCTCCAGTTCCTCAGCTAGCAAGATCCCCAGCCAAGAGCTCAGCCGTGGCTGACAAAGCATTTCATGTCCAGATCCCTCCAATTTGAAGAACTTTATTGTACACTTTGAACATCCAGTTCTTGACGTATCTGTAGCATTTCCCAAATCCTGACGTGCTGAGTGAGTCAGGCGAAGCTGCACATGTACAACTAGCACACACATTAAGGACACTTTATCGCAAGGAAAGGGCATATGAAGTTCTCTCCACTTTCCTTTCCCATTTTTCTTGAATTTCCTACGAGGGTAAGTCAATAGGAAAACTGGCAGCAGCTGCAGAGTAGAGCACCACATGAGAATGCTCCCGGTTTGCTTTCCCCCAGCTAGTACTACAGTCATTTCAGCTGTACCCTGCTGTCCACAGCAGAGGCACAGGGGAAGCTGCAGGCATGTTCCCCTGCAATCTCTGCTTTCCTCAGCAGACTTTCCCTTCCAGCAGCCCTCTCCAAGGAAGGAATCTAGCTCTAATTTATCAATATTCACACTACAAATATTAACTAATTAAATAATATTGCTTCTTTACCATGTACTGTTTATCACTAGCTAACTTTGTTAGCTGTATAAAATATTTCAAAGAGGCAAAGGGCTTTAACTTCTCTGTCAGTCATTTCATTTGGTTTTATCTACGTTTATTTTTGTTTCTCCACCTACAGGTACACAAAGCAATGAAAGCAAGCTACAAATCCGCATACTTGCCTTTGGACTCTCTGATCCCTAAGGCAGATGTATGATTATTAAAGCAGTTATCAGACACTTACAATCTGAGTATTGCTAATGGATTTTTTTTTCTCCTTCTTTCCCTCTTCATAATTTATGCAATATTTGCTCACAGAAGTGCAGCTCTGGCTGATGCAGCAGTATAAAGTAACTTACCTGAAGCAAAATACTAATGGATCTTTGGGGATATCCCACCATGAAAGGAGCCAAGAAAGCAGAAGTTTAGAAAGTTGGACTTAAATGAATCCAAGCAAAACATGCATACAGCAGCTACTTCATTCCAAAGGAGGCAGGTGGCAGGCTTACGTCCTCCTGTTCTTCAGCTACCCATTTCCTTTTGTGGTCATTTCTCATATGAGTTGCTTCCTTTTCTTGCAAGCGAAAATCTGTGTATATTCTTTCTGTACTGTGCTTGCAGTTTCCGACCCAGCTTGCACATAAAATAATTCAACCGCAGCTTCCTACATTCCAAGTTTATCTTGCTTCTGCAATCACTTTCCTCTCCTCTCTTTTGGATGCTTCAGCACCAGGAGGATGTGGGCAAATCAAAGGGAACTGAGAGAAAACAAGCTGAAGGAATAGAGAGTCTGAATGAAGTCATGTTAAAATCTGGGTAAATTATGACATAGGGGAATATGATATCTGTCTAATAATATTTTATTCATTTATTCAGCATGAAGCAATAATTAAAAGATGCTATCCTGGGCTCTCGGTGCCTTAACACACTGTTAGCAGTAAGACTGAATCACAAATGTATTCAAACAATCAGTTCGGGAGCAGTTCAGTCCGCCAAACACACATGAAAACTCCCTTTTGCTTCTCCATTATCTAGAAAACACATGCTTATCTCTCTTCAAAAATCCTGCTAAACAGATCTTTTTCAATACGGCCAGAAGGTTACCAAATCCGGACTACTTAACACCACAGGAGAAATTAGTATATTGGCATTTGAATGTTGCAAACATTCAGAAGAGAAAACAAGTACTGAAAGTGATAAATAAAGGTATAGTGGAGCTAGGTTAAAAGAAAAGAATGTCTCATGAGAATGTCAGAAAAACAAGCCTTAATAATGAGATGTCTATCAGGTAAACATGTATCTTACCATGGCAATACATAAAAATACACCCAAACTGTTTTAAACTAGAAAAATTGGAATTATAAATACAGAGCAGGAGTCTCTATTACTTACATTTGTTGTTATTAATTTTGTCAGCAAAAAGAGTGGACAGAGGGGAAAAATACCACAGGTCTGAATGGCTGCGCAAATGACTACCCTATATGCAATAGAGACTAAAGCCCATAATTCATCAAAGGACAAAGTCAATGCCTTAAAAGTCGTTCTCAGTTCTAGTTCATTGATTTTATTATGACTGCATACTAACTGGGGCAATAATAGCTGAGACTTGTGTCTCAGGACAGAGGATATATTGTTTGGATATATATGTTCAGCTCCTAGGACAAGGAAGCCAGGATAATGTTGTGTCCATGGGTGTGTGAACATCGCTTAACTATATAATATCTGATCTTCACTAATACTGTTGAATAATAAAAAGATATATTGTACTGTGAAAAAGGACCTCTTTCTTTAGCCCAGAGAAAGCTTCACAAGAACATTCATTCAGGTGCTCTTGCAAGTATTTGTGTCACATCTGAGCTCACACACATAGCTCCTGCTGCCTTAGCTACTAACGTGGTATCATTTCAGTACAGATACATCCAAAAAGAAATGACACAGAGCTAAAAAAAACCCAGTTGTTCTGTGAGTTGCAGAGCTCATGAAGGCTGATTCCCTTTGGATTTGTCCTGCATTCTCCAGCTTTCCCAGTAACCATAATTTTCCTTGTAGTCTCCCACCTACAGATTCCTAAATCTTCCCCACATGTCCCAGACCAAACATATCATCTCCCCACATAAGCTTCAGCTTCCTTCCATGTCCCAACAACCACTGAGTCCCGCAGTGCCCCCAGAAGCTTTGCTCATCTTCTTCAGCCCCCAGACACTTCTGTGTCTCTCCATTGTTACCTTGCAAAGTGGACATCACCTTTGTCACCCCCCCCCCCAAACAATAGCCTGAGATACTTCCTATTTTCACCACCTGCCTTTGTCACGTCTTGCCAGGTGGGCAAGGAAGACAGGGCAATGGTTAGTTCAGAAAATCATACTGCTTCACTGTTACTGCCCTGGACCTCTTTGGCGGGTGGCCCAGAGAGGCAGAACAGCCTCCCCGCTGCTGTGACTTGGCTGTGAGCAAGTTAAACAGAAGGGGTTGAACTCTGTCTCTCTTGAATAGGATCTGCATACAGCCACTGAGATTCATAAAATTTGTAGGGACTTGATATCCTTGAGAACTTCAATCCATTGTCAAATTTGCTTGTAATTCACTGCAGCTTCTAAAAAATTACTGGGGGAAGATATAAGCTGACAGACAGACAGATACAGACAAATAGCACTGTCACATAAGTTTCATTTCTTTAGATGACCAGCTTAGGAATCTCAAGGGTTGAAATAACCTTTTCATGAGGTCTGCCTTTACCTCATGAAAACAGCTACTGAAAGAGTGTAGGAGGATGCTGTACAGATTTCTGATTTCTCCATCCCTATTTGTCAGAAGAAAGGTTTTATTAAATTATTTCTGTGCTTGCTAGACCAAAGTAGGAAATCATATTCCTCTGACCCAACTCATCTGTACATCATTTACTCCTAATTTTCTTTTTCCCTGCTGAAGAAACCATACAGACACACACACACCCCGCACATATATCCTATTTGCTTGGTCAGGAGTTTAGCACAGTTATTTCAAAATTAATTCAAGTTTTTTTCCCCACAGGAAAGCACAACTATATTCACCAGTTAAAAAAAAAAAGAAAAGAAAAAAAACCAAGTTGGCAATTTGAAGTTATTACTGGATTCATTAGAGCTTCAATATCCTACCTACTACTGAGCTGCTGACAGGACAAGATTTAGCTGAAATCAGTGGATCCAATTAGAGCCAGGGGTCCGCACATTGAGCATTTCCAAAGTACAAATTATTGGTGACACTTCTAAACAGTGATTGACAGCTGAGGCCAGCACACATGTTTCTTACACCACCTCGGAATCTCGTTATGGGCAGGACTGGACTTTGTAACCTTTCCATGGTAGCAGGGGGAAAAACACCTTTCAGTTTTTCTCTCTCCTTCATTTTGCAGCGTAGATTTTTTTTTTCCAGAACAATTGGTCACTCTCAATATATGCCTGGACTCTAATTTGTATTACAAGTTTCTAAGGCTGCAGTCTGTAAAGAGCAATCCTCAAACCTGGGAGACGTTCAGTGTGCTTTTGTGCAGAAGAAGAAACCTACTACACCGGTACTAACAACTGCTTAGTCTCCCTTATCAACCTAATATTGTGAAAAAGAACAATTGAGATGGTGTTTATATGTTGTCATCTTTGGAAACATACAGTGACTTCTCTGAAATATTTCAATCTAATTAAAATTCATTATGGTATGTCTTTTATTAGCCCAAATGATTCCCAATGATATCTCCCCACAAGCCTTGCGTCTGCTGGAATATTATAAGCACACTCAGAATATAAATAATTAATAAGACAAGCATGCCTTTTTTTAATCATAGGCTATGTGTTATCAGCTGATTCACAGCCCACAGTTGCTGCTGCAATCCAGCTTGCTTCCAGCATCAGCCCTCAAGTATCTCTTCTTCTTATTACTATTGGAAGAAAATAGATTTCGTCTATTTTATAGATGCATCATCTTGCATGTTATACGTAGTAAGATAAAGAGGAGGCATGTATGAGAAGTTAAGGTCAATCATCTCAGGGTGGTCTTTCTGATATTGGTATAACAAAATGTAAAAAAATTAGGGCTTGATCATGCAAATATTTTGTATGCAAAAATCACATGCACATCAAAGAGAACTAGTTAAGCACAGGGAGGGACTGCAAGATCAGGCATCCAGTAAAACGTTTAATATTTCAAATGTGTCATTCTTCACAACGCTATACTGTCAAAGTAAATGAAGCAGAGTAATGTACATTGGAAAAAAAAAACCCCTTTCCCACTTCCCCATATGAATAAATACTGAAGATTCCATGGCAAGAAAGCAAGCCCAGAGGAATAAAACCTAACTGGTAAAATTTAGCCTTGAATGTTGTAATAGACACCCCAAAATACATGTTCAGTAGATGAGTTTCCACTACATCCTTCGTCGTAGCTGCATCTGGCTGAATTATTCATTAGAGATAAAGCACCCAGTGAATTTATCCTAATGTTATTTATACAGTAGAAATGGTCACCTGAGGCGCATGGTATTCGTTTAAGCTGTTAAGGTGGTTTATGTTGCCAAAACTTTATATAACATGAACATTCACATTACCTCTTTGCAAATTTGCAAAATAATAATAATTATTTTGTTCAACTAATTTATTACCTAAGAGTATGGTAGAGATTTTCCAAATGGCTGTAAAAAAAATATCATAAATAACCTGTGTGTATTCACACCCAGCTTTGCAGTACCTTCTGGTCAAATCTGCAAATAAAGTCTCATTCTTTCTGAGCGAGTCCACGAAAATCTCATTCTTTATGGGTTTAAGCAAAGCAAAGAGGTGGTTTTAAGTCACGTAAGCTATTATTATATTGTAATAGAAACTCAAGTAAGATGGCTTTACTGAAGTCATCACTGAAAACCATACAGAGGGTCTCAATAAACCTGAAAATGTAATTCCGCTGTCAACTGTTCGCCGCAAGGGAAGTTCCCTCCTTCACCAACAGCAGAGCTATATGAATCTCTGTCAGTCATACACAGAAGTCTTGATCCTCTCTGGTAGTTCCCTAGTGCTGCAAGAAATACTTTTAGAAAATTGAGTTAGTTTACTTCTGACACACATCTCTGTAATAGTCCTAATGTACCCTCAACACACCGGCACAGTCTTTGTGGATCAGCCGGACCAAGGATCCTGTCATTGATCTGAGCTATAAGATGAGAAAAGAAATGAGCTTCGTGTTTAGCAAAAAGTCAGGTTTACCACCATCTTCACCACTTTTTAAGCTCAGTGCCCTGGTCCATCTGGTCTCGTAGACCTCGTGAAATTGTGTGTTCACTCATTAGCTTCAATGCCCCCTCCATAATGCTTTCCTTTATACCCTTCAGAAACGGTAGAGATGTTTCCCCATGTTTTTGTCTCCAAGCTTTTTGCAAATTCATGTGATTGCAAGCCGTCTTCTTCAGCAGGGAATTATTCCCTTTGTTATTCCCTTAAAGACCCTCACGTCCACACATTCCTGCCTAGCAGATCCTGGCTATGAAGATTTCTCACATGAGTTTTGCCTGTAATCTGCCATATACAAATATCCTGAGAAAGAACAGAGGGAGGCCGCCAGGCGCTGCTCGCTCAATATCCACTATTACATCTGGGATTCATAAAACTCCTGAACAGTGTTTTTTGCTGCCTAAAGATGCTTTCAATCATCCTAACTGTAGCTACACTATTGAGTAAACAAGCACCTCACTGCCAAAAACTCCAGCCAAAAGTAACTGTCCCATACGCTCTTGGTTCAGCTTGGACCAAACAGTGGCCTGAAAACTCTCAGGCTGCTCACTACACCATCTGACCATTGCTGCAGCTTTCAGAAGGATATAGCTTTTTGATTATGTGCTCCCCTTTTCAGATTCCTCAAGGAAGTGGATGCCTAAAACGTATCTGATATCACAAAACTCAATGCTCTTAGGTTAGGTTATGTTTCTCTACCATGTATTATCGCTTAGCAATTGCAAGCCCCAGAAAAAATAGCTGCCAAAGTTTCCATAGTAAAAGAATACTTTCTATAATAGAACCAGCTCCTTCCTCACGTTCTGTCACGTTAGAATGGCTGCACAAGAAAATCTCACAGCAGTGAGATTTCTGTTTCCTAAACTGCAGAAAACTGCCTCCAGCAAGCTCTATTTCCTGCAGCTTCTGCCCTTTCTCTTAGGAACCATACATGTTTAGCTGGGCAGGTACTGCCTGTTCTTGTTTGGTTAGGCTTGCACCCAGCAGACAAGAAGGAAGGGGTAATCTCTGTTGGCTCCCTCCCTTCCTCTAGTCTCACCCCAGAACCAGTGGTTCTTATTTTAATAGTGCATCCCTGCTTCTGATCCAAGTAATGGAAGCCAACTAATGGCCCTTTCTCTTTCCTCTGCAGTCCTCTGCACCGAAATGGCATATGTACCTTAACATATTCCTACTCTAGCATAGGAGTCAAGTCCAGGGGACCAAAAGGATGCTGTCTTCCTCCAGCCTCTCTAAGGTCTCTTAACATTGAGTCAGCCTTCGTCTCCTAGATCCATTTTCTCCCTTTCATCACAAGTTCACTCTCTAGTACACACAAAAAGGCACATTCAGGTCTAAGTCTCTGCATGTACGGTAGAGACACCATTGTTACTCCCATGGTCCATTTCTGCAATCCTCTGTGATCAGATATGAACTCACTCTGTCTGCACTCCAAGACAGCTGCTGCTGCAACTGTCTTTTTTTATAGCAGAATGTATTTCCTTGGCTTCAGCGCTAGACTAGCCATATCCTCAAGCTTATGCTGGAGCAAAAGCAGAGCTTGCTCCCATGGATCTGCAAAAGATATTCTGGAAATAACCTTCTCATCTACTCATTCTCCCATGCTCTGTTTTCTTCAGTCTTTGTTCTCTTCCTGACAGTTTCATAACTCTTTGGTGGGAAAGCCTCTGAGTCCCAAGGCCCTGATTCCAACTCCAGTATTTTTCCCAGACATTGCACAATCCCATACCACAGTAAATCGGTGTATGACACATCCAAGGACTTTCTCTGCACTTCCTCAGTCCAGCTAACACATAACAATTAAAATCCACCTCCAGCTGGAATTGCATCGATGCTGAATGTTTTAGGGAATTTCAGTGACTGGAACATCACTGTTCTTGCACTTTCTTCTGGTCTTTTCTGATGTCAGAAAACTCCTCCATCCTTGCAAGTGGTCTTTATAAACTGTTGTCCCTATTTAGAAGTCTATCATGCCCCTAAAGTCTATCTGTCTCAGAGGTCTGAGATTCCTGCCTTATTAATTGCACCTATGCATGTTCCTCTCCCTTTCTTATCAGTTTCCCTTTGCTGTTACTGAGATCATATCCCGCATTCCTAGTATTCATGGTCCCCTCACATCTGCTCTGCCCCAGGTCCTTTCTAGAACTGTAAAAGGACACATTTCCCACTGCCCTGAGCCAAAACGGCCCTTTCAGGGATGCCAGCAGTCCTCTGATCCAGGGAAGGAGAAAGGCTCTGAAAAACGGAAATTAAACCGTATTATTTCTAATATATTCTCTTTTTCAGAGGGGCTCTACGTACATGAGTAATCATTTATTGAGTGTTCTTCCTTGTTAGACGTGTAGCGGTAGGAGAGTCTCTCCAGTCACTGCATGCATATTTAAGTTCACTACTCATGCAAAACCAGTACGTTAGATGACGTTTCACGATCAGACAGCTCATGTTACTGCTAAAAGGGGAGGTCACACTCTCCTCACTCTTGCTGCAGCACTGGCATTCAACAGACCCTTGTGAACACTGATTCAGCTCACTAACCCAGCAGGAAAATAAGCTGGCTAAAGAACGTGTATAGTTTTCTGCTGGGTTAATGTGCTGAATCATCTTGGCGAAGAGCCCAGTGAACGGCAGAGATCGTGCAAGGTGGGGAGGGGAAAGGGAGGCACAGGGTTCAGGTGCAGCAGCTCTGTGCCGCAACGCTCAGGAGCCAGAAGCAGAGAGAACAGGCAAGAGGGCAAGGAAATAGCATCTCCTTCTTGCAGCAGCAGGAAGCTCAGTTACCCTGTTACCTATTTTCTGACCCTTCACTACAAAGCCTCCCCAGCTGAGGCAGTGGGAAGGGGTAGCTGAGGAACACTGCATTAGCCAAGATGAAAGAACTGTCCCTGTAACCTAGCACGGAGGTGCCGAGTGAATACCACTTCAAATGTTTGCATTGTTACCAATTTCACTGTTCATTAAAGCACTTAAAGGAAAAGTTATATTATGAAGGAGTGAGTGAAATTTCCTTTTCTTGACTTTCTATAATTTAGACACATTGAGGTAGGTGGGCTAGGAAGTGCCGTAATACCTCTGTTCAAAGAGTTATAATTAGCTGGTAATTGTGCCATGTAGTATAGAAGTGACCTGTCCTGTACCACAAGCAGCCAGTAGACAAGTGAATAGGTTACACGGAAGTAGAAATTTTAATTTTATTGGCCAGAAATTCTGAATAACAATTACATTCATGGAATCCGGAGTCAGATCTTAACTTGCAAACAAACAAACAAAAAGCTACATTTCCTGGATATTTTACTTCTAGCAAATAGTTTAACCACTTCTAACAGGAAGTTCTGCATTCTAAAATAGTGGATTGGATTTGCACAAGTGATTACCAGTGCATTATTTGTTCACGGAGAAAAGCCATGTACACTAAATTCTGGAGAGTAGCATTAGCCTCACTAAAACAATCTAGATGTCCAGCAAAATATTGTTAGCTGCAAATTCTCTACTGTTCTTTAAGCATAGGCAGATACATAAAATAATGAGAGTTTGCAGCGTTCCTTTCTCTGAAAACCAAAATGCATGCCCATAGGCATGAAAGGCATGAATCACTCTTTCACAACAGCACTGCTTTCCAAAATGCATAGCTTAGGCATCCTAACTCAGACCTCACTGATATGAAAGTCTTTAAAACTGCATTGATCAACAGGTGGTGAAAGAATCCTTAAAACGTAACACCATAAAACTGATCTCTTAACAATATCCGTAGGAGAGCACGAGATTTAGTTACTCTTTTATAAAAATTATAAAAATTAGGACATTCCTAAAAGGATTTCTACTGAAAAGTTACAGGGTTTAATTTGTGTGAAAGTACTAACAAGTTTACTCATTCTGCAGGAGTGAGGAGTTTGCCTCACGTAACACTCAGGACTTAGCTATAACTTTGATATAAATGTAATTTGGTAATTATCTGCTCTTCCCTTGAGGACAAAGTAATTAATTCTGTTCTGCAGTTCACATTGCATTCTGTTTTTACACACATATGAAGGATGAATTCTGGAAGATTATGATCAATAGTTACTGTATTGACAACCAGCAACTCATCATCCTGGCAGCTGTGTGATGACTTTTAAAGAAAGCTTAGGAACACAGAAGTCAAACTTCAGTTCTTAATCTTTTGGTTTGTATTTTGGGGGAGGGGGGGGGAATCAACCTAAAGGAAAATAAATATTTAAAATGAGTATTCATCAAAGAAGTAGATGATATTTTGCACATAAGCAAAAAAAAAAAAAACTCACCAAAAGTTATCTTTGTGACATAATTCACAATTAAAGTACAACTAAAGTGATATTTTCCCTATTTTTAATTCTGTTTTCCTTTCCTTTAGAGTAGAGAATAATTTAAAGTTAGGACTAAATACCAGCTCAAGTCAAAAATTTTAGGCATTGATCGGGAGCCAAAGCCCCAAGGTGTAGTTTCGGATATGATTTTTTTTTTTCCTTTGTGAAGACAGAGCACCAGATTATGTGTTTGGAGTTAAGATCATCATTACAGCCCATTCTTAACCACTGTGTAGTGTGTTTCCTACCTGCAAAGAATATATACAGAAGAAGCATACGGCAGCTGATGAAAACCCAAACATAGAGGTCCCGGAAATTCTATCTTTGTGAAGAGGGATGCAGAAGGAAAGGCTTCCTATCAGTATTTTGGACCTAAATGATACTCAGTAGAAGCCACTGCTCTGAAGAAAAATGCTTGTAGCGATTGTTTTTACAGCCATTCTGTTACAGGCAGCATAGGAAATCCTGGTCCAGTAGGGCTATTGAGGGGGAAGAAAAACAGCTCCGTTACAGGGTTCTCACATCAGGACCGATCCTTGCATTCTGCCTTGTTCTCCATTTCACATGGCCTGGGTAAATCATTTTGGCCAGAGAGCTATAGGCATGATTTCTCTCCAAGGATTTGTTATTAATAAAATCTGCTGAAGTAGATGCAAAGATACAGCATAGACTTTCCTTTTTCAGTCTCGCCTGTCCCTTGGAGGACCCAGTATGAGTTTTATCACAAAAATGAACTCCCCTATAACCTACTGGCCTCTCCAGGGAAGGCTGCTTTTTCTCCTGCGTATGATATGCTTTCTAATATAAACTTGTCTGTAGTTTCTTAGGATGTGGTTTCCCATTTGCAAAATAAGGATAACAGCATTTCCTACCCGACGTGAACGTTCTGTCAATAAATATCTTAAAGATATCAAAGGATGGAGCTATAGAAACATAAATACTAATACTACAGCTAGGAACCAGGAACTTAATGTTCTTAAGCTTGTCACTGTCCAAAAATGCAGCCAGCTTTGAAACAACTGAAATTCTCATTTATTCCACCAGCAACCAAGGGACTTGGCACTAGCCACTTAATTGGTCCTGGCCTTAGTCAGTTTTAAAAAAGCTTTTGGACTTAATCTGCCAGTAAGCCAACAATTAGATGTTTTACAGGAAACTATTCCATTGACAAAAATTAAGTTTAGGAAGGAGTCAGAGAACTGGAACTGGCTGCACTTCACAACAGTGCTGGTAATAAATCTTGACAATAAAAGGGAATGAATTACTGAAGGCAGAAAAGCGAAATCACTGAAAATAAAACTAGAGGCAAAGTACATTTGTCTCCCAGATCTCTGTCAGATATCTGACTGGAAAAATTTCCTGCAAAGATAGCTGCTTCAGCTCAAGAGATGTACATCTGCCTTCACCCATGCAACTCTGCCAACCAAGAAGACAAATAATGACTGATGTTCCTTTACTCATTGTATGTGCTTCAGTTTGTGGCCAACAGGAAGTACACAAAGTGGGTAGGGAAACAGAAGTTATGTCCAACAAAGACGTCCTTGCAGGATTCCTTCCAGCCTCAAAGCCAGATGTGGTAAAAAAAATATATGCCATCAGATGCGTGTAAAAAACCTTCCAAGTCCAGATCAGCAGAATGCCTCATTTTTTCCACACCAGGCACAGCCTGGCTCTGGGAGCACAAACACCTACGCTTGCCTCAGAAAGCCAGTGACTCTGCACCTTAGTACTGCTTGCACTTTTCACACAAGTTATTAGCACCCTCTGGCACAACAACCTGGATCCTTTCACCATGCCTGCGACAGCAAGCTCTGTGCTGATCAACAAGAGAAACAGTAGAGCACCCATCAGCATATCCATCCCATATCATTCCTTCATCTCATGCCTCCTGTGTGAGGCTTCTCAGCTGAGGCTGAAACGCCTCATTTGCAATAAGATCATAGCATGAAGTGGCACAGAGTCTTCCTCCTTGTGCCTTGTCCCCCTTTCTCCCAAGCGTGAGATCCCTTTTCGAGCAAGCACAGCCTCTCACACAGCACCTTAGCATGGGTATTATCCAGAATGCACATGCGCTGTTGCCTCACAGTGCACCAGACCTCGCTGTGCTGGAGATGCCTCGGTGAACTCCAGGGGAGCTGGCGCTTCTGCGTGAAGCCAGCCAGTGCCGGGCCAGTCCCTTGCAGAGATTGCAGGGTCGGTTTCCCAGGCTCAGCGCAACACTGTGCCCATGCTAATTAACATGCCCTTCCTCACTGTGGAGAAGCAGGGCTAATTACTGTGGATGTAATACTCCCTAATAAAGTCAGAGTGTCTTGCTGTTCTGGTGCGATTCTAGTTGTTGCCAGTCTGGGATTATCCACAGCACTCTGTCGTGCATGGTATAGACCTACAGTAAAAGAAAATGAAAAATAACGAGGCGAAAAAAACCTTCCTTGCCTTTTTTCACACTTCTGCAAAGGTTTGGGTCATACCTGATTTCAATACAGGGCAAAGGCTTGAGGTCAGGTTTCACTGGGGGCAACTCAGACGTTCCTATCCTAATTGCCCAAGCTGTACTCTTCGTGATTAATTCTCTCATCAGCGCCTCAAGGTCTTCAGGGATTTTGGCAAAGATGACTATGTTATCAGCTGATCTAATGTGGCTTAGGTGCTCTCATTTATCAGGATGCCCTTTCGCTCCCTGTTTAAGGTTTTTATAAACTTTTCCAAGCACAGGGTAAATTGTTCCAGTGTGACAACGTCTTCTTGTCTAGTCCTATTCTTCCACTCAATCCCCTTACTTTTCTTGTCAATGCTTAAATGTGTTTGTGTGCTCTGGGATTCTGAGAAATTCTCCGTCTTCTCCTGTGTTTCTCATGCTGACTGTGTCCAGGTTTTCTGTCGGTACAGCAGTTTCATTATACACCTCATTAGGGGCTTGCACCTGCTTGTGTTGAAGCCAATTGCAAAATTTCCATTTATTTCAGTAAAAGCGTGTTTGGACCCAGTGGTATGCCAATGGATAAATTAACTTTCAGACAGAACTCAGAAAGGCAGTAAATTTTCCGGGAATATGCTTTGCCATTGGAAGAAAGGAGGATTTTTCTAATTGAGGTAGCCAGAGACGTCTCTGTATCTAATCAATAGTTCCATAGTCTATCCACTGCTAAAGACTTGAATGAGAATAGACTACACAAACACATTAATAAATAAAATAAATCAGCTTTTTCTTACAGTGAACTTTATTAGTATGGACACCATTAACACCATAGACTGCAATTGCTGATGACGTAAAGAGATGCCTGTTATATGAAACGAATGAAAGTACATTCCTGAACGGCCAGTGCTGGATATTCTCCAAGTAATGTCTCTACAATAAATTCTATTTCCTTAGTGTAGAAGCACAATGTTTTTACTTAATGTGACATATAAGAAAATAGAACAAAAAATTGTAAAAGAAGATAGGAGAAAACATAAAATATAAAAATATAAAATATTATTTTGAGATTTATGGCTATTCTGAGAAATAGCCTTCAATTTTTCTTTTAACAATTTGGGACATGGAATGAAAAATATGGGTTGAAATGCCTTTAACATCGTTCCATCATGATTACTATTTCAATTTGGTGGAGGTGCTTCTTTTGTGAGAGTTAGAATGACATCTTAGCACACAGTGGTTTAAAGTATAGGATAAGCTTCATCTTCCCTTTATAGTTAACATCAGATGTCTCACTTCTATGACATAGGATGTCTTTCTGCAAGCATTCAAGTGAATCTAGACATATTTTAAGTTTGTCTGGGAAACAGAACCTAAGACAATCCAACTTCTACCCAAATTGAGGTTACTATTTTAAGTTGAAAATTTTAAAAAGCTGGTCAAAATTTTCTACAAATCAAAAAATTTTGTACTTGTTCTTATTTGACCCATGATTGGCTATATTTTCAATCTGCTAATCCCAAATAGAAATTGATACTCTCACTGACTGAGGAGCTATAATCAGATTAATGTCCTCTGAACTATAATTTGAGACTAAATGAATCCCTCTGATAAGATAAACTAGATCTAAGGCCTAACCTCTAGAAACCTCTAGAAACTACTCCATTAATGAATTTCTCCCCTATCGCGACACCAGAAATAATGAACCCAGTCTTATAATCTTTAATCAAATTCTTACAGAGCGCATTAAAGAAATTAGACGGTTCTTTGAGTGAACTGTAGGATTGAATCCATTTTTTGTATCACTCCTACCTCAGTGAGTATTATGAATCAGACTCCCCTGTGCTAATGGCACAATTAAACCATACTAATCATATGTGTGCGGCCACGTCGTTCAGAGCACACCATACACAGGCAAAAATAATAGAGGAGGTAAAACTGAAAGAAACTCCTTGGTGTTCAGCACGTATCGGAAAAGATTTTACTCTTTGTCAGTAGTTCTAAATCTCTAGATTTTCTTCTGCCAAGGAACTTTTTTCTCCACTACTTTCACAGTGATAGATTGTGGTAGAAGAGCAGTTGTAACGACTGCACAGTGCATCCTTTTTCTTCTTGAGATCCCGCTTCACGGTGTTTACTATGGAGTGCTTCGGATATCAATTGCTCTGGGTAAGGAAGTCTGATTCTTAACATTTGAGAAAGGTAATTACTATGGAGAGTAAGAAACAGGTCTTCAGGCCCTCTGCTAGTCATACTTTTTGTTAATGACTTGATCAGTGTGGTGGCAGAGCACAGACTTACAGAACAAATCAGTCCAGCTTCCTTATTTAGGCTTTCCTAGCAAAAGTCACTGAAGTCTCCTCCACTTTGCTAACAAATACCAGTGAGACATTAAAAACACAATCATGAAAGTACCATGATTACCTCTATAATGCTCTCCACTATAAGATTACATTTCATATGAGGTTATTGTACTTTGACTATCAGCTACACTGATCTTCCTGAATAACGCAGTCAATTTTACTGCGCACTTCACACACAATACACCGGTTCCTTGGCTCCTGAGAACAGACTAATTGAGAGGGTATGCTGTATTACAGAATACGATTTGCCTAAAAAGATTACCATCTACCTCATTAATTTTACATTACCATACTATGCTTCTATTGATGTTATCACAATGCTTTCTACAGCTACTTACTGCAATCACAAAAATATACACAGATCACATAGCCATTAAGGTGATGAAAAGATTTTTAGAGGTGTTATTACTTATTTATGCCACAGTAGTGCCTACTGTTTTGGTCAATATTATTAGCACCAACTGTGCCAACCCAGAATATGTGTTCCCTGATCGGAAAAACTTGAACTCCAACTGCTCTCAGAAGCAACACAAGTATGGTACAAATAAATGAGAAGAAAGAAAAAACCATAGATATGACTCTCATTTAAATAAGCCAAATATTTTCACAACAAGAGACCTGTAAGTGCATTTTATAAATGTACATTACAGGCTAATTACAAGAAAAGTTGATAAACAGCAGAACAGAGCAACAACAGAGTGAAAATGTTTGCTGAGGGGGGAACTGAAAGGAGACTGGACTAATATGTTGAAGATTTTCATCTCAAATAAGGGTGGTATTTGAGGGAAAAGAATCCAAATGGAATCAGATAGAAGCTGTTGTCATTGCAAAACCAATGCCATAGGGTTAGCATAAATAGATATAATATTTCTGGGTGAAAATGGCTATTTTACAATCATTTGTGACGTATCTTAGACAAGCAACTAAAGTAAATTGAGGATAAAACAGTGTATGTGAACATCGATATGCTGAGGGATTCGGTGGGAGAAGCCAAGGAGATATTACCAGCAGTGGTTTGAGGAAGTCAGAGGGGACCAAGGTAAATGTCAAAAGCCAGTGTTGATCTGGTCTAATGGAAGAATCTCCATTTCATGGGACTTCTGAAATTCTGAGAAAAATTACGTTCCTTGTAAGAATGAAATGGAAAGAAGAAAATAGAAATTTCAATTGAAAATGAATTGCAATGAGATTCTCTTTGTAACAGTCAAAATATTTTATTGCGAAAATCTAGAGTGAAGGTCTGCAGCACCACTATATATGCCCAGTACCATTTGACACCTATGAGTACCCTTTGAAATAGGTACAAACTGTGAGGAGCCTGGTACAGTTGTTGTTCCTTTCACTGAAGGAACTTAGGAGTGTTGGAAGTTATAGCTGAGTCTGGAAAATTATTCCCTGCTCTACTACCCCAAGGGATCTGAAGCCCTCAGATCACCAGCTCAGAGCAGGATCTTTGGGGCTACCAGACACAATACAACCTGGTGTATTACACAATGTTAGCTTACTCAAAGTATCTGATATCAAGTTTTATTTCTCCTTGCTAGAGCTGTCTTTACTTCTTTACTTAGAAGAAATGCAACTGTGGTGATGCTCCTAAAGGTTTTTTTCCCTCTGTCACAGAAGTGGTTTCCTTTAAGTTTAATTGCAGCCCCCAGAGTTTCAAAATGAAGTCTGCTTCAAATCGTGTGTAGCTTCTAATACAGGCCAGCTCAAATCTGGAAGTTCTGGAGCAAGCATAGACAGATTTCTGCCACTCCTCTAGTACTATTTGCAATAATGATACATCAGATTAAAAGTCTTTTTTTTAATATTCTTCAAGGCTTATTCAAGGGTCCACAGCTGCAACCGGCAAGCAAGGAGAAATCTGGAGCAAAAGAGGAGAGCAGCTCTCCTGAGGCAGATTTTGTCATGAATCTCACTATCTCTGACGCTTTTTTGGAAATCCCAGTTCCTGCTGTGAATTGATTATAAAGGCCAGGTTCCTTAAAAGAAAAGAAACGAAAAGAAATGAAAAGAAACGAAAAGAAAAAACAGGTTATCATCACTAGCAATTACAGAGAAAAGTAATGAAAACATAAGTAAAGTGTGCTTGTAGGGCTCTGAGGAGGAGGCAAGGGAAAAGAACCTAGCAGTTATTTCTCTAAGATTGTGATTTTAAGCAAAATGCAAGATTTTCAAAGGCCTATGGGCTTTAAACAAGCATCTACATGGAATTAAGAAGAAAGATCAAATTTGGTGCATAAAAGAGTTTATGAGCAGGGACACTAACACCTTTACTGCTAAAAGCAAAGATGTTGGTACAGATGCTCGTACAATCATGGTGGAAACATACATCTCTTAGCCTGCTCAAAGCTTACCTTCATTTTTGCACAGCCACCAGCTTGAGGCAGGGCTGCGTGCTCCGTGTGAAGCACCAGGTCTTAACCTCATTCAAGGTCTTTGTTTACTTAGATGCACTAAGAGGACCTTGTGTTCTAATCCTCTGCTCAAACAGAGAAAATGGCATGCCAAAGTTCATGAAATAAACTCAAATACATCTTCTAAATAGGCCAGACTCGTGGCACCATATTAGGACCTCTGTTTCTTAAGGATCAAACAAGTCATTTTCAAATGTGTTGACACCATGCACAGAATCCATATGAAGCCAGAGAGAGAATCCAAGAACAAACAGAAAAGGTAAAATAAGCAGCATTTGCTCCCAGCAGCCATGTTTTGATTGCAGCCACATGACAATCTTGGCTGCCATGTGTAAAACATTCATTAACCTATTTAGCCAAAATTAACTATAAAAATGTGCTCTAGGTTTTCTTTCCTCACATTGGTAAGGTATCTTTTAATGTAAGTGTTTTCTAACCAATTTCTAGGGATTTTTCCTGTAAATGGTATCATTATTATCATTATGCTGGGAAAGGTTAGACATGATTCTTCTCAGAGTTCTCAGAAGCACGTCTTTCTCGCTAAAATGTCAGACACCCCCCCCCCACACACACACACATCTTAGACTCACTGAGATGCGATAAATTAAGAGTAAAGCAGACAGCACCTTATTGGACAAAAGAGCAGTTAGAAATTTTAGCTACACATCTATACACCCACACATGCCTTTCTTTACAGACAAATCAAATCACTATTTCAGCTTCAATAGCAAAGAGTTCAAATGATCTGGTGATGGTCTCACACAGTAGTAGTGGCTCAGCCAGAAACAGAAACCAAGTTGTTTAAGTTTTGGTACTGAGTTCAAGCCACCAAATTAAAGTACTTCTCTGCCCGATTTTGCACTCTTCTCCTCCATATCCATAATGCGATGAATCAATTCAACCAGACTTCCAGTTCATTCTTGGAAGGTTTGAAATCTGAATGTAGATCTATGTTTACAATCATGAATACATTTCAGCTTCAGATATATTTGTATCAGAATAAGGTCTTTTTGGAAAAAGAGCTTTAGAATGACATTTCCTTCTAACTGCTACAGAAGGCAATGGGGATTTTTTTTAAATTAAGTTTGGGTTTCGTCTTTTTCATTTTCTTCTTTAATAACCCCTTATTCATCATAAGGGAACAGAAAAGCATCTGTAGTGGACCAAACCAGTGGTCCCTATAGCCAGTATCTTCTCTCTGATATTGTAATAAAAAGGCAAGCACAATGTGCTTTCCCAAGAAATAATCTCAGCTCCAGCAATTTGCAACACACAACTTCCTTAGTCAAAGACGGTGTATTTGGATTTGTTAGCCCTCATAGTACAGATCTTTGCAGTTACTTTTTGAAGTTCACAAAATTTTAGCGTTTACAATATCCTGTGGCAAGAAATTCCACAGCTTAAGTACATGCCAAGTGGAGCACCATCTCTTCTTTTATGTTGAACTTTCCAGCTAGATCCTACATGCAGCTGATCTCCCAGTTTCACTTTCTCCGTGCCATTCATGATTTTATACACATCTATCACAGCCCCTCTCAGCTGGCTTTTTTCCGAGTCCAAAGAGTCTTAGTCACTTTAGTTAATTCACCAGTTTGTTTTCTATTATTGTACTAGTAAATCTTAACATTTGATTTGGGTTTTTTTAACTACTAATGAAAACTAATAATATTTCAACTATATTGAATTCATGTGCTATTTTATTGTCTTATCATTCAACATTACAAGGTCTTGCTGCAGCACTTTACCCATGTCAGCGTTCCTCTCTACTACCCTGAATAACAGTACCATAGGCAAGCTTTATCACCTTACTCTCAATTTCCTCAATAACTGCTTACTCTTTAAACTCTACCACTTGCAGTTTCAATCATTAAGTGGCATGAGTTGTGCATGAGTACAACACGGTACATCAGGAAGGAAAGATTTAGAAGAATTTCTGCACAATATTTCTATTCCTTTTATCACCTTTTCCTCTTCCCCATCTGTTCTACATCCTTCTCGTTTGCAATATTCCTCAGAGAAAAATTATGTCTCTCAAGGAAATTACTCTGATAACTGCTCTCTGAAAAGAACGTTTGAATAATTAAGAGGTGAGTTCTTTCCATGCTGGAATCTGTTCTAACTAAGCTAGAACCAGGGGAAGCTCAGAAAAAGAAACTTGAATGTACACTTTAGGGAGAACCATCATTTTGTTCACTTAGTATGACGTCCTGACAGAATCAACTGCAGTTTTCTCCTTACTGTCTGGTGGGCTGACACGAAGTCTCTCCAAGGCCAGAACAAAGAATGCTCCAGGGACCCGACAGCACACAGGATTTATGTAGCAGCCGGCCATCATCCTATTCAGAACCATTTAGCCAGAGTAGTTTGCCTTGCCTCTACATCCAATTTCCATCAGTCAGAAATGTCAAGGGACCAGAAAGATTTAAGAGCAAAGGGTAACCCTTGTTTGGGGGTGGCTTGTTCGTTCACAACATGTAGCAAATGTGAGCATGTACTTAAAAAGGCAGGATGAATTATACAAAGTTATTTTAAAATCCGAGTGGTAACATATTGTTGAAAGAAGTGGTTATCTTTTAATCCTAAGAAATATGACCTTCAGGATTCTTGTTTTCCCTAGGCCCAAAAACAATAAAATGTCCCTATTCTATTTCATTCTCTTGCGTTCTCTCTCTCTGAGTACAAGCCTTTGACTAAACCTTACTCAGACAGAAAAACCACAAGCCTCACAGCTGAGACAACTCATGATTTGGGACTCATTGTAGCATTCACTACATTTTAAAGAAAACTATATCTATCATTATTTAATATACTTTTTTTTTTTTAAGTAAACTCTTTGCTATCCTCTTTAAAGTATTTTTCCTCCACTGAATCATATGTATCCAATGACTCCAAAGTCTTATAAACAAGGCTCAGCGTGTATATTGGTCTTTCTTTCCTAAGTGACTAGAAGCAGGATATGGTCACCCCCTTAGTATATGAGTTTTACTTTAAGAGAAAATAAGGCAATATATATATGTATCATAAATCTGGCTTATATTTGAAGTAATTATTTAATATTTTATACAACCACCATCTTACTGTAGTTTATGTAGTTACTACCTATTCATGCCTCTTACATTTTCTAAGAACAAGTACCTTCACCTCAGTCACACTCACTATTTCACTCACATACCCAAGTAGAAGACAACTGTTTATATTACCAAAATGAACGTGACAATCATGGGAATTTTGGTTGGCAGCGCAGTTTCATTAACAAGTGTTCACAAGCATCGTGAAACTTGGTCTTTCTATGAACATTCCCATGAATATTTATATTAGCCTACACATTTTCATTGGAAGAAAAAGATTGTGAACATCAGAGCCTAACAGAGCCTTACACTGTAAGCCTAAATTTTTTATTCATAAGCATTTTTGCAGTCAACATTGAGCCTGAAAATGATTCTCAGTTTGCCTTGAAAGTGGAAAATAACAATTTAAATAAAATCACTGAGTGCCATGCACAAAAAAACAAGTTAGAAATTTATTTGCATGAATAGTCAATGAACTGAAATGAAAATTCCTCTTTTGTTGTGTTAGGTTTCTTAAAGATTATCTAATGAAGATTATAGTGATTCCTTTTTTATGTTATAAATGCCTATGTTCTAAAAAAAATTTTTGCCCTGTTTCTTTGCAAATGTTATTTGTTGACCACAGGGCTCGGCAGCTATTTCTGTAACGTTTCAGCAGGTGTCACGTTTTAATTCTGTTTTCCTTCCCCAGAGATGTCACTCCCAGAGTAACTTTGTTGAAAATATTTCAAAAGCATGAAAGGGTGTCTCAAAGCACGCATATTGGACTATGTAAAATCAACCCTCAAGCTCACTCACCTTTATGTTACGAGAACTCATCGTTTGTTGCAGGTGGCCAGAATAGACTTTTCCCTTTCTCCTTTGAGGACAGAGAAGAATGGCAGCTGTACCTAGCACAAGGCATTGCCATCTGTATGCGTTAAAGTAAGCCAATTTAATTCTTAGGAACAGGACTTTCTAAGCCTCTAAAGCTACAGGCAAAAAAAATATATTCCACTTTGCTTTCTGAGATCCTAAATCTGATTTTTTTCCCACCTGAAAAGGTTGCCTTAATGATAAGTATTGGCGCTGGTATGTTCATTTTGTAAGCATATGTTTTGAAATAGAATTTGAATAACAATTCTGTAAAGGAAATAATGAAAGACAGGTAAGGTCATCTGTCACTTTTTGAGCCCCTGGAAAATACATCATTCTCAGAAAATCAGTTTCTGTTTTAGAAAAGTGCACAAGAAAATGAATGACAGAGAGAGAGAGAGAAATCAGGAAGGGAGCTACTTTGTGTTTCATTTTGATAGAAAAAATGTGTATCAACCAAATGAGGTTTTTGTAGTAACATAATTCAAATGAGTCATAATGTTGATTCTTATACCAAACGCATCAGAGTCTCCACAAGATAACAAGTTCTGACCTACAGCTGAGAGAATTATTTATCATTCTGGGTTGAATAAGACATCATTCATTTAACAGAAATTAGAAGTAGCTGCCTTGGCACAGTTTGCCTGTGGAATTACAAGAGGATGGGCAAGAATTCTTATAATGCCAAAGAAGTATGTTTACTGACTCACACAGACTTTGAAGGGAGTCACTTTGCATTCTGCTTGCGATGCTCTGTGCACAAAGTTATCCTTATCTTTAAATGAACAAATGCTGAAAATCTTCTACCCTACCAGTCTGTCTCAGCAGAGCAGGATAAACGTGCTCAGCTGAATGCACAGTTAGCTCTCTTCACCAGGATTTTACATGTTGACTGCATTTTCATCTTTATTTTTAATGATTTGTTCGAGTTTGAAATCCTAGTTGGCTTCATAGAGGACTTAAGATTTACACTATCACTTTGGCTTCATTTAATGACTTTCTTTAATCCAAATTAAACAATATATACTGATGTAAAAAGCTAAATAAGCCCTATTTTGCCTAGTGTAAAATTACCATTTTAGGCAACTGCAATCATGAAGCACTTTTTAAAAATATGAGACTGAATTTGCACATGTGAATGGTTTCTACTTTTACTCTCCATGAAAACATTATTCACAAAACAGCTACATATTCTAGGCAGACAAGCGCACAATTACATTTTATAATGCTCATGGCAGGAAAAATTATACCTAGCGTTTCTGTCAGGTCTATTTTACAATTTGTTTTTTCCCCTCTTTCATATTTTTTGAAGAACGGCCCTGAGGAGTTGATCATTTCAATGCTTCCTTTAAAGTCTTTTTTAAAGAAAAAGACTGATTAAATCCTTTCTCCAAATTATGCATTCTCAGTTTTAACATAGCTTAAGATATTATTTGGATAACCAATAAAACAATAACAGCCAGTCCAAAGATCTTTAAATTTGATGTACAGCCAATCCTGAGAAAAACAACACTTCAAGACCAAGCTGAAGAAAAATATTTGAGAATAAAATGATAAATAACTTTACAAATCACATCTGTATAAACAGTGTTAGGTAAAACTCAGAGTTTTTGTATTGGTCTTATACTGCTTCCACCAATTATGTTTTGTTATAGTTCCTCCTATGTTCTACCAGCAGGGTCTAAGCTCAGGTCAGGAGCCTGGAATCGGCTTTCATGAAGATGCTTCACATCTGCATGCTAGGTATTGGTACCTGTCTTTTTTTTTTCCTTTAATTAGTGACTATCTTTATTAAGCTTTGCTGCATGTCAAGCCTTTGAGATGCTAACAACTGCAAAAATAATACCTAAGCCACTAACCTTTATCTTCAATATTTCTTTTTCTTCCTTCTTTACCTTTTCCTCTGGTGGTTCCCCTTGCAATTTAGAGATGCAGCTTACCCATAGAGATACGCCTCCACCCACAGCCCTCCGGGTCAGAGCTCACTTCCCTCCTTCTGCAGCCCTAGACACCCAGCACGGCCTGCAACAGTGATAACGAAGAGGCAGGCATCGTTCGCCTGCTCCCTGCTGTCACGGGCAGTACACAGCCCCCTGGATGGGAAGAGGGCAACAGAGCTGGAAAATACCAAAGTAGGGGGAGTCAGCAAAGAAAGAGATGACAAGAAAGAATAAATAGAGTAGAATGGTGGGAGAGTAAAAACAAAAACAAACAAACAAAAAGATTGTGGTAGCTGTTTCAGGACATAGAAACACGCAATGAGGAGGAAGCAACTAGGAGCAACTGGGCTAACATAGGAATATATGGGTTTCATCCTACGGTGCATCACCAGAATAACTTCAAAAAGTAGTAGCTGTAGCAAGCCCTTCACACACTTCAGGGAAATGATGACTCCTGTCTCTTCTGGAGGCTGAAACTCTGCTCAAGGCTCTCTTTTTGATGCTTTTGTGGGGAGGCAAGCAGTTGGAAAGGTCTAAAAGTAGAAGGAAGCGTCTTTGTTGTGTCAGTTCCAGCAAAGTATCTATAATATCCTGCCGTGCTCTATCAACAGAGCCCAAGCCTGCAGTACCAGCCTGCAAACTGCTACCAGTTATTCAGGTAAGGTGGCTATTCTGTCAGGGCAGTCAGTAAAGCCAATGCAAGCCAAAATTCAAAAATTCAGGCTAAAAATCCCATTCTCTGTCAGTCACTCAGCACTCACTTACCTGGTCCTGACAAGGTCGTAATTTCCCTAAGGCAGCTCCTGGGAAGCCGAGCCAACATAAAGATCAAATTTTAAGTGTTAAATGCAACTGTAGAGAAATAAAGACTTCAGTGAAGGCAGAACAAGATTCTTGAATTTATTTTAATGTCAGATATTATCACTTTGTATCCACTAAACACCACTTATTAGGGAGATCTGATCCTAAGAAGCAGTTTATTCCTCTGTTACATCCTTCCTCTAGAGTTACAGTTAGTTTATTTTGACCAAATTACAGTTGAGTAAATATGAAGTTTTATATGCAGTTACTTTCTCACTTGCTTAATTTTGGCTAGAATCACAGAAACTAATGAAATACATGATTCTGAAATAACAATGTCACTTTTACATCCTTAAGCCAGTGGAATCCTCCCATCTTGCAAGAGATCATCACGTGTGATTCAAGCTAATAATTGCATTTATTTTTCTATTCAATGTTGATATTTTTGTTTTGATAAAAAGAATTAGGTGGCTCTGAGCATCTTTTAAAACAGCCTAAGAAAGGATATAGCTTAGACCTTTATTTCCCATGGTTAAATTTTTGAGCAAAACTGCAAATATTACCAAATATTTCCAGTGACAAAGTACTGATATTCAGACTGCCCAGGATAGTCTGTAGAGACATTAAATAAGTGAGTGAACTATCCTATCAAAAGCTACTTCATTTTTACAGGCTAATTAAAGGGACACTGTCAAGGTTGTTAAGTACTAAAATTTCCATAAATTGGCAGTTGTTCCATCTGAAAGCACTTACCTTAAAGAGACACTGTCAACTTAAAAAAATCACATTTAGACCTGATCTGAATGCTGTGTGCTTTCAATTAGTGTAGTTTAAAGAGTTTAGGGATAATGTTTTATTTTCCTGTGATTGGGGGGGGGGGGGGAGGAGGATGGGTGCAGAGGGGAGGAAATGGGAAGCTTTCTTTCCTGACTTTTATGATATATCATTCTGTAAAGTTTTGAAGTGCCTAACTGGCATGAGTCTAATCCTTTCTAAAGTAACTTCAGATATGATTTTCAAAGGTAATTCTTCACTTAAAGATGCAGATTCCAGTGGCAGTTAAATACTCAGACCCTCTGGATGCTTTTTGAAATGCCTGAAAGTGCTTATCCAAATTTTAGATTTCTAAATACTTTTGAAAATTGGGTCATAAAGCGTTTAGGGACCTATGGCATTCTGACAGGCAATGCGATTCACATTGCTAAGTCCCTTCTGTGCCTTTAGAGTTTTATTTTCCTGAAAAATTCTTCTCTCTGTTACATTATCGCGCAGTGATTTAGACTTCACTCCTGCAGTTGGTTCTCAGAGCAAAGTCATATGCCTTCAGATCCTGAATGAGGTCAGTGAGTGAAAGCATCCCTCTAATGATTTGATCCACATTGGGCTTTTTTTTGGTTTGTTTAACCTAGCTCTTAGCTATTCAAATTAAGAAAGAATACACACTAACCACTGTTACAAAGCAATATTCATACACATGCTAAGGTAAAATATTAGTCACGTTCCCAAATCTGTTTCCCATGAAAAGTTTTAGTTAATTGGATATGATTTTAAAGGTAAAGTTCATACTACTCTTAGAGCAATGGTATCTTCAAACAATTACTGGTCTTTCTGTCACACCCTCTTATGTTGTTTCATACAGAAGGAATTTGGTCTGTTTTAAAGATATTTCAAAGGAAGGTGGGACACAGAGGTGTCCACTAATACTGGGCTTATTTTATGTGGTCAGCAGTACAGCTGAATCTGTGATGATTTTTAACACCTGTTAAAAGGCACCCACATCTAAGTGGAGCTGAATGCCTCCACTAGCTATTCTCTCCCATAGAGAAGGGCTGACAGTTGGCCACATCTGCCCTTTACTAAGTCATATCGTAGTTCTGGGAGCTAATCAGTGAAATCCTTAAGTTACTGAGATTCAGGAGGTCGGGAGTTCATGCAAAGGAGTTGGAATACATACATACAATCCAAACTCTAGCTAGATGTGAATTTTTGATGACAGCACTCCCCACAACCACCTACTGACTCACCTTTACTCACCTGTGGCTTCTTCTATTAAGATCTATTCTTTCTTTATTTTTCCACAGTGTCTCACTCTGTTTTCAGAGAATGCCATTCCACCATATCTAGTGTCTGTGAATAGACCACTGTCAGCCAAACTCACCCCAAGGAGTATGCCATTCACTCAGTCGTATTTTACCATAGAATAAATGTCCTATTTGATGTGAATACTAGGCTCAGCCTGATTACTGTCAAGTTTTTTGAAATCTCTGACTTACATAGGAAATGACCTGAGGTTCATCTGGCTGCCAGCTCAGGACGTCCCATGCTATTGCTAGTGCTACTGTATCTAGCCAGATGGGTTGCTTTTTCCTACCCTATACACATTTTGCGACTCTTGGCATGACAACTGCAGAACATTCAGGAAAAGCAAATAGTTATGAATTAGAAATCACAGACTGTTGCTTCTGACTCTGCAAGTTGACTGGTTTTCTTTCGTGGTGCTTTATAACATTACTGCTTCTTCTGATAGCAGTTTCATTGTTTTATTGAGCAGAACCACATACCTGGGATTTTATCTGCCAAATACAGGAGAAAATTGGGCATATTCTAAGTGAAACCTGCTTTCAGGGCAAACCCTTCTCAAAGAAATCTTAGTCCAACGTCAATACACAGCTCCTGTGAGGTATGCAATTGTTCTTTTCCTTCTCATAATTTTAAAATGAGTTTTTTGTATCAAAAGCTTCACTACACAGCCCTAACTCCTGATTATGTATTATCTCTGCTTCTCCCAGAAAGACTGACCATATAAGCATGCAGCATCTACTAGTAGTAACATATGTGTCATTTGCTACATTGAAACTGAATTGCCTCAACCTGCTGTGTCAATTCTTTTTGCAGAATCTGATTTTACCTTGACATGTTGTGTTCAATAGAGACAGTAATTATTTAGGGATTAATTTTACAGGTGTGGAAGTAGCAACGACATTTTGGGTTGTGACAGATAGTACCAGGGTCAAATCTGAGGTTAAAAGGAGGAGGGTTTGCCATTTCCTCTCCCCCCCCCTTTTAATAGAACAATTAACACTTAGCCTAATCAATCATGCATTTGTGAATGTCTTGCTGATAGGTCATGCACCATTACATCAGCATGTGAGAGACAGCCAATGCAAATAGGTCACTGGATGTCATCTCAATGGCATCTTACTGTAAATCTAATATGGTTTAAATAGCACAGAAAAGCATAGGGATGAGGCAATAGAGGAAGAATCACAGATTCAGAAAACTTTATTAGCTAAAAAGAGAATTTCTTAAGCAAGATAAGCACTGACCCTTCCACTGAAACCCTGGTACCGATATAGCTGGAGGTGTCTAAATCTCTTAACAACTGTAGAAATACCTTTAAACACTAAATCCCATTTTGCAGGTCACTGTCCATGGGTTAACAGAGTTTTTCCTTTATTAAAGAACAAAGAGGCAGCAAGGTCTGCTTTATTTGTTCAAATAAACAGTTTTTGCACTCAAACAAGACTGCCTCCTACCTAGTTCTTCCTAACTTAAGAATATGAGAAAAGTCCATCTTTGTGATTAAGGCACGACTGCAAAGGAAAATGATGTGTTCCACATCGGGGTACAGGTACAATAATATGTTAATGCAAGGATGTGGGTCTACATTGTGTTAACTACTTTGCAGAAAGTCCCTGAATGCACAGTTTCCTACTGTGGCTGCAAGAGAGTTTGCCCATTTCTCACTGACGGGTAACTGTTGTGCACAAGACAGTCTGGAGCTGGGGAATGTTACCTGCGTTAATTTATTGCCCATCAACACAAAACTCTGATCACAGATTCAGGCATTGAGAAGGAGGAGGACAGAAACAATTTCACTTCACTTCTATCTCTCCTTATTCTCACCTGCCTAATTTTCACCTCAGGGTGCACTCTTGTCAAAATTCCTCCAGCAAGGGGGTGATCACATAGGAAGTGAAGGTGGTACACATGACAGTTTCTGTTGCTCTTCTATGATGGTTTCTGCCCCTGTATTTCTTAGTGTCTCTGCCCTGGCATGGGCCACCCACAGCTGCAGTCCCTCAGAGGTTTCCCTGCCCTGACCATGGTCCCTCAGGGACGTGCCTGGTTTTGGTGTTGAATGCCCCTCATCAAGAGTACGCCTCTGTCCTCCAGTGTCTGCTCACTTCTTTCTTAAATATATTTGAGCGGAGGTGCCATGCACCTCTCTGACTAGATGGCTTTGGCACCCAATGGTTAAATTTTTTCTGCACTGTTTTCATCTGCCTCAGGGTAGGCTGGTCCTATCAGGGCAGCGCTATCCTTCCCCAGCACAGCCGCAGCCCTGATACTTATGGCTTAAAATATGTGCCCAGTCAGCTCACGACGCTGTGACCTGGCTTGCATGGGCTGCATGATCACATCATACCTGCTCAAGAAGTAGACACTAATAGTGAATATGGAAGAATAATAGGATTTCCAATAGCTGATAAGCACCCTGATCAGCTTCATTTGAAGTGTGAATTATTCAGAGCTCTACAGTTAAACTTCAGAAAGAGATTGCACAGGACTACATTTTGTGCTGTACATTTCTGTATCTGTTCATTCCCTTCAGCTAGAAGAACACATTTGTCTCTGCACCATTTGCCTGAGTGTTATAACATCTTCTGTGGCTGAAATGCTCAAAGCTTAAAACTCCCATTCCATATGAAATTTTTGCAACTAAAACCCTGACTCCTGACTTTCATCCAGAAAGAAACAAGAATCTAAAGTTTTCCAGTGAAAAGAGAATCCTGGCTTGCTTTTCTGAAATGGACCTGGCTGCTCCTGATTCCCACATCCCCTCAAACTGCTCCAGAAAGCATGAAGAATCATCAGACACTGAACACAGAAACTGTCTAGCTCCCAGATTGCTGATCACCCAAGACTGCCAGCTAAGATTGGGTCTACTGGGGCTTCTAGACTTTTGGATCTCTGCTCTGCAGGTGGAAGCACTAGGATATCTGACCCCAGCGCTACCTGCAAGGCAGGACCCAAACTTCCGGGTTGGGCCCGTGAAGCCGAGGTTCATGGTATCTGCCAGACCCCTGCCTGCGTTGTAGCCATGGTGCTTCTACAAAACATTTTGGTGTTTCATGTCATCCTTACTCATAAGAGTCAGGAAGCCTTTAGGGAGATATGCTTTTCCCATTCCTCTATGGGAAAAAAGAGAAGTTGCATATATGGCTTTCTTTCCCTCATTGTCAGCCTTGAATTCTACTCAGAGTTGGTTCCTCTCTTTTCATTTATCATCATCTTCTGAAGAACACTTTTAATAACAACAGGCTATCTGCAGTATTTCTGATTTAAGTAGCAATTATTGATTGACTAGTTAGAACTTCCGTGCTTTATGAATTGTTCTCTGGAGGTGATAAAATGAGGAAATCAATGCTTTAATTTGCCTTTATATTCAAACCTCTAGCACAAGTTAGATTTTGCTAAGCGAGCTCCAAAAGGAGAAGGAATACTTTAAAGTACCAACAGATTTTGTTTGTGCAGAAAAGACAAACATATCATCAAATGTTCAGTTTATCAAACATGATTCTCAGGACAAAAAGATGACTCATTCAAACCAATAATAAGAAATTACCCCAAATAGGGTTCTTTATTGAAGAAGTAGACTATTTTGTATCTCAGATGATTTTTAAAAAGACTCTAAACCAAGTAGTTCCTCCAGTGAGTGGGGAAATACTATTCTTATTTTTGTGGATGGCCTAAAGCACCAAGGCAGAAGCTTCACTCCCTGATTGCTATTATTGCCATGGCAATAGTGCTTTATTGTATCAGCCTAAGTTCATGCAGGGGGAATAAAGTATGGATTTACACAGATTTGCAGTAAAAATACAGAGGAAAGCTATGATGTATAGGCATAGAATCTGCTATTATTTGAGTCACTATTACAATTTCCAGGAGCCAAAGTAGCGCTGCATGAAAATTCACTTACCTTACCACAGTAGAAAACTGCTTTACACTGAAAATGAGGTACAAGATACAAGAGGTACAAGATTTTAATGGTTTATATTGATAGATTAAGTGCATATGTTTTGCCCATGCATCAATTCTGAAAGCAAATGAATGGCTATACACATTTTGGTATAGAGAAGGTGCTACATATGTTCAATACATTAAAAAAAACCACGTACCATACATAGTTTTCTGTCAGAAATGAAAATAACGCACTTTGAAGTTTCTACACGTTACCAAGAATGTTTAGAATAAATGGACCTTCAATCTTATGAAATATAGTGCTTGCTAAAACAAGAGGCATGCGTGAATAATGGCAATACCAGGTAGAAGCAACTGATTACTCTAGTTTTAGAGTAGCCATAAAGTAATGATCACTTCCTCATTTCTGAAGAAAAATGTTGGGGAGAGGGGAAGTGTGTACACAGCCATTATTTCAGCAGATGGATTATGTTACATTCACAGGTCATACCTTCCACTAATGTAAATATTGTCTCCATCAGCTTTAAATACCTAGTTCCATATCTTTTTGAGGTACTCTTTTCCCTGAAAGATCAATAATTTAATCAACTGTTCGTTATTGTGATGATTACAATGAAAAACAAATTACCCCGTCTTGCTTAAATGAACACACCTTCTATTTATATCTCTGCTTCTCATAAGGGGTGTAAATGTTGAATATTCTAATGAAGAAGCAGGACTTTACTCTTCATCATTAATCAAAACTTAATAAGCTACCAAAACAAGATTTAAAAATAAAATCCAAGCAGTACTAGTGAAGAGGAAATTTAAAAAAAAATAAAAAAAGAAACAATCACTGCAAATTACCTGAAAAGCAATCTAGGACAATAAATATTGTGGGAAATAAAAGAAACAGCACTTCCTTTCCCTCCCCTGCCTCAGTTCAGAACTAATAATTACAGTTACAGCTGCCATCATAAAAAAATCAGTTTTGAAAAGGAAGGAATGTTGTATTCATAGTTGAAGCTAAATAGTAAAGCTGTGGATTGCAGAATCCTCAGGCCTGAACCTAAGCTCAGGAAATGAAGGTTTGCTTCCTGTTACAGACTTCCGATTTAACTTTGAGAGATGTAGGTCCATATTTATCACCTCCCACTTCAGGGACTGAATAGTCCTAGACAGAGTAGTTAAAAGGACAGGATAGTTAAAGTTTAATACTAGTTTACAAGGGGTATAAAGATGATTAGTGAGATTCCCTAACTTAGCCTAATTTTCTTACGTGACCTCTCCAACAATCAGAAGGAGCTTGAAAGAGCTGTCTGTCCTCACTAACACCCAGGGACACTTGTCACTGGATGTCAAGTGCGGGCTTCTAAAGCCAAAAGAAGCCTGGTCATAGGCAAATGTCTCACCAAGCACCCATCTCAAGGGGTCCTACCCATGCCTCTGTCCCTAAAAGATCCAAAACATTGTGCCTGAATAATCATTTTCTATACTTTTTTTTTTTGAGCTTGGGAAAAGGCAATCAGAAAGGCGTTGGCTTCCTCTTGCAGCATGTCCTAGAATAAGAATGTCTAACCTATGGCCCAAGGTTTGATCTGGCCTGCCAGAAATATTCCATCTGTTCAAAAGCCCACTTAATGACTTTCTTTCCAGAAGACCTTCAGACGTGGATGAGAACGTTACTTATGTGGGCAGCTCTTTCTGTACTACCTGCACTATGAGAGTTCCCTCCAGCTCCTCCCAGTTATTCCCCTTTTGCAGACACTGCAATGTAAAATTCATGAAGTGCTGCTTAGGCACTGCCCTTCATATTTCTTGCCAGGGTTTCTGAGCATGTGTAGATGCCTCTGCTAAGGCTCCTGAGGAGTTTTTGCTCCTAAGTGAAGGTATTTAGTCAACCTAGGTATTTTCAGTGTTCAGGTAGAGTGTTAGAGAGCAGATTTTTCCATGACAGTTCTGTTCAGCTGTCCTCACAGAGTTGTCTAGTGGCTTTTGTGAGACCCAAGGGTGTCATCTCTCGTCCCCAGCTGTGGCGCCAAAGGGATAGTTTCCTGCAGGACCCATATGTGCCACATCTGTAGCAAAGTCTAAGATGTTGTGTAACAGGCACTGGATGCGTCTGTTTAGGCCACTGAAATGAACCACTGAAGTATGCTTTAATCAACATTTACGTGGAATTTAAGCATGTAGAGGAGAATAATGGTATTTCCCAAACTGTAAGGGTGTTTTGAGAATAAATTCACTAGGTCTTAGTTCATGCTCCAGAACCAGAGAGACAGTCATAGAAAAAGATTCTCCATCACTTTCACACATTACTTAATGAATCTTCACAGGATCCTAGTCAGGCTATAATTCTTATTAATATGTTATTATTCTTATTAATGTGTTAGTAGTCTTTTTAGGTAGCCTTTAGGCAGGAAGAATCAGGCCAACATATATAAATTGGCTGCCAAAAATGTTATCCATTTATTTATGCTTACAAACCTATATTTAACACAGATCCAGGGATAACATTTTAGATACCTTTGTCCAAAAATGTTAGCATAAAAAAACCTGTTTCCAAGCACAGGCTGACTGAAATTCTGGATTCTCTTGCCATAGACTGAGAACTCCTGTAGGCAGTACCAACCTACATGATGTTACACTGTTCAATGTAGTAGTATGTAGAGTAAGTGGATAAGAATATCTTGCACAGACTGCTTAAGATGAGAGAGAAGGAAAGTAGAAAAAAGGTAAAACCAAAGTGAAACAGTCTAAGCGCTGAAAGTATAGAAACTTTTCTTCTGTGTTGTAGAAATGTGTTCTTTTCCCAGTGTGCTTATTACATACCTTCTGATCCCAGTGCTCTATTATTACTGAGCCTGGGGGGAAAAAAGGGATTTGAAAGAATGCAGTAAACTATCTCCATTAGAACTAAATGTATTTTAGGGAGCTTGTTTCTATTACAGAAACAGAAAGGAGGAATGTTTTGTCACATGGGAGGTGTTGAAAGGCAAGTCTACTCTGACATGCCAAGCTGTATTTATACCTACAACTGGCCTGATCCGCTGCTGATGAAAGCACAGATAGCTGTGGTGAAGGCAATTGAGCTGAATTGTCTCTAGCAGCCAATGGAGGCCCTGAGCTCTCCTCCTGGTCTGCTCTGATTCAGGCATGCAGTTAATTTTTTAAGCCTATCACAGCAGTGTTAGGTCAAAACCATGTGAAAGTTAAAGGGTTGGTGGTTTCAGTTCCTGTTTCAGTGGGACTCTTTTATTTTTATTTTAAAATATAGTACTTAATTTAAAGAAAAACACAGCTAACAGAGGCAGCAAACACACAGCAGTTTGTGCAGCAGTTCGTGCAGAAGGACGCCAGCAGGCAAAGAAGGCACCTTCATTTTCTGTAGTAGTGTGTCCTTCCCCAGGCATGGTCATGACATGCCATAGAGCACAGGGCCCAGTGGGTGTTCGAGTCGCTGCATCACCTGTGTCTGAAGCTTCAACCCAGACAGACCCTCTGACAGCACATGCAGCTCTACAGGTGTCAGGCTGCAGGGAATCCTGTGGCTGATCGCCACAGTGATCACAGTTACATCGCCAGATAAAGGAGTTAACGGGAGGAAGTCAGTAGGCTGCATAGCATCCAAGAAGATGAGCAGGAGATTGACAGGGTATTCTCGAAGACTGTGCAGCTCCAGTCGTCCCCACCTCCCACTGCAGCGGAGTTGCCGGAGGGCTCTGTACCGTGTGTAAAGGTGCATCATAACACTGTTGAAGAGGGCTGGAAGCTGGTGACCTCTCGTAGAAGGAGAAAGGCTCTTGCTCCTCCTCAAGATTTGCCTTTGAAGAACAAGTTTAGCACCCTCCAAGCTGAGAAGGAGCTGGGCATGGCCTCAAGGGAGGCAACTGGCCTGGCAGACCCTGTGTCACGCAGGAACCCCCGGAAGAAGCAGCAAGTGATTGTTGTGGGTGACTCCCTGCCGCAGGGGAACACAGGCATCTATCTGCCGGCCTGACCTCTTGTCTAGAGGGTTTTGTTGCCTGCCAGGGGCTCGAATAAGAGATGCCATGGAAAGATTGCCAAGGCTTGCCAATGCATCAGACTACTACCCCCTGCTGCTTTTCCATGTGGGCACTAATGACACAAAGGACAAATTGGATACCATCAAACAGGACTTCAGAGCTCTGGGAATGGTGGTCAAGGGTCTAGGAGCCCGGGTTGTTCTCTCCTCAATCTTGCCTGTGGGGGGGAAGGACGGGAGGAGGAGTAGATGAGTTTTCCAAGCTAACGACTGGCTGCACCGCTGGTGTTGGCAGCAGGATTTTGGTTTCTATGATCATGGAACCCTGTTTGAAGATTGACAGCTGATGGAAAGAGATGGGATCCACCTCACCAAGTGGGGCACACATGTCTATCTTTGCCAACAGATTGGCCAGCCTGGTAAGGAGGGCTTTTAACTAGGAAAGATGGGGGAAGAGGAATGGTATAGTGACACGGTGGTCAGTAAAACACCACTCAAGTCGGGATGCCTTCAACGGGTGCGTGCAGCCAGGGGAAACATCATGGGACATGGCTAGGTGGCAGGAAGGAGAGGTGGTGGAGTTGCCGTTTATGTGAGGGAGCAACTAGAATGTATGGAGCTTTGCCTAGGGGTGGATGAAGAGCAAGCTGAGAGCCTATGGGTAAGGATTAAAGGGTAGGGTAACGTGGGTGACACTGTTGTGGGGGTTTACTACAGGCCACCTGATCAAGAAGAGGAAGTCGATGAGGCCTTCTACAGACATCTGGAAGAAGCCTCACGATCACAGGCCCTGGTTCTCATAGGGGACTTCAGCCACCCTGATATCTGCTGGGAAGAGAGCACAGCTAGACACAAACAGTCAAAGAGGTTCCTGCAGAGCATTGATGATAATTTCTTGGCCCAGGTGGTGGAGATGCCAACGAGGAGAGGTGCAATGCTAGACCTTGTACTAACAAACCAAGAAGGTCTAGTTGGAGATGTGAAGGTTGGGGGCAGCCTTGGTTGCAGTGACCATGAGATGGTGGAGTTCAGGATCCTCCGAGGAGGGAGCAGGGCAACGAGTAGGATTGCAACCCGGGACTTGAGGAGAGTGAACTTTGGCCTCTTCAGGGACCTACTTAGGGGAATCTCCTGGGGTAGGGCCCTAGAAGGAAGAGGGGTCCAGGAGAGCTGGTTAATAGTCAAGTATCACTTCCTTCAGGCTCAAGAGCAGTGCATCCCTCTGAGGAAGAAGTCCCGCAAAGCAGGCAGGAGACCTGCATGGATGAGCAAGGAACTCCTGGCAAAACTCCAGCAGAAGAAGGAAGTCTACAGAAGGTGGAAAAGGGGACAGGCCACTCGGGAGGAATACAGGGACGTTGTCAGAGTGTGCAGGGATGCGACGAGGAAAGCTAAGGCCCAGTTGGAATTAAATCTGGCAGGGGATGTCAAGGACAACAAGAATAGCCTTCTCTGACGGAAGGACTGGCTGGGTAGCTGAGGGCAGAGCAGTGGATGTGGTCTACCTGGACTTCAGCAAGGCTTTTGACACTGTCTCCCATCACATCCTCCTAGGTAAGCTCAGGAAGTGTGGGTTGGATGAGTGGACGGTGAGGTGGATTGAGAACTGGCTGGATGGCCGAGCTCAGAGGGTTGTGGTCAGTGGTGCGGAGTCTAGTTGGAGGCCTGTAGCTAGTGGTGTCCCCCAGGGGTCAGTCCTGGGTCCAGTCTTGTTCAACGTATTTATCGATGACCTGGATGAAGGGACAGAGTGCACCCTCAGCAAGTTTGCTGATGATACGAAACTGGGGGGACTGTCTGACACACCAGAAGGCTGTGCTGCCATTCAGAGGGACCTGGACAGGCTGGAGAGGTGGGCAGAGAGGAACCTCCTGAACTTCAACAAAGGCAAATGCAGGGTCCTGCACTTAGGGAGGAAGAACCCTCTGCACCAGTCCAGGCTGGGGGTTGACCTGCTGGAAAGCAGCTCTGCAGAGAAGGACCTGGGAGTGCTGGTGGACAACAAGTGAAGCATGAGGCAGCAACGTGCCCTTGTGGCCAAGAAGGCCAATGGTCTCCTGGGGTGCATGAGGCAGAGTGTTGCCAGCAGGTGGAGGGAGGTGATCCTGCCCCTCTCCTCAGCCCTGGGGAGGCCTCACCTGGAGTCCTGTGTCCAATTCTGGGCTCCCCAGTACAAGAGAGACATGGTGCTCCTGTAGAGAGTCCAGCAGAGGGCTACGAAGATGAGGAGGGGCCTGGAGCATCTCTCCTATGAGCAGAGGCTGTGAGAGCTGGGCCTGTTGAGCCTGGAGAAGAGAAGACTGAGAGGCAATCTCATCAATGCGTACAAGTATGTGAAGGAGGGGTGTCGAGAGGATGGAGCCAGTCTCTTCTCCGTGGTGCCCAGCAACAGGACAAGAGGCAATGGGCAGAAACTGAACCACAGGAAGTTCCACCTAAACCTGAGAAAAAACTTCTTCACTGTGAGGGTGACAGAGCACTGGAACGGGTTGCCCAGAGAGGTAGTGGAGTCTCCTTCGCTGGAGATATTCAAAAGCCGTCTGGATGTGATCCTGGGAAATATGCTCTAGAGGACCCTGCTTGAGGAGGGGGGTTGGACTAGATGATCTCCAGAGGTCCCTTCCAACCTCCACCATTCTGTGATTCTGTGAAAACATTGACTGAATAAAAATCTTTTTCAGGTTTGTCCTCCTTTCCCATGCCCCACTTCTGGACACTCAAAAGCCTGGAAAAAAACTAGCTTATTGCCAAAGCCAGAGTGACACTTGGGAGTCCCTGTGCTGATGAGATGGGTTGCATTGGGGTGATGCAGCACCAGGGAGTGCTGCATGGTTCCCGCTCACCTGGCAGGATTCTTCAGAGCTGCTGCCCCAAGCATGCCTGCCGCCCTACCTGGACACTCCTCTCGCAGAGCCATAGGGCTACCACTTTGGTAGCTATGTGCCTCAGCGTGCCCAAACCATGGGGCTGCAGCTTCGAGACGCAGGGCTGCTTCTGGTCTCCTCAGGTGGCTGGCAGGCATCTGCACACACACTTGCATCCCTTACGCTTGTTGAGCATCTCGCAGACGCTCAACATATCCAGCATCTCACAGAACAAAGTCAACAGCAGATGTTTTTGTGCCTTAGTTTCAGTGCTCACTTTTTCCATGACTATCCTTACCACCGCTAGCTTGGTGGAATGACTGCATTCAGCACTCCTCCCCGACACAGAGAGATGAATTGCCCACTTGGACACCTGAACAAGGAGCCTTCAGCACATGAATAACAGTACCAGCGAAAAGCTGCTCCTCCCCTTCCCCGTATCCTTCCTCCACCCACTATTCCTCATGGTCAGATTGCTCACTGCCTAGTAATCTGGACAACTTCCATTGCTTTGAAGCGCTGAGGGTGGTACTGCAGAAGGAAGGCATGGTATCTTTTAGCACACGACTATAGTCCAGTGGTGATAATCATTCCAAACTACCTAGGAAAAAATAAAGAATATAATAATGTTAGTCAGGTAGCTTTTCCTATGTTATCAACACCTGCAAACACAAACCTGCACCGACAAATGCTACACCAGAGGGTAGGATAAGTGGAGTTAGAAAATATCACTTTTAGGCGTTCCCAAATGTGATAAGCAATAGTAATGTAGATAGCATGCAAAAACAGACAATAAGTACAGCTTTGAATTTAAACATGACCTTCAAAGAGCTTTTTCTTAGAAACAGAGTAAAAGCCCTAAACCTTTGAAAGAGCATGACCAAACAATAAGCCCCCAACTTCACGCAGACCTCTGAGAATTCACTCTCAATAACGGACTCTCTGAAGTCTTTTATCACTGTTTTAAAGTCTTTATTTATCAAATTTGAAAAATATCTTCTCTTTGCCCCATTTTTTTCACATTCTCAAGGTATCTTATCAATATTCACACAGCAAGCATGAGCATATTTCTAAGTGACAGTACAGAGCAGTATGTGATAAACTGGAACATTTTTGCAGCTCAGACCAATGTGCAAGATAAAAGCATACAGGCTCCCAGAAAAGCAGCAGGGCTTTGGCTGAAATGTCAGAAGCAAGTATTCTGCAGGGAATGATTCATTAAGCTGACACTTCAAAACCTGGAGGAGCTGTTCTAGTGCTCCAAGCTAGGTTTGAAATACCTGGACTCCCTTGAACTGAAGGTACAAAACTGCCAGAGTCTAGTAGACCTACTCTGACTCTTCCAAGTGAGACAAATTGAGCTCCATGATGCTTAGGACAGAATGCTTCATAGACAAGATCTTGTGTAAAGTGGAGCTATGTTTGCTGCTCACAGAAACTAAAGATCCATGACGCTTTTTATCAGAGAAAGGCATGTTTCCAGACATCTTTGGCCAAAGTAGAATAATTAATATTCTCTTTCCAGCGTAAATCTCCATAACAGAGTAGCCGAACTTCAAGAACGGGTGAAGAAAATTCCAATATGAATATAATGTGAGAATTCTATAGTAAGAAATGTGCTTATGATAAAAAAGATCATTAAATACATCATTTATTAAGCAGATAATTCGATTAACTATATGAAGCTTTTACAATGAAATAAAAACAATACAATTTTGCAGTTACAACTTCAGACTAGAAATTGGGCAGTTGGTTCAGAAACTATTAGATTTGCAGCTACCATCTCCTTTGCCGAGGGCACATAATGTGCAAATGCATATAATCCCTGTAAAACATTTGCAGGCTACAGATGGGACATGTGAAAACCTTTCAAAGTTCAACAAAAAAAACAACCTGTGAATAATCAACAAAAAAATTCATGTCAAGAGGATGAAGTTAAGCTGTGTAAAGCCTGATTAGTGACTGAATCCTAAAATCAACCTGCTGATTAATTCTGCAGCCAATAAAGCACAGAGAGATAAAGCTCCACTCCATCTAACTTACTTGACAATAATATTCTACAATGGCTAGAAAAACAGCAAACAAAAAGTAAAATAGTTGTTGTTAAGTAAGTTCTGCAAAGTGGACAAAGTTTTACCTTGTGCTAAAGCAGCAGACAGTACTTTGATTTAAGCATTCCCTTTATTCATCTGTTAAATAGCCAAGGTAGACTGTTACAAAATTGACCTAACGCACATGATTCAGTAAAATTATTATTCAAGGATGTAATTTTTTGCACACTACTCTTGATGAATCACTGTGTGTTTTATGCAACAGAAATACTTTAAACAAAGGAAAGGAAAAATTGAAAGGGATAGTATAGGATGACTTGATACTGAAATGAGTTCAATTTGTTACAACTAGTTTCTATAGAGTATGTTTAGGTCTTTTGTACATTGTTATTGTGATGGAAACAACAGTGGCTTGTCTGCTCTTGGCCTTAGAAACTAAGGACTAGTCCTAGATCTAATCATGTAGTGCTAAATGGCTCAAAGTCTCCTGCTGCGATGATGTAAAACCTTTTTTCTTGGTACTGAGTCCTTCCTAAAGATAATACAAGACATATGGTATCAGTGGATTAAAGAATTTGTGGAGTTTTCTTTTTATGCGTTCAAACTTGAGCAATTACGTGTAAGTAGAAGAGCTCGTTTTCAGTAAACATTCATGCACAGTCTAACTCCCCACGCTTGAGAAAATTGGGGAAGGAGGGAGAATGGAGGAGATTGCTGACAGGAACAGGGCTGACCAATCTCTGAAAATCGATTTATGTCATCAGCTTTAGGAAGGTAATCAAGTGTTACATCTACATTGCCCTAACAAGTTCTAATCTACTGAAGGTTTAACTACAGTTGATTTAATGAGGCTACTCTGAGAACTAGAAGGAGCAGTTTGGGGATTTTATTTAAGAAACAGTAGATGCAGGAGCAGAGGCTTGGGATTTGATAACTGAGGATGAGAAGCCCTTGTTAATCATGTCTTCCTGGAAGTCAATAATTAAAATCTCAATTTTTCCTACAGGAATTCTTCCTTCACTGTGCCTGTAAATTTAGTCTCTGACAATTGTCATATGACTTTCAAGTTAAAGATTTTATTTTCTAGTACAATAATTTAATAGTTTTTTTATTCTTCGAAAGTCTGCCAAATTAATTACGAGAACTAAATGAAAAAGGGCATTCATTACATTGCATCTGCTATTAACAGTTAGGTTCCTGTTATGGATTTCAAAATAGGTGTAATTCTATTAAAGTGAAATAGCTAGTCTGCTCTCATAAGCCACAATTTTAGAAAATGGGAGAGGGGTGGGAGGCACATTGTACCGAAAGCAACAAGAGCAAAACAGCAAAGTCCAGGAAATGTTGGCTTGAGGGAATACAGTGGCTCATGGGTTTTCGTGACTCTGTGGAATCTCTTTTTTAAAAATAGTGAGCAAAACCCAAATCAAACAGAAAGAGTGGTAGCTGGTATATCTCAAGTTTGGTGAGAACGGCCTTGAGAAGTTCCTTATTAAAAGTTGAGAAGACACGATACACAGGCTGATTGTCCTGAAGATCTGTGAACACCATATTTCTCACAAAGACACTATTTCTTAGTCAGTTGAAGATGACAGAGGCTCCTGAAGGTCTGATCCAACCTCCAGCCTTGCACTCTTGCTGTTTGCTGTCTCAGCTCTAGCAATCACATGGGTGCAGGGAAAGTCAGGTCAGCTTGCTTATGCAGCTGAAAAGTAGCCCCAAAAGACAATCAGCTGTCATGCAGATAAGGGAAAGAAATTTGTAGTCGTATGATTATAGCTCTGACACCGAGAAGGGGCAAGAACGAGTGATCAAAATTATCAGTCTAACTTGGACAGTAATGTGGCCTTTGACTAGTTCAACTAATTGTGAAACTATAGGGTCAGAGTTGGGTGGAGCAGGGCCAGAAAGCCAAACTTACTTTCTCAGGCAATTGCCCTGACAACAAACCCTGCAGTCTCCTTCTGCCTCTGTGCATATTAAATTAATATAGATTCATAACGTATGGATGAAACTGTGATTATGGGATGCTCTTGCTTGCCAATAGGTGACGCACTACTGTTGTATCTGAGCACTACAACTATGGACAGGGATACAGTATTTTAAAAACTATGTCCAAAATTGAAACATATCTAATAGTTTAAGTGAAATGTTAAAAAAGGAAATTCTCAAATCCATTTTCTTGAATTCTAATTATCCAGAAAATTTCCAAACTATTTTAACTCCAGATCAAAATGTAAAACTAATTCTGAATTGTCAAGACGTCCCCAGTACACAGAAATCCAGTTCTTAGATCATTCATAGTCTTTATCATCTCATTACACCACTACATCACCTCATTACAAATCTGCACTTTTCTAGGATCTACATGAAATAGCATTGGGTTGCTGCAAGGAGTTATCCCTAAATGGATGTTGAAATGAAATCCAATTGTGCAACTTTTCATAGTTCTTGTAGAAATGTTTTCTTCAGAGATCCCATCACTCTTAACTTGTTAAATATCTAACCAATTTTTGCTTTGCTACTGCTGCAGCACAGTCACGCGCGATAATGCTTCACACCGCTCATCAGTGCTTAGCAAGTGTCTTGGAGAAATTCCTCTCTTTCTTGTTCTTACTTCCAAGTATGTCTGTGGCAGAAAGGAACAATAAGGAACTTCAAAATTATTAGTTTACTCAGCATTCTCTAGAAGCAATTCTGGGTTCTTGCTGTAATATAGGAACCTACAGTTCACTCCTACACTGGTATCAAGAGGCCAATATTGTTACAACATGAAGAATAAAATAAATAAAATAATAAAACAAAAAATCAATTCCCCATGGATAGTAATATGCAAATATCTTTCTTCTACCCTATTTCAAATTCTTTAATAATATCAGCACATGGTATTGAAGGCTACTTTAAAAAGCTGCTGGTAATAAAGGCAACATCAAACCAAGTTCCTTTTGTCATAAAGTTTGCTTTCAGCTATATATAGTTTTCTTTTGATTATCTGAGCAGGAAATAAAAATGCAATAAAAAAAAAAGGAAGAAGAATAGCAAAAGCAAATATACCCATTTCATTTTTCCATTTCTCTTTTCACTTGTCATTTATTTTCCCTTATGGAGGCCACCAAGGTTTTTAATATATTTGAATCTCATACCTGTACTCAAAGTCCTCCAAGGGCATTAACCATTGAAGATTCATCTACTTTTGTTCTCATATTTAACATGATAATGTACATGCAGATTTCTAATGATGTCAAACAGGTAACATAAGACATCTGTTTGATTTCAGCAAACTTTACTTTCAGATGTACTTCTGAAAATTAATTCAGAGAGCAAAGTCCGCAGCCATCACCCCTTACCAAGACAAATATCCTGATCCAGTTAAGTGTTCTTCCTACTTGAAGAAACTCTGGAACAAACTTTATTAGTTTATAACCATACCTCACAATTTTTTGTTTGTTAGTTTTTTGTTTGTTGGGGGGGGGTTCTTTTTTGATCCTCCATCAGGGAGATTGTATTGTAAGAATTATTGTCTCTTGATAATATGAGGAGTTAATTTCATGCTATGAGGCAATGCCAATTTATACCAGCTGAAAATCTGGCTTTCATCTTCCTTCTTTTACAAAGCTAGAGTAGAAATAGCTGGAATCAGTTCTTGGAAAACTTTTCATCTTATTGATATTGAATTTGATCCCTCACAACCAGATACTTCAGGAATTCAGAACACTAAATCTTTTCTAAATAGTTTTCCTGAGGAAATACTAATGATTGTGACATTACTCAGAAAAGGAAATTAAAAAAAAAATTTGTTCTTTCAAGGAAAAAGATATGCTAGAAACACCATATAAATGAATTCTGGCTTTTACAAGGTTGCCTAACTTCTGAATTTTAACAATTGAGAAAGATGGATTCCTTCTGCCTAGTCTGGAGGGAAAGAATTACCTCCTATTGTACCTAGGAGCTATTCAAAGTGATTGCCAGAAGAGTGATTTTTAAATTAAAGGCATACTTTTCAAGAAATGACATTTGGGGCATGATAGTAATTCATAACAGACCTCAGCTTACTTCTGAAATGTTGGTGGGGTCGAGGGTTCTTTCCCTAGCATGGGGAATTTAATGCACGTGCAGCAGTGTGAAGACTGGTCTTGACTATGAGGTTCTATTTAGTGCTATGGGAGCTCAAGAATACTGTTGGAGGCAGCTTTTACAGACTTCAGTGCAATACATAATCTGCCTACTATGCAGCTAGGAAACTGCGGCATGAGCAAATTGAAATGAATAAGCAAATGTATTATTGTAGCTATTGCATCAAGGACTTACCAGTTCTGAAGAGGATCTCCCAGTTGTGGCTGCAACTCTGAGAAGAACACAGGAAATGACAAAATAAATGAACTGTAGGCAGTAACTGCTGGACGACATGAGGGCACCCCGTAAGGGCAGGTGATACAGTAAAAGTCATGGGAGCCAATACACAACAGTGAGAATGTGGGAACACAAATAACTGTGCCAAAAATCTCAGGAATGACAGACTGAAAATAATCCCTGAGAGCAGGACCAAAAGTCATCTTGAAAGGTTCTCAAGAGAAATGGGGTTATAAACTTGGTCTGGTTCCCCACTGGGGAAACTTTATCATCTCAGGAACTCTGTGTTAGCCTGAACTAGGGGTAAAGACTTGAATTCACTCAGACTATGAGTTAGCAACTGCTAGCTTGCTAGTGGATTGTGAGCTTGAAAGTGAAATATTTGCTTTTAATTTGTTGCTGTCATAGGAAAGTTGCAAACATAATGAGGGAAAGTGAAGACTTTCAAGGTCAATATATTCTGTGAGCAAGTGCAGAAACTACACAATAAGTTTGTAGCCACAGTATGGAGCAAGTGGGTAAACATAAACCAAGCCCAGAACATTTCTGCATCTCTGAAGTGCTTACTCTGACGGTATACAAAGACTTATTCTTGAACAGGAGTGTGCCATTTACTCCTATTGATAAATTGACTCATCAGCTACAAAACAGCCCTTTGGCTGTGTTTAGTCATCATTAGTAAGGGTACAGAGATGGCAGGTGTCATGCATTTCAAGCAAGTAAATTCAAGTAATAAGACTGTGAGCTAGTGCTGAATATTGTTAGTGACTTCAAGGAGTGGAACAAAAAAAATGATGATACATAGGATAAAAGAAGACAGAGAAGAGAAGTAGGCTATAATGCACATGCAATCCCATCCTGCTAAAGTAAAATGGTGTGATCATCTGGTCAAAGAGATAGATTGAAGTTAGATTTTATCTTAGTCGGGACAAAGGACTGGAGGCCTTACATTTAGTCCTTTTACATCATAGTCCATATGTGTTAGGCATTTAACTGTTAAAAAGATAAAACTTCCTCCTTGTCTCTGCAGTTTCATTTGGAGAGAGAATTGGAGAACGAGCTATCGAATATTCTAATAAAGGCAAGGACACCTGGAAAGGTGGGGATGTATAAAGTTATTTTTGTGTATGACCAGTTCCTTCATATGTTATTTAGCTTCAGATTATTTGTTTAACCTGTTAGTGTGGGCAGAGTCACTGTTTATTTGCTAGCCTGTGATAATCGAGAGGACCTGTTTTGGTTTGGATTCCTTTCCAAAAGACAGCTTCCTTGAAAAAAATGTGCATTTACTTCACAAAATGTGCAAATTACTGCTGAAATTCATTTAAAATAAAGTTACAGGGATACAGGAAAAATTGCAAGATTAGGCGTGTCTTTTGTTAAGCACTGAAAACATGGTAAAGCGTGTAAAAATGGGCGACGCTTATCCAGATCAGCTTTAACGGTTCTCAGGAAAGCCTGGGCTGCTGCAAATGATTAAGTTAAAAATATGCCAACATACTAATGGCTCTGCATATTAGCGGTGTTAACTACTCACAGGATTGAGGAGGGATTATTACTTGACATTTTTATGTCCTTGCTGAACTCCAGAGTGTGACAATTTGAATTAAAACAAAGTTATCTCTGTCAGGAGAGGATGAACCAGAAGCGACAAATACTTTATCAAGCCAGAACTTGGGATGCTGAATTGGGGCTGAAGGTGATTACAGTCACTGGTGATGAAATGCTACTCACCTACATGTTATATCAGTGAAAAATAATAAGTTATTAGTTTGAAATTTTTGAAGTGATTCATCCAGGAGTCTTATATTATGATGACAGAGACGTGATTTACTGTGTTTGTGTTTAAAAGGCTGAATATTTCAGCCTGGATTCAGAAAAGCATCACAACAAGAGACAGGAAGCTTAGCTAAGAAGTCATGGGTAGAGGGTAAGTTAAAAAGAAGACTCCAGAGTTCAGGTTCAGACTGAATCAGGCCCAACATAGAGATTGCAAAAATCTTCCAAACTCTTTCAAACTATCTTGGCAAAAGCCCTACAAAATGAAATAATTTTTGTAAGCTTTCTGAAGCTCTTAATTAGTAGCAATCATAAGAAATCAAGCAGTCCTGTGAGGCTTCCCATATAGTTGATCGAAAAAAATCTCAGGAGTATGGTTCTTCAGTTATATCCAGGCTAAAAACCTTCCGTTTCCAGATCCAGTTCTGATGAAATCAGTGTTTTCAACTGAAGTGCTGTCTATTTGAAATAAGCAAATGAATACCTGTGATGGTGTCTGTCTTTTTCTCTTTTTTTTTTTTCCTGTGGGTCATTTCCTGTTAATCTATTTGAGGCCTTATTTCCATGAATCAAAATTCTGCATATATATATATGGTTGGGTGATAAACAACAAATGTGTTCATACGTCTAACTAGCTAATGGCCAGTGAGGCTGGCGCAAACAGCCTTTGTTTCATGTCTTTTCTTTTTCCTCTCAAATATGCCCATCAGCATTTTCTTTTCTTTTGTTCTTGGTCTCTAATCATGCCTTAAAATGCAACTCCTGTGGCTTGCCAGAAAACCTGTGTAGTATAGTGTGGAATAAAGCTTCAGCCTTCAGCATTTTGCTGTAGGAAGTGACTGACCTATCCTACGTAGCAGGAGTTCAGCTGACCGGATCACTCATGGAGCTCACAGCATCAACACAGACATACGATGCTGTTGAAAAGATTTTGTTTAGAAATTGTTTAGTTACTCAGGGATGCGGTATCATATTAGTGCTTTTGTTCTGACACTGAGTGCACTGATTATTTCCAGAAACCCTGCCTCCTATCAGAGCAACAGCATTAGAAATGCATAAAAACAAACGTGCCTTTCAGTTCCACACGCAGCCCAACTGCCTGCTGGCAAACTTTACCATTCTGCACATTCAAAAAATAAATCAAGTCAGAAAAAGGTCTAGGAGTTCAGAACGTTCAAGCAATGAGTTTTTCTTGGCTTGGTCTAAGCTCATCTACATTGTGACTTTGTCAGCTACGGTATGGCACATGATGTCAGGTAATCCAACAGCATAGATGCAATAAAGTCGATGAGTCTATATTCTCTAAGTGAAAATTTGTGAATAAATCATTGAAAGACTAAGTGTTTTTAACCATTCCGTTTGTATTTCTAGTGAAGGGTAGGAGTTCCTTGTGTTCTCACAGCCTTTTATAATAACCCAGGAGACACAGCTGAAGGAGAGCCTTGTAGGATATGGTAAATACCGTTCCTCCTACTTCAGGATGATTGCATGTGTTAGTATGGGGAGAAATATTTCATTGGTATTCTGCAGGCATTGCAGGAAAATGCTACTATTACGAAAGACTGGATCATAAACACAAAAGGGAAGGAGGAGAAAGCTTTAGTTCTCATCTCTAAGTGTGAAGGATACGTTGAAACAAAACTAGAAAATAAGGCGATACCAATCTGATACAAAAATCTATCGGAGTGAACTGAAAGATTTACCTTTATAGCAAACAGTGTTGGATCCGTTTCTTTGCGATCCTGTACTGCCATTTGTGGATTTTTGGAGGAACATACACCACAGTAGTCCATGTAACTAAAATGCTTACCTCGCTGTTGTATTTCAGAGAATGTAGGTTCAAGCCACAAGGACAGTGTATTTCACCTTGCCTAAGAGACGCCCAAGGGAAAAATGAAGGCAAAATGGTCAAGACAAGCCATAGTAGCTCTGTCTTCCACTGAATCTCTCTCGACTGTCTAGCAAAGCATGGAAACTCCATTTTATTAATGAATATGAAGTTTTAACTAGGAAAAACAGACTGAGCTTCTCTCAATTAACCTATGCAGCCATCACATGGGCGTCTATGTGCTTGCACAAATAAAATTAATGTGGAACAACCCACTTTTTTTTCCCCTTTTGCTTGACTGAACTGTATTTTCACAGCAAACATCAATTAAATAAAAAAGATCAAGCTAATAAACAGTAGGCAGCTTGCTTTGTGATTACTTGTAGAATTCAGCTTTTTCTATATAGAAGACTCACTTTCTGAAAAACATGGCAAAACTCAAGCTTTCTCAAAATACTGAAAAGTATCCACAGAAAAAAAATCTTTAACATTCTTGCTTCTGTTTGAAGGTGTAATTTGTGTAAGAGGTGGGCCTCACCTTACACTCTACGTGGGTAAAACTCAGGGGTATGGTACTCACAATTACATGTTATTTCTCAGCTCTTCTTTCTGTAAGCAAAGATAACATCCCCTTATTTTCCTCCTTTCATTTTACAAAGGCTGTATTTCCTGCTGGGAATATCATCCTCAGCCAAGATTTCTGAGTTCCAAAAGCTGCAAGTTAGGGCAAATGTAGTCACCAACCTGTCTAGTGCCAGCTGCATACTCACTCAAGGTAAGTAAGTCAAAAGTGTCAGATTGATGGCTTTTTAGTATGTCATGCTAATTATACTACTGAAAAAATAAGCATCAGGCAGAGTTAAAGGAATCATACACACTAAATTCATTGCCATCAATGACTGCATTCATGACGCTGAATAAAATCATTAATGGAGCGGATGAGAATGAGGATGCAATGGATAGGAAATGTCCACGGACAATCAGCTGGTTTGCTTGAGCGTTTCTGTTGAGATAAAGTTAATTAACAATTGGCCCAAACATCCTCTTTGCTGGAAAACCCTGTTCCACCTGTATACTGAAATTTTGAAGCTTTAGTTAACAGGCTGACAAATATCATGAGGACCCCCTCAAACTTAAGGGATAACTACAGACCTCTCCAGATGTGCCCTTACCCTGGCATACTGAGTAGAGCTGGGTATGCCCAAAGATGTCTTATGCTATGGCACTATTTGTAGGTTCCTGAGCCTGCATGAAGCAACAGAAAAGCCTGTATCTCTGAAAAGAATACGCATCTCTTTCATACAAAGGTATTTTAATGCAAATGGGAATCATAGGAGTTCAACAGTGAAAGAAGCCAGGGCTACTCTAGAAGTTGTGCTATCCAAAAGCAGGCTTACATAGTAATTTATTTACACATGTGACATTTACGGCATGGGCCTCCTTATAGCTCAAGACTATCTATATCAGCTTAACATGTGCCTGTAAAGCCACAAGCTCATGCTAAATTGATTTGCTTAACATTAAATATACGTCCATGTACAAGCTGCCCGCATCTAACTAAACTGAATTAAGACAAATAAGTCTGACTTGTGTCTAGTCACAAGCTCTGTGTACAAAGCCAGCTGTGCATGCGACAGAGCAACAGCCATCAGCATGCTTGCAGATTTCTTGTTCTGCTTGGATTTGGCAGCCTGCCTGCTGACTGATCACCTGAGATGGCCGCAGACTTCTTAGCAAGACCTGCACTGAGGGAAGTGTCTCATGAAAATCAGTGTCTTGACCTGCAGATATTTATTGGAATTTCAGGCTGGACCATCCTTGTACATTTTGAATTCCGTGATGTGAAGACTGGGAACGTCTGGAGGATATACTGGTCCATATTAGCCCACTTAATTTTTTTTTTTTTTAATGATGTACGACTGAAAATATACAGCCTACAAAAATAAGTAGCCTTTTTTAGTTTGTTTTTAAAGACAAGACTGAGGCTGTACAACGCTAAATCAAAATGTTTCCCTATCTTTAGCGATTGCCATAGTCCAATCTATAATTGCAAAGGCAGTCAATACAGTCAGCCTCAAGTAGTACGCCTGAAAGAAGATATTCTTTGCCAAAGCATCTGGATCTAGTATACAGCTATAAAGGATTACATGAATTGCCAATAGAGATGAGATTTCTATTGGCATGCATAGTTTTATTAGATGCAAATAGGTTTTCCATCCGTAGGGCACAATGGGATGAGTTAAGGAGAGATTTTTCAGACTCTAAATTTCCTGGCTATTGTGAGCTTAAAGCATATGGCGGGAATTTTAATATAAAATTTTGGAACAAAAGCCTTTATTTAATGTTATTTTTTAAAAAGACAATTCCCTGATGTAATTGTACAATTTCTGTGACCAGGGCTGCGTGGTTTCTCAGGTTGGCAATTAGGTTGGATTTCTCATCTCCTCTATAATACAGCAGTAGCATATATGATTAGGACTAAGTGTTCAGTGCTCATGTTTTAAGTGTTTGTTATTAATAAATAGACAGGCTTTTATATCTTTCACCTTGGAAGCACTTTACATTCCCAAAGCGTACAGGTTGGTCCAGTAGGTACGGATCAGGAACAGATTTACCAAAACAGCAAGGTGAGCTGATTTCTTTTTCCCATTAGCCCTTCCCAGTGCAGCAGGCTGTGGGACATGGAGGGAGGCATTCATTTGGATCTGGGCTGTTAGGGATTTTAATAAAGCTCCTTTTTCAAAGATAAGAAGTCAGTTCTCTGGAAGAGAGATGCACAGGTTGCAACCTATCAAAATTAGCAGTAGTCCTATTTTAAATTTTGGTGGGACAAGATTTTGGTTTTAAGGGTGGAATTCATCAAACCTAACTTCAGCACTCTGAAAATCAGCTTCTAGTCATCAGGCTTTCTTTAGAGGCAATGAGCCAGTGTTTGGCACCTATTTTTGAACTCTTTTTTAGGGTAGGCAAGGCAGATTTGTAAGTGGTTCCCCCTCAGCTGACTCAGAAATATATCTATAACAGTAACTATGAGTTATCATAGTCACTTAACTTTTAGTCAGCTAAAGCTGGATAGGGTAAAACCTACCCTAGGTGGAACACACGTGTTAAAGGCACACATCATAACAAGTGGCATGGCTCAGAAAGGAATTTATGAGCTCCTGCTTCTCAGCCTTATATTGAATAAAACATGTTATGGGGCACTAAATTCTTATTCTAAAGAAAATGCAGGAACTGCACTATTTTATTTATTTTTATTCCTGAATAAAAAAAAAATCACATATATATTAAACCATCAAAAAGGTAAAAAAAAAAAAAAAATCAGTGGAACAGAATATGGTTACAATTCCAAAGCTGCTGAGAATACAGGAACTGTTACCCACGATTGTGTGGCAACCTGCATTTTTAGTGTTATGTGATACTTCTTGCAAAGTCTCCGTTAGAGACAATAATAGAAATTCAGTAGTGTAATATTTTGAGGTACAGCAACCTACTCTGAGTGCTGGCATTGTTCTCTGGCCTTTTGTCCAAACTGCTAGGCAAAGTTTGGTGCCCTGTGGGACTGTTTCTGCCGGAGTAAGAAATGGGTGATCAGCCAGCTGCATCCCTTGTCCCACCCCGGCTCACTCCCCATTTCAGGAGAGGAAGGTGGGAGTCGCTCCGGTCAGTGGGGTTCAGGAGCAGCCACAGCTTCGGGAGTCACTGCCCTGCCCATTCATCCCTGCACACCCTTTTCCCCTGGGTAAGTCTGACTGGGATCAGAGCAGAGCCCCATAAGCAGCTGCACAGCACCAGCGAGGAGGCGGCTGCGTGAGGCGAGGGGAGGAAGGGGCTCCTCCATTGCCCTTGCTCCAGATGTCGTAAAACTACATCCAAGTGCTGCTGGTATTTCCTCAGCCACCAGCTGCTTTTACCTCATAAAGGGGCTTGATTGCTTTGTTTGTTGAGCCTGGACAATTGCTTGGCACACCCGTTATTTTTAATGAGGACTGTTATTTTCTTTGGAGGCAGGACATCCCTGTTGGCAGCCACTAACACCTTTCAGCATAACTGTATCTTGCTAATATTCATCATTAAGTGTGCTCCATATAGACGAGCACAAGCTTGTGCTTGACAAGTACAAGCCAAGTATCTTCAAAATGCCTGGAACTTGACCATCAAATAATTTGAAAATCTGTGTGCTAGCTCATACCCCAATTTGTGCAGGTAGTTATGAGCATAGGGTGGGTAAGCATTTGTGTGGTTCCCTCCATCTCATGGGTGCTGCGTGAGGAATGACATGCGTATATGCTCCAGGTCTTTGGAGAATGAGGTATTAGGAGCATTCAGAAAGGCTGTGGAGCTCAGACTTCAAGCAGACCAGTTCACAAAGGTCTCACAGCCAGAGCAACACAGGAACGCGCTTTCTTAGCATGTTGAACCATTCTTATTCCCATACCAGGGATTAAATCGAAAGCAGCCAGAGAGATAGACGGACTGAATACATAGACTGGTCTTTAGGCCATTTACTTGCAATAAAATTTAAATGAAGACTCCAGAAAAGAGTGTCTGAGCCGCGGTCTCAGGTAGGCAGCAGTCCAGAGGTCAGGGCAGTCCCCTGGCTGAGCACAGGGACTTCTACTACCTTTATGGTGAGTCCTTGACTCCCTGGCTATGGATTGTTCTGCAGACTTTTGCCTCACTAAAAGTTTTGCTTTTAACAGATGATTGCTTTTTATTTTTTTCTTTAAGATGAAAACCTCTTCTGTCAAAAAATTCCCAACCAGCTCTTTCACTAAGACAATCAGCAACTTAAATCAAAAGAACTGTGATAACCCCAAACCTTAGGACTGAATTGCCTTAATTATATATTACACTTGATAGAGCAATCAGAGTTGCTTTGATTTGGATTATGAATAGATAAGATCTATGTGAAAGATTTTAAAAGTCACTCTGTGCCTCTTTCTTTTTTTTAATTGACATTACCTTGACATGCTCATGTAAAGTATCACATTCTTTCCAACTCCAGGTTGCTCACAATTTTATCCCTGCAATGGCAAATATTCCTTTGTGCTTAGAGAAAGAAATGGAGAAAAAAAATTGTCAGTAAAAAAAATAAATCATGAATTTGGAGTACCAGTTTTGGTTTAGGTTTTCTCAACAGACTTTTATCTTTAAGCTGAAGTTCCTACTCTCCTTTTCATTCTCCCCTCAGTACAAAAATAAAAATCTATTAGAATACAAAATATTTATTATAGCTTTTCAAATCAAATTTAAATTTTCAGATTTCAAATGCATTGCACTCTTTGAAAATAGCTTCAATCAGATCCTACCATTTGACTACAAAAGGATCTGAGAATGCTTCTATTCAACAGGCAGAATAAGATTAAAGCCCTTTACGAGAAGATAGTAGGTTCAAGGTGACAATACATCATCATTTTATACCAAACAGAAGTAGCATTAAGAATTATCTCTAGGTCACAGTACTGGCTAATAGTCTGCAAAACTTCTCTTTGTAAAACAAACCTAGTTTTAGTTACAGAAACATCAAACAACATTAAAGAGGAGATGCTGAAGCATCAAGAGAATGTTAAACCTGACAGCAGGCACCGTCTTTAAAATGCTTTTCTGACTCTAAGTTGTGGCATTTACAGGCCAGGTTTTTCAAAATTGGTCTCCATTTTCAGTTGTGTCCAGCTTGCAGCTGCAAATGCAATACAAAATACTGTGTTGGGCTTTGCCCTCTCTTCCCTCCTGCCTCGTGTATGTTCAGGCTGCTTATATATTTTCCATGTTCAGCAATTCTGAAGCTCAACACAGATTTCTCTGTGTTTGGCCCTCAGCTCTTCCTGAGGTATGATATGCTTTGTGCATGAAATTACATGCATGTAACATAGCTATTTAACTGAGCAAATAAAAAGGCATAGCAAGATCTTCAAAGATGAAGTTAGAAAACTTTAGGCCAAAGGGCACATAAATTTTTATCAGTGCAAACATTAAAAACTGAAGGAGCTTACCAAAGGATGTGGTAAATTCTCGATCTCTCATCATCTTAAATACAAACTAGATGTCTTTCTGAAAGGTCTTCTTGATTTCAGCCCCAAGTTACTGGGACTGATGTAGGAATTATTGGGCGAAATTCTACACCCAGTGTTAAACAGGAAGTTAGCTAATGCATCAGATGATTATAAAGGTCTCTTCTGGCCTCAGAATTTCTCTAGAATCCGTACGTTTAGGCCTAATTTATTAAAATACTGGCTGGCTGTTGTGGGCAATGAGGTATTGCAGTACTTCAAGGGTTCTGTGAAAATGAACTGTTGCCAACATTGCTGACTGCAGTCAGCATTTTCTGAAGATCACAGGAAGTGAAAATACAAAATAAGCCTCCTTCTGATTCATGTACATTTCCCCCAAAATGCTTACTTCCAAGTATTTTTCATTATCCAGCTACTGTACACGTTAAAATTTGAAATAAAATATTAAAAATTAATATCTTCCACTAGGTTATGATATTTCTTCACTGTCAGAGAATAGCTGCCTAGGAAATATTACTCTACTATGCACACTAAGTAGAGGCTTGCATCTCTGGCTGTGCTGGTCTTATCTATAAAAGTCTACTTGTGTAGGAGCACAGATCACATGCTTAATCTCAAAGCACTCAAAGGATCAGCCAATTAGAAGGCTTTCAGCATTAAAAATTTAAATTCTCATTCAGTTCAAGGATTAAAAAATGATAACTAAAGACATCAGGGCTAGATGCCAGGACACAGTTTGTCAACTGCTTTTAGACAGATCTAGTTCTAGCGTTAGCACAATACAATCAGGCAGTTTCCTGCTTGCTGCTGAGTTTGGTACCATGCTCATGGGCTGACTTTTGTAACTTGCATGTTTTTCTAGTAACTGGAATAGCTTTTTCTTTTTTTTTTTTTTGAGCCTCGGTGTCTGTGCTACAAAAGTAAACATTTTTTTCACCCTTTTTGGGCAAAATGGTTGGGCAAAATATAAACATTAGAAAGGAATCCCAGAAGTCTTTCCCAAGTCCTTTCCTCTAAAATGCAGAGAGATAAGTAATAAAATAGGACAGCACATTACTTACTAGTTAGTCTCAAAGACAGCAATCTAAAATGATTACAGTGGGGCTGTGTACTGTAACTTTCTGAGGAGACCTAGAATGGGCTCCTCATGGAAATTTGCCAACTTTATACCCCCAGAAATAAATAGACCTTAGAGATGTGTGGGGCTTCTCTGGGACCTCCTTTGGTGGCATGGTTATGTGGGAGGTGTGAGGCCACTATTCCTACACTTTATGTTTTCCCCACTATTTACCAAAACGGAGTGTCATGCCTCTGTTGAACTGTGCTGCTTTTTTTTTTTTGAGTCACCTAACAGGAGACATGCTGTAGAAAAAGCAATTTTAAAAATGAGCCTTCCCTCATTCTCTACAAAACCTAGAGCTGGCTCCAAGGGACAAGGTTTACGTTCAGATTTGTAACAGGAGGATATCCCCCTTTGGAATCTTGTATGATCTTCTCTGAGCTTTTGCCTAGCATTAATCCATTAAGTGCACTGTAACGAATCAGTATAGAAAAAAAAGTGGGGGGGGGGAATTCACTGGTGACTACATGGAACTATATTTAAAGAAAAGCAAGTGATTCTTTCTACATGTTGAATGACATTCAAGATCCACATGAGTATTCATTTTTACCTTAGACATTCATCAGGAATGTGCTAGCAAAATCACAGGCAGTAAAATTGCTGGAAAAAATCGTCAGGGATTTCTATTGTTCAACGTGCTTTTACTTTTCTTTGCTGTAGCTCTTTTAATTAAAGGCTATTACTTTAGCATCAGGGTGCTCCAATTTTACCTGAAATCGGGACTCTAAATACACCATGCATATCATAAGGATACAATCTAAAACTTATTAACTCAGTGGTTGCATCCTTGAATGCCTACAAGTTAGAGTATGTCAGAAAATTTGGGTTAAAAGGGTTCCAGAACTGAAGCCTAGTCAAAGGGAAACAGCAAGAGAGCTTTATTTTACTGCCTGCTCTGATAGGTCACTGGATTTTGATTATTCGGTCAGATATCGTATTCATCCCCTTGATAATGAAAGGTGGGTGGCTGGCTGGAAAGAAAATGCATGCAAGACGGCTTTTGGTCATTGTCTGTGCTATTTCTAGTAATCCTCCTTGCTGTCTAACTCATGTGTTTAGGAAGGATTTGGGCCCTTGGGGTAAATGGAATTGAAATCTCTCAAGAGGAAAAAACGATAAGGAAACAATGTGTACTTGCCAGCATTTTTAGGAGAAGATGTTTAACAAAAGGCACAGCCTGTATTCTGTGTTAGATTACCACGTTGCTGGCTGTATTGCTTTCCTTGCTGCCTTGCAAGGCCAACCAAAGACAATAGGAGAACTGTTGCTGCTCTTAGAGCCCTGGGCTGAAACTCTACCAGCTGGATCTGAACACCCCCAATCAAATGTCATAATAATGCAGATCAGTCATCATTTAATAAATATACATGGTATTTACAGGGAGATAAACTCTTAACCACATTGCATTTATGGTCTAGCACGGACTGGGAGAACACAGATGGTATAACTAGAAGATCAGCTGCTCTGTAACATGCCTTTTTAATTTTTCCTTTCTTTTTTTTTTTTTTTTTTAAGATTTACTGAGCACCAAGACAGATTTCCAGACTCTCGTTCCCAGGCTGAGTCCTGTGTCCCAGTCCTTCTCCAGGGATGGACAGTGCTTACAAGAGCATTATGTTGAATTAGCAGCATACCAGTTAATTCAGGAGAAATTTAACAGTTAAATTAACATTATTACTGCAGCTTCTACTGTTGTTATAGTGACAACCCAGCACATAGGCAAAGAAAGGCATAAGGAGAGCAAGATAATAACTTCAGGTAGATTAATGTGAATTATTAGAGGGGGAAAAAAAAGTTTTCAGACACAAAAACTCAACTTCCTCTTCTTCTTCCTCTCTCTTCCTTCGCCTCACCTCAGGAAGAAAAAAATCAGCAGAGCCGGTTTGTGCCTGACTGCAGGAACCCCTCCAGCACCTCCAGCAAGCAGCTGCTGTTTCGTCAGGACCGAAATCTTTGCCCTGCTTTCTTCCCACATTCTGTCTGGAGGAAAAACGTTTTGGCCTTCATGGCCGATGTGCCATCAGCTTTGAGCTAAAGCTTTGGAGAGCAATGAGGAAAGACTGCAGCAGGCATTTGTATCCAATCTCATACAATTAGAAAAAAAATCTCCACTTCCTACCTATGGACAGACACAGCCAAATTGTGCCGGTCTTCAAAAGCAAGAAAGATGTGGGCCAGGCAAGACACAAATGGTTCCCATGTACTCAAAAGGAGTAAATTTGTTTAGGCTGATGCTTATCGCTGTCCTGTGTTCCCAGCGTCCGGTCACCACCTCTCTGAAGGTGCGGTTCACCGTGTTGCACCTCTTCTGCAATGTCAGAGATGCAACACTGAGATGTACTTCCCCTGTGGAGGTCTGTTAGCCATTTATATTTATTTGCCCAAATTTTCTCAATCATTTTTACAGCTGTTTAGCTCCAATCACTCTAGACTGTAACATTTAATATCAAATACTCTTCCAACATTCCCACATCATTAATAAACACAAACACTGAATCATCTCTCTGTTATAATAATAATTTCTGGCTTCATTTAAACGTACATATTATTATGCATGTATTAAGAATTGGTACAGCTTGATGCAACACTGGAATACATATGAGAAAACTAATTTACTGGAGTTGTAATGTTAGGATTATCCTTCTGTCTTTCATGACTGATGCTTCATCTGGAGAATGCTTAATGTTGTCTTGTCAATGAGCGTTAGTGCAGACGAATTATTCCAATCTGGTTACTTTGTCCCTTTCTAACAAAACCAAATTATAATTAAAAAAAAAAAAAGAAACAAAATAAAATAAATGCATACAGCATTGAAAACCTAGTACAACAACACTGTGTAGATTTTTCTACTTTTCAGTCTACATCAATAAGAAATTTAACAATAGGAGAAGTCTCTATGAGAGTTCAAGAGATGAAAACAATGTTGAGCGGAGCCGTGGACTGAAATTTTTCTTTGCCCATATAATTGCATGTAGCCATCCTTGTGTGAAATCCCCCATCAGATTACAGGGTTTGTTGTATGTAAATTGAAGACTAAATGCTTGGTAGCACCTTTCAGCTTTGCAATGCTGGAAATGAGTTTTTTAATAGGAAATTAGATTAGTAATATTTTAGTCAACAGAAATGCGTAAAAATTCTGCAGAAAGATGGGAAAATTAGTCATACAAACTGACTTTAAAAAACAAGGGTGAATAAATGTAAAATTCTGTATACTAGTATTCATAAAAATTTCTGTGCATTATTTTTTAAACAAAGAATGTGATATAAGAATGTGATATACAAAGACAAATCATTTCACAGTCATAATGTAACTTTTCTACTTTACTGGCTTTAGTACTAACTGAGCTCATAGGTAGCAACAGGTTGCATAATTTAATGGCTTCTATTTTTAATAGTATTTTATATAGTTCTAGAAATAAGAAACAATATGGGGAAAATTACAATGAATTCAATCCAGATTATAAAATAGACTTTTGCAACCCATCAACCAGTAATGAAAACAAGACTTTGCTTTTTCCAGTCCCTATTATGTTTCAGCTGACTGGATTAGCCCTTTTGTTGTATTTCAGAAGCCAAACTGAGAAAAGACATCCTGAACTTAAATCTTCCTCTGCAAATGCAAAACTAGTTCCCGTAGCATAAGTTTGCCATCCTTAATAGCCCAGACAGTAACTGGCAAATAACTGATTAAATTATTTAATTTGCTATTCATAAATTATAGATAGTATTATGTACAAACTATTATTTATTGAAATGGTTACACGGTTTGGGATGGGCCGCAGGGCAGAGCCTGAATGGGGAAAACTGAGAAAATACATGAGAAAACTGAGACGCGTGGGTCACAGCCAGGGACCAGGAGAAGGCTGGGAGAGTGAAACAAAACATACTTCATCACTGGACATGAAGTTTTAGGCAAAGACATTCCTGTTCCTAAGAGCCTACTGGCTTTTAATAACCTGGCTACAGCCGAGGTATTATGGAGCTTTGCGCTTGTCCCTGAGGAAGCCATAAAATCTGACACGTACCCAGAACAGGTTCTTGGTCTTTAGCAAGCTCTAAGTGGAAGTAAGAACTATATCAGTGGAGCCATGAAAACTAATGTCTTCTCCAGCCCGCTGAACGTGAAGGCGATAACGGCTCTGGGGTCCTGGCAGGAGGCTGCAGCTCCTTGAAATCTCATTCCTGTAGATCGTTCTCCAGCTTTAAAAAGTGTTCATGGGAACTTACTTCCTATTTTCAGGAAGAAGAAATCTCTCATTCGCTTCTCCTGCAAAAGCTGTAAAAGGTAGCCCCCCCAGTTAAATGAAGAGATCTGAAAATTTCATTTTAATTACCAAAGGTAGCAAATGCCTAGCTATCACTGGTTCCAGCAATATGCTTCATCCTTACAAAGGAGAATACTGCTAGGACTAAGAATACATCTAAAATGGGAGTCTCATTTACCTGTTGCAAAAAATCCATACAATCTAACTTTAAAAAGCTCCTTTAACACTGAAAAACCAAATTTTACTAGCTCTTAGTGCCAACCAACAACAGCACTCTGTTCCAAATAGGATAAAAACTAGTCCCCCAGTCCTGAGGAGCTGACAACCTAAGCACACCCCAGGGAAACCCTCGGAGGAATCAATGGGGGGAGAGCGAGGCTGTTTTACTTGTTGTGTTGTTAATTCACATCTAAGGGGCGACGCTGCTGAGTGAGTCGCTAGGAAAGCCATGAGTTTTGCAGTGAGGTTACTGCCCACCAGCTTGTCAATTTGCCTTTGGGGCATAAAAGAAAAACATAACTAAGCGCCAGTGGCTGCAATGCTGACAGCTAAGAGAAGGGAAGCAGAGGACTCGTGCCCACATTTTAGTCCTCGCTCTCTCTCCCTTCTTTCCTTTGCTTATTTTCCTAAGCCTCTAACAAACAAGAAGCTGCAGATTAAAATGGGATGACCGAAGCTGTTCTCACCCACGGCTGGCTCGCTCCCTCTCTGACAGATGTCACTACAGTTTTCAGCTCAATCTATGAACATAAAATCATTTCAATTCTGGGTTGCTGTGAAAAGTGCATGGGAAAACTGCATTTCAGGGGCCAATTCCCAAGGGAAGTGGGTCTCAAGCACCCCCCAGGTCCAGCCAGTCATCTCTGAACTACAACTGCATGTGTCCGAGCTCTGAAATCATCACTCATTCAGAGAGACAGTGATATTTTTAAAGACTTATCCTTTTTTTTCTTGTTTTTGACAGTCCCTAGCATGGAGTGGGCATAAATATTTTCAAAATTTTCCCTAACTTTTTTTCTTCTAAACTCCTGGGCTTGATGTTTTTCTTCATCTCATTCAAACATCACTTTGTACGATTCCTAAAACTGGCTGGGAAGTGTGCACTGCACACAGAGTAGAAATCAAAGCCATATTCTTTATTTTGCTTTTAAATAATCCTAACTCAAGTTTCCATGCTCAATTTTTAAAATGTGATTAAAGTGTAAATTACAAAAGATAACTCTACTGCTGAGAACAGAAAACATTAAAATAAGCTTGCAAAGCTAAGAGAAAAATATCCTTCACTGGCAAGAAGCAACCTAGGATATGAATGAATTCCATATCATTAAAAGAAACAATTAAATGCAATAGAATTAATCAGCAAATGTAAAAGAAATGGTATGATGCTAATACAAAATAGAAAAGATGTACGGGAGGGCATGAAACTATAACCATGTGGATTAAATCATCAGCTGGTTTCTGCACAGATGGAAGAAATGCTACAAGATATTTGAAGAGGGTTTCAAGCTGGACATGAATTCAAGGCAAATGAATCCAATCTGTGCCTCTCGCTCACATGTACGAGCACCCACACACACAACCTATTTCATGAAATTAGTTCCCCATCCTAGATTTCTGACCTTCGTTCCCCCTCTGCCACGCTAGGGCTGAACTTTAAAGTGAGTCTGGAAGGCCAGGGGTGGTGGCAGAAAAGCAGGATAAAGAATAGATGAGCCTTTTCTCGGCATGTGCATTCCTGACGTGTTCCTCGCAAGTCCGACAAACTTGAGGACTCAGGAGAGAATGATGAAGAAAGAGTCAGGCACAGCAAATAAAATTAGGAGATATTTTGAAGAAAGACTTGCAAGCCAGAACATGCAATAGCCAAATTCACTTTAAGTCTCAACAATGCAAGTTCAAAGGTTTGAATTACTCAAGAATATCCTGTGTTTAGCCAGCACTGCTAATCTGGCACATCTTTTCCTTGTCTGGCCAAAGTTTCTTCCCGTCCCTTCTCAACGCACCCAGCACAGATAAATGCAATGTTGCAGACACTCTCGTAAACAGAACGAGCATGAGCAAAACATCGGCATGGCTTTGAAAGAGGCCACATAGCCACCCTCATGATTGGTTTAGAATTTGTTTTGTTGTTCTTCTGCTGTTTGCCAGCAATAAATGGCAATTGTACTTTCCGACTATGTTCAGCTGGGCTCCATGCCATTTTTAGCTGTTTTTGATGGAAGAGTTCTCAAAGTTATATATTAAAATATTTGGCCCATAAAATAACTCACTAAGGCTGCACTCTTGGTTCCAAGGAAGCCCTATAACAAGAAGGGAAGTAAGCTTTTTGAGAAAGGCAGCAGGTTCCTACGTTAATATTAAACTTTCCCACAGAATTTCAATAGCATTAATGAATTATTTTGATAAAATATCAGCAGGCTTTGCAGAAGGCTTTTTTTAGGATTTCAGCAGAGAAAATGTGCAAGCTTTACACCCACAGCTTAATGCTGAAAGCTCCCTCACAAGCTGTCCTGTAACCATTCTTAAAAACACCAATGTTACGCAGCTAATCTCGTAACGGTAATACGTCCACAAACAAATTACTGCAGTAATGTAGTTAGCTCAATTAACTTTTGGATCTCTTCACTATGCAGCACTAAAGGTCATTTTCTATTAAAACATCTCCCTCCCACTTCCTTATCGCCCTTTGCGACTTCTGGGAGTTAATATTAGAAATCCTGTCTAAGCTATGTCAGGAAGAAGACAGGATGATGAAGCCAGAAAAAGACCTTATTCTTTGCTAACATAACACAGACATTGCCCAAAGAGAACATCTGCCTTCTCTCATGAACACATCTAATTATGGTAAATTGTTAACACCTTGAAGAGCAGTTTCATACAAGGGTAAACTTTAACATATGCCATTCTCACACATAAAACATCCTGTAATTCATACTTTTCCAAGCATGTGCCCTTTTTCCTACAGCAGTTTATCAGAGACCTTATTTTGAAAAGGACTTCAACCTGTTTTCCATTCCTGTGGATGCCTTTTAGTGCCTGCAACTATTTGCCCATCCAAACGATTCCATAGAAACATCGAACTATGTAAGCTGGGACCGCAGTCAGGAGACGAGACAGCAAGGCCCACTAAACCGCAAATGCCATTATTTCCTACTCACGACTGTGAGCCACTACAATTTAGGTCTTTTGCAAAAACCTGCCTTCGGTTTACTCAGGCACCAAAAGCTGCCTGTCCACTTTGCAACTCCCGCTGCTCTTCCCCTCCAGATCCCACACCAAAGTCACAGTGAATAATTTGACACTACTATTGCCATGGCAACGGACTGATGTCAAGCACACACAGAACGATGACTGACATTCCTGCAGTATCCGACAAAAGGAGAAGTGAGGGGAAGAGGGAGAAAACCAGACACAGCTTCAATGCTAATGGGGGAAACAGAGCATCAGTGGCACTGTAAATATGGCTTTATTCAGAAATCTGCCTCCCCGTGTTTTTCACCACGCCAGCCTTGTTGTTAAGGGCTCATGCCAGAGCGCCAAACTCACTCTCGGTGCAGAGGTGGTCTCCCCTTGCCCGGTTTTGGCCGCGGCACCTGTGGGCACCCATTTCCTGACTGCGCTCTCCCAGCCGGTCGAGGGCGAACCAAACGGCCTCACGGGCTGCCAGGGGATGCAGTCTGAAGAAGGAACCTTTTAAATGTCACAGGCATGGCTCAGAATAACATAAGACATTTAAATGAGCAATTTTTCTCCCTGAGGATAGTCTTCAGGTGTTCACCCAGGCCATAAATCTTTTATTTTCTTTTTTTTGGGGGGGCCTATGTTTATAAGTGCTTACAGAAAGACACACGCAAACCATTAGCAATAGGATAAAATAACATCTGTTAAATATTTTTCAAACGCATGTCTGCAGCAGTTCTCATAAGGTTTAACATGCAATACCAAGACAAGGATGGAAACAGCCTTTTATTCTAAATTTCATATGTACACGGAAAGCCGTTTTACACAGTTTTGTAAATTCTGCGTAAAAGAGCTATTGTCATCCAATGTCACTGTGCTTACATTAGTAACAATTTTTAAACATGGAGTACATTATTAACAACAAAAACCATTAACAAACAGGCATAAAAGACACAGGTATGTGTGCTGCTATTTCACATATATTCTAGAAATAAGTTGGCGCAAAAATAAAATGTGCCAGTAAAAAAAAAATGCGTATTTTCAATCACGCAATACATGATTTTCTTTCTTGCTTTCTTGCTTTCCTTTTTACACATGATATGCTGAGATCCGTTCTCAAGCCTTTTCACATCAGGATTTGCAGGCACTTTAGCAACCCAGCTATATTTTTACAATACATGAAGTTCAGACCAACAAACATAAAAACAGCTGCTGCAAAAGAAATTCTCATATCCCATATGCACATTCAAATATTACTCACTGTTAGAGCAATCTTTTTAGTTTCAGTTATTTTTGGATACTGACTTGTTTTCAGGATGGTGTGTAACAGTTTTTCTCCACTTATCTCTCATTCATATACTTAAAGGTTTATTTTTAATGTAGTATCACGATGCAACAATACAGTATACGGAAGCACAAGGCAATTGTACACAAAGCTTCACAAATTGTAAAAAGAAGAATTTGTTTCTTTTTTCAGTTTTTTGATCCAAAGAAAAAGTCCAATTTCTTTCATTCTTGCTTTAAGTTTGCTCCCAAACTTGCCAAAATAAAGACAAATATGTATCAGATGATCATGGGATGAATACCTCCCTCGTTCTTTTCCTAGACACTATTACCACATAACCAAATTAATTTAAAAGCAAAATAAAGCAGAACCCACTTCTATGTTGTTCATGATTGCTCATATTGTATGAAATAATAAAACATAACTATCAAGGGCTTGGCTGTGACTGTATTTATAAATAACTCTCTCCAGTTACTTCATTTGTAATGGACTGTGTATTAAGCTATAAGGCAATCATAACAGGATTCTCAGGATAACTGAAAGCCTAATATTATTTTGCTCATGAGTCATGATAAAGGCTTTTTTAAATAATCTCATAGTGGGGAGAGAGAGAGAAAAAGAGTGCATATGTGCATAATAGGAGAAGGACAGTTTTTCAGCATATAGATGCTTAAATATTGATCAACAAAGATTGGCAATGAACGCACCATAAAACATTTTAGAATTGTGAATCAGAGGAGAACTAAGCCTTACTCACTCGAGAGTGATATGTAACCTCCCTCCTGACCCACAAGAAACAAAAAAAGACATGTCAATGCTTAATTCAACCTCAAATTCATTAATTTTATGCCACAAAGCTGTATGTTGGTGCAATAACTCACTGCAAAGTAAAACACATTACAACAGATCCTAGTAATAAGCCATTGACAACTACTGCACTGGGCTACAAGACTTGGTAACCAAGGGAGACGTGTTGCTTGCTTACACTATGATTGTCAAATGGTGGAAAATCCTTCCATGAATGTAACACTTGAGACAGAATGGCAAAGACATAAGGCCCACCAGCTCTTTGCCCATATTGTTAAAGGCACTGAAACAGACAACAGATATACTCCTTAGTACCATCAGTTTAAAAAGTTTTCAAAATAGAAGTCTTTATATGAAAATGTTCTTTATTGCATGATAAGTTGATCTTCGTTTTCTTCAACTCAAGAATAAAACGGTCTTCCCTTTTCTGGTGTTTGTAATCTGTTCAGCCTGGCTACCTGAGAGGGTGAAGGCGGTACATCTTGCCTGAAAGGACCTTTAGGGGGGGTATAATTAGGGTCCTGAATTTTCTTATATGAGTCATAGTTGTTAGGTCCTTCAGAAGAAGTTTTTTTTTTCAGTTGTTGCTCTTTCCGTCTCTGCTCTTGACGGAGCAGTTCTTGTGTTTCTAGCATTACCCTGCCATTGAAGCCATGTCCTCCCATGTAGCCATTCCTTGAGCCCTGATAGCTAGAATATCTGGGATTTTCCTTTGCAGTCTGGAAGCCTTCACCAGGAGAATAGCTCTGCTCCCAGGAGTCTTGAGACACAGAACTGGCATTTTTTCTGCTTTGTCTGAAAACAGAAATGGAAGATACGTTTAAGAAAAACCTTCAGGTTCCCCTGCTAACGCTACTCATAATGGTCCCTGGAGAAGAAGGGTGATCCTGCAAGGTAGCCAGTTTTCCCTTAGCTATAGCATTCCCAATAATTCATGTTCTCTTCTGCCCAAAGGAGACACCTTCTCTCTTTTGTTTGGAGAACATTTAGTTTGGAGAACTATCGAGTTTAACTATGTTTCTTTGCCTCCCCTCCCCAGTAGGACTATGTTGTGAATACGTATCTAGTGTTATAGAAATCATCCTGTTCTCCAGGAAAAAGTGCAACAATTCAGCTGCAAACTAGGAAAGACCAAGCAAAATGCCGTGCTTCCTAAGCAACCAGATAACAACCAGCACTTGTAAAGTCACTCATGAAAGATTTGAATCTAGACTTCCACTTGATTAAAAATGCAACAGGCAGATCTTTCAAACACTTGTTCTGAAGCTGCACAAGTCAGAAGATAAAGCTTGTTATTGATAGGTAGTTTTACAGATGAGAGTTCCATCATCCCAGTTCCAAAACTAAGGAGCTTTGTGCTATCAAGGCTGCTTCCCAGATTACTATAATTTTTATAAAAGAAAAGGCAGAGATAACCTTTTTTTCTTATTTTCTGGCTCCATGGGGTAGATAAATACATCGAATATATAGAGGAATTACGAATTTTTATCTCTTTTCACAACAAATCATTACCTTATTTTGAAGACATATTATGGTTTTGAAATACCTTTAATTTACTATCAAACTGCTAGATGCTTTTATGAATTTAAAATAAGATTGGTGATGATAAAGTAGAACAATTTGGTGCTGCAATGAAAGAGATACCCATTTTGAGATTAAAATTAGTGTACGAGAATTAAGCAGTAAAACAAAATATATTGAGGCATTAATCAAAAAGAAAATCATTTTGTTGCATATATATGGCTCAGTTTTTCATGTGAGAACACAATATGACTCAATGTGGCCTCATCCAATAAGCATGCAGTGGAGAGACAGGAGGCCCAGAGAATTTTTCTACCATTAGTAAAAGTAATAAGTCATTTAATGTTTTTGCAATCATCCTCCCACATACGTAACTTGAAAATGACCATATCTACCTTTTGAAAACTGTTATTCATGATGAAGGTAAATTATTACAGCATAAATTATAACATAAATTCTTATGCAATTTTTATAGCTGTTGTTGGTATTCACATACTCTACTTTGCCAAAGAAATAATGTTTTTGAGCCATGTTTTATCACTCCCTGGAACATGAGAAAACTGAATGAACCGCTGTAGGCTACGAAACTGTCAGGTTTCTGATCTAGAGCAAGATAAATTTTAAATACTACAAAATTAACTTGGAGATGAACATTACTTTCAGAGTTTCACATGGGACAAGATGATGACTAGTTGGACTGATTTAATTTACTGACTGTTTTCTGGTACTTGTTCAAAATTAGTTGGCCTGCTTTCACTGCCTTTCTGGGAAGACTCCTTAAAATTGATTAAAGAGTTTATTTGCCTTTTGTACTAATGATTTAAATTTACAAGGAAAAAGAATGAGGCTCCTGGAGACTAAATAAGTTGAGAAACAACAAAGCTTAACATTGAAGCCAGTGCACAAACTTTAATCATTACAGAGACACATTTGCAACACTAAACTTGGGACCTACGTTTCTGAGTAAGAATGAGATTTCTATATAAATCAGTCATAACGTTATGAACTGTCTGGAAAGCTGGAGGTCTTGATTTCCTGGTTTATTGTTGGAATATCGTGGTATTCACAGCACTCAACTTTAGCACAAGCTCCCCAAAATTCTGTCTCCTCTCAGCACAGCGTTGATACCAGTGCTCAAAGGCAATTGTTAAACTGCCATTAATTACTCATTAATACACATTCTTACCAGCTCGCTAGTCATTTCTCACGTTAAAAAAACACATGCAGTGAAGTTCTCACTTGCTGTTTTCAAAATAAACATTTCTGGGACCCAGAGATTTCTTTTCCAAATTTCTTGTTAGTTTTCTCTGTAAGATTATGAATTTCTGCCACTGGAACTTTGCATTACAATTGACTTCGAACTTTTAGATGCTACCAGTGATTGAGGAGAACAGGAGACGCTAGTCTTAGGAATCATAGCTTTAAAACTAAAAAGAACAGCCTTCCCTCCACAACTTAAAAATAACATTAGCATCCATAATTTTCTGTACAATCAATGCGTCACTGGAGCTAGCAAAACTTAAACAGAACTCGTCAGGAAAACCAGCATGGCATTTATAGACTTAGTTACTTCAGAGGTAAGGTACAGATAAGAAGCAAAGGAAATCTAAAGATGTTCAAAATGACAAATCAACATTATTAAAAAAAAAAAAAAGAAACTTTATATTTCCTTTTCTCATCTGCTTCTAAACTTAAAAATTCTACAGAGAGGTGCTGTGGCATGTGAAAATTCAAGAGTTATGGTTTGTTTGTTTGTTTTTTTAAAGATGTTGGTAAGGTAAGAGTTCATAATATGATAACTTTGATTATTAATCTTCCATTCATTCCAATAAAATAGTTACAGTACACTTTTGGTAAAAAACATGTCACAAAAATATCTTTGCCATCACATTTCCACACTGGGACAAAAATTAACACAACCTTATCTCGAAAGACAACTAAAATCAAAGGAAATTTGACACCAGCCTGCAATGTAAAGGATTCACCATTCAGCCATGCCATTAATATTTGAAAATGGACAGACTATTAGTATAATGCTTAACTGTTACAGTTATCTAATTTATAATACAAGGTGGGTAAATTTTTAATGATTCTTAAAGTTAAATATTAAGTAAAAGACGTTTTGCCCAAACAGTTCATTCTAGAACCTAAGAACTTCTAAAACTAAGATTTATTTAGGAGAAAAGTGTATTAATTACAGTATTCCACTGTTAATGAGCCAGTAACTCAGTAATGAGCCACAGAAAGTGTATATATTGGAAATTTGGAGGCTCCTGAGTTTTGGATAGAGTTTCTTGGTTCCATATCTTTTGTTTGAGGCCTTGCTTGTTTGTTTTTTTTCTTGCAATTTATGCCCCTGTACCAGCATCACAAGGATAGAGTTTCTACCTAGTAAGGAACTAAGCAACAGAAAAAAACAAACCAACATGTCAAGCAGGGACTACCCATGTCATGCTCAGGAGCCTTTTGTAATTGCAGAACATGAAACTGCTTGGTGTCCCACAAAGAAGAGCTTTGTTTTAATGTCTCAATTCTGTTTTGTGTTGAGTCATCAGATCCCAATGAAATCAGCTCTGAAGCAATTCTCCCCAAATAAACAGCTAGCACATGCTCTCACTTCAGGAATTTTATGCCTCTTCCACACTGAATACATTCCACTTTATATCAATGCTAAACAAAAGCGTCTGCACTAAGCACAACATTTTCTTTCTACAAATGAAACTGGCTCCAGGCTCCCGTACACTGAACAACTTCAGACAGTTGCCATACCTGGGTAATGAGCTGTACTGCCGCTGAGCTTGCTGGAAACTCTCTCTTTCCTCTTGCCGCTGCCGCTGCATTTGAACCTCTACTGATACTGAGTGTCTGCCACTCTGCGAGTATGTCTTGGAGCTTGGCTAGAATATGAAAAAATATATGTCTTAAATCACAAAAATACCCATAAAAATTATAAAAATCATTTAAATTGCTGTTGTATACATACAGGCATGTTTGTATCAACTTGCAGTTCTAGTAGCGCTTTCATAATAATTGTGTTAAATTCTAACCCAGAACGCTGTGTTCTCCATTACCAGTTCTGTTTCTGACCTACCATTTCTGAAATGTATCAGAAAAATATTGCTCCAGAATGGATTGTGTTTTTATAGTAACACTGAAATTGAAATGAAGTCAGTGGAACATATCCTTAGCCAATGTAAATTAACATAGCTAAGCTAAAGCTAGGATTTATGCCCCTGCTGAGAATCTGACCCGGGGTGACTATTTATAGAGTAATACCATTCATCCCTCAGCATTTTGATAGTATGAATTAAGTGCTAATACAATTAAATTAGTATTTTTTAAAACATACATATAAACTTCTCCTGTTTGGGGTTCACGGTGAATCACAGCTCTTTAAAATCTCACCAGTACATCCAGGTGGTGCTCTCCCGTAGAGGGCCCATCCTATTTTCCTGTTGGTGCAAACACGCACTATGTGCTTTCGAGAGAGATATGGTAACATTTTATGGTTCGATAGGATCAAATAGAAAAATTTAGCAAGTCCCCTGCAGATTACGGGGAATCCTGTACCTCAGACAAGGATTTTAGGCAACATCTGAACTAGGTGACAATTTCAAACCGTGGGCACCACACTAAGAACCCATGAAAATGGATGAGCTTTCTGGGAATATAGAGCATTATCAGTCAAGATCTGGCAGAACAGCTGGATTCAAACTTTGGATTAGGAAAACATTTACATTTATAAAGACTTCACTTTTCATTTTGCATGACTCTTCAAATTTCTTGATTTCAAACTGCTAAATATGATGACAGTAAAGAAAAGAATGTTGTGGAGGTCAGGAGATTTTTTTAACAATAAGGTTTCACCTAACAAAGAAGAAAATGTATTAATTTCTCTCTTAAAATATACATTCTATTCGAAAAACTTATTTCCATTCACTGAGAAGTTAAAGAGCCTAAAGACTTCACTGGGGCTGGAAGTGAAACAGCTTGTATCCGATATGCTTTTACTAAAGCACTTTTTGCCTTTTTATCTGTGCCTTTCCCTAGCAGTGAACACCTCTTTTGTTTTTTGCTATTAGACTCTCGGCAGCAGACAGTTCTCATAATGGCTGACAAACATCTGAAAGATAAAAGGCTTTTCAAAAGCTTCTCACACTTGAAGGCAAGTATTAAAAACTAGAAAGTTGTCATTCGTGACATAAACTTCTCCTTTGTCTTACTACATAGTCAGGCACTTGTGAGTAGCCAGAAACCTAACAAATACGAAACAGGTGTATAACTTTTAGCAACTTCATCTTCAATAACAACACACTTCAGAAAGAATATCAGTCGTGGCTCAGAAGCTAACGGATAAAATTTGGTGAATGACTGCTTTTCCCGTTAGTGGAAGATTATTGTGCAAAACGATGAGTAACTCAGAGAACAAATTTAAGAGAATCCTTGATGCAACATCTACTTCAGAATAGATTTACTCTGTAACAGCCACAACAAAACAGTACTTCTAGCGAAAAACATTTGAATGAAGAATGGCATGATGAAGCAACAGGCTCTGAAAACAGACTCGTGTCAGCCTTGTGGGAAACTCCTCAAGACAAATAAGCTGTACATATGCATATCCCAACCAGGAACCCCCGTGGAGATTTCTTACTATATTAAATAAGGGCTACACATACAGAGGGCCAATTTCAGTTATTGCATATGTCAACATTTCTAACTTTCCTGACGTTATTGAGAGTCTTCTCGCATTTGGCATTTTATTGAAGGGCTCAGCTTATGGAAGTGAGCGATTACCTGAAAATCGCAAGATTTATTTGTGAATTCTCTCCAGTGTGGTTATAAACAGCTTATAGAGAACCACAGAGAAACTTAAAAGTTCTCATTTCAACTTCTCCATAAGGAATAGAATATTTAAACTAAGATTTTAAAGCCAATCTCATCATTTCACGGGTTCCACTTGAACAATGTTGGAAAGCCTGCATATAGTTGGAAAGCTATAGTTATGTCAAATATACACATGAAATCAAAGTTATTTCTCTTTATTTGAAAGCTCACTTTTCATTTGTTTTATTTCACTGCAAATAGATTAATGGATTTTACTGGGGATGATTAATTATCAGATAGTTAGGCTACTGATTTAGACTCCTGCCTATACTTTGTTCACATCTACAATATGCTGTTCAAATAATGGAATCTGCTGTCTGATTTCAAGCATCTAAAAATATGGCAATGGGACATAAAAATACTCCCCCTGTATCTAATCACATAACCCATAACACAGCATATATACACACAGGCAGGTACATTCAACAGTTTCTTTAATGAAAAGGCACTACTTCAAAATCTCTTCATTAAAAACCTCAGTGATACCATAATGAATGTCCTTGATATATGGCTGATGATATAAAGACTTAACATATTTCTTTTTGGATCCACAGTTTGTTCAGAAAAAAATGCAAATCTCCGCACCATGATTTATCTTTTCAATATGCTTTCAATTAAATGAGTCTAAACCAAAAATATTTATATCATAAGCAATCTTAATATTCAAAAGCTAATTTGCAAGTTTTATTTCAATGCCTAAAGTATAGTTTTATACCTATATACTTCTACAAAAATATATGCACAAAACACACATCTATATACATTTATCACATTTATATTAGCACAAAATGGAGATAATTAAAAAAACACACAGAGGAAAAAAGTTAAACTATCTCACATCCTTCAACAAAAAAAACGTATAAGGAATATAACACATGATCATTTTAGTGCTGATATGAGCCAGGTAACAGGAGGCTAAGTACAACTGTAACAATCCCTTGAAGCCATCCAACAAACCTGGCAACAGCTCTGTCTTAACGGTACAAATTGATAAGAACTGTGGCCTTGTTTGTAATGAGATGTATGACAAACACTGACCTTTTAAATCAGGATGCGGTCAAGGCCACAATAACAACCAAGGCTGCATTATACAAATAAATGTATGTTTATGTTCTTCCACAATGCATTTAAGTGGCAATGACAGTTACTGCATTGACCATTGTTAAACAATACTCAGCTTGCAAAAATATGCTTTGAGATATATGAAATTAGACAAGTCTCGTCTCAAAAAGATACTATTTTAAAAGCTGGGCTGCATAGTTAGAAGTTTCTATAGATTTCTCTGTTTTATGCAAACATCATTTTCATATTGCACAGAATGTACCCCTGGGTCATGTTGTATTGACCACCACCAGCAATGGGCAGCAGGTTTTAGTGGATCCCAGCACGAGGAAAACATATTAAACAAGCACCAAGACTCTTTTGTATGACTCTTCCTGTCATCGCTAACCCATGGAATTCAAGCTTATGAGTGAGGATGACGAAGGAACAAAAGGATGAAGTTGGCCAAGCTAAGCAGTCTACCCAGGGATTTTCTTTCCTTGCAGGCTGGGATGTTCGTCCCAGAAGCTGGCTCGCTCTCATGGCAGCATGAAACTCGAGGCACTGTGTGCATCCAGGCTGTCATACAACCACAGCGAGGGGTCACGGGGGCAACCCAGGCCACTGGATTTCGAGATCCCTGGAGATCCACTAGTCTAGATAACCCACCTATCTCACAGCCAGCTCTCTAAGGGAAAAATGGAGAGAAAGGCTTATTCAAACTCATGGAGCTTCTTCGCACTGAAACAGTTAATAGGGGGATGAATGAGTCCTTTATTTTCCCAGATATTACAAGACCAGTATGTCATATTAAAATACATTCACTATTTTTTTCCAGATTAAACTCTGTGTTCAACCAAGAGGTTTCAAGTCCACCTGGGAAGTTGGTAGATATGAGGCATAAAAAAATATCCGTGGTTCTTATGGTTTGGGACTAAATAGAAATAGATAAGATTACATGACCTTGCCTGCTTTATATATAAATAGGCTTGGCACAGAAGATAGACAATCCATTAACTATGTATATCAACATTCAGAAGGATAAAAACCATTCAGCGGTTCTGGGTCCTTGAAAACTATTTTTACTTCTATCTTTTTGTTTATGTTGCTATGGAGAACAGAACATATAGCAATATGTCTTTTAAAAAATAATGGCCAACAGGTGCATATTAATTCAAACACTGTATACTAAAAAATCCTCATTCCTTTCTGTATCTTTCTGTGATGTATACATAGGAAGCTCAAAAGTATGCTATATACCAGCTTGTGCTATTTACCTGTACTGAATGCCTGTGAGCTATATTTGTTTACAAAATGAAATGATTGCACTTCTTTTTTAAATCTTTCATCTTTATTTTTGTGTCTCACATAAATTAATGGATTGAAACCAATGGGGGAAAAATAGTTAAAAACAAAAAGTGTTAAAGCCAGCATCTACATCTTGGCAAGAAATACATTATATTTCATGAAAACCTTTCCAGGTTGGATACAGAATGGATTTTAGCTATACTAATGAAGAGAAACTAGCTGGAAACTAGAGGATGCCTGCATAACTTTGGTTTGCTCTCTGAAAGAGGCTAGGGTAGAAGAAACAACAATTTAGCTCCTAAAGTATACTACGTCCACTCTAATGTTTTATTAGATATTACCTAATATCTTGAATAAAAATCCTGAAATGGGTTCATAATTAAAAGAATTAGTATTCCATTTTTCTTTCTCATTAATGTTTTGAATATTTCTACATAATTTATAGCCTGACATACATTTTTTTGGTTTAAAATATCTGTAATTCATTTTCCAAAGTAGAAATAATGTGTTACAGTGGGAGATATAGTGATAAAAATCAGGCTCTTCTGTTTTGCTAAAAGAGTTTTCGTTTATTTAGAATTCAGTATGGCTTTGAATATGGCTAATATTATGGTTAAGACTTGATTGCAGAGGTAAGAAGTGTGTACCATAAACAGATGAAAAAAAGAATTTTTTTTAAAATCTGCCTTAGAGACAAGGAAAAGATATATATACCAACATGCAGCAGAAAGACAACATAAGGCCTAAACTTCCCTAGCACTTATCTATCAAGCCCTAGTTAAGCACATTATTAGGACTTTTGGTGATTTTTCTTCAAGAAAAACATGCAGTCATTTACCTTTCACAAATTTCTGCATGTAATTAAAGCTACGCTCAGAGGAGTCACATAGCAAATTTAGTTTTGACCCAGTCAGCTGTTATCTTAAAAAAAAAACTTTTTATTTGACTCCTAAATATGTAAAGTGGAGTTTGCTCAGCTGCTCTCCTGATACCAATTTTCTCCTATCATCCAAATAGATTCAGGATGACTGCAGAATAATGTATTTGTGAATGGAATTTGTCACTTTCCATTTTTAGCACTGAATTTTGTATTAAAGCTGAAGGAATGAAACACCAACTTTTGTTCCTCCTGAGTCTTTATGTTTTTTGATAGTCAGTGTGTTTCTAGAAGCAGGACTGGCAAGCAGTTGCAGCAATTTCAACTGATTCAATATGCTATTTCTTTAATTGGATGGTTCACTCCCATGACATTTAGGACTACAATGCTGTGTTTTTGTTATTGAAGGTGGGGCTCTGCTAATTAAGATGTGACTAGGCAAAAATACAAGATACGGAACAAATTACAATCTAAATCCCCTAACCCCAGGACTGGTGCAAGCAAAGATAAATCTCAGCAGACCCAATACTACACAGAAAAGAACAAAAAACAGAGACACAGCTTTGGTACTGAACAGAAACATCAACCTCAAAAGAATCTTACAATTGTAGAAAAATTTGTCATAATAACACCAAAGGCCTCAAAGATTAGCAGACATACTGCAATTCCATCTAGCTCTATATGCCTGGATATATATTTCTGCAAGCTCTAACTGAAATTAACACCAGCAGGATAAAAATGGATTAATCATACTTTATGTCCTCTTTCAATTTATTCCTGTGCAACATGAGGCATACCGCATTGCCAGTGTAAATCTCGTACATTGTTTTTTGACGAACCATTTTTCCAAAAAAAGGCCGTGAAGAGAAAAAAAAATTATGAAGCCTGAGAAAGTTATCTTAAAACAAACAAACACAAAAACCCTTTCCATAAAGCTTTGGCTCAATTGCAAAACTACTGTATTTTAGAGAGGCCTAGATGGTGAGACAGTTCGTTACTTAAACCTTAACAGTGTGTCATTCAAATGGCCTTGAGCAGAAATGTTATGCTATTTAACAGATAGTGCCATCTCATCCCAATGCTATCACTTTTTGTGCCTGTTAAGCTGCCTGATGTTCTATGAACAGACCCAGGCTGTCAAGTATTTTGTTTACTGGCAGGCAAATATAGCTGGGCAAAAAAGCCGGCTCTGTCCCATTGCTCAGCCACAGAGAAATAACCTTCACTTGATGGAAACAGCCAAAAACCCACAGGGTTACTCACTGGACCCTTTGCCAAGGCTATCGTTCAGAGGAGCAGGATGCAGAGCGCTATGTTATGGAGATCTGCCTCCTGACCGTGGAGGAGACTAAATATATTTGACATACGAAACTGGACTTCTGTGTCACAGGCCGTTAATAGCCCAGGATGGATTGGAGTTGGTGACGCACACAGGATCACTTTGATAATATATTAGCGGGTCCTTGAGCTATTGAGCTCCTCTGAATATCCTTAAAGCTGCCAGATTTCCGTCAGTACCCATTACATACACTGCAGACTTTATATTCATTTACACTTTCTTAAAGTAACCAAGAGTCCCGCATCATATCAGCACCTTGTTCCCTATCCCCAGCCCTCCCATCATCCTGTTAATGAGAAATGCGAACTACTTAGCACCTCGTAGCACACACTTCTCCCTGGATGAAAGATTGTTTTTGTCTTTCTATCCAAGCCAGGTTGGAGGTGGCTGCTGCCACGTCGCTCAGAGGCATCGCTGGATGTAAAGCCTGCTGTTTATGGGGGCTGCACAAGTCATCTCCCCCAGGTGAAAACATACTTTTCAACAGCGGCCCAAGTACAGGTGCACTTTTCACTGCTGTGGTTTATAACCAACAGCTTACAGATGGAGGAGACTGAAAGGAGGTTGATGAATGTATCCAAATATTTTCCTGCATATGTATTATAAACCACTTTTGCATTTTTTTGTGTCACTGGTATTTAATAATACATCTGGATCTGTTTTGAGAGGGTGTCTTAACAAAGTCCATCATCTTAGAGTAATATGTTAAAGTAATACACACTGCTGAAGAGAAAGGGTTATGGTTCTTTAACACTGAAATGACTGTGAACCATTGAAAAGGATGAGATCATTGCTTTATCCCTTCCAAGCACTGTGGCCTTGCAAGGCTGAAGTAGATGACAGAAAAAATAATAATTCAAAAATACCCTGGGCCAATTTTTTTAAAAGTACGTGTCTAAAATATAACATTTGGTCACCTAGGTATTTAACAACAGACCAGCTCCTAAAAAAGCAACAATAAGCTTCAGAATTAATAGTAATACATTAAACTGAATTAGTCACTTTGAGCTCATTTGCATGATCTGTAGAAGGGGAGTAAACAGAGAGATCCCATTTGTTTGAATAAGAGAAAAAGGAAAGGTCGATGTTCTGACCCACAATTTAGGAAATTATTCCATTCCTAAGGTAATCAGCCTGTCATCCAAATAATTCCCTACTCGCTCATTACAAGAAACTATAATAAAAGCCAAGTTGCCTGTCTAAAGTTGCTATGGCATTTAGATATACAACAATTTGGCCCATGACCTTCAGTAGTTAAGTTCCCAAGTCTTCAAGAGTGCAAGTTTTTCTCAGAGACAGTTTTCCCAAGAACACCACTCAAATCTCTCATTTGGAGACCGAACAGCAGTTGATATGCATAATAGAAAGTACCTCCCCCACCGCCCCCCTCCAAAAACTCTTACACTATAACAGAGATGAGCTATCACATTATCTTCACCATATCAAATCGGAAACATCTGGTAACAAAAAAATGTTTATTTTATTTAGCCAATTTCAAAGAAGATTAGAGGTTTTCTAACATGGGAAAAGAGAAGCCTATATCCTGATACAGTTTAGCAGCGTCAGGTCATTTAGGGATACATTTACCTTTGTTGCTTTCCATACTGCATGTTAAACATACCACAGTTTCAAACTGGTGAGTTTAGGACAGACAAGAACACAAAGATTCAATAGAAGTCAAAAAATCTTCAATATCCACCACAACAGGCAAACACGGATGACATATGCCTTATGATGTTACCTAGTACAAGCATTTTGGAACTGTGAAAAATTGTACTGAGGTCATGATACAGCTTCTGGGTTTTAGGGACAGCAAGCGAATGGTTCACTGTTTTTGCTGTGGAATTTTAAACAAAAATACTTGTCACACACTTAAAGGATCCTAATTTAGGATATGTAATTGTTTAAAAGGAAATACTGATTTATTCAATTATGTTAAACAAGACAAGCGCATGGATTTACATAATTGTACTATATCGTTAGCTCAGACTGAACAGGATTTAAATGATCAATTAGGACATACATCTCAAGAAAAAAAACTGTCTCAGCTAATATAAGTGGCAAAAGGGGTACTATTGTGAAGCATGTATGCTACTATGCATACCTCTTCTTTTTTACAGCGAAAATATAGTTCTTAATCTTAGAAAAAGTACTAATCACAGTGATACTGTCTCACAGAAAACACCATTTACAAGGTTACATGATGTCTCTAAATTATTTATCATCAGTATGCGTTTCATCTTGATTTTCCCAGAAAATTTCAGGATAATTGATATTGTCTTTGAGGCAAAAAATTGAGGCAGTAACTCACAAAGTCGAGGACTTAACAGAGAGCAAATAATGCTGTGTACACAGAGAACAGATGGCTGAAGAAGCTTAAAAATGAAATAAACAATAATGAATGGAAAATATGGATAAGGGAAAGGAGAAAAGTTTGGAGGCAGAGGAACCTGGGTCCGTATTGCTTTGTTCCAGGCTGGCCTAAGGAGTTTGGGAAAGCTTGCAAATTTGACAGGCTCTGTACGCTTACCCATGGTTGCTCGAAACTGTAAGTCCGCCTCCTGTCTTCCACGTCCTCATCTTGTTTTGCTTGCTGAAATTCTTGTCTCAGGCGCTGTATCCGGTCGTGATTATTAGGAGTCGATCTGTTGCTAAAAGAGGGAGGATGGAGTTATCAGTGTACTTTGGGCCTGTCATCTGTGATTGCAGTTGCTTAGCAAGGTGCCACTACTACCGAAGAGTACAGACTTTAAAAATCATTTCCAAGCATTTCTTGCCAAGATCTGCAGTTTGCTACTACGATTAATACTGTTTGGACTTATTTTTAAGAAACTTCAGACAGAGTAAGGATAAGACTAATGAGGCTATTTCTAAAAATCACCAAAAGTTACTGGAATCTTTTCAGCTTGTATTACTTCTAGATATGAAGAGGAATACATGCATTAGCGTCAGACTTAACATAAAGGGAAATTAAAAGAAAAGTCATAATGATCTCTGCTACTGAATAAACATGAAAGATACTCTTTTCCAATCAATAAACTGTAGACTGTCAGATCTTTATTTGCATCAAATTCATTATGATGTCTGCAGACCCTGTCTATGTAAAATTTGATTATTTTTCCCAATCAATAAGAGCCTGTCATCCCTTAGTTCTGTTTTTAACAAGTCTTTTAAACTGATCAGTCTGAAAGCATTAAAAGGCTCATGGGCCAGTAAAAAGCAATCCATTTGACAATACCACACTCAAGAATACGTTCAGGCGGTTGGCTTGCAGCTGGCTCACATTCTCTGAATGCCGGTACTCGGGCGAAGCCTGAGCGTTATTGTTATGTAAAATCATAGGCAGAATCCTGAACTATTCAAAACCATAAATTTTTCCATACTGACTATCACAGGTAATCCTCTCTCCATAGTACAGGTTTATGTGAATGAAATATGCACAGGAATGGCTTATTTCAAGGGGCAGAGGGAAAGTGGATAGTTATTAATCTCACTGCCATTTTTCCAGCTGTGCTGCTTCCACCTGACCCCCACAACCCCCATCATATTTCAAACATGTTAATCTGGGAATCACAGGAAGCCTGAAAAACAAATCTGTTGTATCAAGAGTAACCAGAAACATTTTAATCTCTTACACGACCTTCTTAAGCCCTGTATTTATTGTTTATTTCAAAAGAGTTGGTGAGAAATGGTCAGCTGTTAGTTTGTTTCAAAAGAGAAATCTACAGAAGGACAAAGAAAAACAAGTCCATAGATTCATACGCTTGGACACAGGATACAGTAAAATACAATGAATTCATATCCCATGTCTTCTCTCATATGAAAGGAGGCAATTCTGGAGTCCATTTGTAACTTTTTTCCATGTCTTTCAAGCCTGGAAGATGCAGCAGATTAGAGGCCAGAGATTTTTGAGGCATGTCACCTCCCACTCCTTTTGGTGACATATAATGGAGCTTATAATTGCCTGGCTGGCCAATCCAAAAATTTTGCATCGGTCTTCTAGAGAAGACGTGTTTTTAGAGGGACTTGTATTTTTTTTTCCTGTGAAATAAAAGGCAAAGAAATGGAAGGGTTTGGGGAAGTGTTTTGTTGCATTTTTTTGCAAATGGGAGCTTTAAGAAATGCCTTATTTGAAATGTAGGTTAATTTCTATGTGCAAATAGCTGTTTTGAAAAGAAAGGTAAAAGGAAAGTTTTATTTAGAACAGGTGGAAATGATACATTTTGGCATTTTCAAATTTCCCCCTTTCACTGTGGGCGTGCAGCTAACTCTACTTCTTTAATTCAGCTTAATTTTGTTGAATAGCTTATCTCCCTTTGCTGTTTCAAGCTATATAAATTTATTCTTTATGTTCAAATTTTGTCCAGCTTTACTATATAAACACTTCCTTTTTCTCATGTATTGCTATATACCACACTTTTTTTAATGCAATCATCATAATCTAGTAAACAACAGATAAAATACTTTGAAGTAGCTGTTGATTTTTAAAACTGGTATTGTTACTCTACAAATGAGTAGTCCAATGTATCTCATACACACAGTGTTTTCTGTGAGATAAATCGCATTTAGACTTAGTAAAATACTTGAAGTATTAGTATCTCAGATGTAAGAATAACTATTTGAAAGAGAAATGCCATTAAGCTTTGGTGAAAAATTGCTAGCAAAGTGCTGTAAATAGACACCCTGATGTACTCAAGATGATAGGTAAATCAGTCATCAGTCTTCCTCAGTCAAGTTTGTTTCCAACACTAAGAGATGACAACGCAGAAGTGACATTGTAGTAGTTATTTAATGGCAAAGAAAAGAAGAGGAATAAAGCACAGATGCTGAACTAAAGAACTGTGAACTAAAGCCTGGACACTGCAAGGAAGAGCCGCATTCTATCAACTCCGGAACGGGCTACTGGAAGGGTTATTACAGATCTAAGGACATCTATGCATCTTATAAAGATAATTAATGAAAAGAATTACCTTAACACTGGAATAGCAAGCAAACTTGCTATGTCCATGCCGTAAATTAAAATGTACCTCTCCTCCAGACCAGTACATGCACAAGTCTGATACCCTTTCCAGTGAAGAGATGGAACAACAAAGGACAAGGAAGATCCCAGGATTCATGATTAACCTATCCTCAGACCTAAGAAGAATTTATTCTAATGACAAAAAAAAAAAAAAAGTGAAGCTGACTTTAGATATTCAAAGTTATTAAAAGGTTTGATAATGGCAAAGAAGATAAACCTTTTAATGATATTTCTACTTTAATCTTAAAAGTAAGGGACATGACCTAAATTTAGGAAACAGCAAAGAAGTGAATTATAAAAAAAGGACTATTTCATAGAAAAGAAAGAGGTAAATTAAAGGACAAAACGACTTCTGCATCTAAGAACAATTCCTCCTCAAATTTCTTTGTGTTCACACAGTCTCTGAGATACAAAAAGTGAGGCAAGTGATCAGGTTTGTAATTATAAAAGGTTAAAGCAATTTTATTTAGGAGAGGAAAAGGAAAAACAAAGGAAGCTAGGGGCTGGGATACCTTTAAGGAGAACGATTATTTGTGGTTTAGACTGTAGGTTATGTTGGCTTCCCTGCATTCCCTTTTTCCTCTTAACTTAGTGCTTAAGTTCCCTTTACTAAAGGGACTTTTGTAGAAGTATGGTGCAAGTCCTAGAAAGTTTAATTAATTGCACCATGTTTGGTTTTTTTCATTCAAATTACCTGAAAATCTGAAAGTAAATTCACCTCAAAAAACTCAGGAGTGCCAATGGGAAGGAAAGAGGTTAACTTGAAATCCCTCCAAAGTTTATAAAGGATTTGACCTGTGGTAATTTTAAACATTTCAGCAAAACTGGAATTGCAACTTTCTGCAGTAACCACAGCTTGCCTAGATGATACTTCTATTACAAGCCTTTCCCTTTGCCTACTTCAAAAAAAAACTTACAAAACTTGCAAACTTACAGAGGACAATCAGCACCTCCTAGCATCAGATGTAAGTGATGGTCTTCTTTTGAAGTACTCTAATTACTAAGTGCTCTTAAAAGAAATAAAAATCAAGAAAAGGCGCTCAGTGCCCAAGGATGCCTCGGGATGCAGCGCTCCTGAGTGTCCTTCTCTACCTGGCACTCCATCGCCTTCCATCCACAGAGGGTGCATTTAACAACCAGCTACTCTGTGAGCGCTGCTTTAAAACACACAATCACCAGCCTAGGCTAAAAATGCAACGGTATGCAAGGCTTAGATAGGCTGGAGCTGTCACACATTTTCAGAAACAAGCAGCCACAGCAATGACCATCAGAGTCTCAGATCATTAAGCAATGTCTCGCTGTGATGTCATGTGCTGATGTACAGAGTTGTAATCCTTTCAAAACAGACAGATTTTCTGTGTGATAAAGTGGATACAAACATGCTACTGAACAGGGATGACTAAAGCTTTGGAAAAAAAAAAATTATTGGCCTGAAAAAGCATGGAAAAGGGTCTTAACAACATCACCAGGCAGTTGCAACATGACTAGAGTAACCAAAAGGTTAGTAAGCAAGCAGCGGTCTTTACACCTTGCACTCTTTTAACACCAATTTGAGCAGCCAGGGACTCTGGTCTGACTGGCTGCTTAGATCTCTGGATAGCAGTTATAAAACACAGATGGGTTCTTATTTACTTCAAGCTAGCATACAAATATCCCCCATTTGTATAAAATAAATTCCCTTCTGTTTGGACAGATTACTTGGATCATTTTAAAAAGCAAGAGCTGAAGCGCAGTGTATCTACAGGTAGAAAGGAATAGAAAAAGAGTGCATTCACATGAACTTTAAAAGATCGCCCCACTGACCCTTGATGATGTTTTCACTCCGGTGGCAGCACATTAGCTGGCAGCGTGCATGCTTGCCAAAGTTCACAACTAGCTGCGTACAAAGTCGGACCCTCCTGCGCTGCTTGGGCAAGAGGAAACCAGCACGAGCGAGCGCAGAGAGGCGATAACCTAATATAAAAGCTTCTCCTGCATCGTGCGAAACACGAGCGCCGGCTTGCCAGCGCGCTCGTCCCCCGCAGGTCGGTTTGCCTCTTTCAGATGGCCCTTGCAGGCGGACAAACAGAAACCGTCAAGATGCTGCAGCGAACCACAGATGTGAAATAAAATGAAAGCATGCCCTTCATCAGGCTTAAGGTTAACACCGGGCTGGAACGCACGGTCTGCTGGCCGGTTCGTTCGAACCGGGCGACGCAGCCGACTGTGTCCACACCCCGCAGGGGTAGGGACAGCGTCGCCGCCGCAGCTATCGACTTTGCACTGTCTCCTTCCTGTCACCGGCATGGCATAGCAGGTAGGCTTCTTCCTGTAATTTGGGTCCACAGTTCAATTTCTGACATCTGAACACCACTGCTCAAATTTAATTAGTATAACCCATTTGGCTGGTCGTCTCCTTCCATCTTGCCCTACATACTATCCTGGTGTGAGACACCAGGAGACAGGTTTTTTGTGAACACACTGATATTAACATATACAAGTATGATACACAGACAGGATCAACCAAGGGTGGCATCACAGAGAAGAATTGTTGCATGATCACAGAGTTACTATTTTTTTGAGAAAAAATCAGTTGACCAAGAGATCACGTTTATTAAAAAGCCTACAATTGGAGCTGCCACATGGAAGGAGCCATAGAAAAGTTTATCCCATAGTCCTTTTTTCCCCCTTAAGTGCCAAAGAATTTATTGAGAATAAGGCATTAAAAGGTGGGGGAGAGGTGTTAAAAAAAGAAAATGTATCAATTACAAAACTGCAAATAAAAATAGCTTCTCTGCACAAGCTTCATTAAGTTTTATCAGCTAGTATCTTGGGGTTTTACACTCAAACCACAGGTCATAAATTCACAGTAAATCCCCCATATGTTCACCAAACACCTGAATTCAATTTCTCTTCTAGTTGTAAGAAACTGAATGTGCTGTTCAAATTAATTATGCATGCAAAGTTAGTTTCTAACAAGGACAGCTCCTTGCATGCTGAAGGGTATACATCCTATCTGTTTTTTTTTTTTTCTTTTTTAGATCTCTTTCAATCTTGGCTTATTTCTACTGTTCACAGGGTTATAAAAATCCTTCTTCCCTGCCATTTCACATTTGCAAATGAATATAGAGCGTCATATATCCTTTAAAGTCTTTGATTTTTAAATGCAGCTAAATTCAGGAATTAGATTAATATGACAGGCAAGATCTCCTACCATGTTACCTGTACGCATGCATACACACTATAGCACAGTAATTCCATCAAAATAATGATTTTAAAACTCAGGATATATGTCAACCTGCATGTGTGTGAAATCAGCTCTTCAGGAAGTTTATGTCATTTCCAGTTTACCTTCACAGCTGTAGTCGTCATCTCCAATAGCAAACATATCACAAAGAAGTTACGGCAGTCCCCAAGGGCACTCGCTTCCTTCAGTGGGTGAAATTCATTTCCAAATTTTGACATTGTGATTTCTCAATCATTTCACACCAATTTCAATAGGGTAAGTCCTTAAAAATTTCAAACATACAGCTCTATTCTCTGGGTTTAAAAGGTGGTCCTAAACGCTGTTAATTTGGCGATTGCTTTTGCTGTGATAGTCATAAATGACCCCGAGAACTGGAGCTGAGAGGGAGGTCACTTCACTACAACAGCCTCTTCAAACTCTCAAGACTAGACTTCACTTCAAGTCCCTCTGTGGTCATTCTGAAGCGGGGCCATCATTTCACAATCAGTGAAATCTGAAGAATGCACCCAAGACCCTTTTTATTGCTACAATCACTCTTCCTTATTAGCCTGTCAGAGCCTGCACACAGAAATCCAGCCTTACTTTTCAGGGGAATTCTTCTACTAAAAAGAAAAGCAGAGATTTTAGGAGCCTGCTATAAACATCTGAAAACAGATACTCAGCTACTGGGTTATCAGGCAGTCTAATCCTTACTTTGGAGCTGCTAGATTTTGTAGAAATAAGCCAAACCAATTTTCAGCCATACACAATTGTTACGTTCCTTGCTACAGCTATTGTTAGAGGATATTGCATTTCCCCAGCTAAAGAAAAAAAAAAAGAGAGGGAAGAGGGTGAGATAAAAAGAAAATAGTTGAATTTCTTCTCAAAATGTTGCAGAAATGGCAGAAGTACATATATAAAGATTACAAATTAATAAATCGAGGACTAAAACACTGGTGATCAGGCAAAAGAGAATTTTGCTTGGTTCTAAATGCAATATAAAATTACATCAAGGGCAGGCAAAGAAGCAGTCTCTGATCTTCCAAACACATTCCTGTCCTAACTTGGACAGACAAGGATGGTCCCAGTGCTGTTGGATGTGATGAGCATCCACAATTAGTCACCACAGGCTGTATCGTGTTGGTCACCCAGCACAGTAACACAAATACACGCAACTAAGGCCACAGAGAAGACATCCGCTCCTGGCCTTAGCTTGCCATGCATGTGCCAGCAGAAAGGATCGGAGCAATCCCTCGCAGGCTTCAGGCAATGCCAGCTAACATAAGCCCCCCTCATCCTCTGTTTAAGCTAATCCTGCTGGAAGCAATTTAGAGATCGCTCCCTCCAGGTCCCTCTGCTGGGTCAGACATGGGGCAGAAATCTTTAGCAAAAGGGGAGTAATCAGCAGTGAGGGAGCAGTAACATCTCCAAGCACTGCGGCTCTTTGCAGAAAGGAACATCTGTCCCGAGCCACCACCACCTGCACAGTGCAAACCTTGCTGCCCAGGTGCAACCCTGCTTCCTCGTCACACAACTGCAGCTACTGCGACGTGGTGATGCCAGTTTACAGCACGAAATCTGCTTCAGACTGCAATGCCTGCCAACTTTTTGAGAGGAGAAAAGGCCTGTGTCTCCTCACAATAGAAGTCTACAGATACACAAAACAAAAGAGAAAAAAAAAGATCCTGAGTGTACCTTCTGCTTTAAAGGAAGCATCAAAACAGAGTGAGCAATGCACTATCCTTTTGCTTAAATAATGCACCGTTACACTGGGTTTCTAAATAGTGAAATTCAGGTCTGTTTCAATGTTAAAAGGCTCCTTTTCTTTAATAGATATTTAAGTCTTGCTTAATGCATTGACAGAAGTCATCCTAGAGATCTAAAAAATATTTTATGTTGCTCTATTTCTCTTTAGCCAAGAAAAAAGTTATATAATACTATCTGGCTGCTGCAACTAGCAGAGCACAACAAAATGTTTTCAGCTTTTGAGAACACTTGCCCTCACTAAAAATGAAATCTTTATGTACAACTAAAATTACAGTACTAAGCAGTATATCACTAGAGAAACAGTGATGTATAGACAAAGACATTTCTTTAAAATGTCTGAACACTTAAAATGATAATACAACATTACACAAAATTCACCTGGCTCCTACAGTCCTTACCAGCCTCTACCATAATGAGGGTATAATTATTGCAGTTCTTTGACAGAGGGGTTGCTGCATTATTAATCTTCAAATAATATTTTGATTGATTTTACATTATTTCTTATTCCAATTATAGACTAATTGCCAAGCACAAAATGAGAAGCTGCCCATTAAAAACAACAAACAAAAATGACTAGGCTAAGAATCCCAGGGCTGAGTCCAAATTTCAGAAGGTTTCAGATATTGAAACTTAGGGAGCCTCCCTCTCCCAGGAGCATCATCATTAGATTAGAAATTTTATATAAAACACACAGAAATGTGGAACTGCTGTTTTGTTTTCGGCAATAAATATTCTGCAATCGCTAAATAAAACTCTAAACCTGAGCTTACTGTTAAGCATTTTCATCAGTTAATGCCTGGACATGCAGTTTCCTATGTGACTCAACCAAGAAAAAATGAAAATCAAAGCTAAGATCGATTACTTGAATTGGTGCCTAAATCCACATGGCTGTTGCCTTCTTATGAAGTTGATCTCTAAGATTTATACCGATTAGCACAAAAAATAATTAAGATTTTTAATTAAATATTATTTGCATATGGAGATTAAAATCATCTTTACAAGATCCTTTGCAAAACAACTAATTTCTGGATAAATTCTTTTAGCATTTTAATGCAAAGATGAAGATTTTAGTAAATAGATGTTTTAATCATGAATTACCACCACACTGTCTTGATTAGCTTTAAAGATTGTCGTGAAATGACAGTCAGACAGTTACTTTCAAAAAATAACCAATTCTAGGCTAGGACAGACAAGAACACCACTTACCTTTTATCCAAAAAATCAGTTGGTTATTTATTCAGGCGGCTAGGAATCAACTTTTACTACTTAAGACATTTTGAAATTATTTCAATTATTATTCCTCTTGGAAACGTTGAAAATGTCTTTTCCTCAGAAATTATATTTTTGTTTGTACTGCGCATGGTCAGAAATTGCTAATAGTCTTGCTATGTTTTGAAAAACTGGATAAGAAATACTGAATTCTAATCTTTACTCTTCTTGGGCTGCTTACTCTGAACCCAGGTACAGATTTCAGATACTCAAATGTGTATATTTCTCTCACTGTGGAAGAAATGCAATATTTATATGTAACACCATTTTACTACTTTACAAAGACAAATAACCTGATAAAGACCGTAGGAGAGCAAAGTTATGTACTAGGACAAAGTAAGGTGGGACTTTTCTCATTCAATTTTAGTCATGTAAAAGGGAGGCATGCAGTTAAAACCAGCCATCTAGACCTCTTCTGAGGGGTCTAGGAAGACAATTCACATCCCCTACCCTAGGATGCAATGACTCACCCCTGAGAGCTCATTATTTTTCTCCATTGAGAAAGAAAGAAGCCCAGAACTCAGGCTCAGGTGTGTAACTTTAGACACCTACTCCAGGGCAGATGATTCCCACCTTCAGTGACTAACTTGGGCTGAAGCTAGGTGCAAAATGAATCTGTCTGAGAAACCCTAGCATGAGGGATGCCTGGTGGAAGGTGATAGCCACTGGGCATGGCAGTATAACCTAACAGTTTAATCCTTAGGTAGAAAAATTAAACAGAAACAAAATTTTCTCTTTCTCTGTGACTCATGGACAAGTCACTAAGCATCTCTGCGTTTGAGTTCACACATCTATAGAGGGACAATTGCCTTATTTAAAAAGTGTTTTTGAAAAACTATACGAATTCTATGCATCATTTAGCCTTAATTTACTTTGCTACAATTTTAACGTTTCTTTATATGGTATGCTATACTACTGCTTGTAACTCTCATTTATAGAAAAAAAACAAGATTTTGGCATATACTGACATATAGGCATGAATACAGCCAGGCTTGAGGTAAGCCAAGCATTGCAACATACCAAGTTCTGTGGTTAAGATCTCCTTGGCTTGGCCAATTTGTTTTTCAACTTTCACAGTACTTCAACTAATGCTACACATTATAAGGTTTTTCCAGTAATATAATTGTCTTTTTTTTTTTTTTTTTTGGTAAATAGAAAGGAATGAAAAATGTATAATAAGTAATTCCACTTAGTATGTCAGATTTATTCTGTGTGATATTGACATTGTGTTACAGAGTTACAATGGTATCATTTCCTGTTGTTATTCTTGCAATCTTAGGTTGATAATGTTTCATTTTGACACCGTAATGGTGTCTCTGGGGATTTTGATGACAAAGTGTTTTGACATCATGTTAAAATATATCCAAACTGATATCACTTTATTTTGTCATCATTACATAGTTTCAGCTGAATTTGTAAGATACTGCTTTATTCTGACACCTTTAATTAGGAAGATTTCAGTCCAAATGGCAAGTGCTAAAATTTTTTTGAAAACGTTGAAACGTTAAACATGTCTGTATAGCACACATGACTGTGGTGGAAGCTTGCGCTCGCCAGATATCCTAAAATACAATCGATAGATAGTCACATGACACAGATCCTCAGTCAGAACATAAAAGCTTCAAAGCGCTTTTCATTCTAGACTATGATAATAAATTTAATAAATTGCATTGTAATGTTATTTCAGAAACTTCAGGCAGGAGACCCAGCAGCAGAAACACTGCTGCAAACCAACACTTCTGTGGCTGCTGGAATGTCGGAGGTGTGCGTACTTCATATTTCCCCATGCAGAAACCAGAAATTATTTTCCTGACCTACCGGGTCAGGAAAAAAGTGAGATTTCTAACTTGTTAGCTTCACTGAAATGGAAATTGCTACAGATGTAATTCTGACTAATGAATAGCAATGTCAGTTCCGACAGAGTGCTCTAAAATGCAAAACCGGACTTCAGCCTTAAACAGCGCAAACCTGCTTAGACCTATGGACTCCAATGGAGCTCCACTGAATACAATGGAGTTTAAAGGCATTTGAAGATCTAACCAAGTGTTTTGAGAAGGTTTTAGGAAAAGAAATAATGGATAAAATGAGCTTCAGGCTTTTTGTTACTAACGTGAAATTCTGGAACAATTTGCTGTAAAAATTGTCTGCTAAAATTATCTCTGAGCTACCAGAAAGATGCATGTCAGACCAATTTAAATGTGTCCACTTACAGCTATATTATTCAGTTTCTTCTTTTTGTTATTTACTGTTCTTGAATTTTCTCTACAATGAACTAAAGAGCATCTCTAGGGAAATCAACACTTTACACTTATTAAGAAGTATATTTATTCAGTGTGGCAGCCCCAATTCTACTTAATAAAATGATTGCTGATAAAATCTCTAATTTTAAACATTAATGCATAAGAATTCTCTACTATTCAGATCTGATCAAAGAGAATAAAGAATTTCTCCTTTTTCCTTCATTCTCCTAGAGGATAATGCTTACTAGAAATTACTTGTGTTATCTTATTTCAGAGAGTATGCTAGAATTGAGACAATCCCTTGATCCCAGTTCATGAATAAAGCATTTAAAGGACTGGACTTGTCAAAGGACACACTACACATTTGATCTATACAGTAAACACAAGTCTGTGAAACACAAATCCCAAAACAAAAGTTTGCCATGTCTACTCATATATTTAAAATATTAATTAAGATGGTGGAGGAACTGCTCAAATGACAGAATCACAATGAGAAAAGAGAATTTTTCAAACAATTGATGACAGCAATTTATAAACACATGGAAAACAGCAAATAAGTCCATATAAAGTTCACATATAACTACCCTCCTATAAGAGGAAATAATTATTGTAACACCAGAAAATGTGTAATTAGTAAACAAACAACAGAAGGATAAGTTGTACCCTGACATACTAAAACTCCCTACATCATCTTTAGGAGTTTCCTTTGGATTCTTCCAGCAAAGAAGAATGCCTGCCAGTGCAAGAAAATGAGGCTACAAAACTGTGAGCCTGCATAACTATGACGTAAGGAATTTGATATAAACCTACAAAATGCTCTTGCATAATCCCAAAATATAAGATCAAATGTTATAGGCAAGTAACTGCAACTATTAACATAAGCAATACTGCACTTTCATTTAATGCAAATTATGGACTGGTTTCTACCGTCATTGACCATTCTTCACTCACCAAAAAAAAAGGAGGTTGAATTGTCTGAGATGCCTATATTGAAGAGCATGTTTTTTAACAAATATATTTATTAAAAATAATACATAAAAATATTTTTTTCTTCCTCTTGAGTTTAAAAACTCAGTGATTTTCTTCAATTACCTTAAAAATTAAGAATATCAATTAGTTTTCTTTATCTTTCTCAATACAATGAGCACCATGCCTTACTAATGCAATGAGCTGATAAGTGAAAGACAAATGAAACCTCAGCAGCACAGTGCTGCACTGGCATTTGTGATTAATCTCAGATATAAACTCACAGTGCAGTATGACAGGTCACATGGTATTTTTTGTCATGTGTGACTGCCATGATGTTGTAAAGAGAGCTGCTGTATAGGGCATTGCACATCACTTGTGTAAGCATCAGCCACCTCTGAAAATGACTTCCCTTCTGCAAAAGGTAACAGAAACTCTGTAAGTATCTATGGGAATTTTAAAAGTAATGTAAGACAAGTCAGCTTCCAGAAAGTAGTTTATATTGCTATACTTCTAACTTAGATAAGGTTCAATTCCTGTTACTAGTAATAAGCTACAAAGGAAACAAGATATTAATGATTTACATTTCAAGACATTTTTCTACGTATTTCCCCATTGGAGTTTCACAGTAATATGCTCTAGAGGGAAACTAAACCAAAACTGGAATCAGGGGACATTTATAACAAGAATTATCAACATCCTTAGGAAAGAGGACCCACAAAGACCTGATTTTGCTGGTACCTTGTTATTTATTTTTAGTTGTACTTGTCAGTTTTCTGCATCACTAAACACTAGTCAAGCAGTAGGACACTATCTGCAGTAGACACGGCACAGACTGCCTAAAAACAGTTCCTTAACTTAATTTTTTACAGTTCAAGAACAGTTTTTTTCCCCAAGAATGCACATCTGTGAAACAACCATGTCGCCCACGGCTAACGCTTGTGCGAGGTGGTTTATGGGGCAGGGCCATCATGGCCCAATGCAGAGGGAGCCCAGCAGGACCAGGGCAGCTGTACAGGACTATGCTGGAGATGCCTAAAACCATATAAGTTAGGTATCAGATTAGGTATCTAAAGTCAAAGCACCTGAATGAGAAAAAGCACCTTAGAAATGATACTTAGAGAAATTCTACAGGATTTAGGTACCACCCAGACTTGCCGAGAGGGCCAAGTCAAAGATACTTCTTTGATTAAGGGCTGACTAGCAAACATGATGGTGATGGTATCCACAGTGACCATGAAAAGAGCTAGCAGAAAAAAAACTGGGAGTGAAATAACTACAAATTCATTTTTCACTATGTTGAGGTCAAGTAGATGCTAAATATCCATCAGGAGAGTGAAAAGGAAGACCTAGCAATAGTCCCTTCAGTTCCTCCCTGTCTTTGCCATTGGCAATACCAACTCCAGCTGCCCTTACGTCATTTTGCAGTGTGGAAGGGGAAATCAAGCGAGTCTGAGTGATCTGGCACAGCCTTTATTTGCATAATTTTCTACTGCTGCTTTGGGGAAGAGACAATACAGAAGCACAAGCAGCTCCCTAAAATCACTCCCACAAACCCAAAGGCCATACTTCAGAGGGAGCCACATTAAGATAAAAAGCTATCTTACTGGGAAAAAATCTTTTTCCTTGAGCATGAAGCTATAAAGGCATGACAGCAGCTGCAAAATAAGGACTACAGGAGCTTTGTTTTTTTAAAAAGTAAATAATATAATTTTAAGTCATTGGCATATATAAAATAATTTAGCCTCAAGACTCACATAAGGTATCCTTTCTTATTCTCCTGTCAGCTGAACCCAAGACAACCAAAGACAGAGACACAAGTCTGGTTATCTGATTACATATAACAGCTACATTTCCCCTTGCTGGGTACAGGTAATTGTTTCTTTTGCAACAGTTGTAAAAGCCTGTATTGAGAGAACAATGCAACTTATTAGCCCATCACATTTATTTAAAATAAACCAAATGGCATATCTTATACTACAGCTGTGGTTCCATTACTACTGCCCAACATAGGTCACATTTTTCCCAGCTCTATCACTCCTAGTGAATTACTTGCACTTGATGAAGAGCAGGCATAAAATAAGCAGAAAACAAAACTTTGGCCATTTTAATTTAAATCTTCATAATGGTAGGCCAAATTTATGTGAACTTTTTGGTGAATTGGTTCTTTTATTAGTACCCAGTTTAATTCAAATCAGAGTCTTCTACAGAAAATTAATTAAATATTAATCAAAGTCCTGGGCAGTCTAAGCTTCTGTTCCATTAACCTAAATGTGACTCCACATAGAACCACAGTGCCTTTTTCCCCCTGCTCTGTTTTAAAGAAGGCTTTTAGCTTTTCTCTGTTTTGGTGCAACTGTCAGTAAATGCAGACATGCTATTTACTGTGTGTGTTTTAAAGGTCATCATTTCTTTTCCTTTTCCAATTAAAGCTGCTCTTAATCACAATTAAGCTTTCAAGAAACAATTAACAGAAGTCAAAACTTCTCTCCATCAATATGTTTAAGAGATGTACAGTGTGTACCCTCTATTACCACTGGTGTCATTGAACTAATTATATGGTGTTAAGGTTCACCTTCCTGGGTGTAAATTTTGGGTTCAGTTGACACTAAAAAGAAACATCAATTTATTAGGAGATAAAACTTGTTCTGCAGTAATGGAACAGCTGTGTATATAAATTTATTGCAGCTTAATGTTCTCACATATAAAGCAATTATAGCTTTCTGACAGACAGACCTGCTAAGTATAGTGCATAGCATATAGTAATATGCCGTTACAGACACAACATATTTAAGATTGATTGTATATATTCTGTACTGTAATATCCATTTCTCAAAAAAGCCTCTCCATCTCTAGATATGTTCTTAATTAACATAAACCTATGCCTAGAGTCACGTGACATTTTCCTCCTCTGTGGAGAAATCTTTTCATGGCGCATCATTTTACTCATAGACACCTCTGTGCTAAATTTGGCTTCTCCTTCCACAGGATATATATATGGCCTATATATAGACTTAAATTTTCTTCACACAAAGGATAACGGAGGTAATAATGTTGTCATCAGATTGCTTAAAAAAAAAAGTTCCAAAAGTAAAATTACATACACAGTATTGAGGAAAATCATCTTTTTTCCTAGAGCCTTAAAGTATGATCCCCTGAAATAAGCTATGTTCATCTAGCACCATTTCCTCTCATCACCTGCTCTCTGCTAACTTCAGTTGCCTTTAAATAGCTTCCACGATATTTTTCCTTCCTTCCTATCAATCTTCACCACAAGACAATTAAATTTAACCTAAGTTAAGGACTGTGATTCTGACAGCATTCATCAACAAGACTAGAAATGGGATCTGAACATTATCAAGTAGTGGCGTTCCAGACCAGCAGTCTAGGACACCTCTTCTAGTTTTGAAACCCTGGGAAATATTAGACTTTGAAACAAAGACATATGGGTAACTGAGGTAATCATTTTCCAGTGGAAATTAGTATCGATTAGACTAAATGGAACCATCTGAAAGAAAGTCCCAAAAAAATTCAGAATTTCATGATGTGTGGAGGTACAAAGGCATTATTTGTTCTCACTTTGGAAACTCCCAAGGGACTTCCTTTTTATTAAATAGCTCAAGGCTGTCCCATGCCCAATTTCATGTCACATTTACTTACGAATGAACACATAAACACTATGCAATACTTCAAACTCTTCCTGTATTTTAACACATTTATGCTGAGCCTGCCTATGTGTGTACACCAGTCAGTTCACTACAGTGTGGTTTCACACTTGCTTTGAACTGACCGAGTGTTGGCTGCTGCGGAAAGGGAAGTTCTGCCCTCTGCAGCCAACTTCCCAACCCATCCTTTGAGCCACAAAGTGCTCATGAAGCCACACTGCTAGCCAAAGCAGGGAGCTGGTCTGAATGAAAAATCTGTTTCTTTCATTTCCTTTCTCTCTCTCTCTCTCTTTTTTTTTTTTAAACAGGATTTGTTTTCAGAAAGATCACCTCCCTAACATTTTCAACAGAAACTGAGCCCTAAGTTGTCCAGCCCCGCCTGTGCATCAGGGAAAGGGTGGTGCCAACCTCTTCTGGCAGCCTCAGGGAGCCCTGGGGTAAGGCATGAGGGGGAACCTTTAAAATCAGCTCCCCAGTTACAGGAAAGGGGAAACTCTGAAATTGCACTTAGCGGTACGAGGATGACAAATCAGTGGTGAGATGTTCACAGTTTATTTAAAATTGAAATAATTAGCAAAAATTAAAATAGAAATCTATAAACCAGGAGGATGGCCAGGCACATACTTTATAAATGCATTTTATACCATTTACATTGATGCAGTTACCCTTCCTTGCCAAACCAGCAGCAGGAAGCCCCTCTACAAAGAGGGAAACATAGCACAACAGTATAGGAAACAGCTTGAGCTTTGATGCTGCCATCATCATTAGACAATCAGAAATCCATGATAACTGTATGCCAAGACAACAAGCTTTTCCATTTAACAGTCTTTTCTGCCTTTGTCTTTGGGACGTGACACAGGTCAGCGAATCTAAGCACAGAGTAGAAGCCAAGAATTCTTAATTCTAACAACTGTGAAAAAGCTATTCTTAACTTGCCCTTGTCTCAGCTTTAGGAACTACTATATGAAAAATCCTACAACGTTTACCTTCATTTGAGGAGTGGTTTAAAGACTAATGCTTCTGTAAGAGCCTTGAAGATAAAAACTGTCAACAACTTAAATATTCTCAGTTATAGCATGCTTGTAGCACAGAAATTGAAAATAACTTCTAAAAATTATGTTATTTTTCAATATTGCTGTTGTAAACAAATTTTGAGCTAATACTGACATTTAAATCACTTTTAAAAAGACACTTCCCGTAAATTAAACCACTTCTCTGGTTCCAGACAATTTACTTTAGGGAATGACTCATTCCTAACAAACTTCTTAAAAACTACACCCTACCTCATGTTTCTTTCATGATGCAAATAAAAAGGGAAATTATGGAGCAATGGCTTTTTTTGTTGTTTCTCAGGGTTTTTTTTGAAAACCGTCACCTATCCACTATACTAAATAGATTCCTTTCCACAGTACTGACAGCTGTTTCCCAGGTAACCAACATAGCTAGAAGCTGACTTCAAGCAGTGTAAGAGAACCAACATTCACAGCCCTAAATTTACATGATTTGAGGAGCGCTTTTTAACTGCCACATTGTCCCCAGTGCCCTCTGCAGTCAACAGGAGCTGGGTATATCCAGCCAGTAATCGCATGAAGTTCGCCAACAAGCAAAAAATACCAGCTAAGGACGACTTTATATACAGACTAGTAAATGTCATTGGCAGCTGGAAATTGAAATTAATCTCTGAGGTAAAGCAGAAGGATTAGAATTCACATGAGCTGTCCCTTCTTATGGATTCTACTTGCTTCTTCCCCTTTGCATAAGGGAAACAGGAGAAAAGTAGCACAGGTTTTGCTGTTTCTTTCCCCACTCTTTCTCCCCACCATCGTTCCCCTAATTTCTGAAAGTCTCTGTTTAATACACCTTACTTGACGAATCAGACCTCACTTTTTGTCAGCCAGATTCTCCTGGATTTCACGGCACCACAGTATACGGAATTCCAACGCTCAGTCCCAGCTCCTCCAGCCTTTCGCTTCTACGTATTAATTGGCCTGGAAGCTGAATTATTCTGTAAGGCAATGGCTACTCTTAAAGGTATCTCCTACAGCTCTCTTGTTCTGGGTTTGTGTGTTTATTTCGTGTTTATTTCCGTGTTATCTGACACTGCAGTGGAAAGAGCTGACAAAGAAGATCGTATATTGAACAGGGTACTAACGGAGTATGATTTACCCTTTACGCATACATTTTTTTTAAGGCAATAAAAAAGCTATATCTATGGGAAATTCAATGGCAGATCTAAGTGGGAAGTATTGCTGATCAGCCAGTTCCTAATGCTTGCTAGTGGAAAACTAGTGGGTTTATGTAGGTTTATTTTTATGAGCAGAGGAATAAACTTCTTTTGATCTTTCTTTCCCTAGGGACTCAAGCATTACTACTCCCTCTTTATTAGGTTGTAGCATGGGTTTACACATGCAACAAATGGGATGACCTCAACAATTATGCAGTGAATGCACAGTGTAATACTTGTGTGAGCATAAACACGCGCACGCGCACACACACACTGTAACGGAGGAAGCCAGTTAAATGTATTACTACTTAAAAAAATGGTAAATGAACTTTTGATAAGCACTGCACGCCATACTTTAAAATAAGAGCAGGCTTTGATGTGGTTTTGCTCATGTAGCATTAGACTCTTCAGCTACCCAGCCATATTAAAATTTCCTATTCCTAAAACCATTTCACAAACTGTTTTTCTTCCTCCAATATTAACACAATAGTTCCTTAAAGTTAGCTAATATTTAATTTTCTTGTTCTGCTAGTACTTCGGACCTGACTGTGCTGTGTCTTTTCATTATTCACATATACCTGCTTATAAAATTGGCTGATTTTCTTTCCCCTTTTAATATTCCAAGAAAGGCAGACCAACTAGTTTCAATGGTAAAATAAATATCATCACAACTGTTCAGGTTCCACCGAGAAAGATTCAGTGAGGCCTCTTATCTAAATCAGCACATAATCTAGCAAATTATCTACCACGGCTTCAAATTCTCACTTTGCTACAAGCCCTGAAGTCAGACCTCCTTAAAAGGGATCCAAGAAATGAATCATGATGAATGGCATTAATCTGCCTTGTGGCTTCTTAGCACCTCTGGCTGAGCATACCCCGAGACATCCTGACTTTGGCCCAGCTCCCTATGGAATATAGTAATTCTGTGAGAGCTGATCGCCACCATGTTACAAATATGAGCAGCATGTGGAAGAGAATAACACAAGCTTTTTCTTCTTCTTTATATCCTCGCATGGCCAGCCAATAGGGGACAATACTATGCATTTCAGCACAGTAACTCAGCATCTTCATCCTAGCCAGAACTATGTTGTTTTAAATGAATTAAGCAAATTTCTTTTGTGCAATTCAATCAAATTTCTTAAAAGGTTTACATTATTTTGGGGTTACATGGGCACTCACACTTACCACTTTTCTAAAGACGGTGCTTCCAGTATCTCCTGCCTCTGAAATATGCTTAAGAGATTACTGATTTCTAAACCCAATTAAAAACTGGAACTTTTACATGGTAAAAAGTTCAGACTGGGATGAAGTCAAAATACTGAAGTTTTCCATGAAAGAGGAAGCTATGGAAAAAGCATGAAGCAGAAAGAGTGAAAAATATCATTTCAAAATTATCTATGAATATGAAATATTTCATTATTCCTTAAATCAATATGTTAATTTTAGTTCACTTGAACGCGGCATGTCCTGTTTAGGATCACTTGAAGAAACACCTGTAGTTTCCCAAATTGCTACAGCCTCTCATGGACTGACATTCAAGCGCTTTCTGAAGCTCTTCTCCCATGCACATTGTTTTTTCTCACTAGAACTAGATATTTTATGATGTACGTTATGAAAATTCAATCAGAAGTGAGAATATATTGCCTTGTAAGAGAGAAGGTGCAGTAACGTATTCTCACAGAAGAAGATAACCACGTAAACTACTTGCTGATATTGACGTGACTTGGGGAAAAAAAATCGTTTAACAAATTAAAATATTTAATTGTGGATTGAACTTCCTGACCAGAAACAATTTGTTGCGCTTAGATCTTCTGAATGAAATATTTTTATAGGCAAAATCAAAACTAATATTTTTATCCTGTTCTAATGGTTTTATCAAGCTTTATTCATCAATAAGGCTGATCATAAAAAAACTACATTTTACAATAAAAATGAAAGCCTATAAAAAAGTGAGAAATGGAAACAAAATATTCTATTACTTATTTGTACAACTTTATATAATCAGTATGAAAATCTGTGGGAAAAGCATCCACCTTTAACATTGCTGTTAAAAAAAAAAAAACTTCAGAAATAATGGGCAATTTATGCTTTCTGAAATTAGCTACAACAAACTGAGTAATTGCTGGGCGAGCCGTACTAACTTTTATAGACTGTGTTCTTCCTCAGAATGAGATCCTGAGATTGCTTTAAAAGGTGTAATCTTCTGTAATCATTTCTGGTGCTCAAAGCAATTACTTTTCAATGGGAAAAGCAAGTAGGAGAACAACAGTATCCAAGAGCAGAGATCACTAGTTTGTAAACTTTGACCCTTCGTATCATTCAGTTATTGACCAAGTTGGTAAAATGAGAGTGTTGTGATTAAATTACTATAACTCCTACCTTAAATGGCATGAAACACCATGAGGCCTGTGTCTGGTAAGCAGAATTTAAGAAAGAAACTTGTTTAAGACGTGATCTGTTCACAAGGAAATTTCACTTCTCTGTTCCAACAAGGTGAGAGTTTAGTACAAGTAAAATGCATGTAAAGGAGATGAGAAACAAGAAAGGCATGCTCTGACTCTCCTCTGGCTTCCTAACAGCAAGCGGAGGGTAGCTCAAATGGAGACAGGGTTGAGGCAGAACGATTAAAAGCGCTCATGGGAAGTCACATATAGGCAGGTGGTGGTGCTGCTGCCATTACAACAATGGTTAAAGTCAGGAAAATAAGCTGCAGAGTAAGAACATATGGTAATAGAGCAAATTTGCTGGATGGAATGTACATTTTTCCCCTGCTTACTCCCTCTTAAATAAAGAATTTGGTTTTATGTGTCAGAGACTTTAAACAATAATAGGCAACTGCAGGAGGCAAATGTTAATGACAGTAGTATAAAATAGCTGTTTCTGAGTAAAGGGAAAAAATTACTAGGGGTTTTAGGCTATTACTGCAGGCCAATACACACATCTGCTCTCCATGGGTTAGATCCACGTTTTCACCTTCCATGCCATTCGACCACCTGCCTTCTGCAGGAAAAAGAAATCAATAGAGCCAGTTAATTCCTAGCAGTGTTGTAAGATGCTGGGAAAAGGGAATGGGGAGGAGGAGAGCCCAGTAGTGAAAAAGATGTTGAACAGTCCTTGATTTGTGTTTTAGCTAATGTGAAAGCAGGAAAGAGATTATCTAGACATCTCTCGCCATCAGCTCTTCTTCCCTTTCACAGAACATCTAGGAAAGAAATGAAGAGAAGAGGAGGGTGGGGAAGTCATCTAGAAGAACACAATTTTTGGGAGAGTAAACTTAAATTAGAGAAAAGTTAAGGGAATTCTTAGGAAGGGGAGGAAGAGGAACAAATAATGTTTAAAGAGATGGCAAGAGATGTTAAGGGTGATGAAGTATTTATGTGAGAATTTGGAGGCGACATGGAGAATAGGATAGTAAGGAATTTGATCAGTGGAGAAAACACCAGGGAATAAATGAGATGGAAAGAAGGCTGGTGTTTAGAAATCTATAAGGAAACAAAGACCTTCAAAGTGGCAATGAAAACTGTAGAAATAATGGTGAGAATCATCTCACTTAACTTTTAGGCATTTAGTGTTAAATGTCTGGGTGAAAGCTTATCAGTTTTTAATCTAGGGAGCGCATAGACAATACCTGATAGTTGTACAACTTATCTTAGATATCTGAGAATCCCAGAGGAAACACTCGTTAGAGAGGCTGATTTTTTTTGCCTGGATATAGGCAACTTGAAGTGTGACAGCAGTATTTTATATGGTGCATTACACAAAGGACTCCAACGCCATGAGAATGAGATTAAGCAGGTGGCCTCAACTGGATGTTGTAACTGAGGGAGGACCAGAATCAGGCAAGTGAAGGGAGAAGTAGAGGGGAGGCAAAACCACATGAGAATCCGAAGAACATCCGGACAAATCACACAGGTGTTTAAGGGAAGGAAAAGTCACAGGAAATAAAAGCTTGGGAGTAGGAGTGCTGATAGAAAGTTTGTTTAATTGAACTGCAATTGCAGTAAAACAACAAAAGTTTGACCACTGAGATCATAGCCTTTACATGTATACTATCCCTTTGTTTTTATTCTGAAAAGTTTACAGGCACATAAAGGTAGTTATTTTGCTGTCTCTGGAGGATAATGTTTCACAACAGTACTGGACTTGAAGGCCAGCAAGATCATTGGTCAGTCTTTCAAAGGCCAGCCTTTGAAAGCCAGCAAGATCATTGATTCCTGCTCCCTGTAACCTTGGGCTTAACAGGACTCCGGTTCAGAAGAGTCCTACCTTTCCATCCTTCTGCCAGGGATACCTCAAAAGCTACAAAATACCCTATGAAAAAATTAAAACTCTCAGTACAAAGGAAATAGAGCATAAGAAACTCATTGTGCCATGAAAAGAGAGACTAGAAGCATCACCAATATTTAGAATATATGAAATGCCTGGATGATCCTTTGGAGACCACATTTTGCATTATAAAGAAAATAAATTTTCCCCTTCATATAGAGGTATCTACAAATACGACCTTACGAAAAAGTGCCTTGACTTCAAAAGGGGTGCCTAGCTCAGCCCTGAGTTCCAGTATGAAGTACACAAGCAGTGTTTCTCAACACAATAAAGAGCAACAGCACTTCCTGAGATGTAACTGAGCTCTGAAACTTGAAACAAAGGTCGAGTTCCCCAACCACCTGCCTTGCAATGTTAAAATATTCCTAGCCTAGGTGGGTAATGAATGGAAGATATGAGGCATGGGATTAATTAAATAATAAACTCAGAAAAACAAATACATTCAACAAATTGTGATCTTATCTGCTTTCAACGCCTTCTTGGGGATACCAACAAATAGAATACCCAAAGCCTAATATCACACACTTTATTTTCTAGACAACAGCATGGAAACCAGGCAGCCACGGGAAAAGTAAACTAGATATGATTAAAGAAATGTTATGACCTTTGTGAGACTTTGAGGACCGTTGAGCAATCTGTGAGTTAATGTGATAGAGGAGAGAGATTGGTGTTTGTTTACTGCGTGTCTAACGGCAATAAAAGAAACCACAGAGCAGAAGAGTAACAAAGAACAATGCTAGGCATCAGAGTGCTCCTTTCCAGAGTCTGCTTTACTGTTTTCAAGGAAGAGGAAGTGCAACATATCCAAACTCTGAGCCTTCGACTTGTGTATCTATAATTTATTAAGAGGTCAAAAATGGCATTTGTTGGGTCTCAGTATCCAAAACTCCTTGACTTACTCTAAGAACTGGGACTCTGTGTTAAAATTCAATAACTAGAGCTTATTGAACACATCCATTATGACAGAAAGTTCACCTGCAGCGAAACTACAAATTCGTACCTCTATGTGTGCTAAGTCTTGTGCTAAAAAACAAGATCAGATTCTTTGCAAGAAGCTTCAGCATTAGCTAACACCAGGAAATACATGTTCAGTAAATGCACTTAAGGTTTTATCCAATTTCTTTTTCTCTATCTCTGTCTTTTTTGGGGGAGGGGGAAGATATCCATGTACAATATTTCTAAATAGGCATATTTGGCCAAAATATGAGCCACTTTATGTATCTTTTGCGTTTGACTTGCCTTCTTAGATTAAAATAAAAGCCTAATGAAACTTAAACACGGAGAGCCTGTACCATTTTCAAAGATATCTTCAGACATTAACTGAGTCATGCTCATTGGCTCATTAGGAAAAGCAAATTGTGGCAGAATTCTATGTTAAAACCACTCAGAGAGGAGGTGACCAATCCAGGATTGGTACTTAGAAACTACTCTCTCATCCTCGGTCTTACTCCGAAGCCTGCAATAACTCCTTTGGGAAAGTTCTCAGGGCAGGCTCAGAGCCATCACGTCCCCAGGAAGGGCTCACACAAATCTGGAAATTTGGTCCTCCTTTCCAGGCCTCTCAGTCCTTTAGAATACCAGCCTTACAGTTTCAATAATCTACCACAGTAAAAGTCATTTATGGAATTAGATATATTGCTAGCTATTCAAATATTTTCTATTACCTATTAGTGCACTGCACAGCACATCAATACAGAGCCCAGATATTACAGCAAGGGGCACTCTAGAAATACCTAAGCAGACGGATCAATTTAATCTCTGTTGCAATACAGTGCATTAGCTGGATGACTTTTTTTTTTTCTTGGCACTGCTTAGGGAGCTCAGAATTAGGACAAATATTCTCTTTTCTCCTCAACAAATGCTTAACAAATGACAAAAATGACAGCTTTGAAAGACTGATTTTTTAAAAGTGAGGTTCTGTGTGGTAGCTTATGAAAGCACTTTAATTTAGAATGATTATTAATCAACCATCCGTTCAGATAATTTTCTAATTTAGGGGAAAAAAATCTATATTCTGTCTCTTACGTCCCCATCAGGTACTAAAATATGAATGTCTGCACTCATTAACAAATATAAATAGGGAGCATTGTCTGATGCAGGGAGATAGAGCTAATGCTTAGATGTAATACTCCTACCTGACAGAAAATGTTCTGAATTTTAGTACAGATTTAATTCGAACTTTGAATATTTTATAATAATACAGCACTAAATACCATATTTCACATGTATGAAATGGCAAAGCTATTCTGACATATTGGAACATAGCTGCTTGTTCTGGATGCTCTGTTTGGTTAATGCTACATAGAGCAGAGATGTAACTCCCTATTAAAAAAATATGAGATAATAAAGCAGCAAGTGCAGCTAAGGACAAAAAGATAAGAGGGCAAATCAGACAGTGGAACTGGCAAACAAAATTGTAAACCCAAAGAATTAAAAGATATTTTAACTGACACATTTATTAGCCCATTCTTATACCGATTTATTGTTGTGTGGTTTATCAATCAGCTTTATTTACCCAGCATGAATCCCTGTGAAAACTGGAAATATAATGCAAATATTTATCACTACAACATTATTCTGAAACAATCAAAACAGTTCAAGTAATCTTAAGAAGTTAGTATGCAGAATATCATAAATTAGTTTTCTGAAAGCAGACCATTTAAGGCTCGGTCCAGAGGAGTTATACGCCTAGACTTGGACGCAGGCAAAGAAGGATCTACAACGCAGGTCTCCCGCATCCTGGCCAACTGTTCTAACCCGACATCTACTGAGCCAAAGATGAATGCTACCATCACTCCAGCCATGCTTACAAGAATAAAATCTGCTTAGACTTAAAGAGAATAATTCCATTTCTAGGCAACTGTTCTTCTGAAGACCTTGAATCTCCTTATTCGCTGGATAGGAAGCTTCAGAAGGAAAATCAACATAAATGTACAACTAGAATAAAATACCGATTTCTTGAATTCCACTCCAAAGGACCTTAAAAGCCATATACTATCAACTTGGAGGCTAGATCTTTTTTAGGTCTGACCTATAATCCTTTCTGAATGGACCTTGGAACCATATCTGTTTTTAAAATCCAAGTTTATTATGACACATATGTACATAGGCATAATTTATGAAGAAAGACACGCAAACATAATTTTAACACAAAATATGTGGCAAGGGAGTCATTTACTATGCTTTCATACAAAATACAAATTTATTACTAAATGTCTATGTCTAAAACTCAGTATGTAGTACATCATATTTTAAATTATTAACATCTCTGCTGGAGAAGCTTCCTTCATAAAATATTTACACAGCACATCTCAGGACTCTGTATTTTGCCAGCAGTTACTCAAAGTATAAGACAAATATAGTTAGCAGGTCATTCTTTTCCTTGATAAGCTATTCTTTTCACTAAAAAAAAAAAAAGGAAAAGGAAAAAAAGAAAAAGTTTGAGCTATTCTACTGCTATGACCTTTGTTATGAAATACTGTGCTCCAGTATAATGATATATTTTGACCCTCAAGATCAATGAGGGTCAGAGGGCAGACCTGCTGCTAATGGCAATGCAGGCTGCAAAACACAAGAGGCAAGCATGTTTCAATTACTTTTCCAATTAGTAGCAACAATCAATGCGTGCTGTAAAAAGCCTTAAGGAAACTGGCAAAATGTTGCAAAGCACAGATATGATTCTTTTTTTTAAGTAAGTAACAAATCTAAGGACAATAAATGTATTAGTAGTCCCTCGATTGTTTTTCCAATACAGCATGACCATACAACTCTTTCTTTATTTCAAATAACGCAAATTGGAAGTGTTGCCTTCTTAAAATCCAGATAACTCTTCAAAGAAAACAAGCATTAATTGGATAACCTATTCTTTTCTAAACTAGACTATAAAAAAATTCCATATGATCATTTTGTCAGCTTCAGAACTGAATTTATGATGCAAATTCCAAATGTATTAGATGGATATTTAAAACTAAGCAAGAATAATGTTCTGATTTTTGCAAATAATGCTCTTATGAGGTAGAAGGAAAGCACCTCCAGCATTTCAAGCACTTGGTATGCAGTTGCTTTGACTATTAGAAGGCTTCTCAACACAGTATCAGGATTCTGTTTACATCTGTTTATTCAATTTGCCAATGTCAAAATAAAATTTTAAAGTAGTAAGGAGCAGAGAAGCGGAACTATATACTCGAATGCATTTTAAAACAATATAAAACCAACTAGATCCAAGATGTACTACATCCAAAAGCACTTGTGCTTTGAAAAAGTAAGATTTAACTGTTATCAAAAGTTCAGCTGCATAGTTTTAAAACTCATTTAAATCATTTTCCTAATGTCTATATAGTTTTATTAAGGGTACAAAGTAATAATGGTCTGCCTCAACTTCACAGTAATGGTTGATACCAAATACAGACAAATTATGATGAAGTAGCATTAATTTTAAAATTTATTACCCATACTGTCAAAATAACCCACAGCAGCACCCCTCACATCCTCACACAGCTCAAGAAAGAGCAGAAATGAGAGTTCTGTGATCTTTTAATTTCATTTTTATTTAAAAAAATGTAACATAAAAATCTATTTAATGAGAATGAAATTCTGAACATTAATGGAATGGAAAATAGTTCTATGTCCATTAGTAGGTAAAAATGATTGGTAATAATGTAAGTGGATGAAATTTTCTTATATTGGAGAAGAATAACTGCTAGCAATTCAAATAGTAAATAGAGAGGCTACTAAATAGCTAATTTCTACAATGAGCTGTTTTCAAATCTGCAAGACCATTTGTGCTAAATAATTTTTAAAGAACTGGCTGTAGAGTTCCTCTGGACACTGATTTTGAAGTTTGATATCTACTGTAACACAAAAGACATCCTAAAATCTAGCAAAAAGATAATGTGTCAATATTTAAAGGAAGAAAGTGGGATCATCTCAACATGACATCATTGTAAGGAAAAAACATGGAAATAATGTTAAAAGAGGCAATCAGTTGGATTGAGTGGTAGCATGATTAATACCAATCAACAGTATTTAATAGAAAACAGGTCTTCTTAGGAAATTTCATATCATTTTGTGATGATATTACAAATTCAGTTCATGAAGATAACTTTTGAAAATACTTGCCTTAATTTCTGTATAAATATCCCTTCATATTATCTCTCTGTTGAAAAAGTAGCATTAACACAAAATTGACATGGCTTATTCTAAAAATCTTAAAGAGCACAGAGAATCTGAAGAAGAAATTGTAAATGGGCAATTAGCATCTAACGGGCATATCTTAGGTAAAATTTTAAACACAAGTGAATTATATAGTCCATCGGATTGAGCACTAGATAGACTCAAGATTCATTTGATCATCTGAATATCTAAAAATAAAGCTGTGGACATTAATGAGACAAAAAAAGTCTTAGCAATCTTAACAACCAACTGAAAATGGATTCTTACTATAGCAGAGTGGCTCTCAATATAGCATGTGAATTTGTGCACATGGATGCATACAATGTAGGAAAGGAAAAGCCACATATATCTGCATGCAACATTGACAAGAACATTAAAAGAAAGTCATGTTTAGTTCTATTCACCGCACTTTCAAAAGGATGTCTATTAAAAGTATATATTATCACGATAAAGACGATAACTGCTGAAATAATTTACAATGTATGTGGTTTATTTGTTCTCTCATCTGACACCTTAAATTGAGATTAGATGGATTTGAAATATCCAACTGAAGAAGGCATTGAAGGGTTGAAAAAGAAATTCCAGATGAAAAGAATGAAGTAATTTCAAAAGATCAAATCCCCTCCCCCCCCCACCCCCCCCGGGAACATATTTTGGCACAGAGGTAAAATACTCATGTTAACCCTTCAGCATGGATAATATTTCTTTAGTTCAAAGAGAAACTTTGAAATTAATTGTAATGTTTTTTATAAAATTATTTTTATGCTAAAAAGAAGAGAATAAATAGGTTCTTCAATTCTTACTGATCCTGTCTTCCATATTTCAATATTGTACATTAGTTGTGTTTCAAAAGAGACTACGTTCAAACAGTATCTGACATCATCAGGGACCCACTCAGACTGTGGCCTCAAGGAGTTACTGAAACTCAAATAGTAAACAAGATTATAATAATAGTTATAAGGCTAAATCAGCTCTGTACAACAGTCAGTGAACTAAAGGGTACACTTCACTTGTACCTTCTGAAAACATGACTGTTTTGGAATACCGCCAGAGTGGCCAAGTATGAAAGATAAATGCACTACGGTATTTCTGGAGCTAAGAGATACTCGGCTGTGCAAGGCCTCTCTTTATTTAATGTACCCAAGTGTATCAACCAACAGTAATAGCAAATAAAGTAAGAGTTAAACATTTCTGCTGACTGAAGGATTTGCTAATAGCTGTGGAATTTGCATGATAATGCACACTAATTACAAAAAATATGTATTATTTTAGATGAACAAATAAAAACTACATGGTTGAAAGCAGGAATGCATAAAAATATATATATTAAACTGTTTTGTCCATTATGCACTGTAATTGCTTTACTCAAAGTGTATATGCATGGGTCTGCATATGGGTATACACACAATTAGGTCTATCCAACTGAAGCAGCACTTCAGAGTCCCGTTCAGAGTTAAGAGAAGTTTCTTTCTAATTGCTATGGGCAGATTTTCAGCTCTAATCCGGTTTGGGTTGAATATCTGTAAATCAAAAATTTTTTCTGGTCTGGTAGACACCTTGGCAGGACAGAACAGACTCAGGTGGTACCTTCCCACATCTTCTTCTTAGGGGAACACGTTAATGAGAAGAGAGGAGCGACTAGACTACGCTATGCTCTGGTGACTTCGGGGACTCAAGGACTGTAGCTGGTCTCCAGGCAAATCTAGCCTCCATTTTTCTGATCACAATGTTAGAAAAGTACAAAGATGACCAACAGATAGGTAGAACCAACTATTTAAACCTGATCATGTAAACTTCTTGCAGATTTCGGTTTGAAAATGTGTCCTACTGGTGAAGCTGACATCATAATTGAAGAATACAAAGAATATTAGCAAAATTTACTTTAGGGTAGTTTAGGTGCTAAGCAATGGCTGGCTTAGCACTCACAGTAGAGTATCCTTTTTTAAAATAAACCACTAGACAATAGAGGGTCTTGTTATTTCAGTGATATGATAAATATATTATTGCTCCCTTTTCAGCTTAACACTTCCTGCTCCTACTTCTCATATACCAGAATACATTATAGCAACCACAAAGGATGAAAAGTAAACTGAAATATGCTTTCATACGGCAATGCATCGACCTCTGAGATACCATTCCAGATTCACACCTGCAAATAAGCCAAAAGAATTTCCCCTTTGAAGAGTGGATAGAGCACTCCCTCCCCACAAATTGCATATTTTCAACTGGGAAAATCTAGCATTCAAGCACTGCAATATTTCACTCTACATGATAGGGGAATATCCTAAATTTTAAAAGAGATTAATAAGACCTATCAGCTTCTTAATAGCATACAATAAAAGAGAAGCTGGAAAGACTTAAGACTTAAAATAATCACGTTTATGTGATGACTGAGAATCTTAAAGAAAAATTATATTTGTCACACAAGTGTTAAGTCTGCACGGTGCTGATGCTTTCCAAGTCTCTTAAATTACTAAACAGAAAACAGGTGTCTAAGTCCGTATGGTACATCTGTCATAGTCACACTACATTGTTTTCTTCCACTGAATTTAAACATTAATGTAAATGTGACCTTAGTTAGTTCAATGATAAAGAATACCCTTCATAAAAATACTGTTATAAGTGTTTGAAATGGACTAATAAGTCAGCGTTTCTGGCTAACACTCAGTAAATCATAAATGAGTACTGCAACAAATCACTTTCTTTGTACCTTTAGCTAATAACATCTCTTTACCGAAAATTAAATCTTTCAGCCTGACATGATTTAAAACAAATATTATTATAAATAAGAAGACTTGCACAAAGTCATTTCATCTACTTCAGGAACAGTGAATAATGAATGATGCTGTCTGATAGATCTTGGATTGACATGGAGGCGGTAGAGTAGAGACTACTTTTAAAATTTTTCATTTTTTTAATGTAGTTGTAGCTTTTTTATTATTTTTAAGGTAAAGGGGCACTGTTAAGCCACATAACAATTCACACTGAAACATGCATAAGTGGAAACAAGCAGAAAAACTAGGAAAGAATCGTTAAAAAGTTGTAGAAGTTACACATTAGTGCGGAAAACAGGCCACAGAGTCGCTAAAATTACTAAAAAGTTACCATAAAATAGACATGCAGTAAACCTACTAATGAGAGTACTGTGGACATGATCGTGAAAAAAAAAAAAAAAAAAAAGGATAAATTATGTACTTGCTGGAAGATCCCCGACGTTTGTCCATTAGCACACACAATTAGCATTTAAAATTGCTGATGCTGGAAGTGGTGTAATCATTTGTCGCTGCCACTTCAGGTGCGTATTTTCAGCTAAAATAATAGGCACAGAGGTGATGTGCCTTGTCTCCAGGGCAAAGCTAGCCACCTGCACAACTTCTCTGCACCCTGGCCTTGCCAGTCAGCACAGCAGCGCTGACAGTGAGCTCAGAAGAGACTTTCATGCTGACCTCATCAAGAGGGTAAAGGTGTTGCACAAGGCCAAATGGGAAAGAATTAAAAATAAAATTTTTAAGCACCTACAAAGACTAACTCAGAGCAAAGACTTGTTTTCTGATTGATTGCTGTCCCTGAGCATGAATTTTAGATGCTGTTAAAAGAAACAGAAAGGTAACTTCCAGCAATTAAATTCACAGAGCTTTCTGTGGTTATAAAATCACCAACAGGAAGTGATTAGCAGTGCTGGAGGAGAACAGACACTATTATTCTCTTAATGAAAACCCTCTGTCTGGGATTTCCACCTCAGTTTCCATTTAGTTGCTATAGTTATATCATGCCTATGTAAAAGTCACTTATGCTTCCTCCTGCCAACAGTCTGCTACAGTAAATAGGAAAAATGTTCTTAAAACTGCACACCTTTGTCACACATTTTATCTCTGAGAAATTAGATCAGTTTATGAGCAGCATATAGCAATTCTGTTATCCAAGTCTTATGATTTAATCCCTAATCTTATGACAATATGTATTTTCCTAAAGCTCCAACTGATCAGAGTTACACATCCCTTACACTTTTAATCTAGTTTCCTAAGAAAAGGAAGCTTTTATGATCATACCAGTTGTCTGTATTTCAGTCTATGAAGAGCCATTCTAATAACTTTTGAACTTACAGGCTGATATAAGTTATAATTAGGGATAAAAAGTCTCAGTGGTAATTAAGTTCCTAAGAGTTTTGTACAAATCACTGGCTGGGTCGAAGACAGAAACTGACCTTGCTGCCCACTTTGTTGGAAATGTACTCTTAACTCAGTCCTGTGACACTGTTTTGGAGCTACCAGCTGGTTAATCAACATATCAACCCTGGCTAAGCAGTCGGCATGCGCATAGCTTTAGACACGCTAAACCTCGTAGAACTGCTGCCTTTTTTCTAATGGGATCTCATGTTATTGTGCTAGGGATAAAGAGTTTAGAAAAAAATGGACATGAATCCATATGACCCAAAGCCTTACAGTTCTCCTGCTCAAAAAAACCCTTCTTCCCCCTTTAGGGTAGGACCTGGTCACATGGCTGGCACAGGCAAACCTGTAAACACAAACCACTGAATCTCTAAAGGCTCAAAAATCAATAAACCAAGTCAAAAGAACAGAAAAATTTTTAATCTCAAGTCTTTTTTTAAGCACTCTCATGATCTTGGGATGACAAACATTGATATTATTGTCAGATGTTACATCAAAAAGATCCTAGGGCCAAATTCATGTTTAAAAAAGAAACACATCCAAGATGCAATGCTGAGAGTAATACAGCAAGGGAATTTCCCCACAGGGAATACGAACAAGCAGTTGAGGATAGGGTCTGAGTTGCCCTTGTTTAATATGTCTTGATTCCCTGTGAAACACATAAGAAACCCTCAGAAAGATACGTGCTGTATTGCTGATGGCAGACAGGACATGGATTTGCAATGTTTACATGCAACCGCTTTGCGTAAAGATCTTGCCATTTTCACGTATTTGTCTCTGACAACGTTTTGAGGCACCTATGGAAAGAGTGAAACTCTAAAAACTCATATTCCACTATACCTTAAAACTTATATCAGCGGAGAAGAATTGAAACTATTAAGGGTTAATACAGAGAAGAGACTAAAACATTAAAATGTTTCATTCCACCTCATTTTTAAGTTCTTATGCTGATACAATACTTCCATTAGCATATTAGAGCTGAAACCTCCACGGCTACTGATACGTCATTATAAATAATTGAATATAAGCCTATAGGTCATTGTAGAAGAAAAATAAATTCATGAAAGTAGAAACTGATTCTTTTTTTATCTAGTGCATTTCAAAAAATTAAAAATACCAGATGAAATTTAATTTAAGTAAAATGATTAGAAGCTTCCAGAGCCTCTCCTCTCCTTCCATAACCCTGACCTTTCCTCTACCGTTCATTTATCCTCTGCCAGTTTTAGTCTAGTGGGCAATTCAGCTGACCCCAAGCACTGTAGTCCAAATATTCCCTCCTTAATAGTACGTCTGGATCAACAAGATCCCTCTAAAATTGTGGGAAGTCTTTTTAACTGAACATCAGAGGTGCTTTGATAGCACATCTCTAAACACTTTCCAGGTCCTCACTGTGATACAGCTGGAGTGCTAAGATTACTGACGTGGGCTGAACTGGCACTCTTCTGCTTGCCCAGATAAAGAGAGCGTGATTCACGAAGGGGAACGTGCAGCCAGGGGCAGGCACTGCTGGTTCCTCAATGGGGGGAACAGGTCTTTTGGAGGCCAAAATTTGGACCAGCTCTCTCTCAACTGAGTAAACAGCTGAGGAAGATTAACTTGCACATCAGTGTTCAACATTGAAAGTTAAAGACATGAAAATTTATCCCAGAGTTTTACGATGAACCTCTGCTTACCTATTTAATCTGCACAGTAAGCATGCTCCTCTAATCCTAGCTCACATTTCTACTATGGAAAAGCTCTCCTTTCAAAAATAATAAAATGGTTCTGGTTTGCAGTGTGCATCTACCATGTCAGAATGACAAAGTATAAAAATGTAAATATGAGGGGCTGAAACCTTTGTAGTTACTTACATACCCCGTCTGTTAGTGGAGCATGATTTTAGGCTCTAATATAGCAACAGGCAATACTTTTGTGAAGTGTTCATGGGTTAGATTACATCTTGAAACGGCAAGATATAACTGAGGGACTTCACTGAAGGTAAAACTAACACCAATGATCCTTTAAGAAACAATATCAGTCTCCACACTAAAACAGTCTCAGGAGAATACCTCTCAGTACCAGCTATGGACGGGGAAAGGTTTTGCTCAGACAAATCCATTGAAGGAATCACAGAATCACAGAATGGTGGAGGTTGGAAGGGACCTCTGGAGATCATCTAGTCCAACCCCCCTGCTCAAGCAGGGTACTCTAGAGCATATTTCCCAGGATCACATCCAGACGGCTTTTGAATATCTCCAGCGAAGGAGACTCCACTACCTCTCTGGGCAACCCATTCCAGTGCTCTGTCACCCTCACAGTGAAGAAGTTTTTTCTCAGGTTTAGGTGGAACTTCCTGTGGTTCAGTTTCTGCCCATTGCCTCTTGTCCTGTCACTGGGCACCACGGAGAAGAGACTGGCCTCATCCTCTCGACACCCCTCCTTCACATACTTGTACACATTGATGAGATCGCCTCTCAGTCTTCTCTTCTCCAGACTGAACAGGCCCAGCTCTTGCAGTCTTTCTTCATAGGAGAGGTGCTCCAGCCCTCTAATCATCTTGGTAGCCCTCCTCTGGACTCTCTCCAGGAGCGCCATGTCTCTCTTGGACTGGGGAGCCCAGAATTGGACACAGGACTCCAGGTGAGGCCTCACCAGGGCTGAGTAGAGGGGCAGGATCACCTCCCTCGACCTGCTGGCAACACTCTGCCTCATGCACCCCAGGAGACCATTGGCCTTCTTGGCCACAAGGGCACACTGCTGCCTCATGCTTCACTTGTTGTCCACCAGCACTCCCAGGTCCTTCTCTGCAGAGCTGCTTTCCAGCAGGTCAACCCCCAGCCTGGACTGGTGCAGAGGGTTCTTCCTCCCTAAGTGCAGGACCCTGCATTTGCCTTTGTTGAATTTCATGAGGTTCCTCTCTGCCCAGCTCTCCAGCCTGTCCAGGTCCCTCTGAATGGCAGCACAGCCTTCTGGTGTGTCAGACAGTCCCCCCAGTTTCGTATCATCAGCAAACTTGCTGAGGGTGCACTCTGTCCCTTCATCCAGGTCATCGATAAATACGTTGAACAAGACTGGACCCAGGACTGACCCCTGGGGGACACCACTAGCTACAGGCCTCCAACTAGACTCCGCACCACTGACCACAACCCTCTGAGCTCGGCCATCCAGCCAGTTCTCAAGCCACCTCACCGTCCACTCATCCAACCCACACTTCCTGAGCTTACCTAGGAGGATGTGATGGGAGACAGTGTCAAAAGCCTTGCTGAAGTCCAGGTAGACAACATCCACTGCTCTGCCCTCAGCTACCCAGCCAGTCCTTCCGTCAGAGAAGGCTATTCTTGTTGTCCTTGACATCCCCTGCCAGATTTAATTCCAACTGGGCCTTAGCCTTCCTCGTCGCATCCCTGCACACTCTGACAACGTCCCTGTATTCCTCCCGAGTGGCCTGTCCCCTTTTCCACCTTCTGTAGACTTCCTTCTTCTGCTGGAGTTTTGCCAGGAGTTCCTTGCTCATCCATGCAGGTCTCCTGCCTGCTTTGCGGGACTTCTTCCTCAGAGGGATGCACTGCTCTTGAGCCTGAAGGAAGTGATACTTGACTATTAACCAGCTCTCCTGGACCCCTCTTCCTTCTAGGGCCCTACCCCAGGAGATTCCCCTAAGTAGGTCCCTGAAGAGGCCAAAGTTCACTCTCCTCAAGTCCCGGGTTGCAATCCTACTTATTGCCCTGCTCCCTCCTCGGAGGATCCTGAACTCCACCATCTCATGGTCATCTTCCTTCCATCTCATGGAAGGAAAGGTATGTGAGAGAGAGAACAAAAACAAACTAATTTAAAGTGAAAATATGTCTTTTTCTAGATATGTGATGGGTAAATTTGAAAATAAAATGCATTGGGTTTATTTGGAAAACCATTATTAAGAGGTTAACTCTTAATAATGTAGCTAGGAAATGGTTAAAGCTTTTTTTGATGCTTTGAGTTATGCTAAAATATCCTTTGCTCAACAGACTGTTCCTAAATAAAGCCTTGAAAACCTTGATGTCAGCATGGCTTGGACTCAGACACAAATGCCTAATGTACAATGTTCCAGTTTTATCCCAAAACAATAAAAATAATTAATTTCATAAATCAGTTGACAATTAGCAAGTGACAAAAAAGCACTTCTCCATCTCATCATTTACAGAACAGGAACTGTTAAATGTAAAAAAATGGAGAGTTAAAAAATATCATAAATCTTTTAATATTCCTATAGCAAACACATGCTCTTGGTACCATTTTCCATTCTGTTACTCTAGTTTTATAACAGTAACCTCTATGGAGCAAGACCAATAAAGTCAACTGATAACTGCAAAAACAGAGATGGGCCCAATTTTATCAACAACTAAATCGTTAATAACTCTGCTTAATTACAACCTGTTCTATCCAACACAGAATATGCATGAGTTTTCAGGGAGATTTAATTATTTAGAAAGTTGAAAGATGTGATAAGCTATTTTTGAGATAGAAGGAGACAAAGAAAGAGACAAAAGTCAACATTTCAAACTGGTAATTTTTTAATGATCTGTACTCAAAAGCTGTCAGAAAATATTCTCTCTAGCACAATGAAGCAAATTCGTTCTTCAAGTCAAGGTAACAGTGGGAAAAATGGGCTTGATAAAAAAAGCTATTGTTTTATTGACTGCAGAAGAGCTATCACTCCTTAGGACCACAGCCTGAATAATAACAATAAATAAAAATTACTTTGGACATTGACCAGTAGGTAGGAAGGGGGACTGAAATCAGAATCGAAATCTGACTTTTATTATCAGACCCTACAAAAAATGACAGGTTCACACAGGACCACAGACACTGAGAAAAGCAATTAAACCTTTACAGTAGATTCTCTGTGGAAAAAAAAAAAAGCTTATGATCTTCTTGAAAAAGGAAGTTAATGTTCTAGCAGAATATTATATTCAGAAATGTATTATTAGCAAAATCCATTGATTCTATAATTTTGGTGTTATTCCTCCCCCCATCAATATTTATATGGAAACATACACATGCATTATATATATAGGGTCACAGATATGCTGTAGTGGCACTTCTCTCCCCCTCCATCTGCATGCTTAGCTAAATGTCTTGAAGGACCATCAAAATCTTCAGTTGAAAACCGATTTATTTTATCGGAAAGGAAAAGATTTTCTCAGCCTTTCCAAAGCCTGTTGGCCTCCTCTCCTTTCAAACAGGCTATGTTTCATGTTCTCAATCCCAGAATACAGCACAGAGATGCCAGCTGGCTTCCAAAATGCCAGCTTTACAGGCACAGCACTCAGCTGAGCTGACTAGTGTCTGTATGCTCTATAACCCTGGGGGACATAAGCAAACTTTGGTTAATCAAGAATTTTAGTTAAGTGATGTTCTGTAAAATAGTGATACAATGTGCATTCCATGTCTTGCTCAAACAGATGTTGTCTAAGCTGCTTGGACTCTGACATTTGAGCTGAATATTGCTTATTATTAGCATATGCTAATTGCATATTCTTTATGAATAGGATACCAGGCTAATCAGTTATGGGACTGGTTCATGTTACTTCCAGTTAATAAAGGAAAACGAAACCTCTTCTGAATTAAGCCACAAGCCTTCCCAAAACAAAACATAAAGCAGTAATCCATAACAGCTTTCATAAAAGAATGATCATCAGGCATAAGTGTGTTCCTTTCTCCTGTTTCATCTACACAAAATCAGAAGGCAAAGGATATCATCTGTGGATGCCTCTCCATCACAAACATGCTTTTTTTTAAAGTATCGGAATTTAGTTCTCAGCAGAGATTACTGAAAATGAAAACAGTTGTTTTCACTACCTTGTAGAGAGTAGAAATCTCTAAAGTTACACAAGACAATGCACTTTTGCTGTGAGTGAATATAAAATGTAAAAAAAACCCCAAAATTCTCAAGTATTAAATAAAGTGCAAATACAAAATATTCCTGAGAATTTGTAGTGATCCAAGATTAATAACCATGCCTACATCTAAAGCTGTCACATAAAACTGCTCTTTTTCTCATAACCAAACTAGACTTTCTATATAAATTATACCCAACATCATCAACTCAGACAGATTTGTATTAAGTACAGATTTATCTTCTAGGTAGTTATCCAATACTAACATGACATAGTTCATAAATTAAGACAGTTTTATTTGAGTTCAAACCTGAAAGCTTAAGCCCATGGTGAGTATTAATAAAGGCATTACAATTATATTTGCCTTGGATAATCTAAAAACATAAACTTTATCATTTATTCTTAAGTCTTGGTTGTAAGGCACACTTCTTCATATGACCTAAGTATATATGAATTTCAAGCTCATACTTATTTGTGCTGATGAGCCAAATCCATAAAATTCATTGCAATTTGAAAATCCCAGTAGTATATAGGGGTATGCTATCAACTATTTATTAACAGTAAAATTAATCCAGCTCCAATTTCATTTTAATATTATGATATGATCTCTTCCCTTACAACAATATTTTGGAGATACCAAGTCTGCCATTATTTTCATGAACCTCAAGAACAGAATTGAAACATTGATGAAAATATTTAATTGGGCACTACAAAATAATTTAGGTTGCTAATCCTGATCAGCTTAGCTTGCTGGATCTGAATTCTAGAGTAGCTACAGAGATTCTTTGAAAAAACTAACCATAGGATCTCATTGTAGAAAATAATGGTGCACCTATTCAGCCTGTAGTCTCACTGAGGGTAACAATTGCTGGTAACAAAGGTAACCTAATATTTAGCTAATATGTCAGCTAAAACCTTTATGACACTGCTAAATTTCAGAGTTATTTCACCAGAGATGGAAAGACAGAAATCTGCAGAACCTCAATACTACTGCTCTGTGAAGACAGCAGAAGGCAACAGAATGGAAGGAAAAAGTATCTTGATAGAAAAAAAATCCCACGAGTTAACCTGCTTGATCTTTCACACATACCAACTAGATATTATAGCGCTTTGACAGTTTCTCCTCGCTGTTGGAGGTGCTCACTATTATACTTCTGCACATGGAAGCTCTACAAGCATAATATCAGGATCTCCTGTCCTTTATTCTAGTGTTAAAGCCCTATAAAGAAGAGTGTTTTAAGTACACTTCCTGAACAGTTCATTACTGCTGGAAGTTGAGCAAAATAGTCTTAAAATCACCTTTACTATACTCATTAGATAGACTATATGGTGATGATCACACCCAAAACAAATATAGTTACAGCAGCCAAGTGAAAAAACTGTTGAGCAGCTACATGAATACATCTTCTACCCATGTTTTCTCATAAGCCGGAGGATATAGAACTGCTTTAAATTCCAGGTTTTTAAAAGCAATTCTTCAAAAAAAGGTATTAAGTAAAGGCCATTTACTGAATTGAATGGAGAAATTCCAGTTGATGTAAACTAGGCCAGGATTTTTCTGAATAACTTTAGCTATACAAAGATAAAAGTTCAGATTGCAAGCACCATCAGAGAGGGAAACAAAAAAGTTGTTATTTTTGCAAAAGAAGGGGCGATAGTACACATAGATTCTCAGACACCAGCCAAGAAGAGCAAACATACCTAAAGACTGACCCCTTTCTCGCTCCTACAGAAATCTTGATCCCAAACAAGCCACTGACTAATCTCAAGTCACCTACTTGAGGTGAGAAAGGCTTATTCCAAAATTCACGTTGCTATTGTTTCTGCTTCATCTAAAACAAAATTTAAAGTAATGGTCATCAGTCTCAGCCGCTTGGCAGGAAAACCCACAACCGCAAAAACACTTCCTTCTAGGACATCCTCTGTGAGGTGACTCGGGTCTAGTCTTTTAATCAGCTGTAGGAATTAACATTAGAGTAAAAATATTTTTGTACCTTAAAGCAAAACTGCTCCTTTCTTTCTAGTTGTCTGAATAACAAAATTAGCTGCTACAAGCTACTGAGCAGCCGGAAGTCCCAGTAACCCAGAAGGAATATAAGACACTCAGCACACCTAACAGCACAAGATTCACAAGCTCTGTGACTTTGAAGATCAAGGCTCAGAAATTAAGGATAGTACACTTTCTGTATGCACAGTACTTAATGACTTAAAAGTAAACACATAGAAGTGTTTCTGTAATTGGGTCCTTAGACTGTAGTGCTGTCCCTTTATCATTTGACCATTTTAAAATTTTGCAGTTACGTTACTAACATTCTCTCACTAAGGTTTCATCTTCAGGAATGCTTCCAGTACAATATATTCCTAAAACTTGGATTTTCCTACACTGAAGATATACAGCTTTCCTACTAGCTAAAAATTCATAAATATTCTCTCTATTATTCCAAAGAAAGCACTGATTCATCTATTGCATTATTGTGGAAACCCATGAGAACTCAGAAACAGTATTGACTATAATCTCATTAAATAGAAAACTAGACATTTATGATTATGGATTCATTGTCCAATTTGGGAGAAATATAAGAAATACAATAAGGAATGCAAGTTAAGCCAAACATTAAATTTAGGTCATTTCAAGAATGTGAAGTCCTTTTGCCATTACAGATTGACATTGTTAAATGTGTACTTCCCAAAATCCCAAATGTGACATCCCAGAGTATCCACAGGACTGTTTACAGACTGAAATGTTATTTTGGCTTGACTGCATTGTGTTGGGACTATTTGGCAGAGAGGTTTTTTTTTTTTCCAGGTTTCACTATTAAGTCTCTTTAAGGGCATCTAAAGAGAACAGTTTGTCCTGATATCATTAAAAAATATTATGAACATGAGAGGAACCATATTATCTCTTTATTCTAACGGTTTTCCATGATGACAGATGGCTTCATAACCTTATGCCTCAGTCCAAGTGCAAATTACTTTAAAAGGATGTGTTGCACATGCTCATGGAAACTGTAAATGCTGCTTCAGAGATTCACAATAATATTTACAGGCCTATTAAAATAGGTAAATATAAATATAATGAGAGTGTAATGCATATTTCAGAAATTTAATATTCACTGCAAATGAATTAATGATTTCGCCTTTTGTCTTATAATGTTTCAAACCTCTTTCTAAGTTCTGGCATCAGTCATGCTTTCAAATTAACTATAACTTTCCACTGCTACACTTGCTATGAATGAGCAAACATGCAAAGAAATTACAAATCTGCTGACACATTCACACAAAGAAAACCTGGTTTCTCCTGTGGAAGAAGCTCTACTTATTTTTTCATTTTGTGCATTATTTAATTTCCAAAGTTGGTGTTTAATCCTAGTATTTTTGCAGTATTGAACTGAAAACTTCTAAAACAAAATAATCTGGAAGAAAGAATTAGTGCAATTACTGAGGAGAGCAAAGGAGTGCCCAGTAGAAGAGTTTTGTCACTATGGGACAATGTTAAAAAAATGCCTAAAAAAGAACATAGCTCTCCAGATAATTAAAGTGCTTTAGACCACTCGACAATTGATTTTCTCCTTGTAAAGGTAGCTCAACTGAAATGCTCAGAATAAATCATGTGTTAAAATTATCTTCTAAAGTAAGAGCTGAGTGCATATTGATTAATAATTATTTGCACTAACGGACTGAACTAAAGCAATACCATCAATTACTTCAAAAATCTGTAAGATAAATCATGATGGAATCAACCATTGAAAGATTCACTATATTTTTGTCCAGTATTTCAGAAGTGCTTGTCAAATGGCATTCTAGAGATCCCTTGACTTCCTGTCTCTAAGCCTACAGAGATTTGTTTTAAATACCAATTACCAGTAGGCATTTTAACTACATAATATAACTCTCGCCCTTCAATTACATGGGAGGGCTGCAGGAAGAGCAAATGTTTTCCGCATCCCATATGAGGCGTGCAGGGGCATCTTTGCCCAGAAAGTTTAGCTAACATTTCATACTTATCCTCATGCAATAAGGAAAATGCAAACAGCCTAAACTAACAACCAAACTAGATGATTTACATAGAGCTACATACCCAAAGACTGGGGGTATTCAGTATAAATTAACTGCGCTTTACACACTAATGAGTTCTACTAACTGCATTTGTCCTGGCAACACAATAAAAACTGGTAATTCTACAAAAATTACACTTGAGTTTGCATGGTCATAAATAGCATGGAGTTCGTTAATCCCTTATAACACCAGTCATTATTCACCTGATATTTTAGTGAAAATCAAAGAGAATTTTCCTTTCTAATGATGTATAGCACCATTAGGGTCAGGGTGGGGAGTCTGTTGGCTGTAGCTCAAGGTTTTAGGCAAGTTTTAACCAAAAGGAACCCATTTCAGGGTTCTGGTTTTCATGACTCATTCCTGCTAAGTTTCAGGTTCATTCACTGCCGAAGTGTTGAACAGCATGAGCGCAGCATAATAGTAAAACGGAAGAGCAGAGTATAGTGGAATAGTGCAGTGCACAATGGTAGCTGTATTCTACACACTATTAGCATGATCATGTTAAAAAGGAGATAAACTTTAAGAGTAGGAAATTCAGAGTCTACAAAGTTTAGATTACTTGTAAAAAACAGAAAGACTGCTATGAGTTTTTCAGATAATGCAGCGACCCTAGAAGAGAATTTGAGGTTATCAGAATGACAAACTGAATATTGGTTCTCCATGGATGACATCCAGCAAGTTCTGGATAGATATACAAACGATTTTCCTCAAAGTATAAAGAAATTAAACAGAGTGAATCCCAAAATATAGTTGTGTGAAATGCCTTGTATGCCTAAGCCCATTGCACTAAGACAGCTCAAGGATTTTCTTGCTATATAATCTGTAAATTGCATGAAATAAAATTAGCCAGGAGGTGGGGATGGGGCTCTGTTTCTTCAGTCTTTGATGCAGACCTCATACATGGCTATACCTCACTGTGAGACTTCTCAGCTTCACATTGGCTTTTATTAACTCAAATGCTTCAGCTGAACTCATCTGCCTAGCATGAATAAAATGAGAGTCTTTAAGGTAGCCAGATCTCAGCTACTCAGGAACTAAAACATCCAAGCAACAAATCGTGTTTAGAAATGAACTGAAAATCAGCCCAGATCATGGAGCCCATGCATTATATATAGGTAAGTAAGTATATCTGCCATACCTGAAGGTTCTCTATACAGACTAAGCCCAAACCACACAGCAAAGCTCCACTGAAGCCCTGATGTTTTCTATTGATAAAGTGTTCCTGAAGATCTGAAGCCACAGTATAGGTAATGAAGGCTGGTGAAATGTGCTCAAAATAGCAGTGCTGACCTTTTAGTTATTTTCTAGATCTTATTTTCTTAAGGTTGGCCAGAGAGGAGTAAACTCTGCCAGATCTTTGGAAGATAACAAAATTTCTATTCACCTCCACTAAAATGCGCAAAAAAACATTTTATGACCTAAAGCAATAACACTTTTAGCTGAAACACCTAATTTAAATTTAAACATTCTTTACATATTTCCTTAATGACATGCGTACTTCTGTCTGAGTATCTTCATTTTATGCATTTTTACACTACTAAGCAACTTAGTAGTGAGGACTGCTTATTTGCATTCATTTACATACAATTTGCAGGAAAACCTGAAAAAAGGTGGAAAGGAAATCCATCATTTTGGCTTTAAATTAAGATGTTGAGTGTTTTCTTACTTTACTTAGGAAATTTTTTTTAATATCTGTGTAGGTGCTGAATAGCACTTCTCAGAAAAAATAACTTTTTTTTAACTAATAGATTTTTAAATACTCTTACATTCTCAATGTACACAGACACAAAATACAATCTACTTTTATTTTTGGCATCTAAGATAAATTTATCTCACAGCAAGTTGAATCACCATCCCAACATTTTATGGCTCTTCTCTGAATTTGCATTTTACTAATTTTTATAGGCCCTAATCCTTGGCAGGTAGTATGGAGGAACCATAGGCCTATCGATATAAAAAAATGTAGTCACATGCATGCAAAAATGCATGTACAAATTTAACGATGCTGTCACTGTTTTAGGCTATGTGCTATCTGTGTATTATTTCTTAGATGACATTAATATGTATTCAAAAAAATTTTAGGATTTTTAGCACCTACGTCCAGCATTTTTCGTCATCTTGCAAAGTGTTTACTGATTTTCATATATATCTACATTCATACTGACCAATAACCGCATCTGTAATTCGCTGCTGTTAAACACATACTTATTTGCAGAATTAAGATGGCCAATGGCTTCTCATTCCTTAGCAATTACGTGTAGTTTAGCCAGCTCTGTTTATTTCTTCTTCACATCTAAACTATCTCCCATTGCATCCCCAAGCCTCTGTGTAGCACAGATGTAGCATCAGAAACTCACTAGAAAAGGCAAAAAAAAAAAATTAAAAAATGCAGAACAGGTGCGAAACTAGAGTTGAGCCTTCTAAGAAAACACATAAGGAAATTCTGAAGTGCAGAAATAGTCTCAGGAAATAATCGTGGGCCTATTTTGCTAAAGCACGCAACATTTCCTACAGTGTGCCACAGTGATAATTTTATCTGGCTTTCAGCATATCATTGGTGTTTATCACTCACAACGTGGTATCAGGGATGGCTCACAAGTAAGCGCTTTGTCAGAACAACTTGAAAAATTTAGTCCAAGGTGCTGGCCATGGTAATCCTTCCCCTGCAACTGTCGCGTGACAGCAAAACCTGTCAACTAGAACCGCTGCCTCTATGGACCTTCAGCAAAGGGACAAGAGGCAAGGCAAAAAAACAGGCTACATGGTGGAAGCACCCTTCTGCACAAAGTATATGCAAAGTAGGCATAAGCCCAAGACTATTGTCGCCATTAAACACTATAAAAATGAATTTTGTGCTGATGTGAGTTAGGTCAATAATGTGTTGCTATTTACATGAATTTGATTCAATACCTTACGTTATACCACCTCATACTGCAGGACTTTAGACTTTCAAACTCACAACCCTTCTCTGCTATATACTTTTAACATGGCTGAAATTGAAAAATAGGAAATTATACTCTTGTAAATTAGAGATAGCACAAGTCCATTAATTTTCATAATCATATTGAGGCGTTGTAATAAAACATTAAGTGACTCAAGGGAAAGATTGCTTGAGACAGCAAAGTGTAATTAAGCAAAACTACTGTACCTGCGTCATTAAAGAAAACGTTAAAGAGGAACTTGAGTCTAGGGATCAGCAGTTCAAATCTTCCCTACCCCTACCCTTAACCCTCAAGCTAACTTTGCGTCATAAGCATATTTTATCAACAGCAGCCGAGAGGGCCTAGCGAAATTAATATAGCTTGATATCTCTTTACAATGGAAACAAACCTCATCCACATGTTGTTTGCATTTCTGGTATGATAGGCATTTGTTACCAGCAGCTGGAAAGTACAAGGGCTGAACTCTACTTCCCTCCTCTTTTGTCTGCTATCGTTACTTTCCGGCTCACATGTTACTTATGTTACTACATAGGTATCATTCTTAAAAGGCAAACATGCCCCTACCCTAAAATGTATTAATCTGACGATTCTTATCATGAGAAAGAAAAAGGCACCCAAAGTGCCAACAGAAATTCTTTGTCCTTAAAGTCCTTTTCCTCTCCTTTATGTAAAGTATGTGATTCACAAGTAGGAGGACTGCAAGGAGGCAAGGATACATTTGCCTTGCCACCGTGTAGCAGCTGTCAACTCTTCCATGCCAATGACAGACATGTGAAACTGCATGAGAATTTGGAAACGCGATATGGAACAAAAAAATGAGAGATACCAGAAGAAGGCTAGTCCATGCCGCATGCTGCAGCAGCATCCAGGGAGCCACGGAGGGGACCCACGTGCTCTGTCACTGCACTAAAGCTAGTGGCAAGATGGCAAACACGTCGGTGGTGCTGTCGGAGCTGGGGCGCAGCTTGAAGGCCAGGCCTTATGGGCAGATGCTCTGGGCAGTCTCCCAGGGAGCTGGGGTGAGGTGAGCCAATTTATCTCATGAATCCCCAAGCTCTACCCATTTATCAGACTGCTTCGGAAGTTCAGCATAGAGCCAAGACACCAAAACCCCCATTATTCTCATTGCTCACTCAGCAGTCATATGAGCATTAGCCTTTTGATAGCCATCCATATAAACATGATTTTCGCTCAAATTATACAGGCCTGGCACCCCAAATTGGTTTGTTTTCTAATGAGGTGTATTAATTTCCCCATCCTTAACCATGAAATACACATTTTAAAAGCAAAATGAATAGAAGACTCTAAAAACCCCAAAAGAAAGTTATTCACCATAGCTTTATAGTTTCATTGTTATTCACTTTTATCTGCTATGTAAATAAATTGCATTTGTTCTTAGAAAGTAAGTAAAATTCTGGAAGTGAGAGAGGTTCCAAATAAGTTGCAAGGCTCTGTGTTTTTATAAGGAAGATATACTTCTGTAAAATACCTAGAGAAAATTTAATCATCAGTTTTAAAATGAAACTTAACAATAGAATAAATGGGGATGTTTAGTGTACGAACTAATGATTGCTGATGTGTTTACACTGGTACAGAATCATAATATAATCTCAGATCGCTGTAATCACTGATATGTTATAGGGATGCATAGGATGATAGCATGATTGACAATGTATGCATCAATAGAAATAGTTGTAGTACCAAAATATACACATGTAACATTATTTCCTCTTATTAGCCATTGAAATGATTTAAAAAAAAAAATGTTTTTTAAAAAAAAAATGTTTTCCAGACTCCGTTCTCCTACACCTTTGAGATGCTGCTGTACGATTTTATCTTCAACTTGAACAAACATTAGCCAAAGCAGGAGGAGTTTCAAATTAGTATTTTACAGCCAGTGGTCGAGCAAATACTTCAAATGTGATGCCAGCAATTAAAGCGTGTCTGGATTTTTTTGGCTACTGTTGTAGCTGGACTTCAGACCATCCCAGTGAATCACCACAATAACTTCTTTACTCGGATATTGTAGTCCACAAGTACAAAGGTGGGAAACTTTCCAGATTGTCTGCCAGGTTTCAGGGCACCGAGGATGCAGAAAGTGTCATAAATAGAATTTGCCACAGCAAGCCTTGCAATAACTGCCAGAGAGATGCAACAGCCCTCCTGCAGGCTGAGTTAACATAAACAAGCCAAGACAGGGAAAAAGTGAAAGCACTGCCCTGCAGTCACTGGTTAATAGCTTTTCCAACTGAGTTTGGAGAAGTCTGACGTACAGAGGGTGTCTGTCTGTCCCGTGTATGATGGTGCCTTACGCCCTACGGCTTCTGCAGCATCACGGGGAACCTTTGGAAGACAGCAAATTTATGTGCAGAAAGAGCTGAATTTAGATTCTGCTGTGCATGTGAATATTTGCTTTTACTGTTTCTCCACCCTGAAATAGCAAAACAAACCCCATGCATGTTAAAACATATGGCTTGGGTGAGGAATAAGTAACTGCAAAGCTCTCCTATTTCCTCACTGAGTCTCATTTCATAACTCCTTGTGCAATCTAGTTCAGAGATCTTCCTGAGGACATTTTACAAAAATAAATCTTCGTTATGAAAACGCTAGAACCAAAACGCTTTCTTACAGACTATTTCTTTTTCATTCCCAGAATTTTACTTAACTTTTAAGAATAAAAAGAATTACCTAGAAATAAAAGCTTTTTCCTTTCTTTGTTAATATATGGTTTTAAAACCTCACTCCTCCTCCTGTAAGTTATCATTTTAATATGAAAATGTTAAGAGAGTAAATTAAAAAACACTGTAATTGTTGCAATAAACATTACACACGGTATTACTTGCAAGTACAGTGACACAATTACAGATTGAATACAACTCTACTCCTAGTTTCTACATTACAAGTTTTAGATTGCATTCATGCTATATTCAGTTGCCTTAGAAAATTCAAGAGCACAAAAGAATAAAGGAATTATGCCTTTAAAAATCGCATTACAAAAGGTAGCAATACCTTTAAAATAAAACGTTGCTCAATTTGTTGGTGAATGCAAACTCTTATTTTTCTTCCTCTTTACCTTGCTTCCAAGAAATACCATACCATGAAAGAGCACGGTGTGCTATGGAGAAATTCGAGGGAAAAAAAGGACTGAAGAAAGAACGTGCTGCAGTGAACTTAGTGCTACTGTTCTATGGCAAAGCGCCACAAAAACCTGTACCTGTACATAGTGTAGGGATAACCGCTTATCAGTGAAGAAGTGTAATCATACATGTCTGCATCATGAGAGCTCCAGGTGCAAACTTAGCATGAACAGGACTCTCATATGTCATATTCTTCCATATACATCAAAATCCTTAGAACATAGTTAACTCTTTGCCTGAGAAACAATTTTGTTTCAAATGGAAAAAGAATTAAAATATTATTTTAAAACAGCTAAAAAAAGGTAGAATATTCTGAGAATAGGTTTAAAAGTAAATAAATAAAATAAAATACAATAAAATAACATACATATTCTTTAAGACTGAGAAAATGACCACTAGATTTCAAACTTATATGTAATGGAACAGTGATACATAAAAACTTTAAGGAGAGAGAGATCATAACAGAGGAGAAAGAAAAGTTTTATTTCTGTTTTCAGTTTAAAGCTGTAGTCAGATGAAACCAACAAGACAGAAATGTAAACAATTTTAAGGCTATTTCTTTTTACTATTTAGGAAATTACAGATGTACTTTAGAGTGAATTTAATGAGATCCAGTGATTTACTAAAGCAGTATTTACTTTTTTACAGTACATTCCTTTGAATATTGAGAGCCCTGATATCACTTGGCAGTCTGTCGCCTGAAAAACCTCAAAAAGATTTCATTCCCTTGACGCAGGGCTTGGAGACAATGCAAAATAACTGGAAATAATAAGGTCATGGATTTTTTTTTTCTTTAGTATTATCTTGAAATTCCACCAGTGTAGATACTCCTGATATAAAAAGGGAAACTGTCTCAACTTCATGGCAGATGGGAGGTATTTATCACATTATTATAGATACATAGGTCATGTAGCTGAAAATGGCGTGGCCTCTGGATCCTACACTGACATAGCAGATCTTAGGGAGTACAGAAAAAATGTGGAGCAGTCTGCAAGGCTGCGCTGGTAGATTGCCGTCAAAACGTGATTGGGTACCAGCTGATCGGACAGCATCTGCAAAACCTTTTCTTTCCTTTCCTAATTCTTGTGGTGTTTGTACTGCTTTTGGCTGGATTCTAAATGGCTTGATATATCTTAATCTGTTTTTCACTTTGTAGGAATTTGTTTTGTAACATCAACACCATCAAAGAGACACAGCTGCAGATTTAGAGCGAGGTTTGTGGTCATCTGAGCTTTAAATGCTTGAACATATACAAATCAGGCACCAAAAGATACTATTTAATTTTGTCCAAATCTCCTTATTCTTGAATTGCTTTATAATCAAAGTGAAAAATAATGCAACTATTTTACACCCAAGGTGAAATCACTTTCAGTGGCAATTTAGGATCTAAACTTAGCATAAGCTTTTCTGAATTTTGGAGGAAAAAGAGCTGAATTACAATCAAGGTAACTTTGTGATAAAGTTGCAATGGTCCTTAGAAACATATAGGGTTTTGACATCTTGAGAGATCGAATTACACAGATCCACACCGCTTCCCTGTTAGTATTTTCTTACCGTGTAGATAATTTATAATTAAATATATACGTGCTACAACTGATTTACTTCTAACACATTTTTAGCAGTCCAAAATAAGACCTGCATAAGGTACCGTTCTTCTCAGGGTAAAAGGTTATCCACTTTAAAACTATGACTTTGACTCATTTTAAGGATAAAAAAAAAAAAAAAAAAAAAACGAGAACTGTTTCTTAACTCCTGGCAGCACCCCCCAGGGTTGTGCACCAGACTGCGCATCTCACTGCAAGCTGAGCCTCCCAGGGGATTGGCAGCACCAGCCGCCTGCACCCTGGGCTCATTTCCCCTGTAGCAACAGACACACTTAACTGCAAAGCAAAACCAGACTAACTGCTCCACGCTAAGCCCTGCTTCCTCCTGGTTTCACTTGATTAACTTCACAGGACAGCATCGTGTCAGGAAAACCCCTGAGCATTAGCAAGCCTGCAAGGAGACTCTGCAGGAGGGAGAAGGGGCAAGAGGGGAAGAGCAGAAGGTGTCAGTTTAAAACACTTATTAAAGGAGTTAACAAAATAAAAGGATGTAATTTAAATCATTCAATGACAGAATCCTATTGTGATGAGGCAGAGCAGCATTGGAAACTGGATACTCCCCTTAAAGATCACACACCTTCTACTCGGTACCTGCACAATAGCGTTAGATGAGGATGGAATTACAAACCTCAGCAACAATGGACTTTGTGGTGGATTCAGCCTCCTTGTAATGATTGGGATAGTTTTCATATTGATAGTTATAATCATTAGTAATATAAAGTATTTATTAGTGCTCACCTGCTGCTAACATTTTAGTGCCCCTTATACAAAAGCCAACAATAACATCAATCAGCATCTCATTAAAATAAAACTCAAGCCATGACAATAAAATGCTAAAAGATGTTTTAAACATGTTCTGTTAGCATTCCAATATTCCTATATGCAGCTAGTACTGAGGCATGAGCCAATATACAGAAGCTCAGATGTTGTGTAATTTAAGCATAGGGCAATGTTAATTATAGCATGTCAAGCTATTAAAAAAAATAAATTAATAAAAGCAGATTTAACTTCATTTTTATTGCATACTGATTTGATCTCCTATTCTGCTCATCACAGTCAGATGCTGTATCATTTGGGACTTTTATAGCATTGTATTGTGTGTGGAAGCAGTCCCTTCCCCCACTTTAGCAGCAGTAGACTGCTGAGAGATTGTTCAAAGATAAAAATATGTACCACGAAGTACCTAAAATGTCATGATAAACGAACTCAAATGTCACCATTAAAATATTTCCTTTCATCAGTTTCACAGCACAGATTTCCCATTGCAATGCCAGAACTGACTGAACTTCTAATACTTCAATGGGAATACTGAATTTCTTTTAGAAGGTTGAATTTAAGACAATAGCAATGTGTGTGGCATAAAACTGAGATAGCCACCTGCAAAGGAGTTTAAACGGAACCCCCTGGAGAAAACCTCTTCTGCATGACCCTCTTCTAGAGAAGAAAAATGAGGTTGAAATCAGCACAAGTAGACTCCTGAAACAATTCTCTCCAGGCTTCTTTAAATGTGAAAGGCATCGTTTTGCTTTCAACTGACTCCTTTAACAGTCTTTGAGAAAGATAAAGAAGCAACACGGCATAAGATAAATGATTATGAAGAAAACAGAAGATTAAATGAGAAATTCAAGGGTACCAGATTTCTTTTCTCTTTGCCACTACTATTCTATGCCTGCTTCCTAGACAGCATGGGAAAAAAATGAAGGAATTTGTTTGCAGTAGCACCAGAACCAATACTGCCATGAAAATGTTGTGAGTTTATTACAGGTAGTTTCTATAACGTGTCATGCCCCCCCACCCCCGGTTAACTATTTTCCAAGCAGATATCTGGGGATGCTTAGGAACTCGGAAGAAAGGGCTGTGGGGAAGGAGCCGGCCTCACCACGGCTGGGGACAACGCGGACGGAGCAGCTACCTGCACCGCATAGTATGGCCCGAGCTCTTTGGAGAGGGGTGAAAAATCAACAACAGCAATGCAACACTGTCGCATTTATAAGCAGCAATTTAGACAGCAAATATGTTGCTTGGGTTTCAGCAGCCTTAACCGCTGTGAGCGGCTTAACCTTATCTCCCAGTGCCACTGCCTTCCTGGAGTAATTGATGCTTGGAGTCCCCCAGTTTCACATAAACCAGGCCACTCTGTTATTGTATACGCAATCTAACCGCTAGCAGAGACAGGAAACGGCGCTGAACCCAGATCAATAGACATGTCAACAGTAAGCTGCTTAATCTAATTCTGCCTATCTCATCTAGGAGCCCAGAGTTTGCAATTTTACTGCTAGGTCCCTCTGGCAGGAAATGGTTTGGAAAGTTTAGTCTTAAGAAGTTTAAGCGATATGCTTATCCTTCAGGCTCTCGAATGTTTATTCAGCAGAATAGCTGCTTTAAATGTTTTATAAATGGCAGCAATGTAAACAACACGCTCCTGAATTCCTTCACATATGAAAGCTGTAATGGTGATTTCCTCAGCAGCGGACGGGGAGCTTAACACTACAGCCAATTACACTTTAGGGTAAATTGCATTTGTACAGATGTACCAAACTAAAATAAACTTTGAAGATCAGAACATTTTTCCCAACCTCCCCTCCCCTACTTTGATGATATTCTCATATGGAAACACTTCTTTTTTTTGGCAATTAAATTTCTCCCTCTACTATTTTTTTTTTAAACGTAGAAAGAAATGTGTAATTTTCATGTAAGTAACTTCAGTATCTAGATGATTATAATACAATCTTTAACAAAAAAATAAGATCAGGTAGCAGGAAACACTGACACAGGCTCTTCTTGAGCAAGCAAGAGGGTGGAAATTAAACAGATGACATTTTTCTCCTCACTTTCATATTGCATTGACAGCACAACTACATTCCTATTTGAAGGAAAACATCCACAAGCGCAGAGCGTTGCCCCAGACATCAGAGCTGTCCAAGAGAAAGGCTCGGTGAAGCGCCCAGGCAGACTGACGTGCCACTGTCACAGACGTAGCACAGGCTTCCTTCCAAATCGTCCCGTGGGCCATGAGCCTGTTGCATCGCTATCAAGGATTTTACAGGAAAAAAAAGTATGTATGTATGTGTGTGTGTGTTGTTCATAATTCAGTTCCATGTCCCAAAATGCCTGAGGTTTTCAATTTCATCTGAACTATGACCAAATCATGTAGTGCTCCTTGGGATTTTATGGTCTCACGCTATTCAAAATGGCCATTGCCCATAGAAAGAAAATGTAAGCTCCCAGTTAACTTTGGAATCAAAATCGATGGCTTCCAACCATGACAGACCTTTAAACTACTTTGACAGCCCACTTGTCACTGGAAAATAAGCATAAGCTTGTTCAGAGAAGAAAGATGATCGTGTGCTCCAGATACTGGACTGGGAATTAGAAGACTCAGGGGCCTTTCCTCAGCTCTGCCACAACCCACCTGGGTGAACTTGTGCCAGTCACAACATGTAAGTGCTTCAGTTCCCCATCCCTACAATAAAACTTCCTTAACAGCATGGGAGAGCTGAGACACTGGCTGCATTATTGTTTGCAAAGTGTTCAGACACTGCAGTGCCGAGCGTTACAGAAAAGTCAATAAATGAACTCAGAAGAAAACGTTACACAGGCCACTTTCAAACCCTCACCTGGAAATCAAGGGACTGCCCCCATGAGTTTGTGCCTTGAAAATTAATTGAGCATGGAGTCCAGGAATAATATAGCTGAGACTAAAATTAAGAAATAGTAAAGACATGACTACAATTTAGATACTTGTATCTTACTTAATAAGCAAGTTGCTTTACTACTACAAGCCTTACAACACACTGCATTCTTCATATGGGGAAATGCTGCTAAAAGCTTTGTGAAGATATTCTCTGGAGGAGTAAAATTTACAAATTCAACTTGATTTTCATGAGCTTATTTGTTCATTTGCTGTAAAGAAAACTCTTTTGGACAAACACTCGAATGGGAAGAGTTTTCTGGCCTAGAATCTCTTCAAACTTCCCTACTCTCTGTTTATAAAAGTTTTAGTCCTTTGCTCTAAAAGCTGAAACTATAGAACATTATTCTAAAGATCAAGTGCATACCATGAATAATCAAAGACAGAGATGAAGAGATTCTCTTCTCAACAATTCATGGATTAAACTGCAGCCATTTCCAATAAGGAACAACTTAGTAAAAATAATAAAAATTAGAGGAGACAGACAATCCAGGAATATAAAAAGGACTAATTTAGTTCAATTAGTTCACTTCAAATAGAAACTTATGGCATACCAGGCTATTTCAGTTTCAGACTTGTCCCATCCCCGGTCCACATTTTCAAAGACGTAGTATATTCAAAATGCTAATTAACTACCATTCCTTTTAAACTCATGTATATCCCTACAAATCTGACAGTGTGGGGGTTTTACATGGATGTAAGACAAGAAAGTTACATTCTCATTAAAATGCAAACAAATTAGAAAGACCTTACTTTAATCCCTCATAAACCAGTATTAGAATAAGCATACACCTCCATCTCAGCAAAATAGCTACACCAAACTGCAGCTAAGCATATAAAAATATTTCTAAGAATGGTGAAATCAAGGGTGACCCACTCACAGAAATATGAATTTGAGGGGCCTCAGTGCTCGTAATTACAATTTTATTTTAATGCAACCTGCACATTCTCTGGATTAAACTGCGGATTTTGTGCCCTCACTTTTCATTCAGCTTCTTCCTAGACAACCAGTTCTGGTACTTTTCATTCAACTTCTTCCTAGACAACCAATTCCGGTACGCTACTAAACAATAATTAGCCAATTATCAGTGCCACAAGCTGGAAATAATTCATTTTAACAGCTCATATATTTAAAAAAATCTAATTCCTTACAAACATCAGGTTATGCAACAGTCAAAATGATATAACCGTCATGCACGTACAACTTACTATTTGCCACACATAGTGAAACTTCTCAGTTTTAAAGGAAGGCGTGATCTTTTTGATGCAGAGATTCTGTTTCTGCAAGCGTTTGTTTTATATCTACAGTAAAGAGAGCTGTTGGTCACCTCTGCAATGCAAATAAATAATTATTCCCTCTAATCTGGAACAAAATAAGGATACTGGGAACTCAAAATCCTTCCAACTCAAATGTAGCACTACAAAACAAAAGCACGTGCAGAACCTTGCTGTCAAATGGTAACACTTCTACTGAAAAAATGAGAGCGTGCCTTGCAGTTCTGAGTGGGGTAATTAATACTGTAAGGATTTATAAGTTGGCTGTACAAAGAAGAGTTGCACAGAGAAGGTTTGTGTTGAGGTTTGTTGTGTAAAAATTTTGGAGAACTTCACAACTGGAAAAATTTTATTATTCTACCATATTTGGCATATGCATACAGAAATAGTCCATAACCCATGATATAACCCAGGTGTTTTAGGCTTTGAACATTTCAGTCTTAGACAAATCTTATGAAACTATATTTTAGCAGATTGCAAAGTTTGGGTTTCCTACCTCAAATCTCAGTCATTTAATCACTTTACTTAGGGATACCTTTTGTTTCAACAGCCAGTGTTGGACAGTCTGCCTAAACCACAATGAAAGAAAGTTATGAGGCTGGATATAAAGGATTGTTTTGAAATACAGGTAGCTCCTCTGGGGCAAAATTTAAAATGTACATGTTCAAAATATACGTAGCTCCTCAGGTGAACAGTTACGCTTCTATACAAACATCGCACGAATTTTTATAATGTCTGATCTTTCCAAAGAAAAATCAAAACTAGACTCATTTTTTAAAATTCTCACACCAACATCTTGAAAATGTCACTATTGGTGTTACCCTGACTTGTAGGAGACCAGATGCAGATTCAGACCCCACAAATGAACAGATTAAACACCTGAATGTAGGTATTATGAAACTTTTAGAAGTACATAAGCCTTTGATTTGGTATCTGATTCCCGGTGAGATCAGTAACATTTACATGCCTAACCTGCTTAGGCACTTCTGAAAATCCTGTTCCATGCCTAAAATCTTGCTTTGGCTAGTCTGAAATATTAATAGCACTTATACATTTACCCAGCTAGCAACTTTCATTACTTTACGACTTTACTTATCCAGGAGAAACTGCAGGCAGTCCTTCCAAAACGACTAAGTCACATTGATGGGTAGCTGTCTTTTTGACCCTTTTGTTTAACAAATGCATCAGTTGGTTTGTATCTAGACTTAGATAAATGCCTTTCAAATTAAAAGAAACGTTTTTATGATTCACTGCAGTAGCTTGCTTTTTGTGCTTTTCTTTTTTCTGATACAAGGTTAAAAGTGACTGGTAAACCTTTTAAGGTTATTGAAACTAAATTATTAACGCTGTGTTTCACCTTCCTTTTGTCCTTTTCATGGCATTCTCCATGATTGCTTACTGCTACTCCATTCCTACAAGTTGTAAATCAAATGAAAAATCTTTAAAGTACAAAAACATCTGATTAAAATTTTCATCCACAAGGGAACCACAGACATGACAAGAAGCCACATTATGCGGTTTTTACATTTAAAACATCTGACAGTCTTTTTTTTTTCATGTGTGTGAAAATTGGGCACTTTCATCTTTGGAAGCAACAAAAAGGAAGAGTCTCACTCATAAAACCCATTTGCAACCTTCAAAACATCTTTGATATTTTCCTCCATTGCATAACTGCATTTGCTGCATTATATGCAGCCATTAAGTGTTGTGACATACAGCTAGTCTGGACAGATTTGGACTTTTCCTAGCTCAAATCTGTACAGTTCAAAGGTCTGATGAGATTATGAACCAAACTCGGCACCAGATCGTTTACCCGATAGTCCGTAGTATCTGGGCTGTCAGAAACAAACTTAAGACGTGGTAAACCACGATCAAAAAAACCCATACTGAACACTTCTGAAGGAAAAGATATATCTTTAAGAAATGAACTCTACCTAGAGGGAAGCCAAATACTAATTTACATTTTTGTGAGCTTTTGAATACAATGCCTATCTTATCTAAGATATGAGTTTATTTGACAGTATATTTCTGAAAAGCTGGCAAACAACTTTCCTTAATGCTGCTTTTCAGCAGAGCATAGAATGACCCAGCTCCCAAGTTTTCAAGATCTGAGCTCTTGATACTCCAATACAGAGCAAACCAAGCAAACAGCTGCATTTCAGTTTTCATTGGATTTTATAGCTGCTG